>NC_066580.1:156018007-157218007 GCF_024323335.1 Lathyrus oleraceus
CACGGACCAAGCTCGGATCTTCTTTTCCTATTCACATTATGCCAAGCATGCACAATCTTTTGCTTCAAATGTTTGGTGATCTTTACCCTCTTGATAGTAAAGACCTTCTAAGAACGTGTTATTAGGTTTGTCTCTCAAGGGGAACCCAAGTTGACGACGAGCCCAAGTAGGGTTGTAGTTAATTCCTCCTTGTGTACCAATCAGAGGCACATTAGAGAATTCACCACAACTATCAATAATCTCCAAACTACTCAAAGACGGATCATACCAAACTATATCATCATTAGTGAGAGACATAAGTCTCTGAGACCACCTTAGACATTATTTGTTCTCCACAAAAGCAGGTGTCTGAGGCAAGTGAGAAATAAACCACTTGTACAGAAGAGGAATGCAACAGACAACAGTTCCACCACCCTTAGAATTCCTTAGATGCAAACATAAATACATATCACCCAACAAAGTAGGCACGAGATTCCCAATCAAGAAAAGTCTAATGGCGTTAACATCAACAAAATCGTCAATGTTGGGGAATAAAGCTAATCCATAGATGAGTAACACAAAGATAGCTTCAAAAACGTCCACACGACCGGCTTGAGCAAAGACAATAACTTCCTTGATGAGGAAATCAGATGGCAACCCAAACAATCCTCCTTTCGTCACCCAATAAGCCTCTATCTCAGCCTTCTTCAAATGAAGAGCTTCAGCAATAAGATTAGATCGGGGAATCTCCTTCAATCCACTAAAAGGTACCCTACTAGAAACAGGTATCCCCAAAAGATGAGAATACTGCTCCAAGGTAGGCACAAGCTAAAAATCGGGGAAAGTGAAACATCGATAGAGAGGATCATAGAACTGCACCAATACACTCATAAGTCCTTCAACCACATCAGTAGACAATATGGAACGAAACTTCCCATGATGTTGTTTGAAGTGCAAGGTATCTAATACAAAAGATGCTAGCTTCCTTAACTCTTTCATGTCGGGACATCTGAAACTGTACTTCTTAGTGTTCCTTCGTCCATAATCCATGGTCTGAAAATATTTGCAAATAATACCTCAGTTCCTTTAAATTTTCGTGTGATGAATGTTATGATGCGCATGAATGCATGAATGCAACAATCACAAATAAGGGATCACACATAAGGCAAACAAACAAAGGTCAATGGATGAATCAAATCATTGTCAAGATCAATCATCCATTTTGGTGGATTATGGTTTACACCTTATCAACACCCAAGTTCCATTGATATTGACAAGACTTGATTGGATCAACCAAGAATTAAGGGTTTGTTGTGAGTCACGAGCATGGAGTCTGGGAAACAACCATCCCAAAGGAGTGTACTAAGGATAAAACCTGTAGATCATATTCTAAAAAGTTCCCAGAGTCTTAATTCCATCTATCGGATATTACAGGTTAAGATGACTGACTCATCGACCCATAATATTCTCTAGAGAAACTCGTCTGAGTGTAGTATCGCGTAACAACTGTTATCAAGTCTACACTTGAACAATCTCTGCACAACATCCTAAATAGGCCAAGATGGGGGTAAATGTTCTACGGTCCTCAGCTTCTCAGATCCAAATTAGAGATAGTAATTCCTAACCACAAATACTTGTGTGACATTTCCAAATCCAAAAGAGTCTCCACTAAGAAGATGGATCTCAAGCCAACTTGTTAAGGACTACACCACACAAGTCGAACATGACTATACCATCCTCCTATCTTAATTGCACTCAAGTTCGGGTTAGAACTTATCTCACCACTCAGAGATCACCAAGCACAACAATCAGATTATATCACACATACATACATATATATATATATATATATATATATATATATATATATATATATATATATATATATATATATATATAAACATCACATATATACAAATATATACACACCAAAAGTAGGCTAAACCCACTGGATACTACTCCCCAGCAGAGTCGCCACTGAATTTCTGTAGCGGTAAATTTATGATCATCAAGATATGGATAAGCTAGAGATCGATAAAACTAGATTCGCCACCGCGCTTTTATTATTTCCAAGGGAAAAGGGAAGAAGTACGAACAAAACCCAAAAGTAAGAAGTTTTCAAATCAAAACTAATAAAATGTCAGAGATTACAGGTAAGGGGGTTGGTTACACGGAGGGAAGGTGTTAGCACCCAAAGTATCCTAGGTACACCTAGGGAGCCCTTTTTGTGTGCATATGTATTTTGTTCAAAATGATGTTTACAAACAAATAGAATGGGGGGATGAAAAGAGAATTCATTAATTATATTTTTGTGTTTGACAAAACCTTCGGACTTGTGCCTACGTACCAACATAAAAATGAGGGATCAAAACCTCGTAGTTCGTGATACAAATTTCAAAGTGGATGCATTGTTTTTAACAAAAATTAATTTTGGAAGCCACAAGGGCCTAGAAAATGGTTTTAATTAGTTAGTTCTTTTTGGCTTTTGAAAAATTTTAAGTCAAGTATGGTTAAGTCTATTTACAAGTATGATTAAGAAAAGAAGTTTGAAAATGCAATGGCATAAAGCCAAAGTTTCTAGTTTGCAAAGTGGTCAAAGTTTAAAACAAAACTAGTTCAAGCAAAGAAGAATTTTTAAAAGGAGGGAGAGATTTTAAAGAAATGGGGAGGAGATGAAGAGACTAATCCTATGCACAAAATTAAAAGTTAAGGGTTGAAAAGATCTGACCAATGGGTAGCAATCCAATAGACAAGAATGTCATTAGAAACCCAAATTCCCTTGGACATTTAGAATCAAGCAACACACAAATGCACAATTATATCAATCTTGAAGAGTAAGGCATCAAATAAAGATATCCATATCCAAGCTTAGCCACTCCATGATCTTCTTCAAATTAGCCCATGTAACAGATAAATTCCACAAGTCACAGGTTCAAAATAACAGCTTCACAATGACCATGTTGCAGATGAACTCAAATGGATCTTCAAAGATGTATCAGATGAAGTTTCAAATTGCAAGCACTTGGTTTCACAAAATTTGGCATTGGCCAAGTCCTTTAGCATAGGAATGTTGCCTAGATTCTAAGTCCATTTGTCCAAGATCGAGCAAACAGTCCACAGAAAAGTTTTTTAGGGTTTTTGTTATTATTATGTACATTAATGGTCAAAGACCATACAACTAAGCAAAGTATACACAAAGAAGACATATCACACAATATGGTCCAAATGGACAAAGTAAAAATTGCATTAACATAAACAATTAGAATGGTATGAATAATGGCAAATGAATAAAGACTAAAATTAAATGACATTAAAGTAAATGGCTTGAAATTAAAAGTTAGTTGTTAATGAGTTAGAAGTTAGTATTGTTTTGCTTTTGCTTTTCATTTTTAAGTCATTCTTTGGAGAACACTCAACCCACTTATCACAAGCATGGGTCCTTGAGCCAAGACATCTTCCAAAGGAAGGAAAAAAGGTGAAGTTTCCACACAATACCATGAAAGAGGGGAGACTTACAATCTCACTAACTAGAATGATATGACTTTTGTGTCACAAATTTAGCGCTATGTTAAGCAATCGTAATTGGACTTATGTAGAAGTCACAACTATTTGAGGTCGGGCAATAGAATTTTGGTGTTAATGCATGTTAGAGACATAGTATAATGGACTATGCTCATGAAACATACCACACACAAAAAGAATATGCAAAATAGGTGGCCTAATCTCATCCATACTTATGTTGATTTTTCAATCAACTAGCCTTAGGACTTTGAAGTATCATTGGCCAAATGAGATTAATGCATAAAGAATGGGAATGAGATGAAGAGGGAGGGAAATGGATCAAAACTCAAATTGGTCAAAGGAGGACTTTTACCAAATTAATATCATCCATTCATTTTGGGAGATAAAATGTACATTCTATTAATCCCCTAAATCCAATGATATTAACTTGACAAAGTCAAATCAACCTTGACCAAGGCCCAACAACAAGAGTCAAACTCAAACAAGTCATCACTATTGGTCAACACAATTAACTGGCATTTATTCAAATTAAATTACAAAAATAATACATTTAAATCAAATATGGTTTGTCAAATTCCTAAAACCTCATTAACACACCAAATAAATAGCCATGAGATTTATCATAGGTCAAACAAGGTCAAAGGACCTTGGACAAAAAATTTCAGAATTTTTAAAGACTTAAAAGTATTTTTAAACAATTAAAAATAATCACAAAATCAATTAAATCATGAAAAATATTAATAATGATCCAAAAAATAATTTAAATTCAAAATATGAAAGAGGAAATTATTTGAAATTTTTTGGTGAAACTCTCATATTTTTTGGATCAATATTAAAATTAATATGAATTAATGAAAATAAAAGGATTGAAATAAAAATCATAAAATAGCAAAAAATGTGGACCACTTGATCTGCCTCATTGATTGAGGTGGCAGATCAAGTGGTGGAGAGCACACGTTCCATGGTACACGCTAGTCAACTCATCCACACGCCTGATATTCACAATGAGTGCTTTAGACTAAAACGTTTTAAAACAAATCAATGGCTCTGAACACTTCCAGCTCATCGCCGGAGTCTAAAGGCCGATCATCTTCTCTGATGACCCTGGCCAGACAGGTTCGATCATCACCACATCAAAAATGACAAAACAGGACATGATCTGAAAGATAAAATGGTGTAGATCAGGAATATCACCTCAATTTTAACTAACTCCACATATATAGAAAGATATGAGGAGTTGAATTTTGAGGTGCATCAGCTGAGTTACTTCGATTTGACCTCTAAGCAACTCAATCTTCTTGCCTTCATTGGTAGGACTTCAAACAACCAAAGATCCAAGAGAATTGAGTAAAATTGAGTGAGAATCAAAGAGATGAAGTTTTCTGAAAATTACCTTCAATGTTGTGCATTTCTTGATGTTGATTGCTCCAAACACGATCTGATCACACTTGAGAAGCTAGCAGGAAGTCATTAGAGAGGTTGCAAGGCTTTGGATCCTGGAGTTCTTGAATCTCCAACAGTTGAGATTCAAACTTAAATTTCAAATTGAAATTTGTCAGATTTTCCTTTTGAATGAGATGATTTCATTGGGGGGCAAAGTTGGCACGCAAAGTCCTCTTCAAATGAGCTCAGAGGCCTTCTATTTATAGCCAAAGGGAATGATTTTGCACACTTCAAAATCTATCCAAAATTGGCAATGTGAATGGAACGCGTGCATGGGCATGTACAGGCCCATTATGCAATGAACAAAGGTCCAAAATCAATCAAGTTAAAATCTGAATGCAGCTTGAATGACAAGGCAATGTGAACTGAAGTTTGTACATTTGATTCTTTCCAATCTAACCATCTCCTCTGTCTCATATTCAGCTCTTTCTGATCAAACAAATACTTTAAACTCTTATGGTCACTGAAAACCTCAAATCTTGACCCGTACAAGTAATGCCTCCATAACTTCAGAACAAATACCACAGTTGCCAACTCTAAATCGTGTGTCGGATAGTTCCTCTCATGAACCCTCAGTTGTCTCGAAGCATAAGCTATAACCTGCTTATTCTGCATCAACACACCACCCAAACCCAACAATGAAGCATCACAGTAAACCTCAAATGATTCCGACGAACTCGGTAATATCATAATAGGAGCAGTAGTCAACCTTCTCTTTAACTCTTGGAAACCTTCTTCACATTTTGAGTCCCAAACAAACGCTTGCCCCTTTCTAGTCAACATCGTCAACGGTAACGCCAACTTAGAAAATCCCTCGATGAACTTCCTATAATAACCAGCCAAACCAAGAAAACTCCTTATCTCCGAAACTGACTTCGGAGCTTCCCACTTAGATACCGCTTCTATCTTAGAAGGATCAACAGCAACACCACCTCTTGAAATCACATGACCAAGAAAACTAACCTCTTCTAACCAAAATTCACACTTTGACAGTTTAGCAAATAACTTCTTTTCTCGTAGAACTCCTAAAACCACTCTCAAATGCTCAGCATGCTCTTCTTCAGATTTCGAATACACCAAAATATCGTCAATAAACACCACAACAAACTGATCTAGGTACGGATGGAAAATCCTATTCATATACTCCATAAACACTCCAGGCGCGTTAGTCACACCAAAAGGCATTACAGAATACTCATAATGTCCATACCTTGTTCTGAAAGCAGTCTTCTGAATATCCTCAGTTTTCACACGTATCTGATGATAACCCGATCTCAAATCTATTTTGCTGAACACACTCGCACCAACCAACTGATCCATCAAATCATCAATCCTCGGCAAAGGATACCGATTCTTGATCGTCACTTTATTCAGTTGCCTGTAGTCCACACACAACCTCATAGTACCTTCTTTCTTCTTAACCAATAACACTGGTGCACCCCACGGTGACAGACTCAGACGAATAAATTTCTTATCCAACAGATCTTCCAACTGACTCTTCAATTCAGTTAACTCAACAGCAGACATACGGTACGGAGCCACCGATATCGGCCTAGTACCAGGTACCAAATCAATCGAGAACTCAACTTCACGCTCTGGTGGTAATTCATTCACTTCTTCCGGAAACACATCAGGAAAATCACACACCACAGCTAGATCGCAATTCACCAGTTTATCTTTAGCCTCCAAAGTCGCTAACAGCATAAACAACTCTGCCCCATCTGCTACTGCCTCATTCACCTGCCTTGCTGATAGAAACAAACTCTTTCCTTCCTCAATCTCAGGAAAGATCACAGTCTTATCAAAACAGTTGATATAAACTCGGTTAGACACCAACCAGTTCATACCCAGGATAACATCAATCTGCACTAGTGGAAGACACACGAGGTCCATCCCAAAGTCTCTACCAAAAATACTCAAAGGGCAATTTAAACAAACTGAAGTAGTAGTCACTGAACCCTTCGCAGGAGTATCAATCACCATACTTCCATGCATCTCAGATATCTCTAACTTAAGTTTCACAGCACAATCCAAAGATATAAAGGAATGAGTCGCACCTGTGTCAATAATAGCTACAAGAGGAAAGCCATTAATATAACACGTACCTCGGATCAAACGATCATCTGCAGAAGTCTCAGAACCCGATAAAGCAAAGACCTTGCCTCCCGACTGGTTCTCTCTCTTCAGCTTAGGACACTGTGGGCTGATATGACCCACTTCTCCACAGTTGAAACAAGTCACAGTCTTCAACCGGCACTCTGCAGCCAAGTGACCACCTTTTCCACACTTAAAACACTTCTTCTCATTACTGGTACACTCATGGATACGATGTCCAGCCTGACCACATCTGTAACACTTAGCAGGGGCACTGGAGTCTCCCCCACTAGGCCTCTTCATTCCACTCTGCCTCTGGAAACCTTTGCCAGCTGCATACGGTTTTCCACGATCATTCTGATTCTTGCCTTTCCTATCAACCCTCTGCTGATAGCTCTCCGCTCTGGCCTTGGTATCCTGTTCGAAAATCCTGCAACAGTCAACCAGATCAGAAAACACTCTAATCCGTTGATACCCAATAGCCTGCTTAATCTCGGGACGTAACCCGTTCTCAAACTTCACACATTTCGAAAATTCCCCAGTAGCCTCATCATAGGGAGTGTAATACTTCGACAGCTCTGTGAACTTAGCAGCATACTCAGTAACAGACCGATTGCCCTGCTTCAATTCCAAGAACTCTATCTCTTTCTTTCCTCTGACATCCTCTGGAAAGTACTTCCTCAGGAATCTCTCTCTAAACACAGCCCAAGTGATCTCAGCATTCCCAGCAGATTCCAACTCAGTGCGGGCAGCAACCCACCAATCATCTGCTTCCTCTGACAGCATATGCATACCGAACCTGACCTTCTGGTTATCGGCACACTCAATCACTCGGAAGATCCTCTCGATCTCCTTCAACCACTTCTGAGCACCATCTGGATCGTATGCTCCCTTGAACATTGGAGGATTGTTCTTCTGGAACTCACTCAGTTGACGAGCAGCTCCCAATCCCGCAACATTCGGATTCCCTCCAAGTACTCCAGCTAGCATACCCAGAGCCTCAGCAATCGCAGCATCATCTCTACCTCTTCCAGCCATCTTATTCTGAAAACCCAACAAGCTAAAACAATAAGTACTGATAGGGTTACACAACACCTATCACGTACAGGGAAACAGAATAATTACGACTCGACTCGACCGACTATGCTCTGATACCACTAATGTAACACCCTTCTAAAATACCCCAAATAATTAATTAAAACAACAAATATATACATCAGAGTAAAGGTGCAAATAAGGGTGTCACACAAACACTTCACACATTTCACCATAATAACTGTCATGCTCTTTTATTAATTCAAAACATAAAGCATTTGCACAATACGCAGCGGATAGAGATTAAATCAATCATGCAAAACATGTAGCATATTACATGTAAACTGGTTCACAACCAACAACAAAACATTTAAAACATCCCATCCCGATGTTACATCTACCAGAGCATGACCCACTAAGGAGACTACACTAGACTCCAAGCACTAGCTTCTACTCAATCACTGCTCGTTACCTGAAAAATAGTTGTAAGGGTGAGTTCCTCAATCGATATAAAAAGCATTATAGAATATCATGAAATGCTAAGTAAATAACACGTTAATCACCCTAATCATCTCACACATTCGGTAACGGCACATCAACTCAATTATCATACTCAATACCAACACAATTCATACTCATACTCAATGCCAACACAAACACACGTATAATATTGGAATACATCCATTCATATTATACGTCATACATACATTATGCAATGAGACTCCATGCATGCGGTACCGACTATTCGTGAACATATAGTTCAACCTCACCGATCAAATCCAGATGCGGCTACCAAGCCCACTAGTCCCACTCATTTGAGACCTAGTGACTCACTCACTAATTCCTCACCATGGGAATTAGCTACCACCCCAAGGGCTATGCTATGCACGTTAATTCATCTAGCATGCAAACATCAACAACAGTCCATAATGATTAACTCACTAATTCCTCACCATGGGAATTAGCTACCACCATAAAGGCCACAATATGCATGCTAATTCACCTAGCAATGCAACATCATCAACAACAATCCACAATGGACATATGCTCACACTCTAAGCCATAAAACAGTCCATTCACCAACACATGCATAATATATACATTCACAGCATTATGCATACCATCATACATTCATCAACACACGTATCAAAACATCATATCATGTCAAATAATTAATCACAGTATTAGCACACTCCACTAATACCTATACTACTCAAAACAACGGGAAATGATCCCTATTATATCACATACCGATATAGGCCAACCATCAAATATGTACACAACATTTAAATACCAATTTTTCCACTTTTCAACAGTGTTAACCGGTTAACGCCCTGGGTTAACCGGTTAACGCAGACCAAAACACGCTTCCTGGCAAAACTTGACAGTGTTAACCGGTTAACGCCCTGGGTTAACCGGTTAACGCAAACAGAACAGCAATCTTCACAAATCACAACAGTGTTAACCGGTTAACGCCCTGGGTTAACCCGTTAACGCAAGCAAAACAGCAATACCTCACAATTCCTAACAGTGTTAACCGGTTAACACCCTGGGTTAACCGGTTAACGCAAGACAGAAAGCTGTTCCTACGCTAACACGAAGCAGAATGCAGAATTCTCCGCATTTTCCGCCGTAGGAGGACTTCCGGACCTCCGATTCCGATTCCGTAAAAAGCTATACGTTCGGGAAATCACAACTCACACAAATACAGATTCAATTACAGCTTTAACACAACTTATCCAACACAATTTCTCAGCATTCAACATCCCAATTAGGGTCAATTCAACGGTTTATCACTACCCATTACATGTTACCCCATAATACCCATTAAACCACGATAAACCCCCCTTACCTGAGTTAATCCGGCGAATCTTTAAGCTTCAAGCTTTTCTCTTATCCAACCTTCTTCCTCTTGCTCTGCCTCTTTGCCCTTTTCCTCTTTTCAGCCGCTTCTCTGCTTTTCACGTGAAAACTCTTTTTACCAAAATGGAACTCTTTTTCTTTTTTCCAACTTATATATATTTTCCAATAATTATTATTCCAATAATAATAATAATAATCCAATAATTCCAATTATTTAATTAAATTAATAAATATAATATTAACTTAAATTAAATAATTATCTTATTTTTATCGGGGTGTTACAACTCTCCCCCACTAAAAGAGTTTTCGTCCTCGAAAACATACCTCAAGCGAATAACTCCGGATAAGACTCCTTCATCTGACTCTCAAGTTCCCAAGTCACATTGCCACCTGCTGGTCCTCCCCAAGCTACCTTCACCAAATCAATCTCTTTACCCCGCAACTGCTTCAACTCTCGATCCTCGATCCTCATAGGTGATGTTTCAACAGTCAGGTTATCTCTCACCTGTACATCATCCACTTGGACCACATGCGACGGATCAGGAATGTACCTCCTCAACTGAGACACATGGAAAACCTCATGCAAATTCGCAAGTGACGGCGGTAAAGCGATACGATAGGCTACCTCCCCTATCCTCTCCAAAATCTGATAAGGACCAATAAATCGAGGTGTCAACTTCTTCGACTTCAAAGCTCGACCAACCCCAGTTATCGGAGCAACACGAAGAAACACGTGATCTCCCTCTTGGAACTCAAGTGACTTCCTTCTCTTGTCGTGATAACTCTTCTGACGACTCTGAGCAATTCTCATCTTCTCCTGAATCATCTTAATCTTTTCCGTAGTTTGTTGAACAATCTCCGGTCCAACCACAGCACTCTCACCGGACTCATACCAACATAAAGGCGTCCGACATCTCCTACCATACAAAGCTTCAAACGGTGCCATACCAATGCTCGAATGAAAACTATTGTTGTAGGTAAACTCAATCAAAGGCAAATAACAATCCCAAGCACCTCCCTTTTCCAAAACACAAGCTCTCAAAAGATCCTCTAGTGACTGAATCGTCCTCTCAGTCTGACCATCAGTCTGCGGATGATATGCAGAACTCAATCTCAGCTTAGTTCCCAAATCCCTCTACAAACCTTCCCAGAACTTCGATGTAAATCTAGGATCTCTGTCCGAAACAATACTCGACGGAATACCATGCAAACTTACAATTTTCTCAATATACAACTCAGCTAATCTCTCTAACGGATAATCCATTCTGATCGGAATGAAATGAGCCGATTTTGTCAATCTGTCAACAATCACCCAAATAGCTTCAAAATTCTTAATTGTCCTTGGTAAACCAGAAACAAAATCCATACTGATACTATCCCACTTCCACTCTGGAATAGCCAACGGTTGCATTAGCCCAGACGGCTTCTGATGCTCAATCTTTGACTTCTGACAAGTCAAACAAGAATAAACAAAACTCGCAATTTCTCTTTTCATTCCCGGCCACCAAAATAACTTTTTCAAATCATGATACATCTTTGTAGCTCCAGGATGAATACTCAGGCCACTACGATGTCCTTCCTCAAGAATACTCTTCTTAAGTTCGACAACATCCGGAATACACACCCGATTACCAAATTTCAAAACACCATTCTCATCAACTCTGAATTCACCACCTTGACCTTGATTCACTAGAGTCAACTTATCAACCAAAAGCACATCGGATTTCTGACCCTCTCTAATCTAATCCAGAATACCACTCGTTAACTTCAACATTCCCAATTTTTTTTTTTAACACTATTGTGAGTACTCTCACACACCAAACTCAAGTCTCTAAACTGCTCAATTAAATCCAATTCCTTAACCATTAACATAGACATATGCAATGATTTCCGACTCAATGCATCAGCCACTACGTTTGCTTTACCCGGATGGTAATTCAAACCAAAGTCATAATCCTTCAGAAACTCTAACCATCTCCTCTGTCTCATATTCAGCTCTTTCTGATCAAACAAATACTTTAAACTCTTATGGTCACTGAAAACCTCAAATCTTGACCCGTACAAGTAATGCCTCCATAACTTCAGAACAAATACCACAGCTGCCAACTCTAAATCGTGTGTCGGATAGTTCCTCTCATGAACCCTCAGCTGTCTCGAAGCATAAGCTATAACCTGCTTATTTTGCATCAACACACCACCCAAACCCAACAATGAAGCATCACAGTAAACCTCAAATGATTCCGACGAACTCGGTAATATCAGAATAGGAGCAGTAGTCAACCTTCTCTTTAACTCTTGGAAACCTTCTTCACATTTTGAGTCCCAAACAAACGCTTGCCCCTTTCTAGTCAACATCGTCAACGGTAACGCCAACTTAGAAAATCCCTCGATGAACTTCCTATAATAACCAGCCAAACCAAGAAAACTCCTTATCTCAGAAACTGACTTCGGAGCTTCCCACTTAGATACCGCTTCTATCTTAGAAGGATCAACAGCAACACCACCTCTTGAAATCACATGACCAAGAAAACTAACCTCTTCTAACCAAAATTCACACTTTGACAGTTTAGCAAATAACTTCTTTTCTCGTAGAACTCCTAAAACCACTCTCAAATGCTCAGCATGCTCTTCTTCAGATTTCGAATACACCAAAATATCGTCAATAAACACCACAACAAACTGATCTAGGTACGGATGGAAAATCCTATTCATATACTCCATAAACACTCCAGGCGCATTAGTCACACCAAAAGGCATTACAGAATACTCATAATGTCCATACCTTGTTCTGAAAGCAGTCTTCTGAATATCCTCAGTTTTCACACGTATCTGATGATAACCCGATCTCAAATCTATTTTGCTGAACACACTCGCACCAACCAACTGATCCATCAAATCATCAATCCTCGGCAAAGGATACCGATTCTTGATCGTCACTTTATTCGTTTGCCTGTAGTCCACACACAACCTCATAGTACCTTCTTTCTTCTTAACCAATAACACTGGTGCACCCCACGGTGACAGACTCGGACGAATAAATTTCTTATCCAACAGATCTTCCAACTGACTCTTCAATTCAGTTAACTCAACAGCAGACATACGGTACGGAGCCACCGATATCGGCCTAGTACCAGGTACCAAATCAATCGAGAACTCAACTTCACGCTCTGGCGGTAATTCATTCACTTCTTCCGGAAACACATCAGGAAAATCACACACCACAGCTAGATCGCAATCACCAGTTTATCTTTAGCCTCCAAAGTCGCTAACAGCATAAACAACTCTGCCCCATCTGCTACTGCCTCATTCACCTGCCTTGCTGATAGAAACAAACTCTTTCCTTCCTCAATCTCAGGAAAGATCACAGTCTTATCAAAACAGTTGATATAAACTCGGTTAGACACCAACCAGTTCATACCCAGGATAACATCAATCTGCACTAGTGGAAGACACACGAGGTCCATCCCAAAGTCTCTACCAAAAATACTCAAAGGGCAATTTAAACAAACTGAAGTAGTAGTCACTGAACCCTTCGCAGGAGTATCAATCACCATACTTCCATGCATCTCAGATATCTCTAACTTAAGTTTCACAGCACAATCCAAAGATATAAAGGAATGAGTCGCACCTGTGTCAATAATAGCTACAAGAGGAAAGCCATTAATATAACACGTACCTCGGATCAAACGATCATCTGCAGAAGTCTCAGAACCCGATAAAGCAAAGACCTTGCCTCCCGACTGGTTCTCTCTCTTCAGCTTAGGACACTGTGGGCTGATATGACCCACTTCTCCACAGTTGAAACAAGTCACAGTCTTCAACCGGCACTCTGCAGCCAAGTGACCACCTTTTCCACACTTAAAACACTTCTTCTCATTACTGGTACACTCATGGATACGATGTCCAGCCTGACCACATCTGTAACACTTAGCAGGGGCACTGGAGTCTCCCCCACTAGGCCTCTTCATTCCACTTTGCCTCTGGAAACCTTTTCCAGCTGCATACGGTTTTCCACGATCATTCTGATTCTTGCCTTTCCTATCAACCCTCTGCTGATAGCTCTCCGCTCTGGCCTTGGTATCCTGTTCAAAAATCCTGCAACAGTCAACCAGATCAGAAAACACTCTAATCCGTTGATACCCAATAGCCTGCTTAATCTCGGGACGTAACCCGTTCTCAAACTTCACACATTTCGAAAATTCCCCAGTAGCCTCATCATAGGGAGTGTAATACTTCGACAGCTCTGTGAACTTAGCAGCATACTCAGTAACAGACCGATTGCCCTGCTTCAATTCCAAGAACTCTATCTCTTTCTTTCCTCTGACATCCTCTGGAAAGTACTTCCTCAGGAATCTCTCTCTAAACACAGCCCAAGTGATCTCAGCATTCCCAGCAGATTCCAACTCAGTGCGGGCAGCAACCCACCAATCATCTGCTTCCTCTGACAGCATATGCATACCGAACCTGACCTTCTGGTTATCGGCACACTCAATCACTCGGAAGATCCTCTCGATCTCCTTCAACCACTTCTGAGCACCATCTGGATCGTATGCTCCCTTGAACATTGGAGGATTGTTCTTCTGGAACTCACTCAGTTGACGAGCAGCTCCCAATCCCGCAACATTCGGATTCCCTCCAAGTACTCCAGCTAGCATACCCAGAGCCTCAGCAATCGCAGCATCATCTCTACCTCTTCCAGCCATCTTATTCTGAAAACCCAACAAGCTAAAACAATAAGTACTGATAGGGTTACACAACACCTATCACGTACAGGGAAACAGAATAATTACGACTCGACTCGACCGACTATGCTCTGATACCACTAATGTAACACCCTTCTAAAATACCCCAAATAATTAATTAAAACAACAAATATACATCAGAGTAAAGGTGCAAATAAGGGTGTCACACAAACACTTCACACATTTCACCATAATAACTGTCATGCTCTTTTATTAATTCAAAACATAAAGCATTTGCACAATACGCAGCGGATATAGATTAAATCAATCATGCAAAACATGTAGCATATTACATGTAAACTGGTTCACAACCAACAACAAAACATTTAAAACATCCCATCCCGATGTTACATCTACCAGAGCATGACCCACTAAGGAGACTACACTAGACTCCAAGCACTAGCTTCTACTCAATCACTGCTCGTTACCTGAAAAATAGTTGTAAGGGTGAGTTCCTCAATCGATATAAAAGCATTATAGAATATCATGAATGCTAAGTAAATAACACGTTAATCACCCTAATCATCTCACACATTCAGTAACGGCACATCAACTCAATTATCATACTCAATACCAACACAATTCATACTCATACTCAATGCCAACACAAACATACGTATAATATTGGAATACATCCATTCATATTATACGTCATACATACATTATGCAATGAGACTCCATGCATGCGGTACCGACTATTCGTGAACATATAGTTCAACCTCACCGATCAAATCCAGATGCGGCTACCAAGCCCACTAGTCCCACTCATTTGAGACCTAGTGACTCACTCACTAATTCCTCACCATGGGAATTAGCTACCACCCCAAGGGCTATGCTATGCACGCTAATTCATCTAGCATGCAAACATCAACAACAATCCATAATGACTAACTCACTAATTCCTCACCATGGGAATTAGCTACCACCATAAAGGCCACAATATGCATGCTAATTCACCTAGCAATGCAACATCATCAACAACAATCCACAATGGACATATGCTCACACTCTAAGCCATAAAACAGTCCATTCACCAACACATGCATAATATATACATTCACAGCATTATGCATACCATCATACATTCATCAACACACGTATCAAAACATCATATCATGTCAAATAATTAATCACAGTATTAGCACACTCCACTAATACCTATACTACTCAAAACAACGGGAAATGATCCCTATTATATCACATACCGATATAGGCCAACCATCAAATATGTACACAACATTTAAATACCAATTTTTCCACTTTTCAACAGTTTTAACCGGTTAACGCCCTGGGTTAACCGGTTAACGCAGACCAAAACACGCTTCCTGGCAAAACTTGACAGTGTTAACCGGTTAACGCCCTGGGTTAACCGGTTAACGCAAACAGAACAGCAATCTTCACAAATCACAACAGTGTTAACCGGTTAACGCCCTGGGTTAACCGGTTAACGCAAGCAAAACAGCAATACCTCACAATTCCTAACAGTGTTAACCGGTTAACACCCTGGGTTAACCAGTTAACGCAAGACAGAAAGCTGTTCCTGCGCTAACACGAAGCAGAATGCAGAATTCTCCGCATTTTCCGCCGTAGGAGGACTTCCGGACCTCCGATTCCGATTCCGTAAAAAGCTATACGTTCGGGAAATCACAACTCACACAAATACAGATTCAATTACAGCTTTAACACAACTTATCCAACACAATTTCTCAGCATTCAACATCCCAATTAGGGTCAATTCAACGGTTTATCACTACCCATTACATGTTACCCCATAATACCCATTAAACGACGATAAACCCCCCTTACCTGAGTTAATCCGGCGAATCTTTAAGCTTCAAGCTTTTCTCTTCTCCAACCTTCTTCCTCTTGCTCTGCCTCTTTGCCCTTTTCCTCTTTTCAGCCGCTTCTCTGCTTTTCACGTGAAAACTCTTTTTACCAAAATGGAACTCTTTTTCTTATTTCCAACTTATATATATTTTCCAATAATTATTATTCCAATAATAATAATAATAATAATCCAATAATTCCAATTATTTAATTAAATTAATAAATATAATATTAACTTAAATTAAATAATTATCTTATTTTTATCGGGGTGTTACAATAGCCATCTATAAAATCCCAAAATTACTTGGCACCTCACAAAAGCCCAATCTTACTTGACACCTTACATTTACTCGACCTTGCTTGACATATCTAAAAAACCCAAGCCTAAAACCTATAGCCAAAAAGTCCAATCTTTCTTGGCACCCAAAATTTACAATCAAAGAGCTCGACCTGACTCAGAGCCTCGAAAGCCAAGAGTCTGACCTCGCCTAACATATATAAAAACAAAAGCCCAACCCCATTTGGATCCTCTTAAAATACCTAATATAGATAGACACAAAAGCCCCACCTTGCTTGACATCCAATACCTTACAAAAAGCCCAACCACACTTGGAACTTACATTGAAATCCAATCTTAATTGACAACACTTCAGGCATCATACCTAATGCATTGATCAGTTATCACGCTTCATGCATTTTTAACACATATCATATAATTAATCATCCTACTTCATGCATAAAATTAAGTCATAATCATCATGCATAACGCGATTTATGCGGCCCTATACCACGTAGATCCATCAAAGCCCAAACATTTTTTGCCACCCGCAAAGATCTTTACTTATCTGACAGAGTTCAAACCCATTTTCTTCTTCAAAATTCGATTCTCACTCGAAACTCATTCAATTTTAATACTAGTTCTTATCTGGTAATCAAATAAAGTCCAGTTCTCATGGCAGTCAAATTTAGTTCTCATTTGGTATTCATTTAAATTCCAGTTCTCGCTTGGTAGTTGAATCCAGTTCTCATTTGGTATTCATCTAAAGTACAGTTCCTGTCTAGAAACATAATCCATTGCACCAATATCTATTTGGTAGTCTATTTCAAGACCAGTTCCTGTCTGGCAGCTGATTGCAAATCTGGTAGTCTGTTTTAAGTTACTTCCCATCTGACAAAAAAAAATCAAAGCCCAGTTCCCATCTGGAGAAACATTTCAATATCTCATTCATGCATCATGTCACGCATAACATATCCATGAATATGGAACATTACACCATAAAGTTCCAAACATGCATACATTACTCAGTTATATAGCATAGGCTAAAGACTCATGACTCCTCATAAAAAGTATGAAATAATCCCCAGCTAAGTCGGTGACAACTCTTTGACCAGGCTCATCTATTTCTTACCATTCCCCAACTGAACTGGTTACAACCTTTAAGCTAACCTATTTCAGCAAGTAGGCTTATTAACTTCTCCGGTAGACCTCCTCACAAGGTCTCATTTGCAACGTGCACCCCTGTAATCATTCCCCCAAGGATTTCTTCTAGAACCTTCCTTAGCATAGGATCATTCTGAAGACCCATGCTAACTCGATCGTAAGCAACCTAACGTATCCCCATAAAATCAGTTAGATACGCCCTAATCCCCACATTAGTAATAGTATTTCTATTCCAATCCCCACATTGGTTTTTCTTACTCCATCCCCGAGTTCACCGCCTCTCATTTTCAATCAAGATTCCGATACCCGTATTGGTATGAACCCCATTTCTCTATGGCCTAACCGAAAACCATTTCAAACATTCACTCCATCGGTTGAAAGCAGTTTTTATTGACCCATTAGTTGAAAGAAGTTTTTTGTTTGACCCATCGGTTGGAAGCAGTTTTTGTTGACCCAACGGTCAAAGTTCATCAACCCATCGGTTGAAAGAAGTTTTTATTAACCCATCGATCAAAGTTCATCAACCCATCGGTTGAAATATACTTTTATTGACCCATCGGTCAAACTCCATCAACCCATCGATTGAAAACAGTTTTTTGTTTGACCCATTAGGCAAAGTTCATCAATCCATCAATTTATTGAACCATCTATCAAATTTATCAACCCATCAGTTGTAAGAAGTTTTTATTGACCCATCAGTCAAATTTTATCAACCCATCAGTTGAAAGTAGTTTTTTGTTTGACCCATCAATCAAAGTTCATCAACCCATCGGTTGAAAGCAGTTTTTATTGACCCATCGGTTGAATGCAGTTTTTATTGACCCATCGATAAAGGTTCATCAACCCATTGAATGAAAGCAAATCTTATTGACCCATCAGTTAAAAGTAGTTTTTTGTTTGACCCATCAGTCAAAGTTCATCAACCCATTGGTTGAAAGCAGCTTTTATTGACGCATCAGTCAAAGTTCATCAACCCATCAGTTAAAAGAAGTTTTTATTGACCCATTGGTCAAAGTTCATCAAATTTTTTCAACTTATCAGTCAAAGTTGAAAATAGTGTTTTGCTTACCCATCGGTCAAAGTTAATCAACCCATTAGTTGAAGGAAAATTTTCATTGACCCATCGGTCGAAATTTTTTTTATATGGATCTAAATCAATCCATAGGTTAAGGATGACCTCTAAACTTTATTAACCCATTGGTTGAAGACGGGTATTCATAGAACTTTGATCCTCTCTGGCCTCATCCAGAATCATCTTAGTTAATAAGACTTTGATCCTCTATGGCCTCGTCCAGAATCATCTCATTCAGTAACACTTCGATTTTGTATGGCCTCGTCTATACTCATTTTAAGTCATCTCTGGTCCGTCCGAAACCACTCAATCATCTCTGGCCTCATCCATAAAATTTTATTCCCGCTATGACACTCGCTCTCTTTTGTGTCCCCGCTACATCCAAGTAAGGGACTTATTTCATTCTAAGTCTCATCAGAGTAAAATCAAGATTTCAAGGCACGACATTAACCTGTGGATGTGTGTCTTCCCAAATATCCTCAACAACGTTAGTCCTCCATACAAATCATTTCACCATCATGTTCCTCTTAAGAGACAAAATCGGGATCTTCCTATATTTAATTATCCTCCACCACGAACGTGCAAAGACTTCATCTTTTCACACTCACGAGTTGAAGAATAATTAAATATGAGAAGCTGTCATACACTAATTTTTCCCGGGCATTTACTATTATATTTAATCATATTTTATTTCGAATGAATGAGATAGTCCATTTGGTAGTGAAGTGAGAATTCAAGGAGGTACAAACATGAGATCCCAGGAAGAAGAAGAAGTAACACATGAGTTGGATAGAAAGAGATTTTTTATCTCTATTGGAAAGAAGAAGATGTGACCATGAGAGAGATAGAAGAATACAAGAGAGAGAGAGTGAGAGAGAGAGAGAAAGAGAAAAGTCTAGGGTTCTTTTATTTTAATATTATCCTTTAATTTTGTTTCCATTTTTTAATTTTAGTAAATATAGTGTCATATGTCAACACATGAATGACCTCCTTTTATTTTCAAATTTTGACCAAATGATCACATGGGGGCACTCCTCATTCGTTGCATTTTTATCTATTTTTTATTTGTTTTTTTATTTTATTTTTATTTTTAGTTTTTATATATATATATATATTTAGTTTGCCTCATTTATCTTCTTAAATACAAACATTAAAAATATTTTTTAGTAGGATATTTACCTAATCAAGAAAATACAAAAGTATGTCCCTTAAGTTTTAATTCAAAAATTTCAATAAATCTTTTTTCATTTGATTCAAAAAATGCAAAAATATATGAAAAATTATCATCTTGTAAATAATCCAAAACCTCGTACATAACCAAACACTTTTCACAATTCAAAACATGTCTTAAAATTCATTAAACTCGTCAAATTTTTCATTTTCGCTTTGTGCGACAATTCAATCAATTTTTTGTGCCTCTGTGCATCTAATTCAAAATCAAGACAACCTTTTTTCATAAATTAAGATCTACCAACCAACAAAACGTACGAACTATGGTGACTCCGATTTTTCTCATCACTCGATGAGTTTTCTAATTTAAAACTAACTCTTTTCATATTTTACCCCTTTGTAATTAACCTTTTTATAAGTAAATAAAAGCAACTGAATACGATAGATGCAAACAAACATTAGTAAATACCCTTAACCCTAGGCTAGATAAGGTTCTTGTTGAGTACAACGAAGGTGAGGAGTGTCTAACACATTCCCTTCATCTAACCGACTCCCGAACCCATATTCGATTGCGATGACCGTCTTATCCTTTCCTTTAGGGTTTTATCATTATTTCCCATATTCCTTAGGAATGAATAAAATATGGTACATATGTTCCCACATGTGTAGTTTCTTTATAAAAAACAGCTTGAATAATCCATTTTATTTTGCATAATGCGGCCAATCCAACAGAAACAACAATCTCCCCCTTTGGAAAAAATTTACAAAACAACTCTTCAAGACATAACACATTTGAGTATAATAAGTAGCCCATACTCATAACAAACATCAACAGAAGTACAAATCAATTAGATCACACAACAACAGTAGTAGAAAACACATTAGTAACCCCATTCAAAAAACATGAGGTTTCTACACAAAAGCAAAGCTCCATAGCAGTCAGTCATGCATTAACACACAATTGGTATTCAAGTCAATAATCATGACGTACTACTAACACACAAATCAACTCAAACAAGGGCCATACGCCATGCCAGATACTCCTGCATGTGAGCACATAATCTAAACAACATCTAATGCAACATGTCCACACCAGATCATTAAAACATCATATGCAGCAGAAGAGATCACATCAACCAACAAATAGGAACATGATCTCACATCACCAACTCACATCACACAAGCATATATGTATGTTACATCAACCACCAAACAGGAGCATGATCTCACATCACCATCTCACATCACACAAGCATACATGTATGCATACACCGATACTACCTCTTTTTGCCACAATTTGGAAAAGGTGTGAAAAAATGAAAATAGATGAATACCATAAGGCATGAACTCCTTATATAGACACAAAAATCTAGCTACAAAATCCCTAGGAGTTTAGCTCATGAATTTGGTTGGACTTCTAAAAAGCACATGAGATCAATCTTCAATAATGATGATTTTCAATCTTGATTAATCTCCTTGGACAACTCTGAATCTCTTGATCAGTTTTACTAAATTTGATGTAGATTACATCCTCCAAAAACACATATTAATCAAATATTTATTAGGAAGATTGAGATCTTTGTAACAAGTCGGGACAGTTGTCTTACAGATCGTGGAACATTTGGCTTGACAACTATCCAAGTAACACAATGATGAATCTTGAAAATAGCAAATAAAATATTTACTTGATATAAAACCTAATTCCTACTTCTCAAGTAAAGGATTTAGGAAAT
This sequence comes from Lathyrus oleraceus, assembly GCF_024323335.1. Taxonomy (NCBI): domain Eukaryota; kingdom Viridiplantae; phylum Streptophyta; class Magnoliopsida; order Fabales; family Fabaceae; genus Lathyrus; species Lathyrus oleraceus. Next base: position 156,039,929 of record NC_066580.1, read on the forward strand.
ATCTTGCAAAAAATAAACCACACTTTAAATCATCTTTAATTGAGATTGGAGATTTCTTCATCTAGTGCCAATACAAATCAGAAATAATACATGTTTTATAACCAAATATTGAAATGAACATTTAGTGCAGTAAGAGCAAACTATGTGTCAAGATGTCACATGACATGTTCCAAACCATCTTCAAGGCATAATTCAGCACAACAAAAACAAAAACAGTATATAAGCATGAGCTTAGAGATGACATTATCATACCCTAAAATTTACCCTAGGTTTTTCACTCGCATCAGCATAGCATAAATCGATCCATTTTGTTGTGCATTGAATCAGTTAAAAGCATGCATCAGGGTTTGGATGAAAACTCAGAAGTTCTGGCAGTTTATCAGGTCTTAATGACATTCATCCAGTCATCTGTTGATTAAGAAGTTGAAATATTTGATTTCTCAATCTCAATACATCATCCATTCCATTGTATCATTTTTTCAGAGGTTCAGAGTGTAACACCCCATTTTCAATTATTCATCTTTATTGAATTATTTGTGAATTATGTGTGTATTGTGTGTTTTGATGTATTTATGGGTTGGGACAATTAAAATAGTTAAGTGATGTAGAAATTAGTGGGATTATTTAGAGTTCTTTTAGTGACTAAATAATAAGTGTTTATTTAATTAGGTGAATATATATTAGAATAGTTAACATTTTAATTATTATTAGAAATAAATAGAGAAATTGGTAAAAATAAGAATTAAGCCAATTGTGAATTGAGGAATGTTTGTGGTAAGAAAATAGGAGTTAGAAATAATTTGGGAAATAATATTAATTAGGCAAATGTAAGGAGGTTACTATATATTCTAAAAGTTGTGAAAAATAGGTTTTTAGAGAAATCATTTGACAGTATGTATAACTGGAGAGCGAAATAGGAAAAGGCAAGGTTGGCTAGAGGTAGAAGAAGAGGAATTCAAGAGAGAATTGCATCACTTGCTAGGAATTCAGATAAGGGGGGAGATGTGCTCCTGTAATGGGTGTTAATACATGAGGGGTGGACGCAGGAACCCTTAACCTCCTTAGGATGGGGTATTTTGATTTCTAATTATGAATTATGATAATTGATTGTTGTGTATGATGATTTTTGTGTGCCTTGATTATATACATTTTTCTGTTTTGATGAATAACTATTTTTTGAGCCATTGATGAGACTTTGGAAGGTTTTATGAAATTTTAAATTTATGGAATATATGATTTTATTGATGCCAACGGATAATGTATTTCAAAATTACTGTCTTAAACATTAGAACATTGTAGTACATCGAGTCCAGAGCGTTTGGGCTTTTACGGAATCAAAATCGGAGGTTCGGGAGGCCACCAACGGTGAAAAATGAAAAATCTACATTTCGAAGGTACATGGCGGACGCCATGAAGCCCCTGGTGGCAGGCTTCATCCATCGCGGCGAGGCAAAAATGAATCCAAATACGGTTTTGATCATAACTTTTGACCCGTAAGTCCAAATCGAGTGACGTTTGAAGCGTTGGAAAGCTAACGTGAATTACTATCTAATAAAAAAATTTAAGGGGCTGAATATGTTGTGATAGCCTGAGTATTTGATTACATGGATTGTTCTATTATGATTAAGTGTTTAGACGATGATGTTAAAAGATTGACTAAGCATGATTATGGTTGGGGTGTCGTTATGAATGATGTTTCTTGTTTTTATGTATATGCATATTATTGTTTATGTGAATTATGTTGTTGGTGGCATGTCGAGAGTCCATGCATTCATGTTGTTTGAGCTTTGGTTCTTTTGGTGAGCCTCGATCCTATGGTGATGGATAGGGTACGAGTAGCTAATTCCTATTATGAGGGATTAATGAAGCGTTACCTATGGTGATGGTAACAAATTTTGGTGAGCCTCGATCCCATTATGATGGATTGGGTGCGAGTAGCTAATTTCTATTATGAGGGATTAGTGAAGCGTTACCTATGGTGATGGTAATGATTTTGGTATGCTCCGGTTCCAAGATAGAATCGATCTTATGGTGGGGATCATGGAATGAGATGAACCTGAGTGTTCATATTTGGTACCACATGCATGTTGAGTTAGTTGTTGAGTAAATTTCTATTTGTGTTGCATTTGGTGATTATTTTTTGTGTTATGACGCGTGGATGAGAATACTTGATATGTTGATGTTATTGTAATTAGTGTGTGATGTTGTTAGTTAATCCACTTCTGTTTTTTTTCACCGCTAATTATTAGAGTGCATTCTGACCTCTTTTGTTTGAACGTTGCCTTTACATGAGCATCATGTAGATACTCAGGAGTAGCATTGTTGAAGTAGGTAGAAGATAGCTCTTGGAGTTACTTTTTTATTTTGTCGCTTTAACTAGTGGAACCTTTCTCTGGTCATGTAACATCTGGTTGGGTTAAACACTTGTTTTATTCCTTTTGTTTGATTATGTTGAAGTCATAAGACTAATTTTATTGTTGATCATTCTTAAGATGTTGAGTTGATTGATTACAACTCTCTTATTTTGTTATTAGAATTGAAGTTGAGACTAAATGTCATTATTTGATTTATCTTCCATAATTGTGGATGATAATTTTGCTGTGATGATAATATAAAATTGAAGTGAGCATGCAATGACAGGTTTTGAATGTCTTATTATGTGAATATATGATACCGATCAAATGAGATGGATGTCATACAAACATCCCAGGTATAATTCATATAAGTTGGATGTCGTGTAAACATCCTTATTACAAATGTGTGTATCGGAATTTACTCTTGAAACCCATGTTACGGAGAAAGTAATGTGTTTTATGAATGTGTGACACCCTACGTGGTTATATTTTAGATTTAATATGATAAATTATGTGTGGGGTTTAAGGTGTTACATTAGTGGTATCAGAGTAGGTCGATCCGTTTGGTTAGATTGTTTAATTATGTTTGTTCCCTAGTATACAACATGTGCGTGAGAACATTGTCGATGCTTTTTTCATTTTCCATTTATAGGTTGAAAGTGAAGCAAGTGGGGGATAAGCGTCTACTTATCTGGGATATTCTAACTATAGAGAGCTTGGACATCATGTTTATGCATGCGAGAATGCAACATTGGCTAGTTCAACTATTTTGAGAATGTTTTGTTTTTCCTGAACCCGAAGAAAGGTCAAATTCAAGGATGGTATCGGTTAGCAAATGGTTGATCATTGAAGGAAGACGAGCAGGTGTTCTCGTTGGTTGCTTCCTTGTAAGGGAGAAGGCGATGGTTTAGCTAGAGATGAGTTAGTGGTATGTTGAGTATCTTGACGTGTTCCCTAAGGATGTGTATGGTTTGTACTTTGTTGGAACAAGTTAACGTTATTCATGGAATGAGTTGGTTGGAGTTAAACCAAGTATTTACCAATTGTTTTGATAAGTTGGTGCAGTGTCCCGCTGATTGCAAGAGATCAGGCGATGTCGAGGTTGTGTTTTTCCTAACATTAAAGATGCAAGGGATTTGAGATTTCTATCTTCCGGTCAAGTTTGGATGTTTTTAAGGAAAACGATCAGTTATTCTTAATGATGCTTCTCAGAGAGTAGAGAGCAATGTGATGGCTAGTGTTATGCCAGTGGTGTTTTCTTCCTGATGTTTTCTTAAAGGTATTTGTGACTTTCCTCTAGAATTTGAATCTTAGTTCGATGTAGGTGAAGAGTTAAAGTTTGTATCAGCTAAACAAGTGAAGGAGTTTGCGAAGCACATGGCACAAGTGTATGTGATGTTGGTTTAGTTGGAAGCTAGAGGCAATGGAGTAGCTCGTGATCTTCCTGTGGTGTGTGAATTTCTAGAAGTGTTTCCTGAAGGCATTAGTGATTTTTGCCATAGCGTAAAGTGGAGTTTATTATTGACTTAGTACCTGGTACTAGTCTAGTGTCTATGACTCCTTATAGTATGTATGCTTCAGAGTTGGGTAAATTGAAGAAGTAACTAGAAGATATGCTTGAGAAGAAGTTTGTTCATCCAATGTTTTTCATTGTGGGATGTGCCAATGCTGTTAGTGAAGAAGAAGGACGACAGTATGAGGCTATGTATGAAACATCTAAGAATCGAATTGCAGACATTGAAAGAGAACCAGTTGTGTGCAAAGCATTCCAAGTGTGAGTTATGGTTAAGAGAAGTGAGTTTCCTTGGTCATGTGATTCTAATGATGGTGTAGTTATGGATCCATCAAGGATAGATGTTGTGTTACAATGGGAGACTCTGAAGTCTGTCATTGAGATTAGAAGTTTTCTTGGATTGGCTGCTTACTACAGGAAGTTTATTGAAGGTTTTACAAAGTTATCATTTTCGTTAACTCAGTTGACTCAACAGGGTCAAGCCTATGTTTGGGAAAGCTATTTATCGTTAATTGAGTTTACATACAATAACAGTTTCCATTCTAGTATCAGAATGGCATCGTTTAAGGCATTGTACGGTAGGAGGTGTATAACTCTTTTGGGTTGGTATGAGTCAGGTGAGAGTGTTGCGCTCGGACCTGAGATTGTTCACCAGACGACTGAAATGATCAAGATGATCCAAGAAAAGATGAAAGCTTCACAACTAATTCTTGGAGTGTATTCTCACCCCTTCTGTTTGAATGTTTCCTTTACGTGGACATCGTGCAGATACTCAGGAGTAGCATTGCTGAAGTAGATAGAAGATAACTCTTGGAGTTACTTATTTATTTTTCCGCTTTTACTAGTGGTACCTTGCTCTGATCATGTAACATCAGGTTGGATTTAACGCTTGTTTTATTCCTTAAGTATGATTATTTTGAAGTCATAAGACTAATTTTGTTGTTGAGCGTTTTTAAGATGTTGAGTTGATTGATTGCAACTCTCTTATTTTGTTATTAGAATTGAAGTTGAGACTAAATGTCATTACTTGATTTATCTTCCATAATTGTTGATGATAATTCCATAGTGATGATACTTTAAAATGGAAGTGAGTGTGCGATGACAGATTTTGAATGTCTTATTATGTGAATATGTGATACCGATCAGACGAGATGGATGTCGTATAAACATAAAAAATATAGTTAGTATAAGTTGGATGTCGTGTAAACATCCTTACTACAAATGTGTGTATTAGAATTTACTGTTGAAACCCATGTTACGGAGCAAGTCTTGTGTTTTTCGGATCTATAGACAGACCGGTCGAATCGTTTCTCAACTGTACATCAAATTAGCGGGCGAAAAACTTTATAATTGAGATTTCAAACATCAATATTCATAATCTACTATTCGCGTAGTTTAACCTAGTATGCTCGTTTTAATTTTTTGACTACTTTTTCGATCGCATTTTGATCGGCCTGAGCATTTTAATCAGTCAATTTTTATTTCAAATTTTGATCAAAACTCGTATGTTTCCGTGAAGTTTGTTTCGTGTTGATAATTTTGGTACAATCAGTTTTTTTTCCAGGCATTTTTGCGCTCGATTTTTATTCAATTTTTTTGTCAGATTATTTTTGTTCTTCATCCGAAATAATTGGAAGATTTACTTAGAATTATTTGTATTTTTCATTCTGATTTTTATTTATATCTTTTATTTTTATTTTAATTAGCAAATTTAAGATATTTAATTCATTTTTAAAATTTAAGGACCAATCACTTTGTGACATTTGTGTTTTATTTATTTGCAAAATCAATTAAAATATGAACCAATTGAGGGAGTACACTTGGCATGGGCTTGTGAGTTTTTTTCTCCTTTCTCTTACTCTCTCTCACGTGTACACAAGAAGAATGTCTCACCATACTCTCTCATGTTACTTTTCTTTTCACCCACTAAACAAATGAAATATATAGATATTTCTTTCAAACAAACAAGACAAACCGCCTGCTCTCAATGTCTACGACACTCTTCATCATCCTCTTTAAATAATAACAATCATCAAATCCCAACACCATCTACTCATAACATTTTCCTTCATAGTGAACAACACACTAACACTTCCTTAAACTACTCTTTCCGACCCTTCTTCTACCTTAGACAAGCATCAAAACCATAACAACTCTTTAAACACCACCTCGTGTCGTCTATCCCTCAGCCTCCACATCATCTTATTCACATAAACACCAACACAAACAGTCTACAAGATAAAAACACCATATTACATAACTCATCTTAAACCACCGAAGGTTCCATCTTCATCCTCATACCTACGCTACGGAAACAACCGTGACTACTAGTTTTCATGAAACCAATATCACCTAACAAAAACCCAACACCACCATCAAACCTCTTCATTCAACATCTTCTACATACACCCCCTGAGCAACTGCATGCCACCGCCATCCTTCACCTTAACCTCATACGAACTCTATCCTTCACCTTCATCAACAGCATCCAAATAACACAAATAGATTCGTTGCCATCACCCATTACGAATCACACCTCCCCTTCAACACATCATTGACAATAATCGCATAATAGTTATTAATTACTATTATTAGTATTTATCATTATTAGTTATTAGAGATCATTACTATTTTTATTATTAGTAGTAGTATTAATTATTATTATTATTATTATTATTGTTATTATTACTGAACTATTATTATTAATATTACTAATTATTGATGTTATTGATTTATTGTTATTATTATTAAAAAAATTATTATTAGTGTTAACTATTTAATTATTATTATTATTATTATTATTATTATTATTATTATTATTATTATTATTATTATTATTATTATTATTATTGTTGTTGTTGATTTCATTATTGACTATTATTTGTTTCTAGTTATTTATAAACTTGTTGTGATAAACATTGTCAAACGCAAAAATCTGTGAGAAAGAGAGAATTTTGAACAATCAAGAAAATGATTCAATTCACAAAGAGAGAGAAAAAGAGAAGAAATAGAGTTGGTTATAACGGTTTTCTATTTACTTTCTCAATTAGAGTTAACACATTACAAGTGAATAACAACCAACCTTTCTATCAACAACCAACCACTCTATCAACAACCTGAGAGAACAACATATTTATAGACTACTAGCATATGTATGTTATGTATGATGATAACTCTCATACATGACATACATAGCTATTACATAACAAAGTACATAAAACAATTTCAACTACATGCTAGAACAGACTTCAAATACAACATGCGCATCCTAGTCGAACCATGAACCTACCCGTGTCAAGACTAGAGTTCGATGCAAATACTAAAAATCTCCATCTTGGAACAAACTCTACTACATCAAGGGACAAACTAGATGTCACCATGCAGCTTTATCAGGTGCATATAGGGAAAGAACTTGCTACCAGGCAATGATTTGGTGACATATCAACAGTATTATCTTCAGTCAAAATCTTTAGCACTTTCACTTTTCCTTTCTCAATTTTCTCCTCGACGAAATGCAGTCAGTCGTACTCTAAATTTCGACCACTTTTTCTTTATATTTAGCTAACATTAACATGACCAAAGCCTTTACGAGTCAACCCCAATGACCTAAAAAAATTCAAAGGGGACAATTTTGACTTTTTCTAAAACCTTAATCCCATTTTCGGATAAATAATAGGTTAATATTATCGTTAGATACTAAGGGTTACTTGTGTTTATGTTTAAGATTATTTGGTTACTTAACTTTTGTTTAGGGATAATATTAGGGCTAATTGAGCCTTGATTGAAATTAGTAAAATTATTTATGTGTTAGTAGTAAAACATTGAGGTTATTAGGTTACGTTTTATGAAGTTGTTAGAATAATTTGATATTAGTGGTAAGGTTAATGGGATTGTATTAATTTATAACTAGATTAATAAGATGTTGATTAATTTAGGCTATTAAGTTAATTAGTTTTTTTATTTATGATTATATTAATAAGTTAATTAGACTATTTTTATTATTAGATATAAGTCAAGTTAGGTATTTAAGAAGCTAATTAACTTATTTTAGAATTAAATTGGTTATTTATTTACTGTATTTCGGTATAATATTTTTTGGGCTTATGTTTTAGTTTAGAAGGGGATCTGGCCCAATCTGGGGCCCCTATCCAATTAGGTCAAGTGTGTGACCCAAATGTATGATCGAAGCAGGTAAGCGAGACTCGGATCCGTAATCCATGACCCAAGTCCAGGTCATCCCTAACCTCTGAAACTCTACGCGCAAACAGACCCATAGCATCGGAATTCAAAATCCAATCAAATCTTTCTATTATTGAATGCAAATACATTTGAATTAGTCATTTACAAGCAAATTTGGACCAAGTACATCACATATCCCTAAACCCTAAAACCTATTTTCAAAACAAATCTAAATCTGAAAAAATATTAAAATCAAAACATTTAATCTGATTATAATCAAATCCTAAAAATTCCTAAAACAACTAATCTAATTGAATATCTTAACCTAAAATTAATTTATATAAACCTAAAGATTAAACATAATAGAGGGAAAAAAAACCTTAAAAAATTTATAATCATTGCTTCTGCAATCCACCTAACATCACTAAGAGCTCCAATTTCAAAGGGATTAGGGTTTCACATTGAAACCTCAATCTACTTGAGCTTGGCCACTATCACCAAAAAGATCTTGCATCCATACAGAAAGAAGAATAAGTTAGATGAGGAAATAGATAGCTAGGGAAAGTAGAGTCAGAAGAATTTACCTTTACCGAAGAACTACTCCTCTTCGAAGGTAGGCCACATAGTTTCCTTGTTCTTGATGTATTTACTTGCGTTAATTATCTACTTATTCGTGATATATGTTTTATGGTGTTTGCATCGGGTTTAGGACGATCTGAAGGGGTTATGGGAAACTAGGGTTATGTTTCTTCATCATTAGGGTTAGGATTCTTCTTAAGAACCCTAGGGTTCACCCAAGGTAGGGTTAGGGTTCTTCCTAGAACCCTTAGGGTTCTTAGGGTTCCTGGGCAATGACCTAGGGTTCATAAGGTATTTAAGGGTTGTTGGGTTTAGAGATGAACTCTGGTTGAAGTTCAACTGGAGGATGGGGGTTTTGGGGCGGTCGAAGGCCAAACCAGGCGTCCGGGAGTGGGAAACGGTTAGGGAGAATGAGAGGAGTAGAGATAGTTTGAGAGCGAGAGAAAAGAATAGAGAGAAAGATTTGGAAAAAATGAGGATTTGCTGAAGAGATAGAGTTTAAGTAGTTCTCTCATACCCTCGATGATGGCCAACACGTGGTGATCTGTTGGCCACAAGATGGTGATACTTTGATTTATACGATATGGGACATTTCCATGGTGGACCATGTTTGACTTCCAATCAGATCCCTCCATTTTGTTTACTTCCAATAGTAGTCTCATCCAACGACCCTCAAGCAATCTCCTGGATTATCAGATCAATCCTTCCAACGTCCCCAGTTGAGAGTCAACTATTGACTCTCCTAAGTTGACCCAGATGGGCGTTGGGCTCGGAGAGGCTAGTGGACCTCTCTTTTTTGCTTCCAACACCCCTCAAACTCTAATCGAATTACTTGTATAGTCCAACCTGCACCCCCCGCCCCCATTTTTTTATTTTTTTTATTTTTTTTATTAATCGAGATTTATCTATTTAATATTAATCCATTTAAACTAATAATTAGGTTTTTATTTTTATTTTTATTCATGATAATATATTTTCTAATTGGTTAATTAATTATAATCTTTATATTTTAATTAATTGGGGATATATATTATTCACATTAGGGTTAATTAAATCAAGAAACATGGGACAAAATCAGGGATAATTCTTAGGGGTTTAAGGGACATAAAAATGGGTAAAATAGGGATAGGGGACTAATCTTATTACATCTAATTTAATTTATTTGTATTACATCTAATTCAATTTATTTTGTATCATAATGTTATATCATATTTATTTTTACTAACTAAATTAAATGATATTTTCAAATCTAATAGGATAGGGACATGAGATACAATATGCGATAAAACTTCAAAGTTTTCAATGGTTAAATCGGGATTAAAATTTGGATAATGGGTTATGTCTAATATTTAATTTTTACGCCTAATTTATTTTATTAAATAAATTAAATGCTATTTTTGGCAAATGATAAAAGGATAAAATCAATTTAAACTCACTACAAATTGTAAGACCTATACCCTAGTGTATTAAGGCACTTTTTAAAAATTGAATATTTCTCCTCCCATGACGCACGAGAAAACTTTAAGGGATAAAAACAATCAACCAACCAACGTTTTTAAGAAGAACTACGGTACTCTGATCATTCGCCTAATATGAAGGTACGTAGGCACAGAGTTATAAATATAGTGAGTACGATTATAAAAAAATTGGGTCTCTCATCCATTTAAATAGAATACCTTTCGTAAATAAATAAATAATTAAATAATCAACCAGTAATCAAGCAAACACATTAGAAACACACAATAACCCTAGAATTGCAGGAGGATCCCATTAAGTACAATGGATGTAAGGGGTGCCTAGTACCTTCCCCTTATTTAACTGACTCTAAAACTTAGCATTTCACCCTTAGTCTTTAGTGTTTCTCATTATTTCCCTGTTCCTTAGGAACAAATAAAGGATGGTCACGACTCTGTCATTTTTCCAACCACGACACAGCCTAACATCAATGTGCTTGGTTCTCTCATGATATGTTGAATTCTTTGATAGATGTATGGCACTTTGATTATCATATTTAACTGTTATAACTTGTCCTTGAATTTTTAGTTAACAAACTCTTCAAGCGACAATACTTCTTTCACAGCTTTAGTGAGGGCAATGTAATCAACTTCATTGGTTTATAAGGCTACAACCTTTAAAAGTGAAGTTTTCTAACTGATTGTTATACCAAGCATAGTGAAAACATATCTAGAAAGAGATTTTATGGTATCCATACATCCTACATAGTTAGAGTCGACAAATCCTTTGATTTTTATTTTGTTATCACTCGTGGCTCCACCATAAACCAAGACCGTAGTCAGGTATCCTATTATGTATCTCAAAATCCACTTTAAAGCTTGCCATTGCGCCTTCTCATGATTGGCCATATACCTGTTTATAAGGCTTACTTTATATGTTATGTCTGCCTCGTACAGACCATAACATGCATCAAAGAACCTATTATACTATCTTAAAAAATGATACTCATATAGACTCTTTCAACTTAAATACTTGGATTTTGAGTCATACTCGAATTGAATTGAGGATTTGTTGGTGTTGTGATAGGAATTAAATTCGACATACCAAATTTATCGATAATCTTTAGTAGGTATGTCTCTTGAGGTAAGCTTAATTTTGACTGCTTTCTATCTCTCTGAATTTCAATCCCAAGAACCCTAGTGGCAGCTCCCAGCTCCTTCATTTAGTACTTCTGATTGAGTTCAACCTCCACCTTCATTACATCTTGTAAGACCCCAATTTTGACCCTAAGATCCCTCATGGCATCATAACATTGCATTTGCATTGCCTCAAGGATCTTTAGCATCTTGGTTCCCTTTGCCTTTGGGTGGGACTCCTTCTGATTGGTTTGAGATCACCAAGCATGCTTGAATTATACATCATTGTTTCTCTTAATTTTGTTTACTAACCAAAAGCACAAAAATGAGTCACTAACATCTTTTGTTTGAAGCTTGAGTATCATCCAAGACACTTTGTGGGTTCTATTTAGATGATCAGTCAACACAAGGGAAGGGCTTGAGATACTTCCAACAGGTTCAAATGGGGTCTATTCGTCAGTCAAAAAGTTAATCTTGAAGGAGCAAAAGTTTGTTCATGAGTTGTCATGCTCGCTAGGCGAGCAAAATGGGTCGCCTAGCGAGTCCCAAGAAAAGCCACCAGAATCACCTACGCTCAGAGGAATTTCTTGAACTGTCATGCTCGCTAGGCGAAGCCCACGTGTTTAAAATAAATAAATAAATAAATAAATAAATAAATATAATATAATATAATATAACAGAAAAAATTTGGACTTGGGCCTCTCTCATTTGAGCCCACAGGTCCACAAAAATGAGGTTATAAATTCAGAGTTTCAGTGAAACAAAATTCCATTCTATTCCTATTACCCTGGCAGGGAAAAAGATAGTGAGAGAAGAGCTAACAGAGTTCAGAGCAACCTCTAGAGACTGAAGGGAACTCATTGACAAAGAACCAATTCCCTCTCATATAAACCCTCAGATTGCTTTGCAAACCCAACCGGGCAATTCAATTTCATTCGATCTCTCCAATCAGGTTTGCCTTATTCCCATTACTTTATGCTTTTAATTTGAATGCTCTGAATGTATGAGGTATTATGGGTGAATTTGATACCCTTTTGATGCATGTGTTTGACAAGAGGTTTAGGCCTCCTACCCTTGGTTGCTTTTTGTGAGCTTTTGTGAATTTTAATGGCATGATTCATGTGGTTACATTTTGATTTGGGGGCAACTCCTGATTACCCTATCTTGTTTCTCTAACCTATTTGTTGAGTTTTGTTTTGTGAGGGCTCATATGACTCTTACACAGATGGCTTGCCTGGTGTTCCACTTTATTTGTGGGATACCACCTGGAGGTTTATTCTGATTACCTGTACTGACTCACTTTCTATGATGGTGCTAGCTTGAGAGATCTCTGGGTTTCTTATCTCTTTAATTGTTGTTACTTCGGATCTTTATCCGTACGGTAGATCTCTCGATCCCTTTACTTTTCCCGCATGTTACCGATTTCTTAGATTTCGTATAGCCTCTCGTGGCATGTCATTTAAGGTAACGTGGTTCCTTCATCTAGGACTGCCTTTTTGCATGAGCATCCCTAAACACCCCAAACTCATTGATTTTTCTTCTCCTAAGAACACGTTATCTCCTTCTACTACAGGCGAGTAAGTCTCCAAAGGTCGAGCATCCGGTAGATTGCGTAGTAACGTCGTTCACCCCAAAATACAACCCTTACCCCATAGGTGGTCGAACTACGTTTTGCTCTGATTTTCATCCCAGATGAGATACGTAGGCATAAGACGCGATATCTTAGCGAGCACACTCCTCTTTAACCCATAGGTAGCCGAGCTACGAAGACTCTGATTCTCAGATTCATATGAGATACGTATGCAGTGGATGCGACGTCCGTGCGAGTCATTTTCTTTTGACCCTTATTTTAGTAAGTAGTACATTAGATAAACATACACGCTTTTCTCATCCCTTCAATCATGTTTGCACAAATAAATTATCGAAAAAAAAACAACAACCTTTGCAACAAATGTGAAAAGGGCTCCCTAGGAGTACCTAGGATGCTTTGGGTGCCTAATACCTTCTCATTGCATAACCAACCCCCTTACCCAGATCTCTAACATTTTTACTAGTTTTTGATTCGATAAAACGTTTAGGTTTTTGTTCGCTTTCTAACCATTCCTTTGGATAAATAGAAGTGCGGTGGCGACTCGACTTGTATGATTTACCTTAGATTTAGTCAATATCTCTAATGGTAACGAATACCCCGGTACAGAAAAATGGCAACTCTGCTGGGGACTGATAAATCCTAGTTGGTTTTGCCTACTTTTCATATTTGTTGTATTGTATTGTATATTTTTTTTGTGACATATTTTTGTGCAATTTGGGATTACTGTATTGTATGTAATGATTGAATTGTTTGAATATTAATTCCTTGTATGCTTGGTGATCTTTGTGAGATGAGTTCTATACCCGGACTCGAGTGCACTTAGGATAGGAGAATGGCATAGTCTTGTCAACTTGTGTGGAGTTATTCCTTAGCAAGTTGACTTGCAAGTCCATTCACTTGGTGGAGGTTATGTTGGGATCAATAATGTCACACAAGTAAGTTGTGGTTAGACATTACTCTTTCCAATATAGACCTTAGAAGTCAAGGACCTTAGTTTACCAAGCCCATCTTGGCCTATTCTTAGGATGTAGTGTGAAAGTCGTTCAAGTGTAAGATTTGATACGATTGTTACGCGATACTACATTCTGTTATCGAGTGATGCCCTTCGGTTTGAAGAACGCCGGAGCCACGTATCAACGAGCTATGACCACCTTGTTTCATGATATGATGCACAAGGAGATTGAGGTATATGTTGACGATATGATTGCTAAGTCAAGAACGGAAGTTGAACATGTAGAGCATTTGTTGAAGCTTTTCCAGCGTTTGAGGAAATATAAGCTTCGTCTGAATCCCAACAAGTGTACATTTGGAGTCCGTTCTGGCAAGTTATTGGGCTTCATTGTTAGTGAAAGAGGTATTGAGGTTGATCCTGTAAAGGTCAAAGCAATACAAGAGATGCCTGCGCCCAAAACTGAGAAGCAAGTCCGAGGTTTTCTTGGCCGCTTGAATTATATCTCCAGATTCATATCCCACATGACTGCCACATGTGCGCCTATATTCAAGCTCCTCCGGAAAGATCAGTCCCATGATTCGACCGAGGATTTCCAGAAAGCTTTCGACAGTATTAAAGAACATCTGTCTGAGCCTCCGATTCTGTCTCCGCCTGTAGCGGGAAGACCTTTGATCATGTATCTGACTGTTCTTGAAGACTCGATGGGTTGTGTCCTTGGTCAGCAAGACGAATCAGGGAAGAAGGAGTGTGCTATTTACTACCTGAGTAAGAAGTTCACTGATTGTGAGTCTCGATACTCAATGCTTGAAAAGACATGTTGTGCTTTGGCTTGGGCTGCTAAGCGCTTACGCCAGCATATGATAAATCATACGACTTGGTTGATATCCAGAACGGATCCAATCAAGTACATCTTCGAGAAGCCTGCTTTAACAGGGAGAATTGCCCGTTGGCAGATGTTGTTATCTGAGTATGATATTGAGTATCGAGCTCAGAAGGCTATTAAAGGTAGTATCTTGGCTGACCATTTGGCACATCAGCCTATTGAAGATTATCAGTCAGTTCAGTATGACTTCCCGGATGAGGAAATTCTGTATTTGAAAGTGAAAGATTGCGATGAGCCTACACTTGATGAAGGTCCAGAGCCTGGTCCCAGATGGAGTATGGTGTTTGATGGCGCTGTAAATCAGTATGGAAATGGTATTGGGGCCGTGATTATTACTCCTCAGGGCGCACATATTCCTTTTACAGCAAGGCTAACTTTCAAATGCACGAATAATATGGCTGAGTATGAGGCCTGTATTATGGGATTGGAGGAATGTATTGATCTAAGGATCAAGCATCTTGATGTATATGGTGATTCGCCCTCGTTGTTAATTAGATTAAGGGTGAATGGGAAACGAATCAGCCTGGTCTCATTCCATATAGAGATTATGCGAGGAGGATTTCAACGTTCTTTGCTGAGGTTGACTTCCATCATATTTCTCGAGATGAGAATCGGATGGCAGATGCTCTTGCTACACTTGCTTCGATGATTGTGGTTAAATTGTGGAATGAAGTCCCCAATATCACCGTGATGCGCTTGGACAGACCAACTCATGTATTTGCAGTAGAAGAAGTAAAAGATGATAAGCCGTGGTATTATGATATCAAATGTTTCCTTCAGAGCCAGATTTACCCGCCTGGGGCATCTGTAAAAGATAGGAAGACTTTGAGGAGATTGTCAGGCAGTTTCTACCTCAATGGCGAAGTGCTTTACAAAAGAAATTTTGACATGGTTCTGCTCAGATGCGTGGATAGACACGAAGCAGACCTGTTGATGACTGAGGTCCATGAGGGTTCATTTGGTACTCATTCCAATGGACATGCCATGGTTAGAAAGATGTTGAGAGCAGGCTACTATTGGCTGACAATGGAGTCTGACTGCTGCAAATTTGTGAAAAAATGCCACAAGTGTCAGATTTATGCTGATAAGATTCATATTCCCCCGACACTTTTGAATGTGATCTCATCACCATGGCCTTTCTCCATGTGGGGAATTGACATGATTGGCATGATAGAGCCGAAAGCGTCCAATGGACACAAATTCTCGTAGCAATTGATTACTTCACCAAGTGGGTTGAAGCGGCGTCGTATGCAAATGTGACTAGGCAGGTGGTCGTGAAGTTTATCAAGAATCAACTCATATGCCGATATGGTGTGCCTGATAAGATCATTACTGATAATGGATCTAACTTGAATAACAAGATGATGAAAGAGTTGTGTAGTGAATGCAAGATTGCACATCATAATTCTTCTCCGTACAGACCCAAGATGAATGGGGTTGTTGAAGCTGCTAACAAGAATATCAAGAAAATTATCCAGAAGATGGTTGTTACGTACAAAGATTGGCATGAGATGCTACCATTCGCTTTGCATGGCTATCGTACATCTGTCCGCACTTCAACAGGGGCAACCCCTTTCTCTCTTGTTTATGGCATGGAGGTTGTACTCCCAGTAGAGGTGGAGATCCCATCAATGAGAGTCTTGATGGAGGCCAAGTTGACTGATGCTGAATGGGTTCAGAGTCGTTATGACCAGCTGAACTTGATAGAAGAAAAGAGATTGACTGCCATGTGCCACGGTCAGTTATATCAGCAGAGGATGAAGAAAGCTTTTGATAAGAAGGTCAAGCCTCGTGTGTTCCGAGAAGGTGACCTTGTGCTCAAGAAAGTTTTGTCTTTCGCGCCCGATTCCAGGGGCAAGTGGACTCCAAACTATGAGGGTCCGTATGTTGTTAAGAGAGCCTTTTCAGGCGGTGCTTTGATACTTACAACTATGGATGGGGAGGATTTCACTCGTCCTGTGAATTCAAATGCAGTCAAGAAATACTTCGCCTAAAAAAATAAAAACTCAATAGCTCGCAAGTTGAAAACCCGAAAGGGCGGCTTAGGCAAAAATGAGCGTCTCGGTGGATTGAAAACCCGAAAGGGCGATCCAGGCAAAAGTTAGAGACACAAAAAATATATAATAATGATATATGTATCCCGCTAGATTGAGTACCTCATCCTGGGGCAATCTAGGCAAAAATTAGGGATTTGACAAGTAACTGCATCCTGACAAGACTTTGTTCTATAACTGTCGTCCGTCAGAGATCCTTGCTCATTATCAGCCAAAGCTTCGAATACATCGGATTCAGAATTGGTGGAGAAATGGTCGTTATGTTCAATGTAGCCCTTTTCCAATATATATCACCAATTTCAAATTTGTAAAGATCTATGGAGTCTTGCCATTCGCAGACTACCATTCTATCAAATAAATTTGAGCGTTTTATCCAATTATTGGCACTCTTATCTGTTTCTATTCAACAAATGTTTTGCATGTTTTGATTAAGAAAATATCATTGTTTTAAACGATCAAATTTTTTATAATTTGTTTTTAAACAAAGTGAACATTCACAATGACGAAAGGATACTTAGGAGATCCTCAGTGCTCTCCCAAGGGTGGTATGATCCCCAACAGGGTAAGATATTTGTCCATATTCCTGGCATGACTGTATCTCCTCCCTCCGGAACCCCTTGTGGTTTATCCTACCAAGTGGATTGCTTGTTGAGAGTCACCTCTCTTCCCTTCAGCAGAGTAGCAATCTTTCTTCCTCAGCAGCTTGGATCTCTTTGGGCAAGAGCGGTATTTGGTGGTTGATCCCGATAAATCCTTTATCTCCTCGGATAGATTCCCCAGTAGAGTTGTTGGTGTGGTGGACCTTGTCTGTGATAACTCTCGTCCCCAGCTGGAATGATTGATGATTCATCCCTTGCAGAGTTCTTTGCTTCTTGGTATCTCTGATCCCCAGCAGATTGGATACTCTCCGGTGAACTTGGCTTTCTCTCTTGAGATGTAGTACCGGGTGGTTGATTCCTGGACCTGGTTGTGTTAGATATGTCTGTCTGTCGGCATACATCATACATAAACCACGCATATACATGCATAATTATAACATTCAGATATTCATGTTGCATTCTTTGCCATATATCGTTGTTTGTTGTCTCCTGCTATTTGGTGATATATTCCCCCAAGCAGATGTGTGTGTCTGATCTCTCCATATAGAGTCAGCTCCATAGGCAGAAAGCGTTTATCCTTTCTTTCATATTCCCCACCAGGTTATATCCTCGTGGATGTTGATTATTTTTGTTCCTTCCCAACACATATATTGGGATAGGTTTTCCCCATTGAGTTATATCCTCACCGGGATAAGTCTTGATTTGGTGTGCCTATCTAGTTTGATCCTAGATCGGTCTCTTGAGACTCTTTTCCTGTTCCCCCGTGGTAAATGAATAATTGCTCAATAATTAGTAATTATTATCCCCGGTGGAGTCTTTGGTTCTCTACCCTCATACCGGTGGTTGTAAACCCTATTTCGTCCCTTTTTGCAGAGTAACTATTTTTGCTCACCCTTAATTGGTGACAGTTATCTTCATTCAATATTCGGTGTTGATATCCCCTCATCTGCGTGGATAATTGCCCTGATTACGCAATTTATCCCCAGCGGGTCATCTCTCGTCCACCCTGTCGTTGTTGGTAACAATTGTTCCTCTCCTGAATTGGTCATCATTATATGCCAAGTTGCGGTATCCCGATGCCTTTTCTTTTCGGTCGATTTATCCTTTGTTAACCCAGTAACCGGTTGTGGATAATCGTCCATGCGAATATATTATCTACGTTCTGACGGTAATAGATAGTATATCTCATGCACTCTCGGGTCTGAAGCCTTTTGTTCTTCCCCAGTTGAGTAAGATTCGTATCCCCTTTGTGGAGTCGAATATCCATCCTATAATCGAGTTTGCTTTTAGCCCTCTTTTGGATGATGAGTGTTTTGGGAATATTCCCTAATTCACGCCTTGGTTGGTCACCTATTATATGCCCAGTAACCGGTATCCCTGGTGTTCCTTCCTCTCTGCTCCCTATTATGACTTTTCGTCCCCCGTGGAGTCAGAATCCCTGAGTTGAAGTATACCTTTTAGGTTTTCCTCAGACGTTTTGAAGTTTTGATATCTCTCACCCTTATGCCGGTCTTGGATATTCATCTCTTCCTGAGCATGTTGTATCTCTCACCCTCATACCTGGCGTTCAGATCACATGTCTCCTTGAGCTTATTACCCAGTAACTGGTAATACCTCGTCCCGCTGCTTCCCCAGGAGTGTCCTTGTGGACATCCCCAGCGAAGTCCCTTAGTGGATTGTTTTCATCCGGATTTTATCCGAAGTATCCGCTGTGGATAGTTTTTGTTGTATTGGCATATTCCCCAATACATGCATCTTCGAGTCAGCTCGAGTCTTTCCATTGGATCTTTTCCCTTTGGAATTATGTTCCCCACGCTTTGAGTCGTGACCTGCTCGCGCATTTTTATCCCTTTTCTATCCCCAGGAGAGTCCCCAGGGTCTTGGTCCCATGGAGTGAATTGCTCATATGGATTATCAGTGCCTTCTGATTTCTTTGCTTTTGTGGACACATATCTCCACAGAGTGCTACCATTTTTCATACCTACATTTGCATCATGAGGTCTCTTAGGGACCAAAATTCATCTCTTTGTTGTTATTTAAGCCCATTCTACCCCGTCGAGACGAAGATTTTAACCTTCACTTCTCCGACTAGAATGACCTTAAATAGGGGCATCTGTAAGACCCCAATTTTGACCCTAAGATCCCTCATGGCATCATAACATTGCATTTGCATTGCCTCAAGGATCTTTAGCATCTTGGTTCCCTTTGCCTTTGGGTGGGACTCCTTGTGATTGGTTTGAGATCACCAAGCATGTTTGAATTATACATCATTGTTTCTCTTACTTTTGTTTACTAACCAAAAGCACAAAAATGTGTCACTAACATCTTTTGTTTGAAGCTTGAGTATCATCCAAGACACTTTGTGGGTTCTATTTAGATGATCAGTCAACATAAGGGAAGGGCTTGAGATACTTCCAACAGGTTCAAATGGGGTCTATTCATCAGTCAAAACGTTAATCTTGAAGGAGCAAAAGTTTGTTCATGAGATGTCATGCTCGCTAGGCGAGCAGAATGGGTCGCCTAGCGAGTCCCAAGAAAGGCCACCAGAATCACCTACGCTCAGAGGAATTTCTTGAACTGTCATGCTCGCTAGGCGAAGCCCACGTGTTTAAAAAAAAACCGAAAAAAAATAAATAAATAAATAAATATAATATAATATAACGGAAAAATTTTGGACTTGGGTCTCTCTCATTTGAGCCCACAGGTCCACAAAAATGAGGTTATAAATTCAGAGTTTCAGTGAAATAAAATTCCATTCTATTCCTATTACCCTGGCAGGGAAAAAGATAGTGAGAGAAGAGCTAACAGAGTTCAGAGAAACCTCCAGAGACTGAAGGGAACTCATCGGCAAAGAACCAATTCCCTCTCATATAAACCCTCGGATTGCTTTGCAAACCCAACCGGGCAATTCAATTTCATTCGATCTCTCCAGTCAGGTTTGCCTTATTCCCATTACTTTATGCTTTTAATTTGAATGCTCTGAATGTATGAGGTATTATGGGTGAATTTGATACCCTTTTGATGCATGTGTTTGACAAGAGGTTTAGGCCTCCTACCCTTGGTTGCTTTTTGTGAGCTTTTGTGAATTTTAATGGCATGATTCATGTGGTTACATTTTGATTTGGCAACTCCTGATTACCCTATCTTGTTTCTCTAACCTGTTTGTTGAGTTTTGTTTTGTGAGGGCTCATATGACTCTTGCAGAGATGGCTTGCCTGGTGTTCCACTTTATTTGTGGGTTACCACCTGGAGGTTTATTCCGATTACCTGTACTGACTCACTTTCTTTGATGGTGCTAGCTTGAGAGATCTCTGGGTTTCTTATCTCTTTAATTGCTGTTACTTCGGATCTTTATCCGTACGGTAGATCTCTCGATCCCTTTACTTTTCCCGCATGTTACCGATTTCTTAGGTTTCGTATAGCCTCTCGTGGCATGTCATTTAAGGTAACGCGGTTCCTTCATCTAGGACTGCCTTTTTGCATGAGCATCCCTAAACACCCCAAACTCATTGATTTTTCTTCTCCTAAGAACACGTTATCTCCTTCTACTACAGGCGAGTAAGTCTCCAAAGGTCGAGCATCCGGTAGATTGCGTAGTAACGTCGTTCACCCCAAAACACAACCCTTACCCCATAGGTGGTCGAACTATGTTTTGCTCTGATTTTCATCCCAGATGAGATACGTAGGCATAAGACGTGATGTCTTAGCGAGCACACTCTTCTTTAACCCATAGGTAGCCGAGCTACGAAGACTCTGATTCTCAGATTCAGATGAGATACGTATGCAGTGGATGCGACGTCCGTGCGAGTCATTTTCTTTTGACCCTTATTTTAGTAAGTAGTACATTAGATAAACATACACGCTTTTCTCATCCCTTCAATCATGTTTGCACAAATAAATTTTCGAAAAAAAAACAACAACCTTTGCAACAAATGTGAAAAGGGCTCCCTAGGAGTACCTAGGATGCTTTGGGTGCCTAATACCTTCCCATTGCATAACCAACCCCCTTACCCAGATCTCTGACATTTTTACTAGTTTTTGATTCGATAAAACTTTTAGGTTTTTGTTCGCTTTCTAACCATTCCTTTGGATAAATAGAAGTGCGGTGGCGACTCGGCTTATATGATTTACCTTGGATTTAGTCAATATCTCTAATGGTAACGAATACCCCGCTACACATCTTTGACATCGTTGCTTTCTATGAGGATGTCATCCATATAAAGAAAAAAATAACAATGAACTTATAAGTCAAAATCTTGAGTAAACACAGTGGTCGAATTGGCTCATGGTGAAACCTATGTGTGCCACAAACTTATCAAATCTCTTATTCAAATGTCGAGGAGATTGTTTCAGGATATATAATGACTTATTTAGCTCGCACACATGATCCTCCTTTCAGGTTGCCTTATCAAGATTATTTCATCTAGATCACCATATAGGAATACGGTCTTCACATCCATCTTTTCAAGTTATAACTCAAACTTTTCCACCATGGCTAACAACATCCTAATGGATCTATGCTTTACAACAGGCGAGAACACATCATTAAAGTCGACTCCTTATTTCTGTGTGAACCCCATGTAAATTAACCTTGCCTTAAATATTTTCCACATTACTCCTTTAATTTCTTCCTTAACCTTGAAAATCCACTTACATCTTACTATCATGGCCCCTGCGGGTTTTTCCATTAGCTCCCAAGTGTTGATATAATGAAGAGATTCTATCTCATCGTCCATTGCTTTCAGTAATTTAATATTATTCCTACTCCTTATAGATTCCTCATACTCTTTGAGTTCTTAATTAAGAACCTTAATTGCAGAGAATAAGATAAATGTTATGAGATCTGCATAATCAAGGCTCTGGGGTGGCTTGATGACTCTCTTTTCCCTGTCCCTTGCCAATAGGTAGTCATAATCAGTCTCCTCATCTTCATCAGCACCTTGTGCTTCTTCTTCGACTTCATCTTGGTTATGCAATTCATCATCAATATGCTCCACCTTAATAGGAAATTCTTCTTGTTCCATCTTGTCTTCATAGATCTTTGCATTTTGACCAACATCATCAATTTTCTTGAACACCAATTTTTATTCATTAAAAAACACATCATGACTTGTGATACACCTTCTATGAAATGGTTCTAGGCACCACAAACTATAGACTTTAACTCCCTCAGGATACCCAAGGAACATGCATCTTAGAGCTTTAGGTCTGAATGTGTCTTGCCTAGTGTGAGCATATGCTACACAGCCAAATACTCTAAGTATACCGAGATTAGGTGGATTATCTGACCAAACTTCTTCAGGTGCCTTCATCCCCAAAGCATTCAAGGGACTCCTATTTATCAAGTATGTTGCAGTCACAACAACCTCAGCCTAAAACACTTTATTCAGTCCAACACTAACCAACATGCATCTAACCCTTTCCAAGATAGTTCAATTGAATCTTTCAGCCAAACCAATTTATTGAGGAATACTTTCTAAAATCTTGTGCCTAGCAATACCAAACATAGAATAATAACTATCAAAAGCTTCATTATAAATCTTAAGGCCATTATCGGTCCTTAACCTCTTGACCTTTCTATCAGTCTAATTTTTTACCAGAGTCTTCCAAATTTTGAAATTCTCAAAAGTTTCATCCTTAGTATTCTTAGTGAATACCCCTAACTTTCTAGAATAATCATCAACTATGGATAGAAAATACCTTGCACCTGAGTGTGAAGGATTTCTTGCAGGCTCCCAAATATTTACATGAATGTAATCAAGGGATCCATGTCTTCTTTGTTTGCCTTTATTGAACTTCACTCTGCAAGATTTACTAGACACACAAGGTTCACAGAACTCCAACTTTTTGACCTTGTCACCACCTAGCATATTTTGTTTCCCCAATTCGACCAGGCCCCTTTCATTGACATGGTGTAAGACCCCAATTTTGTCCCTAAGATCCCTCATGGCATCATAACATTTCATTTGGCATTGCCTCAAGGATCATAAGCATCTTGGTTCCCCTTGCCTTTGGGTGGGACTCCTTGTGAGTGGTTTGAGATCACCAATCATGTTTGAATTGTATATCATTGTTTTTCTTATTTTATTTACTAACCAAAAGCACAAAAATATGTCACTAACATCTTTTGTTTATAGCTTGAGCAATCACAAGGTCCAAAGCTTTTAGGAGATCATTGGTACAAAGACATGGTCAAGAGGAGATGATAGCAAGCATGGTAATGGTTCCCAAATCTCTCATCCATCAAATATGCCTCCCTAGCATCTCAATTCATCATTTTGGTCAAAGAAAGTCAAAGGATTTGAGGTTGGTTCCCCAAAGAAACCCTAATTCATCTGTGCACCACAATGCCTTGCTCATGAAGCAACCTTAGCCCATGATCAAATTCAATCAAGGGAAGTTCTTTAATTCATCATTTAATGCATATTTGAACTTATTTGAGTATCCTCAATCATCAATTCATCAAGATATGAGTCATGGACTTGAGAAGTTGATCAGTCAATTCATCTGACTATTTTGAAATGCACTGAGACCTAACGTTTTATGTGTTGGTCAAATGGAGATAGTTCCAAAAGCTAAAATGTTCTTAAGGACAATATGAAAAACTTTAATGTTCATCAAAAATTTATTTGAAGCTTGGAAGGCCATCTGTAATTCCAATACATTATGGGTCATTTTGACTAAAACCCTAATTGTAGGTCAACTTCCCAAGGACATAACTCATTCATTTTTTTAAGATTTTGAGGTGGGATCAAATGCATTGGAAATATTAAGTTGTCTAATTCAAATGTTATGTTGAACAAAATTTCAAAATCTCAAAGGAAATACATGTGATAATGCAAGACATTATAGGTCCTTTTTGACCAAATGTATTGAAAGGCAAAAAAGTCCAACTTCAAGTGCCCATAACGCTTTCATCAAAAATCCAAATGATGCAAAATTTAAGTCCATTTTGAATGTTTTCAAAATATATACAACTTTGACGTTGGAGATTTTTCCATTTGGGGCTTGCATCATCAAAACAGAAGCGCTTGAACATTGGCCAAATTTGGAAACCTTGCATTGACATTTTTTGCACATCACACTTTAAACTCAAATTTCATAAATTTCCACACTTCAAATGAGTTTTTGTCCAACATAACATTTGTTCCTTAAACAAAGACCTTTCCAACCATTACCCACATGCCTATGTGTGGATTTTCTAAATAGTATTTTCGAAGAGGTGAATGTTTAGGTTCAATTGTGGAATTCATGTTAAAATCTTGTTGCACAAACCAATTCAGAGAAAATTACACGTCCAAACCTTTGGCATTTGAGTTCAGCTTGCAATTGGCATTGTTTTTGGGCCTTGAGCATGATCATGCAAGCCCATGCAAGTGGTATCCAAATTCATGCGCACGGATCATTTCATCATTCCCTTGCCTTTCCCTCTATAAATAAAGACCCTATGCCATTCAAATTACACACCTGATTCAACCTGAATTGCTGCAGAAATCAAAACTCAACCTCTCACCAAAGAAGCAATTTCATTTTCTTCAAATTTTTCAGATCCAAAAGTCAACTTCATCTGGTTGAATTCTTGGATCTTAAGCTTCTAAACCTTCATCAATCACCTCACTGATCTTCTGTTTTGGCAAAGCAAGCAAAGAATCGAGATCAAGTTCCCAGAATTCAAGCTTACTCTTCAACTGGTATTTTCTTCGAATCTCATCATCCATTGACCTATTTGCTTGGATCTAGTGTTTTCTGAAGTCCTCATTTGAGAGGAAAGCTAGTGGTAGCTTCAATTTTGTTTTTCCTTGATCTTCATTTTCAATACCTGAATCTTCCACCTCAGATTTCTCAACCTATAGGAATCTTGAGTGTGATTCAAGGTTATAGGGGTGATGTACATCACCCCAGCTTCATTTTGGTATAAGGATCGTGTACTTTGGTTGCCTTTTGAATCTCTGCAATTTTGACCGGAAAATCCGAGCTCACCGGAGAAGACTGTGGCTCCGGTGGCTTCATCATTGCCAGATCAATCCCTGGCCGTGTGATCTCTTTTCCAAATCTAATCTGGATCCTTCATTGTTATGACTTTTTAATGGTTTCCATGTGATTGCATTGACCGTGGACTACAATAGGCGCGCGCCTCTGGATGCTTGGATCTTCCAGCTCAATTAATGAGCTCAGATCCAAGGGCTCTCGTTTTTTGCTATTTTTAATTTCTGGTTTTATTTTCTTTAATTTCCTTTTATTTCAAAAATCAATATCTCTCTCATTTTTAATCCAAAAATTATGGGACCAATTGCATTAGTCTCCAAATAAATTCTAGTTTCTATTTCTGATTATTAATATTTTTTATTTTGTCATTTGATATTTTTTGTGAATTTTCTCTTTTCTGGTTATTTTTAATTCATTTTAAATAGTTTTTGATATTCAAAAAATACAAAAATATTTTCCTAACCTATTTGAATGATGATGGATCTATGAAAAATAGTCTCACCAATTTTCAAATTGATTTGAGATTTATTTGAGATTTTAGTTCAATTAGGTTATTTTTATTCATTTTTAATTGATAAAAAATAGTTTCTGACTTTTAAAAATGCTGAAATTTTTTGTCAAACTTTGTTTGACCTTGTTGAACTTAGGATAAATTACTTGGACCTTTCAAGGTTGATTTGAAGTGATTTTGAAGTTTGACCTTCCTTTTATTTTTTAATTCAAGTTTATTTTAAATATTAAAAAAATGCCAAAAATATTTTATTCATTTCTTGATTTCCAAGCTTCATCTCACTTCTGTTTTTGATTGTTTGACCTTGACTTTCAATGTTATTGGTCAACATATGAGGATTGGTACATTGTATTTCATTTAATGCACTTTAATTTTGCCATTTCCATTTCTCTTATCCATCTTCTTCTTCTTCTCCTTCTTATTTTCTTTTTGATCAATGAGTTCAAGGTTGATAAGTTAGCATTGGTTAGGGAGATTTAATCGTCCTTGATTCAAATCTAATTCATCTTGATCAATTGATCAAGTGAATGGCTTTGCATTAAGGATAGGTTGTTTTCTAAATCATGCAAAAGGCTTAAACCAACACAAGATCAATTCTCTTCTTCTTTTTGGCATGACAAGTTGTTGGGACTTGGTTCACTAATCAAGACTCCTAACTTGTGTTTGTTGCCTACATTATTATTGACCGGCCTCAGATAGTTGTGACTTCTACATAAGTCCAATTACGATTGCTTAACATAGCGCTAAATTTGCCTTATGGCACACTAACTACTAACACTAACTATTGACAATTAACATTTACTTTATGCACTTTACTTTTATACAATTTACTATTCTTGTACATATTATCCATTTGCTTTTCTCTTTGCTCACTTCAGCACATGTTTATGTTAATGCCATTTTCCTTTTGCTCAGTTGAGCACATAATTGTGTATATATTATTATGCTTGTGTTCTGTTTTGATTGTTGTGAACCAAATACAAAGAAATGGACTTAGTTTCTAGGACTTTCCCTATGCAAAGAACGGAGAATTGGACTTAGATTCTAGGACTTTCCTTATGCAATTGGAGTAAATGGACCTTAATGATGAAGATGGATTAGAAGGATCAAATCTCTAAACTCACTCTTGTCCTTTCTTGTTTTATTTCATAGAACTTTTGATGTGTGTGCTTTTGTGCTAGGGATTCTACTTGAGCTTAATTGAAGGACCAATGCCATGTTCACCCAAGTGGAAGATACAAGATACATTGAGGATCTTTTAAGAGACTTGTTTGATTGCTTATGCTTTGTGGTTGCTTATTCCAAAGGATGGGAGCTACTTGGATCATCAATATGATCTCAAGAGAGGAACTCCATTGTGGTTTTGTTTCTTTATCCCTTTCCTTTTTGCTTTACTTAGGACTTAGCCATTCTTCTTCTTCTCTCCATTCTAACCCAAGCCAAAACCTTTTGTGCAAACATTTAACTATTGTTTTCAAACATTAGAAACCTAAGCCTTATGCTTTTGATTTTCAAACTTTCTTTTTACAATACTTATTTTGAATTGAATCCTTAAGTCAACTTTGACCATTTTTGTACATACTTTTAATTGGTAAGTATAACCCATTTAAATGTCTTTTGTGGTTCCAATGGCCACCTTCTTAATCAAATTTTCCATAACCTTTAGCTATTAGGTTTGAGTTATCTTTGTGGTAGATGTAATACTCACCTATATCCTTAGTGATGGACAATGAGTCTTCCATGCTTATTATAGGGTTAACCCCTCACTAGCATGTCGAAGCTATCCTCACATGGTGGATTTGTGGTTTGGTTGAGTTTTCTCCCTTTGATAACAAAAGACCTTAAGGCTTTTTGACCAATCAATTCACCAACTTGTTTTGAGATGTTTACCCCGAACTACGAGGTTTTGATCCTAATCTTTTTTAAGATGGTACGTAGGCAATGGGTTTATCCATCCAAACATAAAAAATGTAAATAACTTGTATATTCTCCTCTCATCTCTTCAATCATGTTTGCACAAACAAAATTTTCCACAAAACAAACAACCTTACAACAAGTGTGAAAAGGGCTCCCTAGGAGTACCTAGGATGTTTTGGGTGCCTAACACCTTCCCATTGCATAACCAACCCCCTTACCCAGATCTCTGTTTCTTTCACTAGTTTTTGTTAAAACTATTAGGTTTTTGTTCGCTTTCTAACCATTCCTTTGGATAAATAGAAGTGCGGTGGCGACTCGACTTGTATGATTTACCTTGGATTTAGTCAATATCTCTAATGGTAACGAATACCCCACTACACATGGACCAATCTCATATGCCATAGCCCTATCTTAACATGGGTTTTATGGATGAAATATCTGTTAAACCACTTACAACCTCTCAAGACTTCCTCCAACCCCTTCATGACTCTCAAGATACCTTTCTCTCCCTTAAACACATAACATTTATTGTCGAATTCACCAAAAGAAATAAAATTTCTCTTAAGATCAAGCATATACCTGACACCAGTCAATAACTTTATTGACTCATCATGGAGCTTGAATATCACAAATCAAACTCTTGTAGTTTTATGGGCTTTGTTGTTTCCCAACAACACTGATCTACCATCTTTATCACATAAGTCCTCAAACACATATTTCTTTGGGTTCATGTGCTAAGTGCAACCAGAATCCATGATCCATTCTTTGATAGAATTATTGCCCGAAACTACCAGGACATCAGATGATTCACAATCATCTTGAACAATGGTGGCATTTCCATTGTCCTTGTCGTCACCATAACTCTTCAACCTGTCATGACACACTTTTCTTGTATCAAATTCCTTCTTACAGTGATAACACCTAATAGAAAAAGAATTACCACCATGAGACTTGTGTTGCTCTTTACCCTTCCTTTTCTAAAACTTACCATTCTTCTTCAAGAATTTTCCTTTTACAGACAATTCTTGACCAAAAAATGGTTGTTATACTCCTTTCTTTCGTTCAAGTCCTTCGAGTACAAGGTCGGCTGAACTTCTTCAAAGGCCAAGGACTCTCTACCATATAAGAGAGTTCTTTGAAGTGAACATGAGATATTGATAAAGCATACAACAACAATAATGCTTGATCTTTATCATCGATCTTGACATCGATATTTTCTAGATCAAGAATCAACTTTTTGAACATATCCAACTGCTCATTCAAGATTTTGTCTTCACCCATCTTGAATGAATACATAGCTTGCTTTAGGTATAGGTGATTCACCAACGACTTGGTCATGTATAAACCTTCAAGTTTGTTCCACACACCTGTTGTTGTCTTATCCTTCAAGACCTGTCGGAGAACCTTATCACCAAGGCTTAATATGATGGTATTGCAGGCTTTCTCAATCATCGTCGTCTTCCCCTTCTCTGTTAGGGAAGCATCCATTCTTTCTAATCCATTCAATGCTTCTAACAAACCCTTCTGAACAAGAAGAGCTTGCATCTTCAAGCGCCAAAATCCAAAATCATTCACACTGGTGAATTTCTCAATCTCATACTTTGTTGACGACATCTTGATCCACGATCATCGCACTAGTTTATTATGATAAATGATGCCAAACGCAGAAAATATGTGAGAAAGAGAGAGTTCTTGAACAATTAAGAAAACTATACAATTCATGAAGATAGATAAGAAAATAAGAAATAAAGTTGGTTATAACTGTTTTTTATTCACTTTCTCAATTAGGGTTAACAAATTACAAGTGAATAACAACTAACCTTTCTCTCAACAGACTGAGAGAATATTCTATTTATATACTACTAGCATATGAATATTATATATGATGATAACTCTCATACACAACATACATATCTACTACATAACGAATTACATCAAACAATTTCGACTAGTACATGCTAGAACAAATTTTGACAACAACATGCACATCCTAGTCGAACCATGAGGCTACCACTGCCGAGGCTAGAGTTTGATCCAAATACTACAAATTTGATATGAATTACATAAATTATGTTGAATCCTCTAATTGGGAAATTGTTATTTTTGTGGTGTGTTTGTATAGTTGAAATAAATCATGTGAAGTCCCTTTATGCGCCTTATGTGAAATTCATATATGTGAATTATGTAAAATCATTTTGTGTGAATTATGTGAAATTCCAACATGTGATTTATCTGAACACGTGATGTGAAAATCTAATAACATTCATGTTGGTAATAAGTTCTTCAATCACCGACATATTCTCACATACAAAAAAAATGTAGTATATAACCATTTAGTGCATTATTTTAACTATCTACCAAATAATACTTCAATTCCAAAATACAAGTTACATAATTTTTCTACAATGTAAATTATATTAATGTCTCTATCTAGAACTTAATATTGAGAGAGTTATTTCATTCACGGAAGATGTTCGTCTTTTTGAAAAAGACTGTTCTTTAGTCGTTATCAATTCAATTAAGAAACCAGGCTCCTTTGGTTGAGGTAGAGTACTTTCACTACCTAACATCATAGTTACATGTGAGATGTTTGGTCTATAATCGGGAACGTGTTGCACACATAGAAGACCTATTTGAATGCATCGTAAGGCTTCATGTTGAACACATGTGTCTTTTAAACCAATATCAATCAATTCATGTGGGACTCCCCCTCTCCACAATCTCGATGCCTTCAAATATTTAATAGAATTGTTATTTAGTGGGTTAATAAAATAAAACTAATTGTGTAGTATCATACTTACATGCCAAAGAAGATTGTTATCATGTTCATGTTCATGATAGGTAAGTGACCTATTTTTCTTTCCACTTATTACTTCTAATAATAATACACCAAAGCTGAATACATTGGATTTTATGGAGAATAATCCATGAATAACATACTCCGGTGCCATATAACCACTAAAAGAAACCATTTAAAAATCAATTTGATGACAAATTAATCATACTAAAGTTTTATTATCATATAAGATACTTACTATGTTCCAACTATTCTTCTTGTCTTTCCTTCGATTTGATCACCTCCGAACATTTTAGCTAGGCCAAAATCTAAAATGTTTGGGTTCATTTCATTGTCTAATAAAATGTTACTCGCTTTTAGATCTCTGTGTATGATCCTTAACCTAGAATTTTGATGAGGATATTGAAGTCCTCGTGCAACTCCATGCAAGATATTAAAACACATAGACCAATCTAACAGTTTACTTTGAACCAGATTTGTTAATATTATCAAAATGAATTGATAAAACAATTATTTTTCTTTTCAAAATTACACATAAAACAAATAAAGTTATTAAATTTTTAAAAAGAAAGTTACTAACCAAAAATAAATAAATCAAGACTTATTTTAGGCATGTATTCAAATAGTAATATCTTTTCTTCTCCTTGTAAGACCCTAATTTTGACCCTAAGATCCCTCATGGCATCATATTATTGCACAAGTGCATTGCCTCAGGATCATAGCATGTTTGGCTCCTTAACCCTAGGGTTGGGACTTGTGTGAGTGGTTTGAGACCACCAAGCATGCTTGTATTGTATATTATTTCTTTTCTTATTTGATTACTAACCAAAAACACAAAAATATATCACTAACTCTTTTTGTTTTGAAGCTCAAGTGATCATGTGTTCCACAATGCTCCTAGGAGGCTCCTAAGCCCAATGCAATGGCTAGATGAAGAGGAGAAAAAGCATGAAATTTGTCCACAAAGTCCCTAATCATCATATATGTCTCCCAAGTGTCTCAATTTGCCAATTTGATCAAGATAACTCAAAGTGCTTGAGGATTGTTTCCCAAGGAAACCCTAATTTCAACTGTGATTTGATTGTGCCTTGCCCATGAAGCAACCTCAACCTATGATCAAATTTAATCAAGGGAATTTCTTTCATTTATTATTTTATGCATATATGATCATGTGTGAGGCTCCTCAATCATTTATTCATCAAGATTGGAAGTTTGGCCTTGAAAAGTTGACCAATCAAGTCATCTAACTAAACTGAGCACCATTGAGATATAACTTTTAATGTGTTTGTCAAATGAATATGACCCCAAGAGAAAACATGATATTAAGAACCATATGAACAACTTTCATGTTCATCAAAAATCCATTTGAAACATGGAAGGTCATCATTCATTTCAAAACATTATAGGTCATTTTGACTGAAACCCTAATTTTGGGTCAACTTACCAAGGGCATAGCTTCCTTATTTTTTATGGTTTTGAGGTGAGACAAAATTAATTGGAAATATTGATATGTCTACTTAAAATGTTATGTTGAACAAAATTTCATAATCATAAAATAAATACATGTGATAATGCAAAACATTATAAGTCATCTTGGACCTAAATCATTGAATTTGAAAAAGTACCCAACTTAAAATGCCCATAACGTTTTCATGGAAAATACAAATGATGCAAAATTTAAGTCTAAATTGATCATATTGAAAAGATATACAACTCTGATGTTGGAGGTTTTTCCATTTGAAGCTTGCATCATGCAAGCAGGGGGGTTTGAATAGGCTTACTTTTGGTGAAAATTTTCAAAGGTGACTTAAACATGTTTTATACCTAAATTTTCACAGCCAGTTTTCATTAATTTCCGAATGCCAAATGAATTTTTGTCCAACATGACTTTTGTTCCTTATTTCAAGGGCTTTCCAACCATTACTAACATTACTTTTTTTGACTTTCCATTGGTGAGTTTCGAAGATCTCTTTCTTTATGTTCATTTTTGCATTTCATGATGAAACTTAATGTGCAAGCCAATTCCCTCCAAATTACACATCCAATTCCATTTTAAGTGAACTCGGCATGGTTTTGCACCCATCATTGGGCCTCACATGCGCCTTTACAGGCCCATGCATCCAATTTCCATTTGCCATTCACACGAGTGAAGCATGATGCATAGCCCTCTTCAGCTATAAATAAGCACTCCATCTCATTCATTTGGTAACCTTTTGGAGATCTGAAACGATGCAGCACTGAAATCCTAACCAATACCAGAGGAATTTTCCATATTTTTTCTCACTTTCAAGCTTGAAATTCAACATCATTAGTTGATTTTCAAAGCTCAATTCCTTAGCCTATCATCTCCACTGCATCCCTAGAGTAGAGAGGAGCCAAGATCTTGAAGTTTTCGTGGTTTAAAGAGCTTCAATTCATAGGTAGAACTTCAAACTTTTTGGATCTAGAACTTGCAATTCAATGTGATATCCTTGTGTTTGTGTGGTTTTCTGAAGTCCTCACACTTGAGGCAAGCCAATGGTGGCTTCAATTTTCCATTTCGTGCACTTTCAGTTTGAACACCATGATCTTCCACTTCACATTTCTCTCAATATAGGAAGAGTGAGAAAGATCCATGGATACAATGGTGATCTACATCACACGAGCTTCAATTTGATGTCCTTATTTTTTATTTTTGTTTAAAAAAATCTCTGCAAGTGGTGGCCGAATTCTGGTAGCTCACCGGAGAAGATGGTGGTTTCCACCTCCATCACCACGTGTGCATCTTTCATTTTGCTTACTTCATTTAATACGTGTTGTTGCGCGTTTGACTTATGTCCATCATGCGCCCTCACATTTGTGTGAAGTCATGGCTTCTTGATGATTTTGATGATTACAACATCTCTCAACACCTCTCATGTGAAAAGATCAAAAAGTTGTCAAAGACTTGAAGTGGAGTAAAGATTCAAGTGAAGTATATCATTTCAAAGGATCAAGTATCATCATTCGTATATCTAAAACTTTCACTAATATGATATACAAGTGTTCAAGTATTTATTCCATGATATCTTGGTTCATATAGAAAATTAGGATGTATTGCATTTCATTTTTCACATTCTGCCAAATTCTATTTTTCAAAACTGGGCTTCAGTAACCAGTTACCCACCGAGCAGTAACCGGTTACCACTGTTGTTTTTCAAATATTTTGTGGACATTGGAAGCAAGTAACCGGTTACCCACTGAGCAGTAACCGGTTACCACTGACGAATTTTGGCAGATTGGTGCATTTCTTCATTCAAATGTTTTCTTTGCATTCCTTTGAATCATGGCATCCTTTCATTCATTATACTCTTTCAAAAAGGTGTTTGTAGCAATATATAAACATCATTACTCTCTTTTTTTTATGACCACCTCCTTTCTTGCAAACACTTTCAATTAATCACTCTTATAAAAACTCAGATTTTTATCAAGTGTCCAAAAACTTTCTTAAAAAAGTATTCTTTGCATTAAACCTTCATATACCTTGCTAAGAATACATATCATTTGGTTTGAACACTTGTATACTACATTGAGTGATTGATATCCAAAGGGGAAGATTAATCCAAGTGATTAATATATTCAAGATTCATCATCAACTTTTTAATTAAGTTCAGATTTTTGTATCATACCTTGTTGTCCAGGATTATTGGAAACAAGTGAAGTGTTGAAGAGGATTGTTCTTCATACACTTGATTACCTATAGGTTAGATAGTAAGCATCACCATTGGTTTGAGTAGGTTGTACAATAATTCTAACTATAGTGAAATCTCTTTCGAGTCGAAAGGGGAGTGGAGTACCTTCGGAGTGTGAAGGAAACCACTATAATTTCCGGTATCCTTTTACTTTCCCCAATTTATTTTTCAGAACTTAAACGAAAAATAACCAAGAACCGGAAACAAGATCGAAGAAATTTTTTACCACCTAATTCACCCCCCTCTTAGGCGCATTTACAACTTACCATTTGGGCCTTTAATCTATGCCACGTCAATTAATGAACCTGATCATGTGGCTGCATTTTTTTCTATTATTTCTATTTTTCTTTTAGTTTCAGTTAATTCCTTTTATTTTCAAAAATTCATAAAAAAATTATTTGAAGTCACAAAAATATGAGACCAATGCCAAAAAAATTCTTGAAAAATATAGTTTCATATTTTGATTTTTAATTAATTTTGTGACTTCATTTAATATTTTTTGTGAATTATTTGAGTTTTAATAGTTTTAATTCATTTTTAAATACTTTCTGATATTTGAAAAATCCAAAAATATTTTTCTAACATTTATGGATCATGATAAGTCAATGAAAAATAGTCTCATCAACTTCTTATTTGATTTGAGATTTATTTGAGATTTTAATTCATATAGTGTTATTTTTTAGTGTTTTTAATTGTTTTTAAATACTTTCTGATTTCAAAAATTATTGAGAAAATTAGTCAAAGTTTGTTTGACCATGTTAGACCTATGAGAATTTAATTGGACTTGTTGAAGTTGATTTGAATTGAATTTGAGGTTTGACCTTATTTGTTTATTTTTATTTTGCATTTTATTTTAATTCAAAAAATATGAAAAAAATATTGTTGACTTGTTGACTTGTTATCTTCATTTTCTTTTCTGTTTGGTATTGGTTGATGATGATTTGATTCACATTTGATCAATTGGACTTGATACTTGTCTTCTTTTCCATTCCCTTTCTTCTTCATCCCATTCTTTCCATCAATTGGTCAATGAGTTAATGTCTTATGGTTGATCTTGACAAATGAGAGGTTTAACCTTCTTTGATCCAAACCAAACTCAACTTGATCCATGATCAAGTGAGTTGTTTTGTGTCCAAGATAGATTGCTTCTTGGTCAAGAAAATAACTTAAAGTCCATACAAGGCCCTTCCCCTTTTGTTTTGGCATGGCAAGTTTGTGGAGCTTGGCTTACTAGTCATGATCTCTAACTTGTGCTCTTTGCCTATATTTTTATTGACCGGCCTCAGATAGGTGTGACTACTACATTAGTCCACTTACGATTGCTTAACATAGCGTTACATTGTCTTGTGACAAGCTAACATAACTCCACTAATTACTAACTTTAATTTGAGCATTTAATTTCTTGCCATTTACTTTTAATGCCATTTATTTCTTGCTCATTATTCATATTGCTTTTCATTTTGCTCCCTTGAGCACATATTTTATGTTTATGTCATTTTTCTTTTGCTCATTTGAGGCCACTATTGTATATAAATATATTGCCATCTTGTGTTTGTTTTTTTGTGTGAACCAATTGCAAAAGGAGAAAGGACTTAGAATTAGGACTTACCTATGCTTAAAGGAGTTCAAGAGCAACTAGGCCTCATGCCTATAGAATGCTAAATTTGTTGAAGAGCAGCTAGGCCTCATGCCTTTAGAATGCTAAAATCCAAAGTTGATCTCAAAGGACTTCTCATCCAAACTTATTCTTTATCCATTCCCCTTATTGTGTTTGTGAACTTTTTGATGTTTGCTCTTGTGTGATAGGGATCCTACCTTGAGATTATGAAAAGAGGACCATTGTCATGAGTAGCCAAGTTAAGAGAGACAAGCCAAATGGAGGTCCTAGGAGCTTAAATCCAAATTGTTTGATTGCTTGATTGTATGCTAAGTCCAAAGGAAAGGAGCATCTTGAATCATCTTTATGATTTCAAGAAAAGGAACTCCAAGGGTTTATCTTTACCCTCTTATCTGTATATGCTTTAGGACTAGCCCTTCTCTTCTTCTTCCCACTCTAACCAAGCCAAAAATATTTTTCTTCAAACTTTGACATTGTTTCAAAACTAGAAACCTAGGCCCTATGCCTTTGATTTTTCAAAACTCTTTTCATCAATACTCATTGTAAATTAACATTAATCCAACTTTGACCTCATTTTGTAAGTAAATCTAACTTGTAAATATAACTCACTTCAAGTTGTTTTTGTGGTTCCAATGGCCACTTGTTAAAACTTTTCAAAAACATTAGTCATAGCTTTGAGTTATCATAGTGGTTGATGTAAATCTCACCTCATCCTTAGTGACCGGATTATAAGTCTTCCATGCTTATTATAGGGTTAATCCCTCACTAGTATGTTGAAGCCTTCCTCACATGGTGGATTGTTGGTTTAGGTTGAATTTTCTCCATTTGATAACAAAAGACCTTAAGGCTTTTGGTCAAATCAATTCACCAAATCTTTGAGATTTTTACCCCGAACTACGAGGTTTTGATCCTCCTTTGTAATGGTACGTAGGCAATGGGTTCATCCATTCAAACAACAAAATTTGTAAATATAATCTATTCTCTTCTCATCCTCCCAATCTTTTGTACAAATCTTTTCACAAATACCAACCTACAACACATATTTGCAAAAAGGGTTCCCTTAGAGCACTAAGGATGTTTTTGGGTGCGTAAAACCTTCCCATTTCATAACCAACCCCCTTACACAGATCTCTGACATTTTTATTAGTTTTTTATTTGAAAAACTTCTTACCTTGGCTTTTGTTCGCTTTTTAGCCTTTCCTTTGGACAAATAAAAGTGCGGTGGCGACTCGAATTGTATGTTTACTTTTGGTTTAGTCAATAAACCTAAAGGTAACGAAAACCCCGCTACAAAAAAGTGGCGACTCTGCTGGGGATTCATCTCTAGTGGGTTTAGCCTACTTTTTGCTTATGTGTGTTGTATGTTTACATTTATTTGTGACATATTTTTGTCCAAATTTGGGATGACTGTATTGTTTGTAATGAATGAACTGCTTGATATATTAATTGCTTGTATGCTTAGTGGTTTCTTGTGAGATGAGTTCTATACCCGAACTCGATTGTCAGGTTTAACCATAGTACACTCCCATTGAATGGTTCGTAACCGAGACTCCGTGCTCGTGACTTACAACAAACCCTTGATTCGCGGTTGATCCATTCTCGTATATCCTCAATATCAATGGAACTTGGGTGTTGATAAGGTGTAAACCATAATCCACCAAAATGGATGATTGATATTGATGATGACTTAAGTCATCCCGTGACCTTTGTATGGTGTGACTTGCTTGATCCTTGAGTGTGATTGTTGCATCCATGCATTCATGCATTCATTCACATTCATATCATCAACAATAAAGATTTTTCAAGGAACTTAAGAGGTCTATTTGCAAATTTTTAGACATGGATAAACAAAGAAGGAATACGAAGAAGTACAGTTTCAGACAACCCGACTTGAAAGAGTTAAAGTGTTTGACATATTATGTAGGTATACCTATTCTGGATTTCCAGCTTTTTCCTACACTTGAGGAGTACGCTTATCATGTGGGTATACCTATTCTGGATCAGTTGTCATTCAGTGGTTTAGAGAAGATTCAGTCTTCTCAAGAGATTGTTGATATGCTTCATGTGGATGTATCTGACATTGTCGCCAGTATGACTACCAAAGGTGGAATTCAACGTATCCCATCTGATTTTCTGATAGCCAAAGCTACTTTGTTTGGGAAAGCCATGAGTAAGGAAGCTTTTGAAGCCATATTTGTACTCCTCATTTATGGGCTGGTGTTATTTCCCAACATCGACAACTTTGCGGACGTGAACGCTATTAGGAATTTCTCTTCTCTTAATCCCGTTCTGACTCTGTTGGGTGACACTTATTTCTCTTTTCATATGAGGAATGCAAAGGGTGGTGGTTCCATTGTGTGATGTCTGCCTCTGTTGTACAAGTGGTTTATTTCGCACTTGCCTCAGACGCTTGCCTTCAAGAAGAACAAGGGATGTCTACGGTGGTCCACTAGACTTATGTCTCTCACTAATGATGATATCTCTTGGTATAACCGTGTTTATGATGGCGTTCAGATTATTGATTCTTCTGGTGAATTATCCAATGTACCTCTTCTTGGTACATGTGGTGGAATTAACTACAACCCTGCTTTGGCCCGTCGTCAGCTTGGGTTCCCCTTAAAGGATAAACCTAACAACATTTCGTTGGAAGGTTTGTTCTTTCAGGAGGGTAAATATCCCCAAAACATGAAGGATAGGATGGTTCGCTCCTGGCGCAAGGTTCATAAGAAAGGGAGGAATGAGCTTGGTCTGAAGAATTGTGTTGCTTTGGAACCTTACACCGCTTGGGTGAGGAAGAGATTTCTTGAGTGTCGCATGCCGTACGAATATCCGAGACCTACCCATATGGTTATGGTTAGGCCTTCAACCCTCCCTAATCAAGGAGTAGAGGAGTTGAGAGAGGAAGACCGTTCGCGTGCATGGGTTCGTGAGCGTGAGGAACTTCTTCAGCAGCTCAAAGATAAGGATGCAATGATAGAATTTCTAGAGCATCAGGTTATTGATGAGCCTGATGATGTGGTTACTTTTCTTCTTCCTCACTCATCTACGTTTTGGAAGAGGAAGTATGATCAGCTCGCCAAGGAGAAGGCCGATATGGAAGCAGCTTATGAGAGAGAGAGGTGAAGAGGCTTCGTGCTGCATATCTTCCGATCTCGAAGGCTTTGGATGATTGCTTTTAGGGCTTCATAGGATGTTTATTCTCCTTTTCTCTTGTATTGCATTTGGTTACCAAAATTCTACTACTTCTTTGGTGTAAAAAAAATCCAAATATTATTGCTATGAGTATTCCATATATGTCTTAAAAGTTCAATATTTTCCAAATATTTGCAAATAGATCTCTATAAAGTTCCTCTGATAAAAAACAAATCGTGTGCACAAGCATTGCATGCATCATATGCATAAGCAGGTTTTATTCCGAGCTCTTGATCAGTGGTCTAACTCTTTGCTCTTCATTTATTTTGAAGACAAGCTGACGCACCGGTATAACACCAGAGCAAATCATCCGAAGATAATGGAACATCTCGAGCAAGAAAACAGGGACTTGAAGGATGAGATCGCTAGACTGACTACCATGATGGAGTCAGTCCTAGCCGCGCAAAGTCAAGCTTCACCAAGTCCTGCAACTCCTCCCGCGAGGACGGTCATTTCTGAAGTGGATACTTCAACGGTGCCTGTTTCTACAGCCCACTTTGCTCCAACTATGCCAGCTGAGTTCCCTTGGGGAATGCCATCCAACTTTATACCAGAGGGCTTCGCTCCCACTCTTGCTTCTATGCCGTCATATAGCCTGGTCCTGTCTGTGCCACCTCCCGTTGTGCACACTCTCCCACGTGTAGAAGACACCATTTATCATTCCGAGCCATCTGAGGGCCCGGACGTATATGAAAAAATGGATGAAATGAAAGATCAATTCCTTGAGCTGCGCAAGGAACTGAAGACTTTGAGGGGTAAAGACCTCTTTGGGAAGAGTGTTGTTGAGTTGTGCCTGGTGCCCAACGTTAAAATCCCTGTTAAATTCAAAGTGCCTGACTTTGAGAAGTACAAGGGAAATACATGTCCGCTCAACCATCTTGTGATGTATGCTCGCAAGATGTCAACACAAACTGACAACAATCAACTGTTGATTCACTACTTTCAGGATAGCCTGATAGGTGCTGCGCTCCGGTGGTATATGGGGTTGGAGAGTGCAAGCATCCGCACTTTCAACGATCTAGGCGAGGCCTTTGTAAATCAGTATAAATATAATATGGATATGGCTCCAGAGAGGGACCAATTGAGGGCGATGTCCCAGAAGGATAAGGAGACCTTCAAGGAATACGCCCAGAGATGGCGAGAATTGACAGCTCAGATAGTGCCACCCCTAGAGGAGAAGGAGATGACAAAGATCTTCCTGAAGACTTTGAGCTCTTTCTATTACGAGCGGATGATTGCTAGTGCTCCCTCAGACTTCACCAAAATGGTGAATATGGGAATGAGGCTAGAAGAAGGGGTTCGTGAAGGACATTTATCTCGTGATAATGGTTCCTCAGCAAAGAAATATGGAGGATTTGCTAGGAAGAAAGAGGGGGAGACTCATGTTGTGTCTTCCCATGTTAAAAGAAGGCCCTCTATGAAGAGGAGAGAAGTTCGTCCGACTGTTAACCAACACCAGGTGGCTCATATAACACTTGCTTTCAGAGAAGTTCAACAACAACCACAACAACAACATCGTCAATAACAGCAGGCTTACTAGCCTCGCAACAATAACAACACCAACACCAGCACCAGCAACTACGAGAGGAAGAGGGTGACTTTTGACCCAATTTCGATGACTTATACTGAGCTTTATCCTTCCTTAATTGATAGGAAGCTGATAACTCCTCGTGACCCTCCTGTTGTGCCAGCCAACCCTCAATGGTGGTACAAGCCCGAACTCCATTGTGTATATCATTCCGGTGCTCCCGGACATGATGCGGAGAATTGCTTTCCATTAAAGACCAAGGTGCAAGACCTTGTGAGGAGTGGTATACTGTTCTTTGAGGACGTAGGCCCTAATGTGAAGAAGAACCCATTGCCCGAGCATGGGAAAGCAGCTGTTAATATGGTTCAGGGGTGCCCTGGCAAATATAAAGTCCTTTATGTGAATGACATAAGGCAGTCCTTAGTAGAGATGCATAAGTTGCAGTGTGAACACAACCATTATGAGCATGATCATGATAGGTGCCAGGTATGCACTATCAATGAAAGAGGATGTCGTCAAGTGAGAAAGGACATCTAAGAGATGCTAGACCAAGGGATGATTGAGATACTTCAGAATTGTAATGAGGATGAAGTGGATGTTATCACTCTTGTGTTTAAAATTCCTGATCCTGTTGTTATCAAGTATGATGGCAGCAAGAAAAAAGTTTCACCAACTCTTGTGATTAAGCCAGCGGGTCCGGTCCCGTATGTATAAGACAAAGTTGTTCCCTACCGTTATAACGCTGTTATGCTGGAGGATGGAAAGGAGGTATCGTTGCCCTCAACTTCTGTGGTGAGCATTTCAGATGTTAGTGGAGTGACCCGTAGTGGTAGTGTTTTCTCGGATCAGTCGAAATCCCACGAAGACGTTGTGAGGAAAGTTGTTGACAATCCTGCTGGTCCCGTGCGGATTTCTTCTTCAAATTCGTATGTTCCTGTTGTGAATGGTGTTGACCCTGTTGTTGTTAAAACCAATAATACTCCTATCCTAGTTGGCCAGTCTGGCATGATGAGAGAGGATAGTGATGAGATGCTAAGACTCATCAAAAGGAGTGAATATAATGTTATTGATCAGTTGCTACAAACTCCACCAAAGATATTTGTCTTATCTTTGTTGATGAATTCTGATCCACACCGCGAAGCGTTGCAAAGGGTGTTGGACGTGGCATACGTGGAACACGATGTCACTAATGAGCAGTTTGATAGCATTATTGCAAATATAACTGCCTGTAACAATTTGAGCTTCTGTGATGTTGATCTTCCCGAGGAGGGAAAAGACCATAATTTGGCTTTACATATATCCATGAATAGTAAAGACGATGCCCTCTCCAATGTGTTAGTGGACACAGGGTCATCACTTAATGTATTGCCAAAATCCACTCTTGCTAAACTTTCATATCAGGGGCCTCCCATGAGGCAAAGTGGAGTGGTAGTGAAGGCGTTTGATGGA
The DNA here is from genome assembly GCF_024323335.1 of Lathyrus oleraceus. Classification (NCBI taxonomy): domain Eukaryota; kingdom Viridiplantae; phylum Streptophyta; class Magnoliopsida; order Fabales; family Fabaceae; genus Lathyrus; species Lathyrus oleraceus. The sequence continues at coordinate 156,081,932 of NC_066580.1, forward strand.
TCGCGTAAAACTGTGATCGGCGAAGTAGAACTCTCTATCAAGATTGGACCTAGTGATTTCCAGATCACTTTCCAGGTCATGGATATTCATCCGTCTTACAGTTGTTTACTCGGTAGACCATGGATTCACGAGGCAGGCGCCGTGACATCCACCATGCACCAAAAGTTGAAGTTCGTGAAGAATAAGAAGTTGGTGGTGATAGGGGGAGAGAAGGCTTTCTTTGTCAGTCATTTATCTTCCTTCTCCTATATTGATGCTGAGGATGAGGTTGGAACTCCGTTCCAAGACTTATCTATTGTTGAGCCTTCTAGGAAAGGACTTTCTTCATTTGTCTCCTATAATGATGCAAAGTTGGCCATTGAGCATGGTGCAACTACTGGTTTGGGGAAAATGATCAAGTTGGAAGATAACAATTCCCGGGCTAGCATAGGGTATTCTTCTGGTGTTTCCAATGATCGTGGCCTGTTCCAGAGTGAAGGTTTCATCCACACCGTTGAAGATCAGGAAGCTGCTACCATCGTTGAAAAGGATGAAGAGGGAGACCTTGGCAACTTTGTCATATCTAGGGGAATCTACAATAATTGGGTCATTGTTGATGTTCCAACAGTTATCCATAAGTCAACGTAATGTGTTCATTTTGTTTAAAAACCCTTCTCCCATGCCAAAAGGAGAAGTGAAGACATGGTTGGCATAACTTGATTAATACAATGATATTCATTCAATAATTGCATGTTAAATGTTTGTTTTTCAAATTATTTTTGGTTTTTTATTTTTGCATGAAATTGGTGATCACCATAAAACCCTAAAAAGAGAATAAAATCAATCTTTCCATCTGCATAATGATTTGCCTTGTTTGAATTCTGAAATCTCTTTTATACTCAAAATCATTATGCAGGTTAATCAAACCCATTGAACATAATGATCCAACACCATCTCCCAACTTTGAGTTCCCTGTATTTGAGGCAGAGGAAGATGATGTTGAAGAGATTCCTGATGAGATTACTCATCTTCTTGAGCACGAGGAGAAGATCATTCGGCCACATCTTGAGAATCTAGAAACAGTCAACTTGGGGTCTGAAGGCTGCTTTCGTGAAGTGAAGATTGGGGCACTCCTTGAAGAGTCTGTTAAGAAGAGGTTGATTGAGTTGCTACGAGAATATGTCGACGTCTTTGCCTGGTCGTATGAGGACATGCCTGGCCTAGATACTGATATCGTGAAACATTTCTTGCCATTGAAGCCTGAGTGTGTACCTGTGAAGCAAAAGCTCAGAAGAACTCATCATGATAAGGCAGTGAAGATTAAAGAAGTTCAGAAGCAAACCGATGCGGGGTTTCTGGTGACTTCTACATATCCTCAATGGGTGGCCAATATCGTGCATGTGCCTAAGAAGGATGGAAAAGTCTGAATGTGTGTGGATTACCGTGACTTGAATAAAGCTAGTCCAAAAGATGATTTTCCTCTACCACACATTGATATGTTGGTAGATAATACAGCTAAATTCAATGTGTTTTCATTTATGGACGGATTTTCCGGTTATAATCAAATTAAAATGGCACCCGAGGATATGGAGAAAACAACATTCATCACACCTTAGGGAACATTCTGTTATCGAGTGATGCCCTTCGGTTTGAAGAACGTCGGAGCCACATATCAACGTGCTATGACTACCTTGTTTCATGATATGATGCACAAGGAGATCAAGGTATATGTCGATGATATGATTGCAAAGTCGAAAAAGGAAGTTGAACATGTAGAACACTTGTTGAAGCTTTTCAAGCGTTTGAGGAAGTACAAACTCCGCTTGAATCCAAACAAGTGTACATTTGGAGTCCGTTCTGGCAAGTTATTGGGCTTTATTGTTAGTAAGAGAGGTATTGAGGTTGATCCCGCCAAGGTCAAAGCAATACAAGAGATGCCTGCGCCCAAGACTGATAAGCAAGTCCTAGGTTTTCTTGGTCGCTTGAATTACATTTCGAGATTTATATCCCACATGACTGCCACATGTGCGCCCATATTCAAGCTCCTCCGAAACGATCAGCGTCATGATTGGACCGAGGATTACCAAAAAGCCTTTGACAGTATCAAAGAGTATTTATCCGAGCCTCCAATATTGTCTCCGCCTGTTGAAGGGAGACCATTGATTATGTACTTGACTGTGCTTGATGATTCCATGGGTTGTATCCTTGGTCAGCAAGATGAATCAGGAAATAAAGAATACACAATATACTACTTGAGTAAAACGTTCACTGACTGTGAGTCTCGGTACTCAATGCTTGAGAAGACATGTTGTGCTTTGGCTTGGGCTGCTAAGCGCTTACGCCAGTATATGTTGAATCATACAACTTGGTTGATATCCAAAATGGATCCAATCAAGTATATCTTTGAGAAGCCTGCTTTAACTGGGAGGATTGCCCGTTGGCAGATGTTGTTATCTAAGTATGATATCGAGTATCGAGCTCAAAAAGCTATTAAAGGTAGTATCTTGGCTGATCACCTGGAACATCAACCAATTGAAGATTATCAGTCCGCGCAATATGACTTCCCTGATGAGGAGATTTTGTACTTGAAGATGAAAGATTGTGATGAGCCTACGCTCGATGAAGGGCCAGAGCCTGGTTCCCGATGGGGTATGGTGTTCGATGGTGTTGTCAATCAGTATGGAAATGGTATTGGGGCAGTAATTATTACTCCCCAAGGCACACATTTTCCTTTTACAGCAAGGCTAACTTTCAAATGCACGAATAATATGGCAGAGTATTAGGCTTGTATTATGGGTTTGGAAGACTGTATTGATCTTAGGATCAAACATCTGGATGTTTATGGTGATTCGGCCCTTGTTGTTAATCAGATTAAGGGTGAATGGGAGACGAATCAGCCTGGCCTCATCCCATACAGAGATTATGCGAGGAGGATTTCAACTTTCTTTACTAAGTTTAACTTCCATCACATTCCTCGAGATGAGAATTGGATGGCGGATGCTCTCGCTACGCTTGCTTCAATGATTGTTATGAAGTATTGGAATGAAGTCCCGAATATTACTGCGATGCGCTTGGATAGACCAGCTCATGTCTTTGCAGTTGAAGAGGTGAAAGATGATAAGCCAGCGTATTATGATATCAAATGTTTTCTTCAAAATCAGACTTACCCGCTCGGGGCATCTGTTAAAGAAAAAAAGACTTTGAGAAGATTATCTGGCAGTTTCTACCTTAATGGTGATGTGCTTTATAAGAGGAATTTTGACATGGTTCTACTAAAATGCGTGGATAGACACGAAGCAGACCTGTTGATGACTGAAGTCCATGAAGGTTCATTTGGTACTCATTCCAATGGACACGCTATGGCAAAGAAGATGTTGAGAGCAGGCTACTATTGGCTGACAATGGAGTCTGACTGCTGCAAATATGTGAAGAAATGCCATAAGTGTCAGATTTATGCGGATAAGATTCATGTTCCCCCGACACTTCTGAATGTTACTTCCTCACCATGGCCTTTCTCCATATGGGGAATTGACATGATTGGCATGATTGAACCAAAGGCGTCAAACGGTCACCGTTTTATTCTCGTAGCTATTGATTACTTCACCAAGTGGGTTGAAGCGGCATCGTATGCAAATGTGACCAGGCAGGTGGTTGGTTGTGAGGTTTATCAAGAATCAACTCATATGCCGATATGGTGTGCCAGACAAGATCATTACTGATAATGGATCTAACTTGAACAATAAGATGATGAAAGAGCTGTGTAGCGAGTTGAAGATTACGCATCATAATTCTTCTCCCTATAGACCCAAGATGAATGGGTTGTTGAAGCTGCTAATAAGAACATCAAGAAGATTATTCAGAAGATGGTAGTTACATACAAAGATTGGCATGAGATGCTGCCATTTACTTTACATGGCTATCGTACATCTGTCCGCACTTCAACAGGGGCAACCCCTTTCTCTCTTGTATATGGCATGGAGGTTGTGCTCCCCGTGGAGGTTGAGATCCCATCAATGAGAGTCTTGATGGAAACCAAGTTGACTGATGCTGAATGGGTTCAGAGTCGTTATGACCAACTGAATTTGATTGAAGAAAAGAGATTAACTGCCATGTTTCATGGTCAGTTGTATCAGCAGAGGATGAAGAAAGCTTTTGATAAGAAGGTCAAGCCTCGTGTGTTCCGAGAAGGTGACCTCGTGCTCAAGAAAGTCTTGTCTTTCGCGCCCGATTCCAGGGGCAAGTGGACTCCAAACTATGAAGGTCCATATGTTATTAAGAGAGCCTTTTCAGGCGGTGCTTTATTGCTTACAACTATGGATGGGGAGGATTTCACTCGTCCTGTGAATTCAGATGCAGTCAAGAAATACTTCGCCTAAAAATAAAAACAGAATAGCTCGCTAAGTTGAAAACCCGAAAGGGAGGCTTAGGCAAAAATGAGCGTCTTGGTGGATTGAAAACCCGAAAGGGCAGTCCAGGCAAAAGTTAGAGACATAAAAGATGAATACATATCCCTTTAGATTGAGTACCTCACCATGGGGCAATCTAGGCAAAAGTTAGGGATTTGGCAAGTAATTGCATCCTGACAAGACTTTGTTCTACAACTGTTGTCTGTCAAAGATTCTCGCTCAGTCATCGTCAACTGAAGCTTCAAATACAGTGGATTTAGAGTTGGTGGAGAAACGGTCATTATGTTCAATGTAGCCCTTTTTCCATGTATATCACCAATTTCAAATTTGTAAAGATCCATGGAGTCTCGCCATTTGCGGACTACCATTCTATTAAATAAATTTGAGCCTTTATCCAATTATTTTCACTCTTATTTGTTTCTGTTTAACAAAGGTTTGCATGTTTTAATTAATGAATATCATTGTTTTAAACAAATAAAGTTTTCATGAATAAACTGTTTTAAACAAAGTGAACATTCACAATGACTGAAAGGGTAAATGGAATGTCCTCAGTGCTTTGCCTTGATCTTTTAGAGACGTGTATCCCTCTCTATTAGGCACTAGCATTTGTGTTTTATCAATTATATGGTTGTCATCCCTTGGGCGGATTGACCTAAAATCCCTTATAGATTGATAAGAGTTGATATGATATTCTACTCACGAGAAGTTTGTATTTACCCAGCATAAGTAGGAGTTCTCAGCGGAGTAAGCATGTGTTCCCTGCAGGGCTATTTTTCCAGATAATTGTCTCATCCGCAGGAAGTTGCCTAGAGCAATTGAGGAAGGGTTTGTCTCCCTTTTCATCCCCAGCATGTCGTTTGTTGACAAGGGATTCATTTCTGATTTTCCTCAGCTAGGGTAGTTCCTTTAAGAACATTTGCAGCCTGTCACCAATGGGATTGCCTGATCCGAGTTTGATGATTTGTATCCCCTCTGAGTATGAAGATTTCTTCTAGCATTGAGAGTTGATGTAGAAGATATGTTTGTTTCCTTCCCCGGTGGAGTAAATTGCTCTTTCTTCCCTTAGCAGAGTTTCCTCTCCAGCAAATAGAAGGGAGTGTTTTGATTGATGTGTATCTGGTTGGTGGTTATTCCCCATGGAGTTTCACATCGTTCCTTGATAAGTTCCCCAGTAGAATTTCTTCTACGGCGGATCTTATTGATATTCAGCAACCTGTCCCCGAAAGAGTTGATGGAATCTCCCAGACAGATCTTCTGCGTCTTCCTACATGGAGAGACGATCGCAACGGTATAAGGTTCGCGCGATTTGGTGAAGAATTTCCCGTAACCGAAGCTGCAAATGGAAGAACGAAGAACCGCGAAGAACACCGAAGCTTTTCTGGATTTTTTCCCCTGTTCAATCCGGTAGCCTTGGCCGCGCATTCAAAAATGTGTCTCCCTCATAAGTCCACCAACCACACTGCGCCACGTAGTGAATGAAGTACTGCACATGCGTTTTGGATATTCATAGAAATGCCACCTGCTGTAGCTTAAATTAATTAATTCGTATAACACTTAAATAAATATTATCATAATATTACAAAACTTAAAAAATTCATAAAAAATTCAATATTAGTCCAAATTAGGTGGGATTTTTTTTGTTAGTTTCCAAATTTTGTCTACTTTTTTTTATGCATAGTAGTGTAAGTTGTGCCTGGTAGAATTTTGGATTTGTATATTAATCTTGATCATGTGTGACAAATTTGCATGTTTTACCATTTTAATCACCAAATACTCATGCTATATCCAAAATTAATGAAATTTCATGTGATGATTCTTGACACATTTCTGGAGATTTTGGTATATCATTTGTGATTTTTGGACCTCTGGTTTAATAGATATGATTTATTCTTTTTGAGTGTGACAATGTGTGTCACATTATGATACTCTGAGTTCATGAATTAATTTACCATGCTTCCCTTAGGCCTATGGCTCTGATTTTTTGCATGAGATACAATATGTATGTTAACTTTCAACATGATTTTTTGTGGATTTAATTGGTCCATTTTCTAATTGATTTGGATTTTTGATTGCTGTTTAGCATCTTTGGGTTGTTTCTTGTGTAACAAACTTTACATGTGTTGTTGAATGCTCATACCATATCATATGAATGTGAAATTTGATGGAGTGATTCATAACATGTTTAGGGGTATTTTGGCTTTGGTCCCATGCATTTCTTAATTGTTTTCACTGTTTGGCATGTGATTGAAGTTAATGCTCATTTTGTTACCATGGGTTGACTTGTTTGGATGTCTGCTGACTTTATGATTTTCATTGACCTACTTCCTGTTGTCCAAATGGCATGAAAATTGATATGTAGCTCATTGAATATGTCATGTTTAGGCTGGAATTTTTGTGGAATTTATGGAGCTGTTTAAGTATTTGATTGAGTGTGATCTTTCTGTTTGCTCCTATATGACTCATAATTGCCTAGCTTGATCTAATTTGTGCATGAAATTAATTTGGTGTATAGTTTAGACATGAGACCAATTGGATTCTCTTTGTATTTGATTAATCTTGATTTTGATCATGTTTCACTTGCTGTTTTAACTTTTTTCCTTCTTTTTGACCCTAGGCTTGTCCTAGTGGTCTTGTATCTCACATTTGAGTTTGACTTTGACTTTTCAGGTTAAGAAGTTAATACCTTAAGGAGGTGGATTCACATTTGATTGAGATATCATTTGACAATTGTATACTAACTTGTTTTGTTTTGTAGGATGTTTGGCCTTTGAGTTGACTTGCACTTTGGTGCATTGGCTTGTGTTTGTCTATGTATATCTAACTGTGAACCATTTGCTGTTTAGTTCTGTGATTAGTATACTGATGATATTTGATTGATTTCAGGTACATTAGTTGCTAAGATTGCTTTGCTTTGCTTGATAAGAAATTTGCACTGAGGTATAACATTCTTGTCTCCATGTAGTCTGGAAGACCTGGCCTGTTACTTGGCCAGGCACCTGTCTGAAGTCCTCCTTAAGAGGCGATGTTTGTGATTGTTTACTTTTGTGCCAAGCAGGTAAAGACCTCAATGAGGCAATTGGTGGATCAAAGAGATATGCAATCTATCTCCCACTATTCTGTTGAGTCGTCCCTCTGCTCACACCACTGTGTTGATGCATTGGGACACAAACCCAAGATCTTGTACAATGTACAGTTGTGTCAGAGTCTTGAGCGTAGAAGGGTTCCCACATTCTGAACCCACGCTCCTTTGTCTGAAGCTCTCCCTGACCAGGGATAAGAGCTGTGAAGTCTCATCTTCACTCACCTTTCATCAGCTTCACCTTAGCCCCTCAATGGCAAGGTTAAGAGCTAACCTTACCTCGATACAGAGGCTTGTTTGTTGAGGTTGATATGACCCCTCGACTAAAGCCTAGCCTTGATGTTTGAGCCCCTTGTTGGTGTGTTTACTTCATGCTGTATACGTTTGTGTGGTGTGATTGTATCCCCTAGGTTTGCTAGACTCCGCGTAGTCTCGTTTGCATGTCAATTAAGGTAGCACGGCTCCTTCGTATAGGACTTCCTTTCTTGCTTGAGCTTTCTTAAAACACAAACAAACATTATCCCCTCTTAAGGACACGTTAACTCCTTCTACTACAGGTGAGTAAGTCTCCAAAGGTCGAGCATCCGGTAGATTGTGTAGTGACGTTATCCACTTAAAAAACACAAACCAACAGGAATAGTTTAGCCGAACTACGGCAACTCTGATTCTCATGTCCAGATGAGATACGTAGGCACGAGATGTGATGTCTTGTCGAGTTTGACTAACAACTAACACTAATTCTTTTCTCTCGCCCTTGTTGCGATTGAGACCTCCCCTTTCTCTTGCCCTAGTTGCAATCGAGACCCTTCTTCTTCCTGTGTTGGTGTTAGGAGGTGGATGTAAGCCCAGCGATTGGCATTCCACATCCTGTGTCTTGTTGTGTGCTTGGAAGCTGATGTAAGTCCATCGAGTGGCATTCGGGTTCCAGTGTGCGTGTGTTTTGGTTCGGATGCTGATGTAAGCCCAGTGATTGGCATTCAGGCTCCATGTTAGCCTTCTTGTGTGTGTTTTGGTTCGGATGCTGATGTAAGCCCAGTGATTGGCATTCAGGCTCCACGTTTGCCTTTGCCTGTGTTTGTTTGTGTGCGTGTTAGCCGAGCTACGAATGCTCTGATTCTCCTTCGTCCAAAGGAGATACGTATGCATAGGATGCGACATCCTAGCGAGCATGTGTCGTTTCCCCAGTCCGAACTACTTTGACTCTGATGTCTATGCTTGATAGACTAAGTAGGCCCAGAATACGATGTCCTGCCGAGTCAGTATTGTTTGTTTTCTTGTGTCTCCTTCAGCCTGTATAGATGTTTATTTGAGCAGTGTTTTAGCAACCATTTTCCTTCCTATTGTGCGTGGATCCCGTCGAGTACGACGGATGCGTAGGGGTGCTAATACCTTCCCTTCGCATAACCGACTCCCGATCCCATTCTCTTTGGTCGCGAGACCATGTCTTTTCCAGGTTTACTCTGAGCGTTTCCTTTCCCTCTTTTGGGATAAATAACGCACGGTGGCGGCTCTGTTGTTTCGTTTTCCCGCCGGTTTTTTCGCGTAATGCGACAATGACCATAATAGAAAACATGCTCTTAAGAACCATATGAACAAATTTCATGTTTATTAAAAATCCATTTGAAACTTGGAAGGTCATCATTCATTTCAAAACATTATAGGTCATTTTGACTGAAACCCTAATTTTGGGTCAACTTACCAAGGCCATAGCTTCCTTATTTTTTATGGTTTTGAGGTGAGACCAAATTAATTGGAAATCTTGATATGTCTAATTCAAATGTTATGTTTAACAAAATTTCACAATCATAAAAGAAATACATGTGATAATACAAAACATTATAGGTCATCTTGGACCTAATTCATTGAATTTGAAAAAGTACCCAAATTCAAATGCCCATAACGTTTTCGTGGAAAATCCAAATGATGCAAAATTTGAGTCTAAACTGATCATCTTGAAAATATATACAACTTTGATGTTGGAGGTGTTTCCATTTGAAGCTTGCATCATGAAAACAGAGGGGTTTGAATAGGCTTACTTTTGGTGAAATTTTTCAAAGGTGACTTAAACATGTTTTGTACCTAAATTTTCACAGCCAGTTTTCATTAATTTCCAAATTCCAAATGAATTTTTGTCCAACATGACTTTTTTTCCTTATTTCAAGGGCTTTCCAATCATTACTCACATTACTTTTTTTTACTTTCCATTGGTGAGTTTCAAAGAGCTCTTTCTTTATGTTCATTTTTGCATTTCATGATGAAACTTAATGTGCAAGCCAGTTCCCTCCAAATTACACATCTAATTCCATTTCAAGTGAACTCGGCATGGTTTTTCACCCATCATTGGGCCTCACATGCGCCTGTACAGGCCCATGCATCCAATTTCCATTAGCCATGCACACGAGTGAAGCATGATGCACAGCCCTCTTCAGCTATAAATAAGCACTCCATCTCATTCATTTGGTAACCTTTTGGAGATCTGAAACGCTGCAGCACTGAAATCCTAACCAATACCTTAAATACCCCTAAATTTACCCTTCATTTTTCCTAGAAGCATGGGATTATGTTTCACACTTCATTAGCATCATACTAGGTCATACTCATTACATACTACATTAGCGACATGGAAATCAGGTTTTGTTCGATCACTCCTTACCAGAAGGAGCCCACACAAAGCAAGATTGAGAATTGGACTTCATTTTCTAAGTATACAAGTCTCAAGGGTCTCATGGGGGTCCAAGTATCCTATTATGGTCCTCAGTTCATCAGTGAAGGATTCAAAGCTATCAGAGTGTTCATCTGGATTTAATCAGGAATTAGGGTTTCATGGCTACCTGCAACAGGCAATGTTTGGTTGGAAGTAGAGGAGCTCATCCATGTCATGATTAGAGAGTCATCTTGGCCTAGGAAGATTCACAATTATCTCAGAAAGATCCATTGGCAAGCAGTGCAATCAGTTCCTGATCATTTTGCCCTAAAACTAGGGTTTGGTATAAAATCAGTTTATTTATGATTCTTTGGGTGAAACTCTTTTCCATGGCCCTCCATATGTCCACAAGGGTCTACATACAAAAAATCAGCTCTTTATTTGAGCTAGAAGTGCTTCAATTGATCAATGGAATCGGGAATCAGACAGTTTGGGAAAAGTCAACAGTCGGGCCAGAAAAGTCAACTCCTGACATTTTGAGAGTGGAATCTCAAAATACATGCCTAGGGTATCCTACATGTGAAATTTGATCAAGGTTGGATCATGGATTCATCATTTAATCAGGAATTGGAAAAGTTACTTAATTTGGAAATGGTTGACTTTCCATTTAGGGCAAGTTTTCATGATCGTTGCACTCACTTTAAGACCATGTTTCATCAAGATAAAAGCTCTATTTGAAAATTTCTCCAACATGAAAGTTGTTCCTCTTGTTCCAAGCTTTCTAGAGATATAAAGTTTTCTCCATTTGGATTAGAATTGAGAAAGTGATGCTTAGTCAAAGTGAGACATTTTTTAGGACACTTAGAAAAATTTCTAAGTCCAAAATCTTCAAAATTTATCAAGACTTCTTGGCCAGTTTTCTTGCAATTCAAGGCATTATTTAAAAATACTTTCTTCACAACAATTGTACCTTGCCATGTCCTCTTTCACATAATTTTGGAATCATCTCATTTGGATCCATGATTTGAGAGATACATTCATTTAAAGTGGGCACCATGACTTAATTTTTTAGGCAAATTTTGGGTCTGGCTGGCCCAATTAGATTTACTAAGCATGCTGCACAAACCAGTCACGTTTTTTACCTCTTTTGGTCATGCATTGGACATCCATTCACTTAAGTTTGGCCCAAAATAACAATATTTTACACCTCACTTCACACTTTTATTCTTATGGATAAATCACTTATTAAAAAGTCCATGAGAACACCTAATCCACCCTATTTAAGAAGCTGAAACCCTAAAACCTAAAGAAGGCATTGGAATTTGGTGGAAAGGAGGCAAAGCTTCATCACATATCAAATTCCATTCCACTTCTATTTTCCATTAGGTAATCATCTCTTCCATGGTCATGTTCTGATATATTTGTGCTTGCTTACCATGTTCATCACCATTAATCCTTCCGTTTTCATATTTCTTTTTCTTATTTAAAATATTTTCTTCGTCCATAAAATTACCCAAGAATATTTTTCACTTTTCTTAATGTTTTATTTAATTTTATATAATTTCTATTTTCGTATTTTTTTAATATTAATATTTTATTTTAATTATTTATTCTAAATGGTCCATTTTAACACACTTTTTTTTATTAATTTTATTTTTATGATTTAAAATTATTGTTAGCATTTGATTTTTGGGATGAAAGTTGACCACTGTCTCATGGTCAACCTAACCTTTTCTTGGAATTTTATTTCACATTTTCAATTTATTTTTAAAATATTTTTGGGGGATGATGATGTCCTGACCCCACCCTATTTAGTTTAATTTTTCATAATTTTCTTGATTAATTTACTATTTATTCTTGATTTATTTCTAACCTAGTCTTATTAATTGACTTTTGGTTTGACCTATGTTTTGTTTTAATTAATTCACGTGCCAATTTTCATTATTTCTAAAATCTTTTTGGGGGATGATGATGTCCTGACCCCACCTTATTTAGTTTAATTTTTCATAATTTTCTTGATTAATTTACTATTTATTCTTGATTTATTTCTAACCTAGTCTTATTAATTGACTTTTGGTTTGACCTATGTTTTGTTTTAATTAATTCACGTGCCAATTTTCATTATTTTTAAAATCTTTTTGGGGGATGATGATGTCCTGACCCCACCTTATTTAGTTTAATTTTTCATGATTTTCTTGATTAATTTACTATTTATTCTTGATTTATTTCTAACCTAGTCTTATTAATTGACTTTTGGTTTGACCTATGTTTTGTTTTAATTAATTCACGTGCCAATTTTCATTATTTTTAAAATCTTTTTGGGGGATGATGATGTCCTGACCCCACCTTATTTAGTTTAATTTTTCATAATTTTCTTGATTAATTTGCTATTTATTTGTTATTTTTCAAGTTGACTTGAATTTTCAGTTGACTTCTTTATCATCGATGTTTGACTTAGGGATTGCTTATGGCAATTGAAGAGATCTTTTGATCCTCCCTTATTCATCTCATATGCCATGTATTAGAGGCCTTTTACCTTGATTTTATTTGGTCCTTACCTCATTTCATGATTAAATTATTCAGTGGACCCTTCGTGTGCATATTTTCATCTGTTTGATTCATCTGTTATCTTTTATACTTGTTTCTCTCATTCATGCTTTCTATTGCTTGATTATTTAACATGTTCATACTCTCATTCATTGTTTAAATGCTCCATTATTTGATTATTTGGTTTGATTATATATTGTTTATTTATCCGATCTGATTGATAATTGTTGCCTACTTGTATGATGTATGAGGCATATATTCTTATTGTTTGTTTGCCATGAACAATCCCCATTCATAAAAAATGTATCCCTCTCCCATAAAGTGTATAATATTTATTTCTTTATTTCTTTATTCACCTGTTAATACAAGAATTAAAACGAACATCCGATAACCATTTCAAAATAAGATCAAAAGCTCGATCCAACGTCGAGTAATCATTTTCAAAACTTAACAGAACCAGCATGCATTCATCCATCCTCTTGTAAGTCGATTGCCTCAGGCATCGCCATCTACCTGTAAGTCGATTGCCCCCGGCATCGCCATCTACCCTTATCCATAATTCCTCTTCGCGCTCCATCCGTCGACTCTTGTTCCGTTTAGGTAGCACCCATTAGGTAGAACCCTTTGTATGATAACATAGGTAGAATTCCCCTATTCTTTGCATGCTAACATTAGGTAGATGTTCCCCACTGCAAATCTTAACACATAGGTCCATATTGCATGACAACTCTAGGGCAGAGCTTCCCCACTTTTAGACCTTACGTGCGTCTCCGATCTTGTGGCATGATAGTCCGTTCTATTGCAAAGAGGTAACTGCCTAAGACTCGATTCAGCAAGCTGCGACACCTACTGCTAGGACGTTGAACACACTGCCCACCCTCCTTTGACACAGCTGGTGTCCTCTTTTGTAAGTCCATGTTCATATGGCAATCCTTAACCCCTAGTTAGCCGAACTACGACAACTCTGATTCTCATGTTCAAATGAGATACGTAGGCACGAGACGCGATGTCTTGTCGAGTTTGACTGACAACTAACAACTAATCCTTGCTTGCTTTCGCCCTTGCTGTGATTCTTTTCTCTCGCCCTCGTTGTGATCGAGACCGTCCCTTTCCCTTTCCCTAGTTGCAATCGAGACCCTTGTTCCCGTAGTTAGTCGAACTACGTTTTGCTCTGATTCTTATTCTAGATGAGATACGTAGGCATAAGACGCAACGTCTTACCGAGCACACTTATCTTTAACCCATGGGTAGCCGAGCTACGAAGACTCTGATTCTCATACTCAGATGAGATACGTAGGCAGTGGATGCGACATCCTTGCGAGTCATTTTCTTTTAACCTTCCTTTTAGTAAATAGTACTTTAGATATACCTACACCCTTTATACTAGAACAACACTTATGAAAAGGGCTCCCTAGGAGTACCTAGGATGTTTTGGATGCTTAAAACCTTCCCATTGCATAACCAACCCCCTTACCCAGATCTCTGACATTTTTACTAGTTTTTGATTCGATAAAACTTTTAGGTTTTTGTTTGCTTTCTAACCATTCCTTTGGATAAATAGAAGTGCGGTGGCGACTCGACTTGTATGGTTTACCTTGGATTTAGTCAATATCTCTAATGGTAACGAATACCCCGCTACAGAAAAGTGGCGACTCTGCTGGGGACTATCATTTGCCTAGTGGGTTTTGCCTACTTTTCATATTTGTTGTATTGTATGGTATATTACTTTGTGACATATTTTTGTGCAATTTGGGATTACTGTATTGTATGTAATGATTGAATTGTTTGAATATTAATTCCTTGTATGCTTGGTGATCTTTGTGAGATAAGTTCTATACCCGAACTCGAATGCACTTAGGATAGGAGAATGGCATAGTCTTGTTGACTTGTGTGGAGTTATTCCTTAGCAAGTTGACTTGCAAGCCCATTCACTTGGTGGAGGTTATGTTGGGATCAATAATGTCACACGAGTAGTCGTGGTTAGGCATTACTCTTTCCAATATATGCCTTAGAAGCCAAGGACCTTAGTTTACCACGCCCATCTTGGCCTATTTTTAGGACGTAGTGAGAAGATCGTTCAAGTGTAAGATTTGATACATTTGTTACGCGATACTACACTCATAAGAGTCTCTCTTTAGAATATTTTTGGAATACGAGTAGTCATTTATCCGATAATATCCGAAATATGGGATAATGACTATGGGAACCTCTTGTAGAACATGATTGTCAGGTTTAACCATAGTACACTCCCTTTGGGTGGTTCTTAACCAAGACTCCATGCTCGTGACTCGCAACAAACCCTTAATTCGTGGTTGATCCGTTCTTGTGTATCCTTAATATCAATGGAACTTGGGTGTTGATAAGGTGTAAACCATAATCCACCAAAATGGATGATTGATATTAAGGATGACTTGATCCATCCCATGACCTTTATATGGTGTGATTTGCTTGATCCTTGAGTGTGATTGTTGCATCCACGCATTCATGCATTCATACACATCCATATCATCAACAATGAGAAAATTTTCAAGGAACTTAAGAGGTCTATTTGCAAATTTTCAGACATGGATAAGCAAAGAAGGAATACGAAGAAGTACAGTTTCAGACAACCCGACTTGAAAGAGTTAAGGAGTTTGACATCCTATGTATTAGATCCCTTGGAATTCAAGGCTCGTCATGGGAAGCTTCTGTCTATTCTGGCTACTCAAGTGGATGAAGGTCTAATGAGTGTGTTGGTGCAGTTCTATGATCCCTTGTGTAGCGGGGTATTCGTTACCATTAGAGATATTGACAAAATCCAAGGTAAATCATACAAGTCGAGTCGCCACCGCACTTCTATTTATCCAAAGGAATGGTTAGAAAGCGAACAAAAACCTAAAAGTTTTATCGAATCAAAAACTAGTAAAAATGCCAGAGATCTGGGTAAGGGGGTTGGTTATGCAATGGGAAGGTGTTAGGCACCCAAAGCATCCTAGGTACTCCTAGGGAGCCCTTTTCACATTTGTTGCAAAGGTTGTTGTTTTTTTTTTTTAACACGTGGGCTTCGCCTAGCAAGCATGACAGTTCATGAACAAACTTTTGCTCCTTCAAGATTAACGTTTTGACTGACGAATAGACGCCATCTGAACCTGTTGGAAGTATCTCAAGCCATTCCCTTGTGTTGACTGATCATCTAAATAGAACCCACAAAGTGTCTTGGATGATACTCAAGCTTTAAACAAAAGATATTAGTGACACATTTTTGTGCTTTTGGTTAGTAAACAAAAGTAAGAGAAACAATGATGTATAATTCAAGCATGCTTGGTGATCTCAAACCAATCACAAGGAGTCCCACCCAAAGGCAAAGGGAACCAAGATGCTAAAGATCCTTGAGGAAATGCAAATGCAATGTTATGATGCCATGAGGGACCTTAGGCTCAAAATTGGGGTCTTACAGATGCCCCTATGAAAATGGTAGCACTCTGTGGAGATATGTGTCTACAAAAGCAAAGAAATCAGAAGCCACTGATAATCCATATGAGCAATTCACTCCATGGGACCAAGACCCTGGGGACTCTCCTGGGGATAGAAAAGGGATAAAAATGCGCGAGCAGGTCACGACTCAAAGCGTAGGGAACAGAATTCCAAAGGGAAAAGATCCAATGGAAAGACTCGAGCTGACTCGAAGATGCATGTATTGGGGAATATGCCAATACAGCAAAAAACTATCCACAGCGAATACTTCGGATAAAATCCGGATGAAAACAATCCACTAAGGGACTTCGCTGGGGATGTCCACAAGGACACTCCTGGGGAAGCAGCGGGACGAGGTATTACCGGTTACTGGGTAATAAGCTCAAGGAGACATGTGATCTGAACGCCAGGTATGAGGGTGAGAGATACAACATGCTCAGGAAGAGATGAATATCCAAGACCGGTATAAGGGTGAGAGATATCAAAACTTCAAAACGTCTGAGGAAAACCTAAAAGGTATACTTCAACTCAGGGATTCTGACTCCACAGGGGACAAAAAGTCATAATAGGGAGCAGAGAGGAAGGAACACCAGGGATACCGATTACTGGGCATATAATAGGTGACCAACCAAGGCGTGAATTGGGGAATATTCCCAAAACACTCATCATCCAAAAGAGGGCTAAAAGCAAACTCGATTACAGGATGGATATTCGACTCCACAAAGGGGATACGAATCTTACTCAATTGGGGAAGAATAAAAGGCTTCAGACCCGAGAGTGCACGAGATATACTATCTATTACCGTCAGAACGTAGATAATATACTTGCATGGACGATTATCCACAACCGGTTACTAGGTTAATAAAGGATAAATCGACCGAAAAATAAAAGGCATCGGGATACCGAGACTAGGTATATAATGATGACCAATTCAGGGGAGAAACAATCGTCACCAACAACAACAAGGTAGACGAGAGATGACCCGCTGGGGATAAATTGCATAATCAGGGCAATTATCCAAGCAGATGAGGGGATATCATCACCAAATATTGGATGAAGATAACTGTCACCAATTAAAGATGAGCAAAAATAGTTACTCTGCAAAAAGGGAAGAAATTGGGTTTACAACTACCAGTATGAGGGTAGAGAAACACAGACTCCGTCGGGGATAATAATTACTAATTATTGAGCAATTATTCATTTACCACGGGGAAACAGGAAAAGAGTCTCAAGAGACCGATCTAGGATCAAACTAGATAGGCACACCAAATCAAGACTTTTCCCGGTGAGGATATAACTCAATGGGGAAAACCATCCCAGTATATGTGTTGGGAAGGAACAAAAACAATCAACATCCACGAGGATATAACCCGGTGGGGAATATGGAAGAAAGGATAGACGCTTTCTGCTTATGGAGCTGACTCTATATGGAGAGATCAGACACACACATCTGCTCGGGGAAGTATATCACCAAATAGCAGGAGACAGCAAACAACGATATATGGCAAAGAATGCAAACATGAATATCTGAATGTTATAATTATGCATGTATGCGCGTGGTTTATGTATGATGTATGTTGACAAACAGACATATTTAACACAACCAGGTCCAGGAATCAACCACCCGGTACTACATCTCAAGAGAGAAAGCCAAGTTCACCGGAGAGTATCCAATCTGCTGGGGATCAGAGATACCAGGAAGCAAAGAACTCTGCAGGGGATGAATCATCAATCATTCCAGCTGGGGACGAGAGTTATCACAGACAAGGTCCACCACACCAACAACTCTACTGGGGAATCTATCCGAGGAGATAAAGGATTTATCGGGATCAACCACCAAATACCGCTCTTGTCCCAAAGAGATCCAAGATGCTGAGGAAGAAAGATTGCTACTCTGCTGAAGGGAAGAGAGGTGACTCTCAACAAGCAATCCACTTGGTAGGATAAACCACAAGGGGTTCCGGAGGGAGGAGATACAGTCATGCCAGGAATATGGACAAAAATCTTACCCTTTTGGGGATCGTACCACCCTTGGGAGAGCACTAAGGATCTCCTAAGTATCCTTTCGTCATTGTGAATGTTCACTTTGTTTAAAAACAAATTATAAAAAATTTGATTGTTTAAAACAATGATATTTTCTCAATCAAAACATGCAAAACATTTGTTGAATAGAAACAGATAAGAGTGCCAATAATTGGATAAAAGGCTCAAATTTATTTGATAGAATGGTAGTGTGCGAATGGAAAGACTCCATAGATCTTTACAAATTTGAAATTGGTGATATATATTGGAAAAGGGCTACATTGAACATAATGACCATTTCTCCACCAATTCTGAATCCGATGTATTTGAAGCTTTGGCTGATAATGAGCAAGGATCTCTGACGGACGACAGTTGTAGAACAAAGTCTTGTCAGGATGCAGTTACTTGCCAAATCCCTAATTTTTGCCTAGATTTCCCCAGGATGAGGTACTCAATCTAGCGGGATACATATATTATTATATATTTTTTGTGTCTCTAACTTTTGTCTGGATCGCCCTTTCGGGTTTTCAATCCACCGAGACGTTCATTTTTGCCTAAGCCGCCCTTTCGGGTTTTCAACTTAGCGAGCTATTCAGTTTTTATTTTTTTAGGAGAAGTATTTCTTGACTGCATCTGAATTCACTGGACGAGTGAAATCCTCCCCATCCATAGTTGTAAGTATCAAAGCACCGCCTGAAAAGGCTCTCTTAACAACATACGGACCCTCATAGTTCGGAGTCCACTTGCCCCTGGAATTGGGCGCGAAAGACAAAACTTTCTTGAGCACAAGGTCACCTTCTTGGAACACACGAGGCTTGACCTTCTTATCAAAAGCTTTCTTCATCCTCTGCTGATATAACTGACCATGGCACATGGCAGTCAATCTCTTTTCTTCTATCAAGTTCAGCTGGTCATAACGACTCTGAACCCATTCAGCATCAGTCAACTTGGCCTCCATCAAGACTCTCATTGATGGGATCTCCACCTCTACTGGGAGTACCGCCTCTATGCCATAAACAAGAGAGAAAAGGGTTGCCCCTGTTGAAGTGCGGACAGATGTACGATAGCCATGCAAAGCGAATGGCAACATCTCATGCCAATCTTTGTACGTAACAACCATCTTCTGGATAATTTTCTTGATATTCTTGTTAGCAGCTTCAACAGCCCCATTCATCTTGGGTCTTGTAGCGGTGTATTCGTCACTTTATGATTGATTGACTAAACCAAAAGCAAAGCATACAAAGAATCGAGTCGCCACCGCACTTTTATTTATCCAAAGGATTGGCTAAAAAGCGAACAAAAGCCTAAGAAGTTTTACACATAGAAAACTAATGAAAAGATCAGAGAATCTGGGTAAGGGGTTAATTACGCAATGGGAAGGTGTTAGGCACCCAAAACGTCCTAGGTACTCCTAGGGAGCCCTTTTCACACTTGTTGTATAAAAAAATTTATTTATTTATGACATATTGTGCAAACATGATTGGGAAGGGATGAGAAAAGAATATACAAGTTAGTTATTTTTGTGTTTGAACGGATGAACCCGTTGCCTACGTACCTTCCATGAAAGGTAAGGATCAAAACGCCGTAGTTCGGCTAAAAGATTTCCAAAATATGAGTGGGTTCATTTTAAAACAAGAGCACTAAGGCTTTTCATTATCAACGGGAGAAGACTCAACCAAGACCAACAATCCACCATGCAAGGATAGCTTCAACATACTAGTGAAGGGTTAACCCTATAATAAGTATGGAAGACTTACAATCAATTCACTAAGGATGTGGTGAGATTTACATCAACCACTATGAGAATTGAAACCTATGGCTAATGTATGAAAACATTTCAACAATGGACAAAGCCACAAAACAATTGAATGGGTGAAGTTAATTGATTATGAGTATTCACAAAATATGGTCAATGTATGATTAGTATTCAATTCGAAGAAGTGTTATGAAATGGAGTTTGAAAAGTCAAGGACTTATGGTCCAGGTTTCTAATTTGAAAAGACATGAAGATGTTTGCACAATAGTTCAAAGTTTTTGAATTATCAATGTGAAAAGGTTTAGGACAAAGAGGGTATGGATAATGGAGTGTAAAACTTCCTAGAAGTTCACCTCTTGAAATCATATAGAAGATGATTCAAGTGTGTCCTTAGGAATAGGCAAATGAGCAATAACAAATAAGCAAAACAAATGATACCGGATGCCAATTGCTGGACTTACACCAATCTCACAAACAAAGGTGGATACCGGATACCAATCAATGGATTTACACCAGTCTCCTAAAACAAACAGGGATGTCAGACGCCAATAAATGGACTTATACCAATCTCCTAAAGCAAAACAAAACATGGATATCAGATGCCAATAAATGGACTTATTCCAATCTCCTAAAACAAAACAAAACATGGATATCAGATGCCAATAAATGGACTTATTCCAATCTCCCAAAACAAAACCAAACATGGATATCAGATGCCAATAAATGGACTTATTCCAATCTCCAACAGATGATCATGGGAAAACAAATGCCAACAACATGGACTTACAATTGAATCCTCACATACAACAAACAAACAAAAGCATTAAGCAAAGAGGACATAAGTGGCCAATGAAATGGTCTTACACTTAATCCCTTCCAAATCATAGGAACAATGGCCAATGAATGGACTTACATTTGCTTCCTCAATGGACAAACAAAGATGTGTCACAAAGATATGAAATGATGATCATGCAATAATGAACAATTAATGATGATAAATGCACAAAGGCAAACAAGCAAACATGTACAGATGAACCAATAAGCAATCAATGATTCAGTTAGCACACACTATATACAAGCAATTAGGCTCAAGCAAGGGTTAGACTTCAAAGTCAACTGGAATGGGTAAGTGGTGCTCTTAACCTTAACATTGAGGGTTAAGGTGAAGCAGATGAAAGGATATGAGGGGTGTGCCTCATGGCTCTTATCCCTAGTCAGGGAGAGCTTTGAATATCAGAAGGTGTGGGAATTCAGAAAGTTGGAACTCTCTCCACAAGTTAATGACTCTATAGATCTTGGGTTAGAATCCACAATGCATCAACATGTAATGTGAGCAAAGGGATGACACACAGAATAGTAGGAGATGGACTACACATCTATTTTATCTACCAATTGCCTTATCAAAAGGACTTTTCCTGCTTAGGGACAAAGATAAACAATCACAAACATTGCCTCTTAAGGAGGACTTCAGACAGGTGCCTGGCCACATAACAAGCCAGGTCTTCCAGACTACATGAAGAAGAGAAATTATACCTAAAGTGGTTAAACAACCAAGCAATAGCAAGTTCAAAATGAACTTAAGCAACTAATGTACCTGAAAACAATCCAACTCAATCAGTACTCAATTCAAAAAGTCAAACACATAATCCAACAGTCAACAGACAACACAATCAAACAAGCTATGCAACAATGTGCAAGGCACAAGATCAACTCAAATGAGCACAAATCATCCTACAAAACAACTCAAGGTTAGTCAATAACAATCAAATAAATCAACTCAAGCAATGTGAATTAATCTCCTTATGGCCATGTACTTCTTAACCTGAAAACAAACTCAAACATGAGAAGCAAACCCTTAGGCCAAAGCCTAGGGTCAAAGAAGGAGAAATAATCCAAAACAGAACATGAAAATTGGCAAGAATCAATATTAATAAAATCAGAACAATGTCCAAGTGGTCTCATATCGATAGCATTCATCAAATTCATTTCACAAAGCAATCATGGCAAAGCATGCAAGTTGGAATCACATTGGAGCAACAGAATGATCAATTCTACATCAATTAAAAAATGGCTCAATAAATTCCAAGAAAAATCATGGATAAACAGCACACATTAAATGATCAACACACCAAAAATCATGGCATTTGGACAAGTATAAGCATGGCAAATGAATTCCATAAGGCAATGTAAGCATAAACAAGCTCAAAGGAAGCACAAATTGATACATCAACTTAAGGCAATCCTAAAACAGAGATGACAAGTGATAAATGACAAACCAAAGCCAAGACAAACTTCAATGTGTCTAGAAAACATGTGCAAAATTTCAAGTTCATATGATAAGGCATAAGAATTTCACAAACCATCTAAGTTCAACACTCATCAAACGTTCAACCATGGTCAACCAGCAAGAAAAATATCAAACAAATGGGAAATGGATCCAAAAATTCTATAAACATTCATGATCAATCCTAACATCCAGAAGTAGCATCATGCCAAAATTCAGATCAATTGGAATTTATTTGGCATGGTAAAGAAAATCCACAAATCAAGCAAGCAAAGGTGTGACATACATTGTCACACCTACATTAATCAGATCATATCTCAACATCCAGAAATGATAAAAATGCAAACTCTATACCAAAATGACCATTAGGATGTCTAGTTTAAGCATGTCAATTTTCACATTCATTGGATCAACCATCATCATTTCACAAACAAAATGGCAAGCAAGGTGCAAGATAGCATATGCAT
Source organism: Lathyrus oleraceus (assembly GCF_024323335.1). Taxonomy (NCBI): domain Eukaryota; kingdom Viridiplantae; phylum Streptophyta; class Magnoliopsida; order Fabales; family Fabaceae; genus Lathyrus; species Lathyrus oleraceus. Next base: position 156,104,569 of record NC_066580.1, read on the forward strand.
GAACAAACCCTAGGCAAATTAAAAATCCAACCAAGCACAAATTCTGGAAAAATTATCAAAAAATAGTAGACATCATGAAGATCGTTTTGCAAAAAACCTCATGTGATTTGGATGATTATTTATGGAGTTATGAATTTTTTTAAGTGGAGAAGAAATAAACAAATGATGAAGCAATGCATGAACACATGAGTACAAGTTGAAAAAAAATAAGGCAAGGCAATTATGAATCATGTTAGAGCCAGGAATCGAACACGGCTCAAATTCAAATATCCAAGCGCGCCAACCAAAACACAGTCGTTTTGGACTAACCCTAGGCGCAACGTGCATGCATGCAAATGCCAGATTCGCAGGTAATGCTCATGAATCCGCAGGAAATTTCGCAGCCAAGGCGATGAAGGTCATATGAAAATCCGCAGGAAATTTCCAGCAATCAAGAACATGATGAAGATCTTCATGATCTTCATCAACGATTTTTCCAGAAAAATTGAAAGTATCCAGAAACATGAATTACGCATTACATCATGAAGATCTAACATTATGCAACAAGAATCAACCACAATTTCATCCAAAAACATGATAACACGTATGAATCAAGCAAATCAAGAATCAACATGAAACTTCAAACCTTCAAAACTACATGAATACGGCATGGTTTTTTATGATTTTTAGCTCAGCATGCTCACAAAAGAAAGATCTATACGAATCACATAATGAAATTGAGAATAGAGAGAATCGATTTTCACACCTCTTGTAGAGCAGCTTTCAAATCCACGAGTTTCTGGCTTGGCTATGCTTCAATCGTGTTCTAGAGTGCTTGTATGAGTGAATTGGATGAGGTTTGGATGTTCAATTGAGCTTGAATCCACGGATTTTGCAATTCACCATTAATGTTCTTCAAGTTCAAGCTGCTTCAAATGGCACGGATTCACCTGGATCTTGCTCGCAGCTTACTCTATGATGATGTTAGATAAAGAATCAAGCAAGAATTATGAAATTGCTATGAAGAAATGAGAGAAAAAAATGAGAGAAAATTGAGAGCAAAAATTCTAGATCTGAATTTGTGAAGTGTGGTTCCTGAATTTCTGTTAGGATTTGGCTTAAATACCCCCTACTAATCACCCTTTAAACATGTTTAATTAATTGGTTAAGTGAATTAGCAAAAAGAGGTGTTTTGGCCAAAATTGCATTTCACCCCTATGCATGTGCATGGTGCATGAACAGTGCACGAATTTAGTTCAAATTCACTTAAAATGATATTTTGGAGCTATTGGTAATTGGGAAATGTTCAAATGAATTACCAATTTTGAATTTTAGAAATTCCCTCCAAAAATCAAGATTTTTGCAAATGTTTATGAAATGAGAATTGATGCAATGTTATGCAAGATTATGAAATTATGGGTCATGACATGAAATTAGAAAAAAGAGCCATGTGATTTGGAGCAATGGTTGAGAAGTTATGCCCTTTTGAAGTTCAATCCACACTTGGCCATCTTTTGATCATATCTCTCCAACCACAAATGAGAAATTCATGTTCTTTGACATTTTGAAAATGGGAGAGAAAGATCTACAACTTTCATGTTTAACAAAAGTTCATTTGAAGCATTTTTGGTGAAGTAATCTTGAGGAGAAAACCTTTCCATTTTTGGCAAATCCAAATTATGGGTCACTTTCTATTTTTGGAAAGTTTTCATCTGACTTTATTTTCTTCAATGTTGATGTTTGAAATGTCAAATGAGACTTGTTTGAACATGAATGAAGTATTTCCCATCACTTCCCACCTCCAAATCCAACAGTTGACTGAGCAGTTGACTGGCTAGGGTTTCAGTTGACTAAAGAATGCCTTGATGAGATTCAAACCTCTACCACTTGAGATTTTGATTCAAAATGATGTCATGGTTCATATGAACTCTTGTGAATGATCATGGTGCCCAAATTCTTCAGAATGGTCACCATCTATTGCTCAATGGCTACCTTTGACTGTCTTGACCTAAGATTGCTTCATCTGCAAGTAACAAGGTTAGATGACATATTTTTGTACTTTTGGTTAGTAATCAAATGAAAAGCAATGATATACACATGCAAAATATGCTTGATGATCAAGAATCACTCTCAAAAAGATAACCCACCCATAAGGAAAGTAGGCAAGGTGCACAATGATCCTTGAGGCAATGATATGATATGATATGATGCCATGAGGGATCTTAGGGACAAAATTGGGGTCTTACAGGTCTGTACGGAGAAGAATTATGATGTGCAATCTTGAATTCACTACACAGCTCTTTCATCATCTTGTTATTCAAGTTAGATCCATTATCAGTAATGATCTTATCTGGCACACCATATCGGCATATGAGTTGATTCTTGATAAACCTTACAACCACCTGCCTGGTTACATTTGCATATGACGCTGCTTCAACCCATTTGGTAAAGTAATCAATTGCTACGAGAATGAATCTGAGACCATTAGACGCTTTTGGCTCTATCATGTCAATCATGTCAATTCCCCACATAGAGAACGACCATGGTGATGAAATCACATTCAGAAGTGTCGGGGGAATATGGATCTTATCCGCATAAATCTGACACTTGTGGAATTTCTTCACATATTTGCAGCAGTCAGACTCCATTGTCAGCCAATAATAGCCTGCTCTCAACATCTTTCTAGCCATGGCATGCCCATTGGAATGTGTACCAAATGAACCCTCATGGACCTCAGTCATTAACAGGTCTGCTTCGTGTCTATCCATGCATCTGAGCAGAACCATGTCAAAATTTCTTTTGTAAAGCACTTTGCCATTGAGGTAGAAACTGCCTGACAATCTCCTCAAAGTCTTCCTATCTTTTACAGATGCCCCAGGCGGGTAAATCTGGCCCTGAAGGAAACACTTGATATCATAATACCACGGCTTATCATCTTTTACTTCTTCTACTACAAATACATGAGTTGGTCTGTCCAAGCGCATCACGGTGATATTGGGGACTTCATTCCACAATTTAACCATAATCATTGAAGCAGGCGTAGCAAGAGCATCTGCCATCCGATTCTCATCTCGAGAAATATGATGGAAGTCAACCTCAGTAAAGAACGTTGAAATCCTCCTCGCATAATCTCTGTATGGAATGAGGCCGGGCTGATTCGTTTCCCACTCACCCTTAATCTGATTAACAACAAGGGCCGAATCACCATAAACATCAAGATGTTTGATCCTAAGATCAATACATTCTTCTAAACCCATAATACAGGCCTCATACTCAGCCATATTATTCGTGCATTTGAAAGTTAGCCTTGCTGTAAAAGGAATATGCGCGCCCTGAGGAGTAATAATCACGGCCCCAATACCATTTCCATACTGATTTACAGCGCCATCAAACACCATACTCCATCTGGAACCAGGCTCTGGCCCTTCATCAAGTGTAGGCTCATCGCAATCTTTCACTTTCAAATATAGAATTTCCTCATCCGGGAAGTCATATTGAACTGACTGATAATCCTCAATCGGATGGTGTGCCAAGTGGTCAGCCAAGATACTACCTTTAATAGCCTTCTGAGCTCGATACTCAATATCATACTCAGATAACAACATCTGCCAACGGGCAATCCTCCCTGTTAAAGCAGGCTTCTCGAAGATATACTTGATTGGGTCCATTCTGGATATCAACCAAGTCGTATGATTCAACATATATTGGCGTAAGCACTTAGCAGCCCAAGCCAAAGCACAACATGTCTTTTCAAGCATTGAGTATCGAGACTCACAATCAGTGAACTTCTTACTCAGGTAGTAAATAGCATACTTCTTCTTCCCTGATTCGTCTTGCTGACCAAGGACACAACCCATCGAGTCTTCAAGAACAGTCAGATACATGATCAAAGGTCTTCCCTCTACAGGCGGAGACAGAATCGGAGGCTCAGACAGATATTCTTTAATACTGTCGAAAGCTTTCTGGCAATCCTCGGTCCAATCATGGGACTGATCTTTCCGGAGGAGCTTGAATATAGGCGCACATGTGGCAGTCATGTGGGATATGAATCTGGAGATATAATTCAAGCGGCCAAGAAAACCTCGGACTTGCTTCTCAGTTTTGGGCTCAGGCATCTCTTGTATTGCTTTGACCTTTGCAGGATCAACCTCAATACCTCTTTCACTAACAATGAAGCCCAATTACTTGCCAGAACGGACTCCAAATGTACACTTGTTGGGATTCAGACGAAGCTTATATTTCCTCAAACGCTGGAAAAGCTTCAACAAATGCTCTACATGTTCAACTTCCGTTCTTGACTTAGCAATCATATCGTCAACATATACCTCAATCTCCTTGTGCATCATATCATGAAACAAGGTGGTCATAGCTCGTTGATACGTGGCTCCAGCGTTCTTCAAACCGAAGGGCATCACTCGATAACAGAATGTTCCCCAAGGTGTGATGAATGTTGTCTTCTCCATATCCTCGATTGCCATTTTAATCTGATTATATCCGGAAAATCCATCCATAAACGAGAAGACTTTGAATTTAGTTGTATTATCTACCAACATATCAATATGTGGTAGAGGGAAATCATCTTTCGGACTAGCTTTATTCAAGTCTCTATAGTCCATACACATCCGGACTTTTCCATCTTTCTTAGGCACGGGCACAATATTGGCCACCTTTCGTATTACGCGAAAAACCGGCGGGAAAATGAAACAACAGAGCCGCCATCGTGCGTTATTTATCCCAAAAGAGGGAAAGGAAACGCTCGAAGTAAACTTGGAAAAGACATGGTCTCGCGACCAGAGAAAGATGGGATCGGGAGTCGGTTATGCGAAGGGAAGGTATTAGTACCCCTACGCATCCGTCGTACTCGACGGGATCCACGCACAAAAGAAAGGATAAGGTTGCTAAAATCTTCTCACAAACTGCACACACACTGGAAGGAAACACAGAAAGACAAAAGAAACGGGACTCGGCAGGATTTCGCATCCTGGGCCTACGTAGCCTGTCATACACAGACATCAGAGTCGACGTAGTTCGGGACAGGGGAAACGTGCTCGCTAGGATGTCGCATCCTATGCATATGTATCTTCTCTAACTGGAGAAGAATCAGAGCACTCGTAGCTCGGCTAACGCACGCCAAACAAAACACAAACACTGGAAACCGACTGCCAATCGCTGGACTTATGTCAGACTCCACACAAACAGGTAAACATGGAAACCGAATGCCAATCGCTGGACTTACATCAGACTCCGAACCAACAAACACACACAGGAAACCAACTGCCAATCGCTGGACTTACGACAGACTCCAAACACACACAAAGGGGTTGAAAAAGAAAAAGGGCGCCCGGAGAGATCAGCTCATCTCCTGCCTACGTACCTCATCTGGTATGAGGATCAGGGCGACGTAGTTCCCCTAAACAGGGAAAGAACTTCTAACCTAACCAGAGACAAAGGGAGACACAAACTACTAGGGAGACTACGACTCGAGCCTAGAAGTTATCATGCATACCATCCCTATGTTAAGGTTTCTATCTAACTTGCACAGGAAGCAAGCTATCCTAAACAACACAAGCAAAGTCATACAAACACAAAAAGCAAGCACACACACTATATGCAAACAATTGGGCTCATACAAGGTTAGGCTCTGAAACACAAGCCAACTGGAATCGGGTGTAGTTAGCTCTTAACCCTAACATTGAGAGTTAGGGTGAAGCTGATGAAATGGGACGTGAGGGTAAGACCTCACAGCTCTTATCCCTGGCCTGGGAGAGCTTCAGACAAATGAAAGTGTGGGAGTTTAGAATGTAGAAACTCTTCTCCACATATGACTGACACAGCAAAGATCTTGGGTTGATATCCACAATGCATCAACACATGGTGTGAGCAAAGTGGATGACATACTGAATAGCAGGAGATGGATTACACATCTCTTTTATCTGCCAATTGCCTCATAAGAGGACTTTTCCTGCTTGGCACAAAAGTAAACAAACACAAGCATTGCCTCTTAAGGATGGCTTCAGACAGGTGCCTGCCCACATAACAGGACAGGTCTTCCAGACTACATGAAGTCAAAGAGTTATACCTCAATGGTTAAGCAACCAAGCAAAGAAAAAGCAAGTTCAAAAGAACTCAAAGAAACTTAGGTACCTGAAAAAATCTAAACCAATCAGTTTACAAGTCAAACAAACAGACAGACAACAGTCAATCACACAATCAGACAGATAAGGCATTAGGCAACAATGTGCAAGCCACAAGCCAATGGGCATAACACAAATGACTTGGCATCAACCTACAAAACAACATAAGGTTAGCCAATCATCAACCAATTAATCAATCCAAATGAGTGAACCACTTCAACCATGGTAATGTGCTTCTTAACCTGAAATCCACAATCCAAACAGTGAGTCCAAACCACTAGGTCAAAGCCTAGGGTCAAAAGAGGGGCAAACATTCAAAACAGAACATGAAATTTAACATGAATCAACTTCATTCAATCAAGAACACATTCCAAAAGGTCCCATATCAATATCATTAACCAAAAGCATTTCATGAACCAAACATGGCAAGGTATGCAAATTGTGACCACATTGTGACATCAGAAGAAAATAAATGCACATTAAATCAAAACTGATTCAAATAATCTTGGAAAAATTCATGAGTAAACAGGACATACAACATGATCATCACACAAAAAATTAGAGGCATTGGACATCATTAAGCATGGCAATCACATAGCATAAGTCAAGACAAGCACAACAAGCCCATGTGTGACACAAATTATCACACCAAGTTAGCATAGGCATAAAACATAAATGGTAATTGGTAAAAACCTCAAACCAAAACCAAAACAACACTCAACATGTCTAGAAATAGTATGTAAAAATTCAGAAGCATTGGATAAGAAACAAGCATTTTGTGATCAGATGAAGTTCAAAGCCATTTTAAAGCTCAAATGTGACCAACCAGAATAAAAAATATAAATTAAATCAGAAATGACTCAAATAATTCCAACAAAATTCATGCTCATTCACAACATCTATAATATGCATCACACAAAAAATCAAGGCAATTGGAGATTATTTGGCATGGCAAACACATCATTCAAGTTGAACATCACAAGGTGTGACACAAATTGTCACACCAACTTAGCATGATCATAAAACAGCAATGGTAATTGATAAAAATACCAAATCAACAACAAAATGTCAAGCAATGTGTCTAGTTATAGCATGCAAAATTTCACATTCATTGGATAAGAATCAAGCATTTCACAAATGATATAGCAAGGCAATGTCAAACATACATACATGTTCAAACTCCTTAGACAAAATATTTTCCAGGTCAGGCACAACTTGAATTTTGATGATCACAAAAAACTAGATAGAATGAGGAACATAATGCAAAAAATTGGGATGAATTTGGTTGAGTTTTCAATTTTAAATGAATTTTTGAAGTTGAGGAAACTTGAAAGATGATTTATGAAGCACATGTGAAGAAACATGGGAGACAAGGCAAGGCAATGTGAGAAATGCCTTCAGCCAGGTTCGAACCCTGGGACAATTTGAAATTACATGCGCGCCAAAGCCAAACGACATCGTATCAGCATGAAACCCTAAGCGCGCGCATGCATGGGTTTGAAAAATCCGCAGGAAAACCACATGAACTCGTGGATGAATTCGCAGGTAACCTATGCGTTCCGTAGGTAATTTCACAGGAAATCTGGACATGCGTATGAACATGATGAAGATCATGAAGATCTTCATCCAGATTTTTCCAGAAAAAATCAAATCGTCCAGAAATGAAAAATGAGCACATCATTCAACTTATCATGCATCATACAACAAGAATCCATGAATATTTCATCAAGAAACAACATCAAACGCATGGACCGAAGGAAATAAAAATCTACACCAAAACTTCAAATGCACGGATCTTCATGTATATAGCACCAAATCACTCCATTCAAAGCTCAGATTCATCATCAATCTATGAACTACACAATAGGCACAACAATTTTGAGATTTAAAGAGGTCGAAAAAGTAACCTCTTGATGAATAGCAACTGGATTCACGTGTTTCCAAGGCTCTTGATGCTCCAATACTTCTCCAATATGCTTATGGAAGTAAATGATGATGAACTGGAAGCTTGAATGCACACGAATCTTGCTCAATCTTCACTTGCCATGGATGCTTCACACCTTGAACATGAACTTGAATGCAACGATTTCCTCTGTTTCCACGTCCAAAAATGCTCAATAATACCTCAGGATGATGAAAGGATCAAGAGAAAGTGATTGTGTTTGAAGGATTTTGCAAAAAAAAGTGAGAGAAGAATTTGAAGAATTTGTGAAATCTAGATCTAGAATTGGTAATTGTGATGAAAACAGTTATGATTAAGCATATATACTCTATGCTAATCATGTTTAGGAAAGGATTAGGGCAAATGCAAATGAACTTAATCACTTTGTGGTGTTTATGCAAAAATGAGATTTCTTACTCCATGCACCTCCATGCACGTGAACAGTGCATGTTCAATGTCAAAAATGCCTTAAAATGGTTTCATGCACATGTTCGAATTGATTTGGTATGCATATATTCAACCAAAATGAAGTTATGCAATTTCTTCCTAAAATCTTCATGAATGAACCAATGCCATGCAAATGAGATTTTATGCCAAATGATGCCATGCTTGGAAAATACATGTTAGAAGGATCAAAGTGCAAAAAGAACCACTCAAATTGGAGTTTTGGTTTGAAAGTTATGCTCATTTGAAGTTTAAACCACACTTTGCCATGATTGGACCATATCTCCTCAACCACACATGAGAAATTCATGATCTTGGACTCTTTGGAAATGGGAGAGAAAGATATTCAACTTTCATGTTGGACAAAATTTCATTTGAAGCTTTCTTGATGATGTAATCTTGAGTTGAAGTTGGTCCAAAACCTTTCCATTTTTGGAAAGTTCAAATTATAGGTCACCTGCTATTTTTGGAAAGTCTTGATCTGACTTCAAATTCTTCAATGTTGATGTTTGAGATGTCAAATGAGACTTGTTTACACATGAATGAAGCATCTCTAACCATTTCCCATCTCCAAATCCATAGTTGAATTGACAGTTGACTTCTGTTGACTTTTCAAGGTCTCAGATGAATTGCACCTAGACTGATGAATTCTGAGCCTTCAACACTTGGCCAAACCACTTCAAAATGATCCTTGGGTCAGGTGAACTCATTGTACCAACCCTAAGGCTTTGATCTCATGGAAAAATGCACTTGTTGCCTTGCACAGTTGAATCTCCTGACCAGACTTGCCTGATGGCATGATGGACTATACAAATGATAATGCAATGTTAATGACCTAAACATGAAATGTATGTACAAATGGGAGGTGCAAATTTGAGGTGCTACAACTACCCCTATTCAATCAACTGGGAACCTGAACGGATGAGAGCAACGGCTGTCAGACCTTCAAGGTAAACAGGGACTGAATACCAAAGAACCGTAGAAATTTGCACTCTGCGGGATATGATACAGGATATTTGCAACAGTGGCTAGACAAGACGTTTACCGACGACTCTACTGGGGATTTTGATTTTTATCAAAGGAAAGGTACAACCAGACGTCAACGGACGAATAGGAAAAACTCAACATTTATCGACACCAATGGAGAAGTGACCAGACATCAACGGATGACTGGGAAAGACTCGACCAGACGTCAACGGACGAACGGGAGAAGCTCGACGTTTATCGACACCAACGGAGAGGTGACCAGACATCAACGGATGACTGGGAAGGGACTCGACCAGACGTCAACGGACGAACGGGAGAAGCTCGACGTTTATTGACACCAACGGAGAGGTGACCAGACATCAACGGATGACTGGGAGAGGGAGCGATACAACCAAACGTCAACGGACGAATGGGAAAAACTCAACGTTTATCGACACCAACGGAGAGGTGAACACTTCACTGGGGAAGGAAAACAAAATATTTGCAACTGGAAACCAGATAGGACGTTTACCGACGACTTTACTGGGGATCTCTGGCTGGGGAACAACCAGACATTTACCGATGACTGGGAAAAAGACTCGACGTTTACCGACATCTAAAGATGATATTTACCGACATCAAAGAAAGGTGACCAGACATTTACCGATGACTGGGAAACCGAGATAGACAACCAGACGTCAACGGACGAATGGGAAAAACTCAACGTTTATCGATACCAACGGAGAGGTGAACCTTACTGGGGAAAAAGCCAATACAACCAAACATCAACAGACGATTGGGAAAAACTCATCGTTTATCGACACCAACGGAGAGGTGAATCATACATCAATGATGCATGGGAAAGGGATACAACTATACGTCAACGGACGAAACTCAACGTTTATCGACACCAACGGAGAGGTGACCAGACATCAACGGATGACCTGGGGGGAAGAAATACAACCAGATGTCAACGGACAACTAGGAAAAACTCGACGTTTATCGACACCAACGGAGAGGTGACCAGACATCAACGGATGAACTGGGGAAAGAGATAGATGCTACGCACATCGAAAGATGATGTTTACCGACATCAATAAAGGGACGACCAGACATTTACCGATGACTGGAATGGGACTCGATGTTTACCGACACCGAAACAATGGTGTTTACCGACACCAAAAAAGGGACACACACGGGTGCAAACACGACACTGACCGGTATCACAAAGATGACATCTGCATATGTCAAGGCAAGGCTAAACACTTGTTGGGGATCTCACTGGGGAGAATCAATCTTTCTTTTCACGGACGGGTGAGGAAATAAACCTCTCTGGGGAGTTATCAATCCTGAATGCTGTCAGGAGCAACTGTAGCAAATGTGTCGTACAGGTGTTGAACAACGATTCGCCTCTGCCGGGGATATGGTCTGATTAGGTTTCAACACATGAATGCATATGTTTGAATTTTTCTATGGCGTAATGCTCCACATTGAATGGAAATGCTACACGATTTGAGGATGCAATGATCACTACATGCAAAATGCAAATGATAGAAATTCCTGCTGGGGAGCAAACAGATTGCTCTGCTGAGCACACAAACTGAATAGATTCTCCAACTCTGTGGGGAGACTCTGTCTGAGGAATATGCTCTGCGGGGGAAAAGTACCAACTTCTCACTCATGTTGGGGAAAGCATCGTTGCTGGAGAGAGAATAGATCCCACCGGGGACAACCTTCACTGGACCCAATCCACTCGGGGACTCCGCTAGGGACACAACCAATGCGACTTTACTGGGGACGACCCAACCACAGGTAGAATGAACTCTGCTGGAGATAATTTTCACCGAACTTGATCCACTCGGGGAACTTGCTGGGAAAAACCATCAACACAAACCCTCTGCTAGGGAGATCTTCTAGGGGAACACCTTCACAACCCTGATGGGGAAATGCATAACTCTGTTGGGGAAATAATAGACCAGACCATGCTGGGGAATATCCATCCACAACCCTGCCGGGGAAAAGCATTCACGACCACGCTGGGGATTGCAATACTTCAAACCAGACTGCTGGGGAATAAAATACTCCACTGACACCTCCGATGGGGATAACAGTAACCTTCCAACTCGTTGGGGATTAAAAAGCTTCAGACTCAGTGGGGAACTCGTCAGCTTTCAGACTAGCTGGGGAGTTAAAACTAACCTTAGACACGCTGGGGAATAAAAACTCCACAGACGTCTCTGCAGGGGATAACAGTTCTGATAGCCTTCCGACTTGCTTGGGGAAACAGTCACTTCCAAGCCTACTGGGGAATCATCCTTAATCCGGCTGAGGAATTCCTGATCTTGACTACGCTGGGGAGACAAGTCTCGAACTTGCTTCAACTGCTGGGGAATATCCCCATCCTCTTGCACTTCCAGACAGTGCTAACAACATCCCTGATCAAACCATGGCTTATCTGCTTCGGCCAGGAATCCCAAGGTGGTGACCTGCAAAACAGCACGACAAACATGCCCCAGGGGATTGCATGGACAAGATACGCTTAAGTGTCCTCAACATTCAAAATTATTTTCAAATGTTTTATCTTTCTACACGTTATTGTCTAGCCTTCATGTTTTTATATGCAATGTTTATCAAAAATTCGGACGTTTTTGCAAACAAAATAGTAAAATAAAAACAAGAGAGCAATTTATCTGAATAACGACTTTTATTGATTGAAAATGGGCCTGAAAAGGCGAATACATCGGGAAGCAATTCCTAGAAAGAGGTAATTGCGCACAAAAGGAAAAATAAACTATCCTAATGGCAATGTGAACACGGCATCCACTATTTCCCAATTCTGTTATGACTCACAGATCTTCAATTTTCCCCTAATTCCTTGCTTTCTGAGAAGAATGATTGGACCGATCATACCCTCCGAGATGGTAGACCGTGAAGTGTGATAAAGTACAGATAACTCAGACTGTAGTCTTCGCTCTAATCCCTCTTTTGCCTGGATCGCCCTTTCGGGTTTTCAATCCACCGGGATACCCATTTTTGCCTAAGCCGCCCTTGCGGGTTTTCGACTTACCGGGTGTACCAATTTTTTTCATTTTTATCCCTAACTTTTGCCTGAACCTTTTCTTTTTTCTTTTTTTGGTTCGCCGGGATGCCCTTTTTTGCCTGGACTCTTTTATTCTTTTTGTCCAGCGGGTCAATTTATGCGAAGTATTTTTTGACTACATCTGAGTTAACAGGGGACGGAAAATCTTCACCATCCATAGTTGTAAGCATCAAGGCTCCACCAGAGAAAACCTTTTTAACAACATATGGACCTTCGTAATTAGGAGTCCACTTGCCCCTGTTATCTGTACCGGGAGGAAGGATCCTCTTCAAAACTAGATCACCAGTTTGATAGCTTCGAGGATGCACTTTCTGATCAAAGGCTCTCTTCATCCTTCTCTGATACAACTGCCCATGGCACACAGCTGCTAACCGTCTCTCTTTGATAAGGCTCAACTCATTAAACCTTGTTCGAATCCATTCAGCTTCGTCAAGCTTGACATCCAACAAAACTCTCAGAGAAGGAATCTCCACTTCAATAGGTAGGACAGCTTCCATACCATACACAAGGGAGTAAGGGGTTGCCCCGGTCGACGTACGTACTGAGGTACGGTACCCATGCAAAGCGAAAGGCAGCATCTCATGCCAATCCTTGTACGTTACGACCATCTTCTGCACAATCTTCTTAATATTCTTGTTTGTCGCCTCTACATCACCATTCATCTTCGGTCTGTAAGGAGAAGAATTGTGATGTTCAATCTTGAAACTCTGCACAGCTCTTTCATCATCTTGTTATTGAGATTCGAACCATTATCAGTGATGATTCTCTTAGGAACTCCATAACGACAGATGATTTCCTTCTTGATAAACCGGGCAACCACTTGTTTGGTAACGTTAGCATAGGAAGCTGCTTCCACCCACTTGGTGAAGTAATCAATCGCAACCAGGATGAAGCGATGTCCATTAGAAGCAGTGGGCTCAATCTTCCCAATCATATCAATGCCCCACATGGCGAACGGCCAAGGCGAATTCATGACATTCAAAGGACTTGGTGGTACATGCACCTTATCAGCATAGATTTGACATTTATGGCATTTCCGAGCATATTTGAAACAATCGGATTCCATAGTCATCCAGTAATAACCGGCTCTCAATAATTTCTTCGACATTGCATGACCACCAGCATGGGTACCGAAAGATCCTTCATGCACTTCCTGCATCAACATGTCTGCTTCGTGTCTATCCACGCATCTGAGCAGAACCATGTCAAAGTTTCTCTTGTACAACACGTCATCCTGATTCAAATAAAAGCTTCCAGCTAGCCTTCTCAGGGTTTTCTTGTCATTCTTCGACGCACCTTCAGGATACTCTTGGCTTTTGAGGAAGTTCTTGATATCATAGTACCACGGTTTCTCATCAATAACAGACTCGGCTGCAAACACATACGCAGGCCTCTCGAGTCGGTTCACTGCAACATGTGGCACATAATTCCACCAATGAACTTTGATCATTGAAGACAAAGTAGCCAAGGCATCAGCCATCTGATTCTCATCCCGGGGGACATGGTACAACTTCACCTTCTTGAAGAACGTCAGTATTCTTCTGGTGTAATCTCTATAAGGAATCAAATGTGGCTGATTGGTATTCCAATCTCCATTGACCTGGTTGATCACTAGAGAGGAATCTCCATAAATATCTAGAGTTTTGATCCTCAGATCAATGGCTTCTTCTATCCTCATGATACAAGCCTCATACTCAGCCTCGTTGTTGGTTACATCAAAAGTCAGCCTGGCAGAAAAAGGTATATGAGCACCTTTTGGATTAATGAGCACTGCCCCAACACCGTTGCCATTCACATTCACAGCCCCATCAAACATCAGTGTCCACTTGTCATCAGGATCTGGTCCTTCCTCGACAAAAGGCTCTTCACAATCTTTCATCTTCAGATACATGATGTCTTCATCAGGGAATTCAAACATCATCGGCTGATAATCATCAATCGGTTGCTCGGCGAGGTAGTCTGACAGAATACTACCTTTGATGGCCTTCTGCGACGTGTATTGGATATCATATTCTGTTAAGATCATCTGCCAATGGGCAACCCGTCCGGTGAGAGTCGGCTTCTCAAAGATGTATTTCACTGGATCCATCTTAGAAATCAATAAGGTAGTATGGTTCAACATATACTGCCTCAGTCGGCGAGCAGTCCAGGCCAAAGCACAGCAAGTTTTCTCAAGCTGTGAATATTTGATTTCACAGTCGGTAAACTTTTTGCTAAGGTAGTATATGGCATGCTCTTTTCGACCAGACTCGTCATGCTGTCCCAATACACACCCCATCGAGTTCTCCGTCACTGACAGGTACATTATCAGAGGCCTCCCAGGAACTGGAGATATAAGGATTGGAGGTTTCTGCAAATACTCTTTTATTTTGTCAAAAGCTTTCTGACAGTCATCATTCCACCTGATTGCTTGATTCTTTCTTAGCAATTTGAATATCGGTTTGCACGTGGCAGTTAGGTGAGATACAAACCTTGCAATGTAGTTCAATCTCCCTAAAAACCCACGAACCTGCTTTTCTGTTTTCGGTTCAAGCATTTCTTGAATAGCTTTTACTTTTACTGGATCAACCTCAATCCCTTTCTCACTGACAATGAAACCTAACAGCTTCCCGGATCTCACTCCAAACGTACACTTGTTTAGATTCAGCCTCAGTCTGAATTTTCTCAGTCGGTCAAACAACTTCTGCAAATTTACCAGGTGCTCCTCTTCTGTCTGCGACTTCGCAATCATATCATCCACGTAGACTTCAATCTCTTTGTGCATCATGTCATGAAAGAGAGTCGTCATAGCCCTCTGATAGGTAGCACCGGTATTCTTCAGCCCAAATGGCATCACCTTATAGTAGAACGTGCCCCAAGGTGTAATGAATGTCGTCTTTTCCATGTCCTCTGGCGCCATCTTAATCTGATTATACCCAAAAAAACCGTCCATGAAAGAGAAAACCGAGGATTGAGCCGTATTATCAACCAATACATCAATGTGAGGTAATGGGAAATCATCTTTCGGACTCGCTCTGTTCAAATCCCGGTAATCGACACACATTCTGACTTTGCCATCCTTCTTCGGCACGGGAACGATGTTGGCCACCCACGGGGGATAAGTCGTCACTGACAGAAAACCCGCGTCCAACTGTTTCTGAACCTCTTCCTTGATCTTGACAGCCATATCAGGACTAGTTCTCCGAAGCTTCTGCTTGACTGAAGGATAATCTTCTCTGAGAGGTAGCCTATGCACCACAATATCGGTATCCAACCCAGGCTTATCTTGATACGACCAGGCGAATATCTCCACATATTCTCTCAGCATCTCAATCAACCTTCTCTTGACATCTTCCTTCAAAGCAGCCCCGATCTTACTATCTTTTCTGGCGTCCTCGGTACCAAGATTAACAATCTCCAACTCCTCCTGATGAGGTTGGATGACCCTCTCCTCTTGCTTCAACAATCTGACCAATTCTTTGGGGAGTTCACAGTCTTCCTCACTCTCCTCTTCAGCTTGGTAGATGGGATTATTGAAATCGTACTGAGCCATAACAGAACTGTTCATAGTGGAGTCCGTGAGATCACTTCTGCATGTTTAATGCTTTATTTTAGAAAAAAGAGTTCAAGAAAGTCACAAAAAACAAAAACATTACCATTTTTATTTTTTTGAAAAATGAAAACAAAAATAGAAAGACAGGGATCACAAAATTGTTTGCAAAACGTCCTTTATTAATGATATCATTGAAAAACATGATGAGGCTCTACAATGAACCACTATGCCTTGGGCAGAACGTAGGGTTTTGTGCAAAATGAAAAAACAAAAGAAAATTACTCTGTTTGAAGAGTAACTTGGACCACATCTTCTGCTGTCCAGTTGTTGATCGTCTCCCCTGGTGCACACGGGCGAACCCAGTTGTCTAGATCACAATCACTGTCGCAGTCTTCACCACCGGTTGCAAAGACGTCGCCATGATTCATCAGCCCAACGCTGGTAAAGGTACTCGGCCCTTTCTGCTCAATCTGCTCCGCATGCAGGGGTTGATAACCAATACCGAACTTATCTTCTTTGACAGGCAAATCCACCATCTTGCCCCAGCCTTCTGACTTACCAGAGTTGACAACTTCCACCGCCTGTTTATACGATGCAATTGAGGCACTTGGCTTCTTCTGCTCAGCAAAAGCCACCCTCTCAAGAGCAACAGTCTCGAATGCCTGGCATAAAGTTTCATGGATCTCGCCATCCACCTCTACATACTTGAATGAAGATAGGTGACTCACCAGAATGTCTTCTTCACCGCACATAGTCACAATCTGACCGTTCCAGACATACTTCAGCTTCTGGTGGAGAGTTGACGAAACTGCCCCAGCTGCGTGAATCCAAGGACTCCCCAATAAACAACTATATACTGGCTGGATGTCCATCACATAGAAGATAATGTCAAACACATCCGGGCCAATCTTCACCGGCAACGTGACTTCACCAAAAACGAACCGTTTGGATCCATCAAAAGCACGAACAATCAGATCGCTCGGAGTAAGGACAACCCCTTCAACATCAATCTTACCTAGAATCTTCTAAGGCAGCACATTCAAAGACGAGCCAGTGTCTACCAGCACATGTGACAACACTGCACCCTTGCACACCATAGTAATATGCAGGGCCTTGTTATGGTTGCGACCTTCAGGCGTCAAGTCCAGATCTGTGAACCCCACACCATGCCTGGTACTCACATTAGCAATCACACCCTCCAACTGGTTGACAGAAATCTCCTGAGGCACGTAAGCCAGATTCAGCATTTTCAACAAGTCATTATTGTGTGCCTCAGAGCACAGAAGCAATGAGAGGATAGAAATCTTGGACGGAGTTTGGTTCAACTGATCTACAATCTTGTAGTCACTCTTCTTGATAATCTTCATAAACTCCTCCACATCTTTCTCAAACGAGCCCTCAGGCGCTTCTTTCTAAGCAGATTCTTCATCAACCACAGCCTGTTTACCCTTAGCCTTGGCGAGAGCCTCGGCATTATTATCCCTCAAAGGTTGTGGAGCAAACAGACGACCACTTCTGGTAAAACCTCCTGGTCCCCCAACATTGTCCACAACTGGACCAACAACCACAGGAGTCCTACTAGGCACACCAATAGTCACAGGAGACTGATTCACTGGCCTAACCTGACTCTCAGCCCTTCTGTTGTTGTGGTAAGCGTTGTCATATTTCCACGGCACAACCCTACTATTCTCAACAGGTCTTCTACCGGTCACAACAATAGTAGTTGGAGCACTGATGGTTACAGGAGCGGAAATGGTAACAGGAGTACCACTAGTTGTAGGCGCATTAACAGTCCTCTGGCCGCGTCCCTCGGACGGTTTGAAATAAATGGTGACAGTTGACACCACCCCATGTTCTTTAACGGCCCGACTAAACTGCAAACAGCCCTCATCAATCAGATTCTGAATTCCAGCCCTCAACTGGTCACAACCATTCTCTGACTCTGCACAGTCTAAGCAGTCTTCATAACAGCCCGGATATACTCCCCCTTTCAACAGACGGTCTTTCACAACAACCAACGATGTCTGAATCTCCTCAACACTGACCACCAAGTCTTCAGCTTCACCGTCTGCCAAATTGTTCACTCTATGCGCACCGTGATGAGGCATAGGGTTGTTCACAACATTCGGCACAGGAGCAAAATTGATAGTTTTGGCGTCAATTAAGTCCTGAACCTTATGATGAAAAGCCCTACAGTTCTCAATATGATGCCCCGGAGCACCGGAATGAAAATCACGACGTACATTGGCATCATACCCAGGTGGTATTTTTGTCAACGGAGCCATTGTACGCAACTCCACGAATCCTAATCTGAGCAACTCAGGTAGCAACTCAGCATAGGTCATCGGCAACAGGTCAAAACGTCGATCAGGCATCCTCTGTCTAGGCTGATATGGACGTTGCTATTGTTGTTGTTGTTGAGGTGGTTGTTGAACCCCCTGTTGTTGCTGTTGACGTGGCTGAGGTGCCGGAATGGTTACAGCAGTAACCTGGCGATATTGCCCTCTGTTTGTATTTCTTCGGTGTTACACCGCATTGGTTTCACCCTCTCTCCTGCGAGGTGCCCCAGCAAACGGTTTCTTTGAAGATGAGGAACCAGCATCCTGAATCTTCCCACCTTTAATCAAACTCTCAGTCCTTTCCCCGCAAATCACCACATCTGAAAAACTACCGAATGGGCAACTTCCCATCTGGTCCATGAATACACCTTGTAATATACCGATAAACATATCGGTCAATTCCCTTTCCAGCATAGGGGGTTGTACTCTTGCAGCCAACTCACGCCACCTCTGGGCGTACTCCTTGAAACTCTCCCCTGATTTTTGATAAAGACTTTGCAACTGAGTCCGGCTCGGCGCCATGTCCATATTATGTTTGTACTGCCTCAAGAAGGCCTCACCCAGATCTCTCCAATTACGAATGGACTCCCTTTTCAGCTCCATGTACCAATCCAAGGAAGCTCCAGATAAGCTATCCTGGAAGAAGTACATCCACATCTTTTCGTCATCTGTATAAGCAGAGATTTTTCTGTAATACGCCTGCACATGGGTGCGAGGGCAAGAAGTACCATTATATTTATCAAATGAGGGTGCTTTGAATTTATAGGGAATTCTCAACCCTTCCACTAGACCCATGTTTGTTACATCAAAACCAAGAGAGTTCTGACATTCCATAGCTCAGATCTTCTCAGCAAGGGCATCCACCTTCCGATCCCTCTCTTCAACTCTTCCAACATCGTCATCTTCACTGAGCAGTGTGAACATGTCCTCCTGCCTGTCAACCAGCGGAGCAGGATGGCGAATCGGAGCCCGGGTAGCTCTGGCATTAGCAGTCTCTGCAGCAAGAGGCTGTCTGTTGATTCTGATACCCCTCAATTCATCCCCTACAGCGTAGTCATTGACGGGACCAGCAGCAACAACATTCTCATGAACGGGTACACCCACTGGTGAAGCACGGTTGGACGGCGGAATCACAACTTCCTGTCTCTGGGCTAAGGCACGCAGCTCCTCTTGCCCTTGAACGACCCCTTGCATCATAGTCATGAATTGGGCCATGTTAGCCCTCATCTCAGCCAACTCAGCTTGCACTTGGTCCATGTTCCTCTGTTGATTCAATCTGGTTGAGTAGCGGTGCGGACGTCGATCAGCTATCCTGCCTGAACACAGGAACCAGAGTGAGAAGTCTCGATCAAGAACACCTGTAATGCAAAATGATATGTGTATGATGCTAATGATGCGTATGATGCACATGATATGTTCATTTCTCAGGCATTCAAGAGCCTAATTCATCTTCAAGAAATGACAACCTGCAATGAACAATAAAGCAGCAACACAAGATAATGAGCACAAGGTGAAACACCAACAACCTCATCTATAGATAAAAGCAACAAGGGTCATACAACAATATTCAGAGATCCAAATGATCAGAGTACAACAATGAATCCCATCCAACAAGCCTGGAGGTGATTCTCAACATACACAACAGAGATACAAGCTAAGACAAATGGCTTCCAGGAATGAGCGTCTTCAGGTAGTGGCACTGGTCTATCAACAGGTCGCACTCTGAACATTCTGGCAAAGGAGTGAGCTTCTCCTTCAGTTGTCTTCTGAGCTCTACAACTTCTGCTCGAAGTTGGCTCTCTGATGCATGTCTCAAGTCAACTTCCTTCTTCAACTGGATGTCTTTGTCTCTGAGTTGCTTCTCCAAGTCTCTTATCTTCTTCTGATAACTGACTTCAGCTCTCTGCAACCTCAAGCATTCCCGGTGTTCTACATTCAACAAGTTCTCCATCTCCTCGTAAGATCTCTTCTTGCTCTTCAATCTGGCAACATCTTCACCTTGCATACCTTTGATTTGATGAGCCAAATTCAACCTATCAGCTTTGGCTTTGTAAAGCTCCATCTGGGTATCTTGTTCCTTCTCCTTCAACCGACGATTCTCCATCAAGGCTTGCTTGTACTGCTCAGCAGGTACACTCTCAGCAAGGATCAAAGGTGGCTGCTTTTGCAATGGCTCCATCCTATCATAGGGCAACAACAAAGTCTCAACCCTCTTCTTGACCCAATCAATGTAGTCAGGCATAGCAATGGCAAACTTTTTCCCCAGGACAGCTCCATCCTTGACACCAATGGTCTTCCAAGCTCTTCCTATCTGCTCCAATCTAGCAGGGTCACTTTGCTTCTCAAAATACACACTCTCAGCTATTTCAGCATCAAGTGGTCTTCCATTCATCACAAACCCCAACTGGCGAAGAGAAAGAACCGGATTGTAATTGATGCAACCCTTAGTCCCTACAAGTGGCACATTATGAAACTCTCCATAATTCATGATGACATTACGCACATCCATCTGGTAAGACTGCCATCTGATATCATAAGAGGTAAGAGACATAATCCTCTGAGTCCACTTATGAGTGCTCTAAGCATCCACAAAAGGTCCACCGACTGGCAGGAGAGACAAGAACCATCTGAGTAGCAACGGGAGACAGCATCTGATAGCTCCACCCTTACCATGCCTACTGTGGATAGCATAGTAAGTGTCAGCTAACAAAGTGGGAACCGGTTTTCCTCCAATGAAGATAATGACTGCAGCATAGTCCATAAAGTTGGGCATACTCGAGAACAAGACAATCCCATAAATCATGATGGCCAACTGAACATGAAAAGCTTCCCAATTTCCCTTCTTTGCTTCTTCTCTAGCCATCCTTAACAAGAACTTCAAAGGCAACCCTACAACATCCCCACTGGACTTCCAATTATCACTCACCTCTTTGATACTCAGATGGAGAGCTCTGGAGACAACTTTGAAATCAACCTCCTTAGGCACATCCAAGAAAGGAACCTGATACCGGATCGGGACGTTCAGCAGAATGGAGTACTCCTCAAGAGTAGGAGCTAGCTGATAGTCCTGGAAAGTGAAGCAACGAAGCTCTGGATCGTAGAACTGGAGAAGAGTCTGCAACGGCACTGGATCTACCACCATCTTCAACAATGTCAACAAATCCCCATACTGATCAGCAAATACCTTCTGACTACTGCCGGTCACCAAGTTGCTCAACTCTATCAAAGACGTCAAAGGCTCACGGTGAAAACTGTAGGAGCAAGTCTTCCGCTTCAACTCGGGAACGGATGCCATCTCTCGCAATGAATAGACTCCTGAATGAACCTGAGAAATGATATGCATGAAAAGATTAGCTTTCTTTTTCTCTTTCTTTTTTCCATTTTTTTTTGCATTATTTTTTTTTTTGAAAATAGACATGCTATGATGCAAATGATGCGGACAAGACTGGCTGGTTGTGCATCTCGGAGCACAGGATCAAAGCTTTCGGCTTGAACTCGGAACCACAAATTATTTGAGACCCACAATCATCTGAGACCCATATCTGAAGAACCAATAGTCACCAACAGGACCACAAGTCACCAACAAGTCACCGACTGTACCTGTAATAATGATCATTCCCTCCCCACTCACGGGTGTCATCTAGGCCAGGGTAAGGTCGAGAGAAACGCAGCATAAATAACCCTTTCATAGAATATCATCATATACACACCCGAAGTATGTGACGATAATACTCCATCAGAGTCTGAACTGCTCGTGATATCAAGTTCCGCTAAGTGGCGCAATACTACCCGCTTCCCATGAATCACTCTATTCCTAGGTGTCCTAGATTTCACTCATAGCCTGGGTATTGGGCCTTTTACCTCATGTAACTCCCACCCCAACAGAGAGACAAACACAGCACAGCCAACACAGATGAAACATATGATGAATGCAAACATAAATGCAAATAATAAACAAATGAATGCAATAAATGAAACAGTAAAAGCAACCAAACCCTATTCTAGAAAGCGCTAGGAGAGACTCGCTTAGGGAAGATGGACCAGCAAGAGGTCAACTTCTCTGTTTTCCCCAGCAGAGTCGCCAGCTATCGCATTACGCAAAAAACCGGCGAGAAAACGAAACAACAGAGCCGCCATCGTGCGTTATTTATCCCAAAAGAGGGATAGGAAACGCTCGAAGTAAACCTGGAAAAGACATGGCCTCGCGACCAGAGAAAGATGGGATCGGGAGTCGGTTATGAGAAGGGAAGGTATTAGCACCCCTACGCATCCGTCGTACTCTACGGGATCCACGCACAAAAGAAAGGATAAGGTTGCTAAAATCTGCTCACAAACTGCACACACACTGGAAGGAAACACAGAAAGACAAAAGAAACGGGACTCGGCAGGATATCGCATCCTGGGCCTACGTAGCCTGTCATACACAGACATCAGAGTCGACGTAGTTCGGGACAGGGGAAACGTGCTCGCTAGGATGTCGCATCCTATGCATAAGTATCTTCTCTGACTGGAGAAGAATCAGAGCACTCGTAGCTCGGCTAACGCACGCCAAACAAAACACAAACACTGGAAACCGACTGCCAATCGCTAGACTTATGTCAGACTCCATACAAACAGGTAAACATGGAAACCGAATGCCAATCGCTGGACTTACATCAGACTCCGAACCAACAAACACACACAGGAAACCAACTGCCAATCGCTGGACTTACGTCAGACTCCAAACACACACAAAGGGGTTGAAAAAGAAAAAGGGCGCCCGGAGAGATCAGCTCATCTCCTGCCTACGTACCTCATCTGGTATGAGGATCAGGGCGACGTAGTTCCCCTAAACAGGGAAAGAACTTCTAACCTAACCAGAGACAAAGGGAGACACAAACTACTAGGGAGACTACGACTTGAGCCTAGAAGTTATCATGCATACCATCCCTATGTTAAGGTTTCTATCTAACTTGCACAGGGAGCAAGCTATCCTAAACATCACAAGCAAAGTCATACAAACACAAAATGCAAGCACACACACTATATGCAAACAACTGGGCTCATACAAGGTTAGGCTATGAAACACAAGCCAACTGGAATCGGGTGTAGTTAGCTCTTAACCCTAACATTGAGAGTTAGGGTGAAGCTGATGAAATGGGACGTGAGGGTAAGACCTAACAGCTCTTATCCCTGGCCTGGGAGAGCTTCAGACAAATAAAAGTGTGGGAGTTCAGAATGTAGGAACTCTTCTCCACATATGAATGACACAACAAAGATCTTGGGTTGATATCCACAATGCATCAACACATGGTGTGAGCAAAGTGGATGACACACTGAATAGCAAGAGATGGATTACACATCTCTTTTATCTGCCAATTGCCTCATAAGAGGACTTTTCCTACTTGGCATAAAAGTAAACAAACACAAGCATTGCCTCTTAAGGAGGGCTTCAGACAGGTGCCTGCCCACATAACAGGACAGCTCTTCCAGACTAAATGAAGTCAAAGAGTTATACCTCAATGGTTAAGCAACCAAGCAAAGCAAAAGCAAGTTCAAAAGAACTCAAAGCAACTTAGGTACCTGAAAAAATCTAAACCAATCAGTTTACAAGTCAAACAAACACACAGACAACAGTCAATCACACAATCAGACAGATAAGGCATTAGGCAACAATGTGCAAGCCACAAGCCAATGGGCATAACACAAATGACTTGGCATCAACCTACAAAACAACATAAGGTTATCCAATCATCAACCAATTAATCAATCCAAATGAGTGAACCACTTCAACCATGGTAATGTGCTTCTTAACCTGAAATCCACAATCCAAACAGTGAGTCCAAACCACTAGGTCAAAGCCTAGGGTCAAAAGAGGGGCAAACATTCAAAACAGAACATGAAATTTAACATGAATCAACTTCATTCAATCAAGAACACATTCCAAAAGGTCCCATATCAATATCATTAACCAAAAGCATTTCATGAACCAAACATCGCAAGGTATGCAAATTGTGACCACATTGTGACATCAGAAGAAAATAAATGCACATTAAATCAAAAATGATTCAAATAATCTTGGCAAAATTCATGAGTAAACAGGACATACAACATGATCATCACACAAAAACTTAGAGGCATTGGACATCATTAAGCATGGAAATCACATAGCATAAGTCAAGACAAGCACAACAAGCCCATGTGTGACACAAATTATCACACCAAGTTAGCATAGGCATAAAACATAAATGGTAATCGGTAAAAACCTCAAACCAAATCTAAAACAACACTCAACATGTCTAGAAATAGTATGCAAAAATTCATAAGCATTGGATAAGAAACAAGCACTTTGTGATCAGATGAAGTTCAAAGCCATTTTAAAGCTCAAATGTGACCAACCAGAATGAAAAATCTCAATTAAATCAGAAATGACTCAAATAATTCCAACAAAATTCATTCTTATTCACAACATCTATAATATGCATCACACAAAAAATCAAGGCAATTGGAGATTATTTGGCATGGCAAACACATCATTCAAGTTGAACATCACAAGGTGTGACACAAATTGTCACACCAACTTAGCATGACCATAAAACAGCAATGGTAATTGATAAAAATACCAAATCAACACCAAAATGTCAAGCAATGTGTCTAGTTATAGCATGCAAAATTTCACATTCATTGGATAAGAATCAAGCATTTCACAAATGATATAGCAAGGCAATGTCAAACATACATACATGTTCAAACTCCTTAGACAAAATATTTTCCAGGTCAGGCACAACTTGCATTTTGATGATCACAAAAAAGTAGATAGAATGAGGAACATAATGCAAAAAATTGGGATGAATTTGGTTGAGTTTTCAATTTTAAATGAATTTTTGAAGTTGAGGAAACTTGAAAGATGATTTATGAAGCACATGTGAAGAAACATGGGAGACAAGGCAAGGCAATGTGAGAAATGCCTTCAGCCAGGTTCGAACCCTGGGATAATTTGAAATTACATGTGCGCCAAAGCTAAACGACATCGTATCAGCATGAAACCCTAAGCACGCGCATGCATGGATTTGAAAAATCCGCAGGAAAACCACATAAACTCGTGGATGAATTCGCAGGTAACCTATGCGTTCCGCAGGTAATTTCACAGGAAATCTGGACATGCGTATGAACATGATGAAGATCATGAAGATCTTCATCCATATTTTTCCAGAAAAAATCAAATCGTCCAGAAATGAAAAATGAGCACATCATTCAACTTATCATGCATCATACAACAAGAATCCATGAATATTTCATCAAGAAACAACATCAAACGCATGGATCGAAGGAAATAAAAATCTACACCAAAACTTCAAATGCACAGATCTTCATGTATATAGCACCAAATCACTCCATTCAAAGCTCAGATTCATCATCAATCTATGAACTATACAATAGGCACAACAATTTTGAGAATTAAAGAGGTCGAAAAAGTAACCTCTTGATGAACAGCAACTGGATTCACGTGTTTCCAAGGCTCTTGATGCTCTAATCCTTCTCCAATGTGCTTATGGAAGTAAATGATGATGAACTGGAAGCTTGAATGCACACGAATCTTGCTCAATCTTCACTTGCCATGGATGCTTCACACCTTGAGCATGAACTTGAATGCAACGATTTCCTCTGTTTCCACGTCCAAAAATGCTCAATAATACCTCAGGATGATGAAAGGATCAAAAGAAAGTGATTGTGTTTGAAGGATTTTGCAAAAAAAAAGTGAGAGAAGAATTTGAAGAATTTGTGAAATCTAGATCTAGAATTGGTAATTGTGATGAAAACAGTTATGATTAAGCATATATACTCTATGCTAATCATGTTTAGGAAAGGATTAGGGCAAATGCAAATGAACTTAATCACTTTGTGGTGTTTATGCAAAAATGAGATTTCTTACTCCATGCCCCTCCATGCATGTGAACAGTGCATGTTCAATGTCAAAAATGCCTTAAAATGGTTTCATGCACATGTTGGAATTGATTTGGTATGCATATATTCAACCAAAATGAAGTTATGCAATTTCTTCCCAAAATCTTCATGGATGAACCAATTCCATTCAAATGAGATTTTATGCCAAATGATTCCATTCTTGAAAAATACATGTTACAAGGATCAAAGTGCAAAAAGAACCACTCAAATTGGAGTTTTGGTTTGAAAGTTATGCTCATTTGAAGTTTAAACCACACTTTGCCATGATTGGACCATATCTCCTCAACCACACATGAGAAATTCATGATCTTGGACTTTTTGGAAATGGGAGAGAAAGATATTCAACTTTCATGTTGGACAAAATTTCATTTGAAGCTTTCTTGATGATGTAATCTTGCGTTGAAATTGGTCCAAAACCTTTCCATTTTTGGAAAGTTCAAATTATAGGTCACCTACTATTTTTGGAAAGTCTTGATCTGACTTCAAATTCTTCAATGTTGATGTTTGAGATGTCAAATGAGACTTGTTTACACATGAATGAGGCATCTCTAACCATTTCCCATCTCCAAATCCATAGTTGAATTGACAGTTGACTTCTGTTGACTTTTCAAGGTCTCAGATGAATTGCACCTAGACTGATGAATTCTGAGCCTTCAACACTTGGCCAAACCACTTAAAAATGATCCTTGGGTCAGGTGAACTCATTGTACCAACCCTAAGGCTTTGATCTCATGGAAAAACGCACTTGTTGCCTTGCACAGTTGAATCTCCTGACCAGTCTTGCCTGATGGCATGATGGACTATACAAATGATAATGCAATGTTAATGACCTAAACATGAAATGTATGTACAAATGGGAGGTGCAAATTTGAGGTGCTACACCACCCATTGAGGATATATAGAAGTCACCAGAAACCCCGCATCAATTTGCTTCTGAACTTCCTCTTTGATCTTCACTGCCATATCAGGATGAGTTCTTCTGAGTTTCTGCTTCACAGGCACGCACTCAGGCTTTAAAGGTAGGAAGTGTTGCACAATATCAGTATCTAGACCAGGCATGTCTTTATATGACCAGGCAAAGACGTCAACATATTCTCGTAGCAACTTAATCAACCCCTTCTTAACAGATTCTTCCAGAAGTGCCCCAATCTTTACCTCTCGCACACAATCTTCAGACCCCAAGTTGACTGTTTCCAGATTCTCAAGATGCGGCTGAATGATCTTCTCTTCATGCTCAAGTAGCCGGGTGATCTCATCAGGAATCTCTTCAACATCATCTTCCTCTGCCTCAAATACAGGGAATTCAAAATTGGGAGATGGTGTTGGGTCATTATGTTCAATGGGTTTAGAAATCAACCTGCATAATGATTTTGGATATGAAAAGATTTAGAATTCAAACAAGGCAAATTATTATGCAGATGAAAAGATTGATTTTATTCCATTTTGAGGTTTTATGTGATCACCAATTTCATGCAAAAGCGAAAAGGGAAAATAAATGGAAAAACAAACATTTAACATGAATTTATTGAATGAAAATATCATTGTATTTATGCGCCAATAATGTCATCACTTCTCCTTTTGGCATGGGAGAAGGGTTTTTTAAACACCGTGATCATTACGTTGACTTATGGACACATGTTGGAATATCCACAGCGACCCAATTGTTGCAGACCCCTCCAGGGATGATGAAATTGCCAGAATCCTTTGTATCTTCTTCTAAAACGGCAGCAGCCTCCTCATCTAGACCAGTGTGGATGAAACCTCCACTCTTGAATAACCCTTGCTTGTTGAAAGTACCAGAAGAAAAACCTATGCCAGCCCGGGACTCGTTCTCTTCTAACTCAATCATTTTTCCTAAACCAGTGGTTGCACCATGCTCAATGGACAACTTTGCATCTTTGTAGGAAGAAAATGAAGGAGCTCTTTTCTCAATAGGCTCAGCAATAGATAAAGCTTGAAAAGGAGTTCCAACTTCAACCTCAACATCTATATAAGAGAAGGAAGACAAATGGCTAACCAGGAGAGCCCTTTCTCCCCCTACCACCACCAGCTTCTTGTTTTTCACGAATTTCAATTTCTGGTGTAGGGTGGACGTCACGGCGCCTGCCTCGTCAATCCATGGTCTTGAAATGTTGGCTCTAGTGTAGTACCGGTGAGTCAGCTTGTCTTTAAAATAAATGAAGGACACATGGTTAGACCACAGGGCAAGGGACCGGAAACAGAACCTGCTTATGCATATGATGCATGCAATGCTTGTGCATATGATTTATTTTTTATTTCAAAGGAACTTTAGAGTTTTATTTGCAAATTCTGGAAATATTAAGCATTTTATCACATATGGAAATATCTCATCAAATAATATCAGGGAAAAGAAGTGCAGCATCGTCAATCATATACAAGAGAAAAGGAAAATAATCATCCTATGGATCCCTAGAAACAATCATCTAGAGCTCGGGACACAGGAAGATAAGATGCGCGAAGCCTCTTCACCTCCCTCTCATAGGCTGCCTCCATATCGGCCTTCTCTTTGGCGAGTCGATCATACTTCCTCTTCCAGAACTTAGAAGACTGAGGAAGTAGAGAAGTCCATACATCATCAGGGTCATCAATAACCTGATGCTCAAGAAACTCAATCAACGCATCCTTCTCCTTAATCTACTGAAGCAACTCTTCACGTTCACGGATCCAGGCACGTGAACGGTCTTCGTCTCTCAACTCCTCTACTCCTTGATTAGGGAGGGTTGAAGGCCCAGCCATAATCATAGGTGTAGGTCTCAGATACTCGTAAGGCATGAGATACTCAGATGCCCTCTTCCTAACCCAAACAGTGTAAGGCTCCAAAGCGATACAATTCTTAGGACCCAACTCTTTCCTTCCTTTCCTATGAATCTTGCGCCAAGCGCGGACCGTCCTAGCTTTCAAGCCTTAGGGATCTTTACCATCCTGAAAGAATACACCCTCTAACAGAATGTTATTGGGTTTATCCTTTAAGGGGAACCCAAGCTGCCGACGTGCCAAAACAGGATTATAGTTAATCCCACCACATGTACCAAGAAGAGGTACATTGTAGAATTCACCACAAGAGTCAATAATCCGCACACCATCATACACATGGTTATACCAAGAGATATCATCATTAGTGAGAGACATAAGTCTCGTGGACCACCGTAGACATTCCTTGTTCTCCTTAAAAGCGGTCGTCTGAGGTAAGTGAGAAATAAACCACTTATACAACAGAGGCAAACAACACACAATGGCGCCACCACCCTTTGCATTCCTCATATGCAAAGAGAAGTAGGTATCGCCCAACAGAGTCGGAACGGGATTAAGAGTAGAGAAAATCCTAATTGCGTTCACATCCACAAACTTGTCGATGTTGGGGAGTAATACTAGCCCATAGATGAGAAGTACAAATATGGCCTCAAAGGCGTCCTCACTCATGGCTTTCCCATACACAATAGCTTGAGCAATGAGGAACTCAGAAGGGAGACCTTGAATTCCACCTTTGGTAGTCATATGAGCACCAACCAGAGATTCATCTATGTGTAACATGTCAGCTATCTCTTGAGAAGTAGGAATACTCTCCAAGCCACTGAACGGAAACTGGTCTAGAATAGGTATACCCACAAGGTAAGCATACTCCTCAAGGGTAGGCAAAAGCTGGAAATCCGGAAACGTGAAGCAACGGTACAAGGGATCATAAAACTGCACCAATACACTCACCAATCCTTCATCCACCTGAGTAGTCAGAAGAGGAAGAAGCTTCCCAAAACGAGCTTTGAAACCCAAGGAATCTAATACATAGGATGTCAAATTCCTTAGTTCTTTCAAATCGGTTGCCTGAAGCTGTACTTCTTTGTATTCCTTCTTTGTCTTTCCATGTGTGAAAATTTTGCAAATAAACCCCTTAAGTTCCTTGAAAATTTTCTTATTATTTTGATGATATGAATGCAAATGGGTGCATGAATGCAACAATCACACTCAAGGATCAAGCAAAGCACACCAAACAAAGGTCATGGGATGGATCATGTTATCCTTAATATCAACCATCCATTTTGGTGGATTATGGTTTACACCTTATCAACACCCAAGTTCCATTGATATTAAGGATACCTGAACGGATCAACCATGAATCAAGGGTTTGTTGCAAGTCACGAGCATGGAGTTTAGGTTAAGAACCACCCAAAGGGAGTGTACTAAGGTTTAAACCTGCCAAACATGTTCTACAAAAGGTTCTCATAGTCATCATCCCATCTTTTGGATATTATTGGAGAAACGACTACTCGTATTCCAAAAATATTCTCAAGAGAGACTCTTATGAGTGTAGTATCGCGTAACAATCATATCAAATCTTACACTTGAACGACTTTCGCACTACATCCTACGAATAGGCCAAGATGGGTTTGGTAAACTAAGGTCCTTGGCTTCTAAGGTCTATATTGGAAAGAGTAATGTCTAACCACAACTTACTTGTGTGACATTATTGATCCCAAACATAACCTCCACCAAGTGAATGGACTTGCAAGTCAACTTGCTAAGGAATAACTCCACACAAGTCGACAAGACTATGCCATTCTCCTATCCTAACTGCACTCGAGTTCGGGTATAGAACTCATCTCACAAAGATCATCAAGCACACAAGGAATTAATATTCAAGCAATTCAATCATTACATACAATACAGTAATCCCAAAATTGCACAAAAATATGTCACACAAAAAAATATACAATGCAATACAACAAATATGAAAAGTAGGCAAAATCCACTAGGATGTTTCGATCCCCAGCAGAGTCGCCACTTTTCTGTAGCGGGGTATTCGTTACCATTAGAGATATTTACTAAATCCAAGGTAAATCATACAAGTCGAGTCGCCACCTCACTTCTATTTATCCAAAGGAATGGTTAGAAAGCGAACAAAAACCTAAAAGCTTTATCGAATCAAAAACTAGTAAAAATGTCAGAGATCTGGGTAAGGGGGTTGGTTATGCAATGGGAAGGTGTTAGGAACCCAAAGCATCCTAGGTACTCCTAGGGAGCCCTTTTCATATTTGTTGCAAAGGTTGTTGTTGTTTTTTTTTAAACACGTGGGCTTCGCCTAGCGAGCATGACAGTTCATGAACAAACTTTTTCTCCTTCAAGATTAACGTTTTGACTGACGAATAGACCCCATTTGACCTGTTGGAAGTATCTCAAGTCATTCCCTTGTGTTGACTTATCATCTAAATAGAACCCACAAAGTGTCTTGGATGATACTCAAGCTTCAAGCAAAAGATGTTAGTGACACATTTTTGTGCTTTTGGTTAGTAAACAAAAGTAAGAGAAACAATGATGTATAATTCAAGCATGCTTGGTGATCTCAAACCAATCACAAGGAGTCCCACCCAAAGGCAAAGGGAACCAAGATGCTAAAGATCCTTGAGGAAATGCAAATGCAATGTTATGATGCCATGAGGGATCTTAGGGTCAAAATTGGGGTCTTACACCTTGTACCGTTGCTTCACTTTTCCGGATTTCCAGCTTTTGCCCACGCTTGAGGAGTATGCCTATCTTGTGGGCATACCTATTCTAGATCAGTTACCGTTCAGTGGCTTGGAGAGAGTTCCTTCTTCTCAAGAGATTGTTGATCTGTTGCGTATAGATGAATCTATTATTGGTGCTCATATGACTACCAAAGGTGGAATTCAAGGTCTCCCGTCTGATTTCCTCATTGATCAAGCTACTATGTTTGGGAAGGCCATGAGTGAGGACGCCTTTGAGGCCATATTTGTACTTCTCATATATGGGCTAAGTGTTATTCCCCAACATTGACAAGTTTGTGGATGTGAACGCCATTAGGATTTTCTCTACTCTTAATCCCGTTCCTACTCTGTTGGGTGACACTTATTTCTCTTTGCATATGAGGAATGCAAAGGGCGGTGGTACCATTGTGTGTTGTTTGCCTCTGTTGTACAAGTGGTTTATTTCGCACTTGCCTCAGACGCTCGCCTTCAAGGAGAACAAAGGATGTCTACGGTGGTCCACGAGACTTATGTCTCTCACTAATGATGATATCTTTTGGTACAATCGTGTATATGATGGTGTGCAGATTATCGACTCTTGTGGTGAATTCTCCAATGTACCTCTTCTTGGTACATGCGGTGGAATTAACTACAACTCTATTTTGGCACGTCGTCAGCTTGGGTTCCCCCTAAAGGATAAACCCAATAATATTCTGTTAGAGGGTGTGTTCTTTCAGGAGGGTAAAGATCCCCAAGGCTTGAAGGGCAGGATGGTCCGCGCTTGGCGCAAGATCCATAAGAAAGGAAGGAAGGAGCTAGGTCCGAAGAACTGTATCGCTTTGGAACCCTATACCTCTTGGGTTAGGAGGAGAGCTTTTGAGTACCTCATGCCTTATGAGTATCCAAGACCTACACCTTTGGTTGTGGCTGGGCCTTCAACCCTCCCTAGCCAAGGAGTAGAGGAGTTGAGAGACGAAGACCGTTTGCGTGCTTGGATCCGTGAACGAGAGGAGTTGCTTCAGCAGATCAGAGAGAAGGATGCTTTGATAGAGTTCCTTGAGCACCAAGTTATTGATGATCCTGATGACGCATTGACTTCTCTACTTCCTCAGTCTTCCAAGTTTTGGAAGAGGAAGTATGATCGACTCGCCATAGAGAAAGCAGATATGGAGGCAGCCTATGAGAGGGAGGTGAAGAGGCTTCGTGCAGCTTATCTTCCGGTCTCGAGGGCTTTGGACGATTGCTTCTAGGGATCCATAGGATGTTCATTTTCCTTCTCTCTTGTATTGTATTTGGTTACCAAGATTGTACTTCTTTGGCGTAAAAACATTTCCAAATATTAATTGACGTGATATTTCCGTATGTGATAAACGTTTAATATTTCCAAAATTTGCAAATAAGACTCTAAAGTTCCTATGATATAAAAATTAAATCATAAGCATTGCATGCATCATGTTTATCTATTCCCAGGGGTTTATATCTTCTTCTTGATTCTAGTCGGGGTTTTCTTACACTGTTTATCTAATGTGAGACTGGAATCAAGGGGTAGAATACCCTTTGAAATTGATAAACATGTCATTGCATTTGCATATTCATTAGCATGTCTTGCATAACAGATACTGCCGCAGTGTTCTCATCTTGTTTGGTATTCCACAATTAGGATAGCTGACTCAGGCATTCACCGATACGGTACCCTCAGGAGATCTCAGTGAACCAACTAGAAGGGATCGTTGTAAATGTTCATACAAGCAACGGGTTAGGTTTTACTGATTCTGACTTGACGCCAGTTGGACGCGATCATAACAAGGCTTTGCACATCTTGATGGAGTGTAAAGACATTGTGCTATCCCATGTTCTGGTGGATACAGGTTCCTCTCTCAATGTGCTACCTAAGAGAGCCCTGTCAAGGTTAGATGTAGAAGGTTTGATCTTGAAGCCTTCTGATCTTGTGGTAAGAGCCTTCGATGGTTCTAAGAGGTCGATTTTCGGAGAGGTAAAATTGCCCATTCAGATTGGATCACAAAACTTCAACACCGTCTTCTATGTGTTGGATATCAGTCCTTCGTGTAGCTGCTTGCTGGGTCATCCTTGGATCCACAATGCTGGGGCAGTCTCCTCGACCTTGCATCAGAAGATCAAGTTCCCGGTCAATGGAAGAATTATCAATGTCTGTGGTGAGGAGGATATTCTAGTCAGTAACTTGTCTACATTCAAGTATGTAGAGGTAGAAGGTGAGATTCATGAGACCCTGTGTTAGGCCTTTGAGGCAGTTCAAGTCAAGGATGCAGCTCCAGTGGAAGAGGTTAAAGCAGGTGCCTCTATTTTGTCCTTCAAGCAAGCACAAGCCTTGGTAAATTCAGGTGTTGCTCCCGGTTGGGGACGTCTGGTGGATTTACCTGTAAAGGAAGACAAGTTTGGGATTGGGTATCAGCCGGCATTGACTTCTAAAACTTCAATGCCTCAGACTCGTCAGGGGCCGATTACTTTCTCCAGTGTTGGCATCATTAAGTATGGCCAGGTCTCTGCAATCAACAAAGAAGATGAGGATAGTGATTGCGACATTGACAACTGGGTGCGTCCAAGGGTCCTGGGTGAAGTTCTCCGCAACTGGTCTTCTGAAGAGATTATCCAAGTCACTCTTCTTGAAGAGTAATTTTCTTTGTTTATTCATGCATATCCAAGTCTTACGGTCCGCCCAGGGCGTAATGACTCATCGTAAGGCTCATCTATGTGGATACCTGCACTTTTTTATCATAAATAAAGGACGTCTTTTTGCATTCAAATATTTTGTTCACTGTCTTTCTATTTTTGCAGTTTTCAAAAATCAAAAATATAATTAAAAAAAATATACATTTGGCAATGTTTTGTTTAGTTTCCACTTCTTGTTCACACTCATAAGCACATACCATCACTCATGCAGATGCACGTCACCGGATCCTGTTGATAACAGTTCTGCTATGGCTCGCTTCGACTTTGAAAATCCAATCTTTCAAGCTGAAGAAGAGGGTAATGAAGACTGTGAACTCCCTGAAGAACTTGCCAGGTTATTAAAATAGGAAGAAAGGGTCATTCAACCGCATCAAGAGTCTATTGAAGTGATTAATCTTGGCATCGAGGACGTCAAGAGAGAAATCAAGATAGGGGCTTCTTTGGAAGATGATGTGAAGAAGGGGCTGATTGAATTGCTGCAAGAGTATGTTGACATCTTCGCTTGGTCTTATCAGGATATGCCAGGGCTTGACACAGACATTGTGGTACACCGTTTGCCTCTCAAAGAGTATTGTCCTCCGGTCAAGCAGAAGCTCAGAAGAACAAGACCAGAGATGGTTGTCAAGATAGAAGAAGAAGTGCAAAAACAGTTGGATGCAGGGTTCCTAGCAGTTACAAATTATCCGCCATGGGTTGCAAATATCGTTCCAGTACCTAAGAAGGATGGAAAGGTACGGATGTGTGTTGACTACCGGGATCTGAACAGAGCTAGCCCTAAAGATGATTTCCCATTACCTCACATCGACGTTTTGGTGGATAACACGACTCCGTTCTCGGTATTCTCCTTCATGGATGGCTTTTCTGGCTATAATCAAATTAAGATGGCAC
Organism: Lathyrus oleraceus; assembly: GCF_024323335.1. NCBI lineage: Eukaryota > Viridiplantae > Streptophyta > Magnoliopsida > Fabales > Fabaceae > Lathyrus > Lathyrus oleraceus. The sequence continues at coordinate 156,140,044 of NC_066580.1, forward strand.
CAGAAGACATGGAGAAGACAACTTTCATAACCCCATGGGGCACCTTCTGCTACAAGGTGATGTCGTTTGGTCTGAAAAATGCTGGGGCAACATATTAACGAGCTATGGTAACTCTTTTCCATGATATGATTCATCATGAAATCGAGGTTTATGTTGATGATATGAATGTCAAATCTCAGACGGAAGAAGAACGTCTGGTGAATTTGCAGAAACTGTTTGAGCGTTTGAGGAAATTCAAGTTGAGGCTTAATCCGAACAAGTGTACTTTCGGGGTGAGATCTGGAAAACTGTTGGGTTTTATTGTTAGTGAAAAAGGGATTGAGGTGGATTCGGCCAAAGTGAAAGTGATACAAGAAATGCCTGAGCCAAGAACAGAAAAACAAGTCCGTGGTTTCTTAGGAAGGTTGAGTTACATTGCAAGGTTCATCTCTCACCTAACAGCCACGTGTGAGGAAATATTTAAATTGTTGAGAAAAGATCAGGCTATCAGGTGGAATGATGTTTGCCAAAGGGCTTTCGAGAAAATAAAAGAGTATTTGCAGAATCCTCCAATCCTTATGCCTCTAGTCCCAGGGAGACCGCTGATTATGTATTTGACAGTACTTGATAATTCCATGGGTTGTGTTCTCGGTCAACACGACGAGACAGGTAGGAAAGAGCATGCCATCTACTACCTGAGTAAAAAATTCACAGATTACGAGTCGAGATACTCAATGCTTGAAAAGACATATTGTGCACTTGCATGGGCTGCTAAGCGATTGAGACAATACATGCTGACTCACACAACCTTACTAATCTCCAAAATGGATCCATTCAAGTATATATTTGAGAAGCCAACTCTCACCGGAAGGGTTCCTCGTTGGCAAATGGTACTGATAGAGTACGACATCCAGTATACATCCCAGAAAGCCATCAAAGGGAGTATTCTGTCAGACTATCTTGCTCAGCAGCCGATTGATGATTATGAGCCGATGAAGTTTGATTTTCCGGATGAAGACATCATGTTCCTCAAGAGGAAAGACTGTGAAGAGCCAGTTGTTGAGGAGGGACCTGATCCAGATGAAAAGTGGACTTTAATGTTTGATGGGGCCGTCAATGCCAAATGAAGTGGAATTGGTGTTGTCATTACCACTCCGAAAGGTGCCCACATGCATTTCACCGCTCGTCTGACTTTTGAGTGCACCAATAATGAAGCTGAGTATGAGGCATGTATCTTGGGTATTGAGCAAGCCATTGATTTGAGAATCAAGACTCTGGACATTTTCGGAGATTCAGCTCTAGTGATCAATCAAGTGAATGGTGATTGGAATACTCTCCAGCCTAATCTGGTCCCCTACAGATACTACACGAGAAGACTGTTGACTTTCTTCACAACAGTAAAGCTGTATCATATACCTCGTGATGAGAACCAGATGGCAGACGCTCTTGCTTCTCTATCCTTCATGATCAAGGCGATTCGGTGGAACCATGTTCCCAAGATCGATGTTATGCGCCTTAATAGGTCCGCGTATGTGTTTGCTGCTGAACTGGTAGTTGATGACAAGCCCTGGTATCACGACATCAAGTGCTTTCTGAAGAATCAAGAGTACCCTGCAGGGGCATCCAACAATGATAGAAAGACTTTGAGAAGATTGGCCGGCAGTTTCTTCTTGAACAAAGACGATGTGTTATATAAGAGGAACTTCGACATGGTTTTGCTCAGATGCGTGGATAGACACGAAGCGAACATGTTAATGCAGGAAGTTCATGAAGGATCCTTCGGTACTCATGCCGGCGGATATGCAATGGCTAAGAAACTGTTGAGAGCGGGTTATTACTGGATGACCATGGAATCTGATTGTTTCAAATATGCTCGGAAGTGTCATAAATGTCAGATTTATGCTGATAAGGTGCATGTGCCGCCAAATCCTCTGAATGTGATGTCTTTGCCGTGGCCGTTTGCTATGTGGGGCATTGATATGATTGGAAAGATTGAGTCGACTGCTTCTAATGGGCATCGCTTCATCCTTGTTGCCATCGACTATTTCACCAAGTGGGTCGAAGCAGCGTCATTTGCGAAGGTCACCAGACATGTGGTTACCCGATTCATTAAGAAAGAAATCATTTGTCGTTATGGGATTCCCGAAAGAATCATTACTGATAATGGTTCTAACCTCAATAACAAAATGATGAAGGAGTTGTGCAAGAACTTCAACATCACAACTCTTCCCCTTATCGTCCTAAGATGAACGGTGTTGTTGAGGCAGCAAATAAGAACATAAAGAAGATTGTGCAGAAGATGGTCGTTACGTACAGAGATTGGCATGAGATGCTACCCTTCGCCTTGCATGGGTACCGTACTTCAGTACGTACATCGACTGGGGCAACCCCTTACTCCCTTGTGTATGGTATGGAAGCAGTCCTACCTGTTGAAGTGGAGATTCCTTCTCTAAGAGTCATGTTGGATGTCAAGTTAGATGAAGCTGAATGGATTCAGACAAGGTTCAATGAGTTGAGTCTTATCAAAGAGAAGCGAATGGCAACCATTTGTCATGGGCAATTGTATCAGAGTCGGATGAAGAGAGCCTTTGATCAGAAAGTGCGTCCGCGATGCTTCCAAGTCGGAGATTTGGTGTTGAAAAGGATCCTTCCTCCTCAGACAGATCACAGGGGCAAGTGGACTCCTAACTATGATGGACCGTATATTGTCACCAAAGTTTTTGATGGTGGAGCCTTAATGCTTGCAACTATGGATGGTGAAGACTTCACTTCCCCTGTGAACTCAGACGCGGTTAAAAAAATACTTCGCATAAAATAGACCCGCTGGACGATAAAAAGAATAGTCCAGGCAAAAAAATGGGCATCCCGGCGAACCAAGAAAATGAAAAAGGGTCGGGAAAAAGTTAGGGATTAAAAAATGAAAAGATTGTACACCAGGTAAGTTGAAAACCTGAAAGGGCAACTTAGGCAAAAATAGGTATCCCGGTGGATTGAAAACCCGAAAGGGCGATCCAGGCAAAAGTTAGGGATTAAGCGAATGGTTGCGTTTTGAGTAGTTCTGAATATCATCTCGTGTCGATAACCGAAAACTTCCGAAGGATAGGAAACTGTCCAATCACCTTTTTCAGAAAGCTGATCATCTGGAGGATCTCGAAGACGAGCGAATCATAGTAGAATTGGAACCCGATGGGAATCCATTTCACATTGCCATTAGATTAATTTCTGTTTTCATCTCCTGTGCAATTACCTCTTTCCAGGGATTGCTTCCTGATGTAAATGCCTATTCAGAGGCCATTCAGTTAATAAAATCATGTTATTCAGTATATCGCTATGTTCATTTTCATTTTACTGTTTTGTTTGCAAAAATGACGTCCGAATTTTTGATAAACATTGCATCATGAAACATAAAAGCTTTACAGGTACATGCTTGATAAACATTTAAAATTGCTGTAAATTTTAAGTGCTTTGGATCATCTATTCAGAACAGGTACACTCGGGGCATTTCCTTAAGGTCCCCAGCAAATGATCGCGGATGTTTTTCCTCAACAGTTGGAATTTGGTATCTTGTCCCTACATAGTTGGTCCAAGCATTGGATTCTTCAATCCCCAGCAGGCTCTCATTGTTGTACTTCCCCAAGCATTTGTTTCAGATTATACATTCACCAGTAGAGTCGACAGTGTCAGACTGTATATCCCCAGCGGAGTTGACAGTGCCAAATTGTATCTTCCCAGCAGAAGCGGCTGCTCCTCAGAGTTCGATGCCAGATCGATGATCTCGACGCTAGACCCATGGTCTCTTTCCTTGAAGCAGAATCTCGGTACTGTATCGGTGTTTGCTTCCCCTCCTGAGTCGTCTCTCTCGCAGATTATGGTTGCCATAACCACTGTCGCTTTCCTCAACAGCAAGTTTTCAGTGCCATTCTCTCCCCATTCAGAGCCTCGGTATTTTGTTATGTGCCAGAACACCGTGTGGTGGGTCATTTCCCCACAGAGTTCTTTGTGTTGTGCATCTCCAACAGCCTTGCTAGGGTCTAGAAGATTGTGATCATTTCCCCAGTAGAATTCCTTGCCTCAGCTTGGCGTTCTCTCTAATCAAGCATTTCGCATCCCTGCATGTAGAATCATATTGCATTGCATCCTCCCAAATTGCGTAGCATTTCCATTTTCATGGAGCATTACGCCATTGAAAAATTCAAACATACGCATGTAAAGCATAAGGCATTCTCGGTATCCCAAGTGATAAGCCAAAAGTTATTTCTAGTACTCAGACTGAAGATTGTTCATGACTTATCTTTATTATTCCCAGCAGGGGTAATTGGCCCACGCGCCGCCTCAATTATCATTTTCCCTATTTCTGTTGATGCTGACAGGCATGAAAGTTTCTGGTATTCAGACGGAAGTGGCATTCAGGCCAGTTTTCCGATGTTCAGATCGAAGAAGTTTCTGACGTTCAGGTCGACACAACTTGTGGCATTCAGGCCAAGTTTCCAGTATTCAGATCGAAGTGGCATTCAGGCCAGTTTTCTGATGTTCAGATCGAAGAAGTTTCCGAAGTTCAGGTCGATGCAACTTGTGGCATTCAGGCCAGTTTTCCGGTATTCAGACCGAAGTGGCATTCAAGCCAGTTTTCCGATGTTCAGATCGAAGAAGTTTCCGACGTTCAGGTCGACGCAACTTGTGGCATTCAAGCCAAGTTTCTGGTATTCAGACCGAAGTGGCATTCAGGCCAGTTTTCCGATGTTCAGATCGAAGAAGTTTCCGACATTCAGGTCGATGCAACTTGTGGCATTCAGGCCAGTTTTCCGGTATCCAGACCAAAGTGGCGCTCGGGCCAGTTTCCCGGTGTTCAGACCGATGTTTGATAATCTAATATCTTCCGATGTTCAGATCGAAGAAGTTTCCGACATTCAGGTCGATGCAACTTGTGGCATTCAGGCCAGTTTTTCGGTATCCAGACCGAAGTGACGCTTAGGCCAATTTCCCGGTGTTCAGACCGATGTTTGATAATCTAATATCTTCCGATGTTCAAATCGAAGAAGTTTCCGACATTCAGGTCGATGCAACTTGTGGCATTCAGGCCAGTTTTTCGGTATTCAGACCGAAGTGGCATTCAGGCCAGTTTCCCGGTGTTCAAACCGATGTTTGATAATCAAGTATCGTCCGATGCTCAGATCGAAATCATTTCCAGTATTCAGATTGATGAGCGGCATTCAGGCCATGGTTATTTCTATGTTACCATTTATTTTGGTATTCAGGCTAACATTCTTTTTTCGGTGTTCAGACCGACTCTCACCGTACCAGACGGATTCTCAGATCAAGACCACCTCGTTGCCGATCCTGACAGGCATTATCACATTATTACTTCATTCTTTCCTACTTCAGTGTAAATTTTCGGGCTTTTATCGTATTCAATCCCTTGATACCTCAAAAGTGCGAAAGTCGTTGCTATCTTCCTTTCGGGTTTCCAGTCGATTGAATAGGGGAAGCTGTAATACCCCAAAATTTACCCTTCATTTTTCCTAGAAGCATGGGATTATGTTTCACACTTCATTAGCATCATACTAGGTCATACTCATTACATACTGCATTAGCGACATGGAAATCAGGTTTTGTTCGATCACTTCTTACCAGAAGGAGCCCACACAAAGCAAGATTGAGAATTGGACTTCATTTTCTAAGTATACAAGTCTCAAGGGTCTCAGGAGGGGTCCAAGTATCTTATTATGGTCCTCAATTCATTAGTGAAGGATTCAAAGCTATCAGAGTGTTCATTTGGATTTAATCAGAAATTAGGGTTTCATGGCTACCTGCAACAGGCAATGTTTGGTTGGAAGTAGAGGAGCTCATCCATGTCATGATTAGAGAGGCATCTCAGAAAGATCCATTGGCAAGTAGTGCAATCAGTTCCTGATCATTTTGCCCTAAAACTAGGGTTTGGTATAAAATCAGTTTATTTCTGATTCTTTGGGTGAAACTCTTTTCCATGGCCCTCCATATGTCCACAAGGGTCTACATACAAAATATCAGCTCTTTATTTGAGCTAGAAGTGCTTCAATTGATCAATGGAATCAAGAATCAGACAGTTTGGGAAAAGTCAATTGTGGGGCCAGAAAAGTCAACTCCTGACATTTTGAGAGTGGAATCTCAAAATAAATGCCTAGGGGATCCTACATGTGAAATTTGATCAAGGTTGGATCATGGATTCATCATTTAGTCAGGAATTGGAAAAGCTACTTATTTTGGAAATGGTTGACTTTCCATTTAGGGCAAGTTTTCATGATCGTTGCACTCACTTTAAGCCCATTTTTCATCAAGATAAAAGCTCCATTTGAAAATTTCTCCAACACGAAAGTTGTTCCTCTTGTTCCAAGATTTCTAGAGATATAAAGTTTGCTCCATTTGGATTAGAATTGAGAAAGTTATGCTTAGTCAAAGTGAGACATTTTTTTAGGACACTTAGAAAAATTTCTAAGTCCAAAATCTTCAAAATTTGTCAAGACTTCTTGGCCAATTTTCTTGCACTTCAAGGTATTATTTGAAAATACTTTCTTCACAACAATTGTACCTTGCCATGTCCTCTTTCACATACTTTTGGAATCATCTCATTTGGATCCATGGTTTGAGAGATACATTCATTTAAAGTGAGCACCATGACTTAATTTTCTAGGCAGATTTTGGGCCTGGCTGGCCCAATCAGATTTTCTAAGCATGCTGCACAAACCAGACACGTTTTTTACCTCTTTTGGCCATGCATTGGACATCCATTCACTTAAGTTTGGCCCAAAATAACAACATTTTACACCTCACTTCACACTTTTATTCTTATGGATAAATCATTTATTAAAAAGCCCATGAGAACACCTAATCCACCCTATTTAAGAAGCTGAAACCCTAAAACCTAAAGAAGGCATTGGAATTTGGTGGCAAGGAGGCAAAGCTTCATCACATATCAGATTCCATTCCACTTCTATTTTCCATTAGGTAATCATCTCTCCCATGACCATGTTTTGATATATATGTGCTTGCTTACCATGTTCATCACCATTAATCCTTCCGTTTTCATATTTTTTTTTCTTATTTAAAATATTTTCTTCGTCCATAAAATTATCCAAAAATATTTTTCACTTTTCTTAACGTTTTATTTAATTTTATATAATTTTCATTTTCGTATTTTTTTTAGTATTAATATTTTATTTTAATTATTTATTCTAAATGGTCCATTTTAACACACTTTTTTTTATTGATTTTATTTTTATGATTTAAAATTATTGTTAGCATTTGATTTTTAGGATGAAGGTTGACCACTGTCTCATGGTCAACCTGACCTTTTCTTGGAATTTTATTTCACATTTTCAATTTATTTTGGATTTATTTTTGACCTAGTTTGGTTGGTTGACTTTTAATTTCACTTATGTTTTATTTTAATTAATTCACGTACCAATTTTCATTATTTTTAAAATATTTTTGGGGGATGATGATGCCCTGACCCCACCTTATTTAGTTTAATTTTTCATAATTTTATTGATTAATTTACTATTTATTCTTGATTTATTTATAACCTAGTCTTATTAATTGACTTTTGGTTTGACCTATGTTTTGTTTTAATTAATTCACGTGCCAATTTTCATTATTTTTAAAATATTTTTGGGGGATGATGATGTCCTGACCCCACCTTATTTAGTTTAATTTTTCATAATTTTCTTGATTAATTTGCTATTTATTTGTTATTTTTCAACTTGACTTGAATTTTCAGTTGACTTCTTTATGATCGATGTTTGACTTAGGGATTGCTTATGGAAATTGAAGAGATCTTTTGATCCTCCCTTGTTCATCTCATATTCCATGTATTAGAGGCCTTTTACCTTGATTTTATTTGGTCCTTACCTCATTTCCTGATTAAATTATTTAGTGGACCCTTCGTGTGCATATTTTCATCTATTTGATTCATCTGTTATCTTTTATACTTGTTTCTCTCATTCATGCTTTCTATTGCTTGATTATTTAACATGTTCATACTCCCATGCATTGTTTAAATGCTCCATTATTTGATTCTTTGGTTTGATTATATATTGTTTATTTATCCGATCTGATTGATAATTGTTGCCTACTTGTATGATGTATGAGGCATATATTCTTATTGTTTGTTTGCCATGAACAATCCCCATTCATAACAAATGTACCCCTCTCCCATAAAGTGTATAATATTTATTTCTTTATTTATTTATTCACCTGTAAATACAAGAGTTAAAACGAACATCCGATAACCATTTCAAAATAAGATCAAAAGCTCGATCCAACGTCGAGTAATCATTTTCAAAACTTAACAGAACCAGCATGCATTCATCCATCCTCTTGTAAGTCGATTGCCTCAGGCATCGCCATTTACCTGTAAGTCGATTGCCTCCGGCATCGCCATCTACCCTTATCCGTAATTCCTCTCCGCGCTCCATCCGTCGACTCTTGTTCCGTTTAAGTAGCACTCATTAGGTAGAACCCTTTGTATGATAACATAGGTAGAATTCCCCTATTCTTTGCATGCTAACATTAGGTAGATGTTCCCCACTATAAATCCTAACACATAGGTGTAAGACCCCAATTTTGTCCCTAAGATCCCTCATGGCATCATATCATAACATTGCATTGCCTCAAGGATCATTGGTCACCTTGCTTCCTTCCCTATGGGTGGGATCTTTTTGAGAGTGGTTCTTGATCACCAAGCATGTTTGCATTTGTATGTCATTTGTTTTTCTTTTTTATCACTAACCAAAAGTACAAAAATATGTCATTAACCCTTATTACTTGCAGATGAAGTAATAACAGGTCAAGGCAACCAAAGGCATTCATTGAGAAATAGATGGTGGTCATTCTTGAGATTTGGATCCCACAATCATTCACAAGAGCTCATATGAATTATGATGTCCTTTTGAAGCAAAATCGCAAGTGGTAGAGGCTTGAATTTCATCAAAACATTTTCAGGTCATCTAAAGACCTAGAAAGTCAACTGCAAAGTCAACTGTGGATTTGGAGGTGGGAAGTGATTAGAAATACTTCATTCATGTTCAAACAAGTCTCATTTGACATTTCAAACACTCACATTGAAGAATTTGAGGTCCAGTCAAGACTTTCCCAAAATAGCAAGTGACCTATAATTTGAAATTTCCAAAAAGGGAAAGGTTTTGGACCAACTTCAACTCAATATTACATCATCAAGAAAGCTTCAAATGAAATTTTGTTGATCATGAAAGTTGTAGATTTTTCTCTCCAATTTCCAAAAAGTCCAAGATCCTGAATTTATAATGTGTGGTTGAGGAGATATGATCCAATCATGGCAAAGTGTGCTTGAAAATTCAAATGGGCATAACTTTTGAACCAAAGCTCCAATGTTGGTGGTTCTTTTTGCATTTTGTTCATCATGACTTGTAGTTTCCAAACATCTCACTAAATGGCTTGAATTTCCCTTGCATGAGCATGTGCTCATTCATGAAATTTTTTTAAGGAAATTTCATAAAATCATTTTGGATGATTATATGCATGAAAAACCAATCCTAAAGTGTGCATGGGCCTTGTTTGAGTGGTTTTGGATCAGAGTTGAGCACTGTTCACGTGGCTACCTCCTGCATGGGGGTGAAATACCATTTTGTACATACACTTGATAAGTTGTTAATCTTGATTAGCTTTGGCTTAAACAGGTTTTCAGCATCATTAGCATGGGATATATAAGGATAATCTCAACTGCTTTCATCATTAACATCCATTTTCAGATCTAGATTCAAAATCAACCAAATTTTTTTCTCTCAAAATATTTTCCAAATTCTTCATACCAAAGACATTTCTATTGATGGATTCATGATGAGGAAGCATTTCTGAGCAAGTTTGAACGTGGAATTGGAGCAATTGGTGCCATATTAAACCATACACGAAGCTTGAAGCATCAATAGAATTTGCAAAATCTACTGGATTCGCGTGCGTTTGAGCTTCAATTTCATCATCAATCACATCAACAAGCATTGTAAAAGAGATTGGAGGCATTGCTGAGCTTGGAGCACACGATTCCAGCTTGCTGCTCTTCAAGAGGTTGATTTTCGATCTCATTTATTCTCCAATTCATTATGATATTCATGTAGATCTTTGATTGGTGATGATGCTGGTATAAAATTTGAGTGAAATGGCGCATTATTCATGAAGATACATGCATTTGAAGTTTCGATGTAAATTTTTCTTTCCTTCGATTTGGATGATGTATGATGTTTTAGTGTAAATTGTTGCTTGATCTTGCATGAGCATGAGATGATGAGTCGATTGGTGTTATTTTTGATGATTTCTGGAATGATTTTTGAAGAACTGGAAATTTGTTCTTGAAGTTCATCCTGAAGAGGATGAAGATCATGCGTTTCCAGGTTTAGCTACGAAATCTTCATGCCTTGCTGCGCATTAGCTACGAAATTCATGATTTGCTACGAATTCTGGGAATTGTTTCCAGCACTAGGGTTTTAGGCTGAAACGATGTCGTTTTAATTTTAGCGCCAAATTTGAAAGTGGACCAGGTTTGAGCCAGGCTGAGCGCGCTTTTTCAAATGCTTCATCATTTTTCACATATTTTGCCATGATATTCATGTTTTGACCTCAAATTTTTTCCAAACTTCATAAAATCATAACAAATTGAAAACTCATCCAATACGATCCCAATTTTTTGCAAAATGCTCCTTATTCTGTCTAGTCTTTTATGAGCATAAATGTGTAAGTTGTGCTTGGCTGAAAAATAATTTGTTCTAGGATGATTGAATAGATATGCATGTGTGATATTTCCTTGTTCTTTCCATCATAAAATGCTCAAAAATAATCCAATGGCTTTGAAATTTTGCATGGTGAATCTAGACACATTGCTGGACATTTTGGTTTTGGTTTGACATTTTTCTCAATTACCATTTCTGTTTTATGCATGTGCTAACTTGGTGTGACAATTTGTGTCACACCTTTGCTTGTCCAACTTGTACCATTTAATTTCCATGCTAAATGATCTCCAATGTTTCTGATTTTTTGTATGTTGATCATGTTAGATGTCTTGAATGTGCATGATTTTTTCTAGATTTATTTGAATCATTTCTGTTTTGATTTGAATTTTTCATTCTTGATGATCACATATGAGCTTTGAAATTGTCTTGAACTTCACTTGATCATGAAATGCTTTTGGTGAATGATTTTGATGTGAATATGTGAAGAGATGCTGAGAGCAGGCTACTATTGGCTGACAATGGAGTCTGACTGCTGCAAATATGTGAAGAGATGCCACAAGTGTCAGATTTATGCGGACAAGATTCATGTTCCTCCGACACTTCTGAATGTGATTTCATCACCATGGCCTTTCTCTATGTGGGGAATCAACATGATCGGCATGATTGAACCAAAAGCGTCCAATGGACACAGGTTTATTCTCGTAGCAATTGATTACTTCACCAAATGGGTTGAGGCCGCATCATATGCGAATGTGACCAGGCAAGTGGTCGTGAAGTTTATCAAGAATCAGCTGATATGCCGTTATGGTGTGCCTGATAAGATCATTACCGATAATGGATCTAATCTGAATAATAAGATGATGGAAGAGTTGTGCGCTGAATTCAAGATTGCACACCATAATTCTTCTCCTTACAGACCCAAGAAGAATGGGGCTGTTGAAGCTGCTAATAAGAATATCAAGAAGATTATCCAGAAGATGACAGTTACGTATAAAGATTGGCATGAGATGCTGCCATTCACTTTACATGGTTATCGTACATCTGTCCGCACTTCAACAGGGGCAACCCCTTTCTCTCTTGTTTACGGCATGGAGGTTGTTCTCCCAGTAGAGGTGGAGATCCCATCAATGAGAGTCTTGATGGAAGCCAAGTTGACTGATGCTGAATGGATTCAGAGTCGTTACGACCAGTTGAATTTGATTGAAGAGAAGCGATTGACTGCCATGTGCCATGGTCAGTTATATCAGCAGAGAATGAAGAAAGCATTCGATAAGAAGGTCAAGCCTTGTGTGTTCCGAGAAGTTGACCTCGTGCTCAAGAAAGTCTTGTCTTTCGCGCCCGATTCCAGGGGCAAGTGGACTCCAAACTACGAGGGTCCATATGTTGTCAAGAGAGCCTTTTCAGGCGGAGCTTTGATGCTCACAACTATGGATGGGGAGGATTTCACTCGTCCTGTGAATTCAGATGCAGTCAAGAAATACTTTGCCTAAAAAAAATTAAAAAAAAAGAGAGAAAAGAAAAACAGAATAGCTCGCTAAGTTGAAAACCCGAAAGGGCGATCCAGGAAAAAGTTAGAGACATGATAAAAAAGAATATTTGCATCCCGCTAGATTGAGTACCTCACCCGAAAGGGTGATCTAGGCAAAAATTAGGGATTTGGCAAGTAACTGCATCCTGACAAGACTTTCTGTTCCACAGCTGTCTTTTCGTCAGAGATTCTCGATTCGTCGTCAACTGAAGCTTCGAATACATCGAGATTCAAATTGGTAGAGAAAGGATCATTATGTTCAATGTAGCCCTCTTCCAATATATATCACTGATTTCAAACTTGTATAGATCTATGGAGTCTTGCCATTTGCAGGCTACCATTCCAACAAATAAATTTGAGCTTTTATCCAATTATTTGCACTCTTATTTGTTTCAATTCAACAAATGTTTTGCATGTTTTAATTGATAAAATGTCATTGTTTAAACAAATAAAAAAATTTCAAATTGTTGTTTTAAACAAAGTGAACATTCACAATGATGAAAGGATACTCAAGAATTTCTCAGTGCTCTCCCAAGGGTGGCATGATTTCCAACAGGGTAAGACATTTGTTCATATTCCTGGCATGGTTGTATCCTCTTTATCCGGATTGTTGTTAGGATTGTTCCCTAAGCAGAGCTTCTGTTGAGATTTCGTTCCTTAAGCAGAGTGTTTGTTAAGGACTTCACAGTCCTCTCCAACAATATTCTCTCCCCAGCATGGGTGCTTTCCTTTTGAAAGATTCGGTAGTTGGTGGGTTGACATCCCGGTACTTCGTTTCTCTCCTCAGTATAGTCGCCAGCGGAGTTGTTGGCATGATATACTTCATTTATGCTATATCTCCCCATCAGAGTGCTTGTTGAGGTTTTCACCTCTTATCCCTTCAGCAGAGCAGTGATCATTTCCTCCTCAGCGGTTGGTGGTTCTTCTTGGAAGGTTCAGCATTTGGTGGCTGATCCCCAGTTCTCCTTCTCATCCTCAGATAATTCCCCATTAGATTTGTGGTACGGTGGATTGTGTCTGTGATGTTTCCCTGCAGAAGTTTTGTGACTTCCCTGCAGTATCCCCAACAGAGTTGGTATCCTCAACAGAGTTGCTTTTGTGGCAGTTTCTGCCTGTTGTGAACTTCTGTTCCCTAGTTGGGTTGGTTGGTGATCTATCATTCATAGATTTGGTTGATTTCCTGATGTTTTGATCCCCAGTAGAGTGGCTTGTGGCAGAATCTACTTGTGTGATCTATTTCCCCTCAATGGGTTTATCCCCAATGGAGTGGCTGACAGTATCCCCAGTAGAGTTGCTTGTGCGGCTAGATTCTACTTGTGTGTTCTGTTCTCTTCAACAGTTCTTGCTTGTGCAGTGAACTCTTGTTTCCCAGTTGATACTGAGGATCCCCTGCAGAAATCTCGGGATTTCTCCATTTCCCCAACAGATTTGCTTTTGTGGCAGTTTCTGTCTGTTGTGAACTTCTGTTCCCCAGTTGGGTTGATTGATGATCCATCACTCAGAGATTTTGTGATTTGTTTGATATCTCTGATCTTCTGTTTTTTCCAACAGATCTTTGCTTTTTAGCATGTAGATCTCCAGCAGATTGGCTCTCCAGTTGGATTTCTTTGGATTTTTCCTCTGGAAGTGTAGTACCGGGCGTTTGATTCCTGGGCCTGTTTGTGTTAGATATGTCTGTTTTGTCAGCATTCATCAAACATAAATTACGCATATTCATGCATACTTTCAACATTCAGATATTCATGATTGCATTTTTTTGCCATATATCTTTTGTTTGTTGTCTCCTGCTAATGGTGATGTAGATCTCTCCAGTAGATCTTCCCAAGCAGATGTCGGGTGTCTAATCTCTCAATATAGAGTCAGCCCCATAAGCAGAAAGTGTATGTCTGTCCTTCTGCAATTCCCCACTGAGATATATCCTCGTGGATGACGGCTTTTTCCGTTTCCTCCCAACACATATATTGGGATGGATCTTCCTATTGAGTTATATCCTCATTAGGACGAGTCTTGATTCAGTTTGCCTTTTTGGTTTGATCCTGAATTGGCATTTTTCAACTGTCTCTTGTGCTTCCCTGTGGAATAAGTGAATGAATTGCCCAGTAACCGGCAATAATTCTTTTTATCCCCAGCGGAGTTTGGGCCTCTACCCAGTAACCGGTAGTTGTAAGTCCTATGTTCCCTTTTCCCTCTTGGCGGAATTTGTGGTTATATACATTTTATTCCTTAGTAGAGTTGTTGGTTTTCTACCATGTATTCGGTAGTTATAAATCCTACTTTTATCCCTAGCAGAGGTAACCTTTGTGGTTCATTCTGGTTGGTGGTGGATTTTGTGGTCTTCTACCCAGTTTTCGGTAGTTGTAAATCCTATGTTGTTGTTGTCTCCCTAGCAGAGTCTGTGCTTTCTTGTGGAATAGTTGGATAATTGCTCAGTATACGGCAATTATTTCACCCTATCCTCAGCCAGAGTTTCTGGTCTTCTACCCCGTATTCGGTAGTTGTAAATCCTAATTTCTCCCCTTTGCAGAGTTAACCTTGTTGTTCATCCTAACCGATGATGGTTACTCTTTGTGGTTATCTTCATCCAGTATTCGATGTTGATATTTCCTCTCTCTTCTGGGTAATTGTCGTATGCTAGCAATTGTATCCCCAGCAGATCTTTCCTTGTGGATAATTGCCAGATGCTAGCAATTTTATCCTCAGCGGGTCCTTTCACCGTATGCCAGTGATTTGTTCCCTGGATCATTGATGTTTATCAATGCATCCACAGTGAGTTCTCTTTCATTTACCCTGTTGATCGGTAATGATTGTTGCTCCCTTTGATCGGTCATCTTTATATACCTAATTTTGGTATCCCGATGCCTTTCTTTTCGGTTGATTTATCCTTTATTAACCCAGTAGCCGGTTGTGGATAATCTTCCATGCGAGTATGTTATCCACATTCTGACGGTAATGGATAATATATCTCATGCACTCTTCGGTCGAAGCCTGTTGTGTTTCCCCAGTCGAGTAAGTTTCGTATTCCTTTGTGGAATCGAATATTTTTTGTTTCTGCCCCTTGTTGAGTGCATCTCCCAGTAGCTGGTGATATGTCTCCTGGATGGTTGCCGGATGCTTGCAATTTATCCCCTGTGAGTTATCTTTCGTTTGCCCTGTTGGTGTTGGTAACGATTGTCTCTCTTTTCGGTCGGTCACCTATTATATACCCAGTAACCGGTATCCATGGTGTTCCTTCCATGCGAGTATACTATCTATGTTCTGACGGTAATAGATAATATATCTCATGCGAGTATACTATCCACGTTCTGACGGTAATGGATATTATATCTCATGTGCTCTTTGGGTTTTTTCCCCAGCTGAGTAAGATTCGTTTTCCCGTTGCGGAGTCGAATGTCCATCCTGTAAGTCGATTTTCTTTTTCAAGCCCTCCTTGTGGATGATGAGTGTTTTGGCATATATACCAATTCACGCTTTGGTCGGTCACCTATTATATACCCAGTAACCGGTATCCCTGGTGTTCCTTCCTTTCTGCTCCCTATTATGACCTTGGTCCCCTGTGGAGTCAGATTTTCCTGAGTTGATGTACCTTTTTCAGGTCTTTCTCAGATGTTTGGTTGATTGATATCTCTCACCCTTATACCGGTCTTAGATATTCATTCTTCCTAAGCTTGTTGTTCTTTCACCCAGTAACCGGTGTTTAGATCACATGTCTCTTTGAGTTTGTTACCCAGTAGTCGGTAACACCTCATCTTGCAGATTTTCTCCAGGAGAGTCTCTTTGTTAGACATTCCCCAGTGGAGTTTCTGTTGTGATTTTACCCTTTTGTTGTATTGGCGTTTTCTCCAATATATGCATGTTTTCCCCGGCAGGAAGGTTCTGTGTGAATCTTTTTTTTCCCAGTCCAAGTCCGGATTTTCATCCGAAGTATCCTTTGTGGATAGTTTGAGTCAGCTTGAGTCTTTCCAATGGATGTGTCTTCCTTTGGAATTCTTTTTTCCCCAGTTTGAGTCCTTTACTCCCCAGTAAAGTCTCTAGTCCAGTCGTGTCCTGCTCGCGCTGTGTCTAGTTCTTGTTTCCCCTAATTCAGACTCGTGTCCTGCTCACGCATTCTTTTTCTTATCCCCATAAGAGTCCTGTTAGAGTCTCTGTTCCTGGTGAGTGTATTACTCCGATGGATCGTCTTTTCTTTGTGGACCAGTATTCCCCACAGAGGTTGTTTCTTTTGCATACATACATTTGCATCATGAGGTCTCTTAGGGACCAAAATTTGTCTCATTACTGTTATTTAAGCCCATTCTACCGCGTCGAGATGAAGATTTTAACCTTCACTTCTCCGGCTAGAATGACCTTAAATAGGGGCATCTGTAAGACTCCAATTTTGTCCCTAAGATCCCTCATGGCATCATATCATAACATTGCATTGCCTCAAGGATCATTGGTCACCTTGCTTCCTTCCCTATGGGTGGGATCTTTTTGAGAGTGGTTCTTGATCACCAAGCATGTTTGCATTTGTATGTCATTTGTTTTTCTTTTTTATCACTAACCAAAAGTACAAAAATATGTCATTAACCCTTGTTACTTGCAGATGAAGTAATAACAGGTCAAGGCAACCAAAGGCATTCATTGAGCAATAGATGGTGGTCATTCTTGAGATTTGGACCCCACAATCATTCACAAGATCTCATATGAATTATGATGTCATTTTGAAGCAAAATCCCAAGTGGTAGAGGCTTGAATTTCATTAGAACATTTTCAGGTCATCTGATGACCTAGAAAGTCAACTGCAAAGTCAACTGTGGATTTGGAGGTGGGAAGTGATTAGAAATACTTCATTCATGTTCAAACAAGTCTCATTTGACATTTCAAACACTCACATTGAATAATTTGATGTCCAGTCAAGACTTTCCCAAAATAGCAAGTGACTTATAATTTGAAATTTCCAAAAAGGGAAAGGTTTTGGACCAACTTCAACTCAATATTACATCATCAATAAAGCTTCAAATGAAATTTTGTTGAACATGAAAGTTGTATATTTTTCTCTCCCATTTCCAAAAAGTCTAAGATCATGAATTTCTAATGTGTGGTTGAGGAGATATGATCCAATCATGGCAAAGTGTGCTTGAAAATTCAAATGGGCATAACTTTTGAACCAAAGCTCCAATGTTGGTGGTTCTTTTTGCATTTTGTTCATCATGACTTGTAGTTTCCAAACATCTCATTACATGGCTTAAATTTCCCTTGCATGATCATGTGCTCATTCATGAAGATTTTTGAAGGAAATTTCATAAAATCATTTTGGATGATTATATGCATGAAAAACCAATCCTAAAGTGTGCATGGGCCTTGTTTGAGTGGTTTTGGATCAGAGTTGAGCAATGTTCACGTGGCTACCTCATGCATGGGGGTGAAATACCATTTTGTATATACACTTCATAAGTTGTTAATCTTGATTAGCTTTGGCTTAAACAGGTTTTCAGCATCATTAGCATGGGATATATAAGGATAATCTCAACTGCTTTCATCATTAACATCCATTTTCAGATCTAGATTCAAAATCAACCAAATTTTTTTCTCTCAAAATATTTTCCAAATTCTTCATACCAAAGACATTTCTATTGATGGATTCATGATGAGGAAGCATTTCTGAGCAAGTTTGAACGTGGAATTGGAGCAATTGGTGCCATATTAAACCATACACGAAGCTTGAAGCATCAATGGAATTTCTAAAATCTACTGGATTCGCGTGCGTTTGAGCTTCAATTTCATCATCAATCACATCAACAAGAATTGTAAAAGAGATTGGAGGCATTGCTGAGCTTGGAGCACACAATTCCAGCTTGCTGCTCTTCAAGAGGTTGATTTTCGATCTCATTTATTCTCCAATTCATTATGATATTCATCTAGATCTTTGATTGGTGATGATGCTGGTATAAAATTTGAGTGAAATGGCGCATTATTCATGAAGATACATGCATTTGAAGTTTCGATGTAAATTTTTCTTTCCTTCGATTTGGATGATGTATGATGTTTTAGTGTAAATTGTTGCTTGATCTTGCATGAGCATGAGATGATGAGTCGATTGGTGTTATTTTTGATGATTTCTGGAATGATTTTTGAAGAACTGGAAATTTGTTCTTGAAGTTCATCCTGAAGAGGATGAAGATCATGCGTTTCCAGGTTTAGCTACGAAATCTTCATGCCTTGCTGCGAATTACCTACGAAATTCATGATTTGCTACGAATTCTGGGAATTGTTTCCAGCACTAGGGTTTTAGGCTGAAACGATGTCGTTTTAATTTGAGCGCCAAATTTGAAAGTGGACCAGGTTCGAACCAGGCTGAGCGCGCTTTTTCAAATGCTTCATCATTTTTCACATATTTTGCCATGATATTCATGTTTTGACCTCAAATTTTTTCCAAACTTCATAAAATCATAACAAATTGAAAACTCATCCAATTTGATCCCAATTTTTTGAAAAATGCTCCTTATTCTGTCTAGTTTTTTATGAGCATAAATGTGCAAGTTGTGCTTGGCTGAAAACATAATTTGTTCTAGGATGATTGAATACATATGCATGTGTGATATTGCCTTGTTCTTTCCATCATAAAATGCTCAAAAATAATCCAATGGCTTTGAAATTTTGCATGGTGAATCTAGACACATTGCTGGACATTTTGGTTTTGGTTTGACATTTTTCTCAATTACCATTTCTGTTTTATGCATGTGCTAACTTGGTGTGACAATTTGTGTCACACCTTTGCTTGTCCAACTTGTACCATTTAATTTCCATTCTAAATGATCTCCAATGTTTCTGATTTTTTGTATGTTGATCATGTTAGATGTCTTGAATGTGCATGATTTTTTCCAGATTTATTTGAATCATTTCTGTTTTGATTTGAATTTTTCATTCTTGATGATCACGTATGAGCTTTGAAATTGTCTTGAACTTCACTTGATCATGAAATGCTTTTGGTGAATGATTTTGATGTGAGCCTTTTTAGGGTATGTCAATATGTGTTTGAAGTTGCAATGTTTTGAATTTCAGCTCCTGTTTTGAATTTTTTTCTCCATCTTTGACCCTAGGCTTTGACCTAGTGGTTTGTTGCTTACATGTGAGTTTTGATTTCTGGTTAAGCATCCAAGTTCCACAATTGATGATGCTTCATCATTTGAGTATTGATGCTTGCTTTTGATTACTAACACTTGTGTGTCTTGTAGGTTGATGCTAACTCATTTGAGTTTGCCTTATGGCTTACACATTTTGTACATTGGGACTGTCTGTTGCTTATTGATTGTTGTCTGTTTGTCTGAGTATTGTACTGATTTGTTTAGCTGTTTCCACAGGTACCTAAGTTGCTTTAAGTTCATTTGAACTTTTCTTTGCTTGGTTGCTTAACCACTTAGGTATAATCCCTAATCTTCATGTAGTCTGGAAGACCTACTGTTATTGGTAGGCACCTGTCTGAAGCCCTCCTTAAGAGGCAATGTTTTTGTTTGTTTAATTTTGTGCCAAGCAGGTAAAGTCCTCTTAAGAGGAAATTGGCAGATAAAAGAGATGTGTAATCCATCTCCTGCTACTCAGTGTGTCATTCACCTTGCTCACACCATGTGTTGATGCATGGTGAATAATAACCCAAGATCTTATAGAGTCAATCATTTGTGGAGAAGAGTTCCAACTTTCTGAACTCCCACACTTTCTATTGTTTAAAGCTCTCCCTGACCAGGGATAAGAGCTATGAGGCACACCCCTCATCTCCATTTCATCTGCTTCACCCTAACTCTCAATGTTAGGGTTAAGAGCTCAAAATACCCCATTCCAGTTGGCTGTAAAGCCTAACCTTGCTTGAGCCTAATTGATTGTATATAGTGTGTGCTAATTGACTTGTTTGTTTGCTTACTTGATTCATCTGTGCATATTTGCTTATGTGTGCCTTTGTGCATTTATCTTCATTACTTGTATATCATTTCATGATCAAATTGTTCATTGCTTTGTGACATTTTGTTTTGTCCATTGAGGAGTCAATTGTAAGTCCAGCTATTGGCAGTTGTTTCCTATGATCTGGAGGGATTTGGAACTAAGACCATTCATTGGCATTCCTTTCCTTGGAGTCGAGTGTAAGACCATTTATTGGCAACTTGTTTCCTCTAACTTATTGCATTTGTTATTTGTTTCTTGTGAGGAGTCAATTGTAAGTCCAGCTATTGGCAGTTGTTTCCTATGATCATTCCTTGGAGACTAGTATAAGTCCATAGATTGGCATCTGGTATCCATGTTTCTTTTTGTTTTAGGAGATTGGTATAAGTCCATTGATTGGCATCTGGTATCCATTTTGTTTTGTGAGATTGGTGTAAGTCCATAGATTGGCATCTAGTATCCATCTTGTTATTTGCTTATTGCATTGTTGCCTATTCCAAAGGAATCACTTGAATCATCTACATATGATCTCAAGAGGTGAACATCTAAGAAGTTTTACTCCCTTAAACCTCCCACCTTTTGTTTCTTTAAACCTCCATTTGCATGTTAACCCAAAACTTGAAAACTATTGTGCAAACATTTTCATTTGTTTTCAAATTAGAAACTTAGGCCTTAAGCCTCTGATTTTTCAAACTTCATTTTCATAATACTTCTTTTGAATTGAATTCTAATCACACTTTGACCATCTTTTGTGAATAAATTCTAATTGGTTAACTTCACTCATTCAATTGTTTTGTGGCTCAAGTCCACTTTCTTGATAAGTTTTCATACATTAGCCATAAATTTGATTTATCCTAGTTGGTTGATGTTAATCTCACCTTTTGTCCTTAGTGATTGAATTGTAAGACTTCCTTGCTTATTATAGGGTTAACCCCTCACTAGCAAGTTGAATCTATTCTCACATGGTGGACTTGTTGTTTGTATAAGGTTGAGTTTTCTCCCATGGATAATGAAAGACCTTAGGACTTTTGTTTAAAATGAATCCACCCATACTTTTGGAAATCTTTTAGCCGAACTACGGCGTTTTGATCCTTACCTTCCATGGAAAGGTACGTAGGCAACGGGTTCATCCGTTCAAACACAAAAAATAATAACTTGTATATTCTTTTCTCATCCCTTCAATCCATGTTTGCACAATAAATATTTCATAAACAAATAACATTTCATACAACAAGTTGTGAAAAGGGCTCCCTAGGAGTACCTAGGACGTTTTGGGTGCCTAACACCTTCCCATTGCGTAATTAACCCCTTACCCAGATCTCTGACCTTTTCATTAGTTTTCTATGTGTAAAACTTCTTAGGCTTTTGTTCGCTTTTTAGCCATTCCTTTGGATAAATAAAAGTGCGGTGGCGACTCTATCTTTGTATGCTTTGCTTTTGATTTAATCAATAAATCATAAAGTGACGAATACACCGCTACAATAGGTCCATATTGCATGACAACTCTAGGGCAGAGCTTCCCCACTTTTAGACCTTCCGTGCGTCTCCAATCTTGTGGCATGATAGTCCGTTCTATTGCAAAGAGGTAACTGCCTAAGACTCGATTCAGCGAGCTGCGACACCTATTGATAGGACGTTGAACACACTGCCCACCCTCCTTTGACACAGTTGGTGTCCTCTTTTGTAAGTCCATGTTCAGATGGCAATCCTTAACCCCTAGTTAGCCGAACTACGACAACTCTGATTCTCATGTTCAGATGAGATACGTAGGCACGAGACGCGATGTCTTGCCGAGTTTGACTGATGACTAACAACTAATCCTTGCTTGCTTTCGCCCTTGCAGCGATTCTTTTCTCTCGCCCTCGTTGCGATCGAGACCGTCCTTTTCCCTTTCCCTAGTTGCAATCGAGACCCTTGTTCCCGTAGTTAGCCGAACTACATTTTGCTCTGATTCTCATTCCAGATAAGATATGTAGGCATAAGACGCGACGTCTTACCGAGCACACTTATCTTTAACCCATAGGTAGCCGAGCTACGAAGACTCTGATTCTCATACTCAGATGAGATACGTAGGCAGTGGATGCGACATCCTTGCGAGTCATTTTCTTTAAACTTTCCTTTTAGTAAATAGTACTTTAGATATACCTACACCCTTTAGACTAGAACAACACTTATGAAAAGGGCTCCCTAGGAGTACCTAGGATGTTTTTGGTGCTTAAAACCTTCCCATTTCATAACCAACCCCCTTACCCAGATCTCTGACATTTTTACTAGTTTTTGATTCGATAAAACTTTTAGGTTTTTGTTCGCTTTCTAACCATTCCTTTGGATAAATAAAAGTGCGGTGGCGACTCGACTTGTATGGTTTACCTTGGATTTAGTCAATATCTTTAATGGTAACGAATACCCCGCTACAATACCAAAGGAATTTTCCAGATTTTTTCTCACTTTCAAGCTTGAAATTGAACATCATTAGTTGATTTTCAAAGCTTAATTCCTTAGCCTATCATCTCCACTGCATCCCTAGAGTAGAGAGGAGCCAAGATCTTGAAGGTTTTGTGGCTTAAAGAGCTTCAATTCAGAGGTAGAACTTCATACTTTTTGGATCTAGAACTTGCAATTCAATGTGATATCCTTGTGTTTGTGTGGTTTTCTGAAGTCCTCACACTTGAGGCAAGCCAATGGTGGCTTCAATTTTCCATTTCGTGCATTTTCAGTTTGAACACCATGATCTTCCACTTCACATTTCTCTCAATATAGGAAGAGTGAGGAAGATCCATTGATACAGTGGTGATCTACATCACACGAGCTTCAATTTGATGTCCTTATTTTTTTTTTGTTAAAAAAAATTTCTCTGCAAGTGGTGGCCGGATTCTGGTAGCTCACCGGAGAAGATGGTGGTTTCCACCACCATCACCACGTGTGCATCTTTCTAACCATTGGATTGCTTTGCCACGTTTTAGTCCTGATCTTTCATTTTACTTACTTCATTTAATACGTGTTGTTGCACGTTTGACTTATGTCCACCATGCGCCCTCACATCTGAGCCTTTAATCCATGCCACGTCAATTAATGAACCCGATCATGTGGTTGTGCGTTTTTCTATTATTTCTATTTTTCTTTTAATTTTAATTAATTCCTTTTATTTTCAAAAATTCATAAAAAAATTATTTGAAGTCACAAAAATATGAGACCAGTGCCAAAAAAATTCTTGAAAAATCTAGTTTCATATTTTGATTTTTAATTAATTTTGTGACTTCATTTAATATTTTTTTGTGAATTATTTGAGTTTTAATAGTTTTAATTCATTTTTAAATACTTTCTGATATTTGAAAAATCCAAAAATATTTTCCTAACACCTATGGATCATGATAAGTCAATGAAAAATAGTCTCATCAATTTCTTATTTGATTTGAGATTTTAATTCATATAGTGTTATTTTTTAGTGTTTTTAATTGTTTTTAAATACTTTCTGATTTCAAAAATTGTTGAGAAAATTAGTCAAAGTTTGTTTGACCATCTTAAACCTATGAGAATTTTATTGTTGAGGTTTGACCTTATTTGTTTATTTTTATTTTTCATTTTATTTTAATTCAAAAAATACCAAAAAAATATTGTTGACTTGTTATCTTCATTTTCTTTTCTGTTTAGTATTGGTTGATGATGATTTGATTCACATTTGATCAATTGGACTTGATAATTGTCTTATTTTCCATTCCATTTCTTCTTCATCCCATTCTTTCCATCAATTGGCCAATGAGTTAATGTCTTATGGTTGGTCTTGACAAATGAGAGTTTTAACCTTCTTTGATCCAAACCAAACTCAACTTGATCCATGATCAAGTGAGTTGTTTTGTGTCCAAGATAGGTTGCTTCTTGGTCAAACAAATAATCTAAAGTCCATACAAGGCCCTTCCCCTTTTGTTTCGGCATGGCAAGTTTATGGAGTTTGGCCTACTAGTCATGATCTCTAACTTATGTTCTTTGTCTATATTTTTATTGACCGGCCTCAGATAGGTGTGACTACTACATTAGTCCACTTACGATTGCTTAACATAGCGCTACATTGTCTTATGACATGCTAACATAACTCCACTAATTACTAACTTTAATTTGAGCATTTAATTTCTTGCCATTTACTTTTAATGCCATTTATTTCTTGCTCATTATTCATATTTCTTTTCATTTTGCTCCCTTGAGCACATATTTTATGTTTATGTCATTTTTCTTTTGCTCATTTGAGCCCATTATTGTATATAAATATATTGCCATCTTGTGTTTGTTTTTTTTATGTGAACCAATTGCAAAAGGAGAAAGGACTTAGAATTAGGACTTACCTATGCTTAAAGGAGTTCAAGAGCAACTAGGCCTCATGCCTTTAGAATGCTAAATTTGTTGAAGAGCAACTAGGCCTCATGCCTTTAGAATGCTAAAATCCAAAGTTAATCTCAAAGGACTTCTCATCCAAACTTATTCTTTGTCCATTCCCCTTATTGTGTTTGTGAACTTTTTGATGTTTGCTCTTGTGTGATAGGGATCCTACCTTGAGATTATGAAAAGAGGACCATTGTCATGAGTAGCCAAGTTAAGAGAGACAAGCCAAATGGAGATCCTAGGAGCTTAAATCCAAATTGTTTGATTGCTTGATTGTGTACTAAGTCCAAAGGAAAGGAGCATCTTGAATCATCTTTATGATTTCAAGAAAAGGAACTCCAAGGGTTTATCTTTCCCCTCTTATCTGTATATGCTTTAGGACTAGCCCTTCTCTTCTTCTTCCCACTCTAACCAAGCCAAAAATCTTTTTCTTCAAACTTTGACATTGTTTCAAAACTAGAAACCTAGGCCCTACGCCTTTGATTTTTCAAAACTCTTTTCATCAATACTCATTGTGAATGAACATTAATCCAATTTTGACCTCATTTTGTAAATAAATCTAACTTATAAATATAACTCACTTCAAGTTGTTTTTGTGGTTCCAATGGCCACTTGTTAAAACTTTTCAAAAACATTAGTCATAGGTTTGAGTTATCATAGTGGTTGATGTAAATCTCACCTCATCCTTAGTGACCGGATTATAAGTTTTCCATGCTTATTATAGGATTAACCCCTCACTAGTATGTTGAAGCCTTCCTCACATGGTGGATTGTTGGTTTAGGTTGAGTTTTCTCCCTTTGATAACAAAAGACCTTAAGGCTTTTGTCCAAATCAATTCACCAAATCTTTGAGATTTTTACCCCGAACTACGAGGTTTTGATCCTCCTTTGTGATGGTACGTAGGCAATGGGTTCATCCATTCAAACAACAAAATTTGTAAATATAATTTATTCTCTTCTCATCCTCCCAATCTTTTGTACAAATCTTTTCACAAATACCAACCTACAACACATATTTGCAAAAAGGGTTCCCTTAGAGCACTAAGGATGTTTTTGGGTGCGTAAAACCTTCTCATTTCATAACCAACCCCCTTACCCAGATCTCTGACATTTTTATTAGTTTTTTATTTGAAAAACTTCTTACCTGGGCTTTTGTTCGCTTTTTAGTCTTTCCTTTGGACAAGTAAAAGTGTGGTGGCGACTCGAATTGTATGTTTACTTTTGGTTTAGTCAATAAACCTAAAGGTAACGAAAACCCCGTTACACTCCTTCAGTGCAACAACCAAGAACCCTCACAAGATTTCGATGTTGCAATTTAGCACACAATATAACTTCATTTTTAAATTCTATCAACCCTTGTTCAGAATTTCCTGAAAGCCTTTTCACAACAATTATTTGTCCATCTATCATTGTACCCTGAATTATATTATTAAAAAAATGATGATTAATGATATTGATAAACTATCTCTTTAATTTAAAATCTGACTTGTTAAAAATGTACCTTATATACGGGCTCAAAACCACCTTCACCAAGTTTATTATCGAATGAGAAGTTATTTGTAGCCTTGAGTATTAAGGATATATCAAATTGAGGAAGCTCAAAATCTTCATGTCCCCCTTGGAGATTTTTCCCTTTTATCTCAAGACTCAGGATCAACGATATTTAAAATTGAAACTTACACTAAATTTAAAATCTTAAGAAACTTGCTTTTATGTTTTGCTTTGGTTATATAAATGTAAGAGATAGAAAATAGGGTCAGAAGGATCATTTAAAGTGTGATTGAGACCTCAAAATTCTTCTGCCTATGTATTCTCACAGTGCAATGAAAAAGTTAGAGCTTTCAAAGTTCATCCCACTAAGCCCGAAACAAAAGAAGATAGATTGATTGCCAGGGTACACAACCCTCAAAGGATGAAAAAGGAGTGCCAAGGTTCACAACCTTCTAGGAAAGGTATCAACAATCAAAGTTTATAATTCTTAAGGCAAGGAACTGAACTGCCAAGGTTTACCATCTCACAAGGCAAAAAATTGAATTGCCAAGGTTTACCGCCTTACAAGGCAAAGAATTGAACTGCCAAGGTTTACCACCTCACAAGGAAAATAACTAAATTTCCAAGGTTTATGATGTCTCAAGGCAAAGAACTGAATTGCCAAGGCTTACCACCTCACAAGGAAAATAGAACAAGTGCCAAGGTCTACCCCCTCACAAGGCAAAGAGAACAAGTGCCAAGGTTTACCACCTCACAAGGAAAAGAACTTAACTGCCAAGGTTTACCACCTCACAAGGCAAAGAACTAAGTTGCCAAGGTTTAACACCTCACAAGGTAAATAACTGAATTGCCAAGGTTTACCATCTCACAAGGCAAATAATTGAATTGCCAAGGTTTACCACCTCACAAGGAAAAGAATTTAATTGCCAAGGTTTACCACCTCACAAGGAAAAGAATTGAATTGCCAAGGTTTACCACCTCACAAGGAAAAGAACCAGTGCCAAGGTTTACCACCTCATAAGGCAAAGAGAATAAGTTCCAAGGTTTACCACCTAACAAGGTAAATAACTGAATGAGAAGAGAGTGTACAACCATAAGTTGCTAATAGAAAAAGTGCTCAATTATTGGAGTATTGAATGCTTGATATGCTTGCTTGCTTGAAGAAGACTTGTCAAATGCATGATTCAAATTGCACTAAAGTCTATGAACAAGGGCGAGTGCTTTGAATAGCTAGGGCATATGCCCCGTACGCGCAATCACTCTAGACAAGGGTAGGAGAAACTCTGTCTCATTATTCCTAATTACTTAAGGTTCATAACGCGTAACCCTTATCATGATTGACATGTGTTGTTGGAGGCTTCTGATTATTGATCTTGATGATGCCATGGTGTTTATTGTATTGAGAAGACTTGACAATCGTTTGACACCGATTGCGCTAAAGTCTATGAATAAGGGCGAATGGTTTGAATAGGTAGGGCTTACGCCCCATACACAAACTCATTTTAGACAATGGTAGGAGAAACTCCATCTCATCATTCCTCATTACTTAAGGATTATGGCTTACAATTTGAATCACACTTGTCAAGTGTTGATACCTTTGTTGTGCTTAAGAAGTAGTCCACTTTGCTAGCTACGCTTGACTGATGTTGACTTTGAAGCCTTGATCTTGCATTTGAACATTGAGGCGTTGAGCTTCTGAGATTCAGCATATCCACAATAGTTTGGGGCTTACAACACAATACAAATGATTTGGTTGACCAAAGTGACCTTTGGTCAACACTAATCAGAGGGATTGAAATGAATAGTTGAATCATGTATAAAAAATAACCTATTGAATTGATTATCTAAATAAATCAGACAATTCTGATTAAGACCCTAAAGTAAGGGAACATGTATTTAAAATCAAGATTCTAGGCCCTAAGGGCAAAATGGTCATATGTATGAATTGATTAATAGAATTAGTACACAAGATTATTTAGAATTAATTAACTAACTAATTAATTAAAATTGTTAATCGATTAATTATCAATTATTTCTACTAATCATAACCAATTGATTAAACCTCGCAATTAACTAATTAAAACGTAATTAGCCTAAATTACAAATAATATATTCAACTAATAATCATGATTAAATATGTTAAGCAAAAAAATCAAAATTAGATTAATATTAATTAACCATGATTTAACTAATTAAAGAGGGTAATTAAATAAACTGCAGAGGTGCAGGCCCAAGAATGTGGGGTAAAGGGCGGAAATTCGCTTAGGCTTGGGTGACTCAGCCCAAGATTATCACATCCACTCAATGTGGGGGAGGTGCAGTGGTCTTATGATATGTTGCTTTGGCAAGTAGACTGGGCCTGAGGCCCAAGAGAATGTTAGTACGTGAATTAAAAGGGGTCAGCTATCTCAGTCAAACCGGAACTTGCCTCAAGACGCATCGTGCTCCCTCCTTCTCCGTCGCGCCGGAGTCACCTCTGGCGGCGGCGGGGTGATATCATCACCTTCTTCATACCATTAAAACCAGCTCTTCGTCCTCAACCTTAATCTGGTTTCAATTTCTACTAATTTCCAACCAAATCTTTAAATCACCGCTCACACTTAAAGAACCCTAACTCACTCAGCCTAAAATTAAATGACGAAACTCCTAAATTCAATCTCAAAACTTAGGGTAAATGATCCTCCAATTGAACCCTACGCAATGGTAACCAAATCAAGGTGAGAGGTGAAGGCAAAAAAACCTCTGAGGCGGAGCTCCGACGAAGGATTGAAACGAGGACGACGATTGCGACACGATGACTCCTGCAATCTAGTATATTCTTCTTCTTCCCTTCTATTCCCTTCTTCTCATATTCGACACATTTCTTCTTCCCGACAAATTACAGAGAGGTGAGGGAGAGAGTCGAATCCATGAAGTGAGAGTGATGAACTCTGGATTTCGAGAGAAAATTGCAAGGTTCGGTGATGGATGATGAATTTCGAGTTTGTGCAGAAACCGTGATTTTTCGCGCAAAGCTTCGATCTGTGAATGAAGAGTTTCTGATTATGATTGGGAGTGCAAAGTGAGATTCTGAGAGAGAACTGAATTGGGAGGGTGAAGAATGTGATTTGAGAAAAAGAAGAATCAATGGAGAGCTCAATGATGCAGTGATGCTCTTATACACAATCCCCATTTTGAATTCGGTTACATTCGAAATCCCTTAATGATTAGTAAATTTGTTCTATCAATGAGATGGATTTGGCCTTGCACCTACTGCAATTGCCTTGTTTGTCGTTAATCTGTTCTGTTGGTAATTGATACCGCTATTTCGACTGTTAAATAAATTACTATTAGGGTGCTAATTATTTCCTTTTGCTTTGCTTTTCTATGCCTTGTTATGCTTCAGTTTTTCTCACAATGTCTATTAGTTATAAATGTGCTAAAAGTGGGTTTTGTTAATTGGAATAAACTGCCTCTATTATGAACTTGCAGGATGGTGTTGACTCTGAAGGTTGAGATTTGGTGCACCTTGGTGGATGGATTGATGTGGTTCATAGTTCTGCAGCAGGAATTCTAAATTGTCTCATGGTATGCATTGTTTCAATTCTGACTTTGTTTTTCTTCCTTTAGGCAGCATGGTAACTTCTTGGATTTTGCTTGAATTGTAGGCTTTTTGGTTGTAGGGACAACACTTTATGCATGGAGTGTTTCTTGGCTATGTGGTGAATTTGAAAGTCATGGTGGTGCAAGAATAACTTGGCTCATCAAAAGGTCATGGTTTCAAGGCAAGAAGGCATGGAAGCATTGAGAACTTGGTTCTTGTTTAAAAATGCATGAAGATGTAAATAGGAAGTAGATTTGTTATGTAGATTTGTTATGTATACTTAGAATGTATTTTGAACTTGAATTGGAATGTATTGATTGGATGTAATGGATATTGGTGGACCTTGACCTTATTATGGAAAGACTTTGAATGCATTTGAATGGATTTTGTAATTTTTGGGAAGTGTATGAATATAAATGCAAAGCATTCATGAATAGGAAGCATATATGGATTGGATTATGGAAACATGTTTGAAAATTGAACTTGAATTGAATGCACCCACAAATGGAAAAAGGGATAAATGGTTAATGAATTATAATATGTACGATTTCCACATGTGCACTATGCTTATGTTGTATGATAAATTGGTTTGTCAATATTAATGCAAACTTGAGTATGTGAAAATGTTAATGAATTAAATGCATTGAATCGTCTTTGTTAATTTCAAAAATGTGTGAAATCAAGTTCAAATAAATGGAATGTACATGGCTTCTACCAAGCATGAATGAAAAGTGAGTAAGCATAACCTAAACTTAAGATCATCAAGAAATGGTATGTTAACTTTGGTCAACTTGGTTGACTAAAAAGTCAACTTAGGTGATGAATCCCAAAATGCAATGTAATGGATTGAATGGATCAAAACTTGTCAGCTTAAATAATTAAATGGGTTGGTTTTAAAGAAGCATCTTATCTAAATGATTAAGTTATGTTTATGGGTAGTATCAAAGTCAAACTTGTATGTGAAGCAACACGATGATGTGGCCATGAGTGTATGAACAAATAAGTAAAACAAAGCTGACCACAACTTAGTCAGGCACCAACAATGTAAAGAAAAGAACCAAGCCTTGAAGTAATAAACAGGGCATGATCCAACCCCTTAATGTTGGGGCATGGTGCACCTCCTGAGTTAGGATTTAGGAATCAACGATCAAGTCATACGATCGCAGATGTTTAGATAAACCACAAGGGATCAATGGCATAGGTTTGTAAGCCTACATAGTCAAAAGGTGAACAGATGTTCCATAATACCTTACACAGAGGGTTACAACAAGATTAGGGTTTCCAACAAACACGAGGTGAAAAGTCAAGCCATAAGGTGCATTAGGATCAAATCTTCCCTGATTAGGGTTTTATGAGGTAGGTCCCTTAATCAAGGCCTTTGAATCAAGTATGATGTTTCACAAGCAATTCTCAATGTCTGAGCTCCACACTAGGGTTTAGATAGCCAAGATAAGACCGAAAGAGTATCCAAAAAAGTACCATAACCACACCGTCAAGGATTAGGGTTTTGCTCCCCAGAGGAATGCCATGATGAGGTCTCCTTGAACTCATATCTTGAAGATCAAGAAAATTAGGGTTTCACACTCAATATCAGATGAATAGCCAAAACATATTCTAGGAGTTTGACCCATGCACAAACCTTAGCCTTGTAAACCACTGAGCTTTGAATCTATAGATTAACAAGTGTCAACATGAATGAATGCATATGAATGAAATATGAATGTGGGCAGATGAATCTCAAGTTAAGGATTGAGTGAAAAAGATGAAAAGGGGAGGGAAAATTTTGGGGTACGACAACCACCCCTATTTAATCTAGTTAGACCTGGATGATCGTATTGCGAGAGTTTTTTCGGGTATTCAAGTTATGAGTGGATTAAATACCAAAGTATCCAAAAAAATTCCCACTGAAAAATGGTTACCAGGTGATATAGATAGGTGGTTTGACGTTTACAGGTTCATTTGTTGAGATATTTTTTGATGCACGGTGGGTATATTAATGATATACATGCTATATTGTATCTTTTATCATTTTATGAAACATAAGGCCATGTATGCTAATCAGGGAGACCATAATTTTAACATGAAAGTTCTGGAATACCCTTGCAAACAAGGGGTTTCATATATGGGAAATTGTTATTGTTGTGGTGTGTTTGTATTGTTGAAATAAATTATGTGAAGTCCCTTTATGCGCCTTATGTGAAATTCATATATGTGAATTATGTAAAATCATTTAGTATGAATTATGTGAAATTCCAACATGTGAGTTATGTGAACAAGTGATGTGAAAATTTAATAACATTTATGTTGGTAATAAATTCTTCAATCACCGACATAATCTCACATCAAACAAAAAAAAACATGTTGTATATACTCTTTTAGTGCATTATTTTAAGTATCTACCAAATAATACTTCAATTTGTTACACAGTTTTTCTACAATGTAAATTATATTGATTTCTCTATCTAGAACTTAATATTGAGAGAGTTACTTCATTCACAGAAGATGCTCGTCTTTTCGAAAAAGTGTGTTCTTTAGTCGATATCATTTTAATTAAGAAACCAGGCTCCTTTGGTTGAGGTAAAGTACTTTCACTACCTAACATCATAATTACATGTGAGATGTTTGGTCTAAAATCGGGAACATGTTGCACACATAGAAGACCTATTTGAATGCATCGTAAAGCTTCATGTTGAGCACATGTGTCTTTTAAACCAATATCAATCAATTCATGTGGGACTCCCTCTCTCCACAATCTCCATGCCTTCAAATATTCAATAGAATTGTTATTTAATGTATTAATAAAAGAAAATGAATTGTTTAGTATCATACTTACATGCCAAAGAAGATTGTGATCATGTTCATGTTCATGTTCATGATAGGTAAGTGACCTATTTTTCTTTCCACTTATTACTTCTAATAATAATACACCAAAGCTGAATACATCGGATTTTATGGAGAATAATCCATGAATGACATACTCAGGTGCCATATAACCACTGAAAGAAACCATTTAAAAATCAATTTGATGATA
Organism: Lathyrus oleraceus; assembly: GCF_024323335.1. Taxonomy (NCBI): domain Eukaryota; kingdom Viridiplantae; phylum Streptophyta; class Magnoliopsida; order Fabales; family Fabaceae; genus Lathyrus; species Lathyrus oleraceus. Next base: position 156,172,673 of record NC_066580.1, read on the forward strand.
AATTAATCATACTAAAGTTTTATTATCCTATAAGATACTTACTGTGTTCCAACTATTCTTCTTGTCTTTCCTTCAATTTGATCACCTCCGAACATTTTAGCTAGGCCAAAATCTGAAATTTTTGGGTTCATTTCATTGTCTAATAAAATGTTACTCGCTTTTAGATCTCTATGTATGATCCTTAACCTAGAATCTTGATGAAGATATTGAAGTCCTCGTGCAACTCCATGCAAGATATTGAAACGCATAGACCAATCTAGCAGTTTACTTTGAACTGGATCTGTTAATATTATCAAATGAATTGATAAAACAATTATTTTTCTTTTCAAAATTACACATAAAACAAATAAAATTTTTAAATTTTTAAAAAGAAAGTTACTAACCAAAAATAAATAAATCAAGACTTCTTTTAGGCATGTATTCATATAGTAATATTTTTTCCTCTCCTTCAATGCAACAACCAAGAACCCTCACAAGATTTCGATGTTGTAATTTAGCACACAATATAAATTCATTTTTAAATTCTATCAACCCTTGTTCAGAATTTTCGGAAAGCCTTTTCACAGCAATTATTTGTCCATCTATCATTGTACCCTGAATTATATTATTAAAAAATGATGATTAATGAGATTGATAAACTATCTCTTTAATTTAAAATCTGACTTGTTAAAAATGTACCTTATATACGGGCCCAAAACCACCTTCACCAAGTTTATTGTCGAATGAGAAGTTATTGGTAGCCTTGAGTATTGAGGATATATCAAATTGAGGAAGCTCAAAATTTTCATGTCCCCCTTGGAGATTTTTCCCTTTTATCACAAGACTCGGGATCAATGATATTTAAAATTGAAACTTACACTAAATTTAAAATCTTAAGAAACTTACCTTTATGTTTTGCTTTGGTTATATAAATGTAAGATATAGTAAATAGGGTCAAAAGGGTCATTGAAAGTGTGATTGAAACCTTTAAAATCACATTTTTTCCTTGTCCATGTTTAGCATCTAATTACAAGTTTACAAAGAAATGAAACACTAGTCAAATATCAATTTAATATAAAAAATACTAAAAATTTAAATATATTTCAAACTCTTACCAATATCTGAACTAGCATCTATACGGACATATAAATCTTGTCCGCTACTTTGTGAAAGTCTCAAATCAATAAGATCATCAAACCAAAGAGAACAACCACTAACTACTCCAGTTGGATCTAAGCATGTATAAGCAGTGCAAGAACAGTTTTGCAAGCATTTCATTTTGCAATTCTCAAGTGTCATGTTTAGATCGATCCAAGAATTCGTAGTATCCGGAAACTTCATCCCGACAAATTTATGAAACCCGTCTCGATTTTTAACTCCACAACTCCAATTTCCACTACGCACACATCCTTGTGACCAATCCATTGCATTCCATTGTTGATACGATTTCGGCTCAAATTTGTCTAAGCATTGACACATTGGCGACCCGTCAATGATACAATGTCCATTCACACCACAAACATTGTAAGCATCACAAGCATCAAGAGGCAATGATTGGTAAACATTCCATCTTTTCAACTCAGGAACCCAAATGAGACGTTGGCGAGATGAAAGGGTTTGGTTGATAACCATTATAGAGATCACAAATTTGTTTTTGAGTGTGTACATATAATACACCTCGTCTTCATTGTTGACGAACTCGAAATTATAAACTGGATTAGGCTTTAATCCAACAACTCCACTAGTTTGAGCATTCCATGGTCCCGACCTATAATATTTTGTGGATCCTTTCCAAATTACGGCTTCGGGGTTGCTCGTATGCATCATGGTTATAGTTAAATCACCTGAAGACGGATCATTTGCAGTTCTCCAAGCTGCGAGACGTTTTTCAAATCCGTTTTTTTTGTTCAATCCAAACTTCATTCCTGATAATATTGTATCACACGGATAATCAAAACTCTGCCACAAAATTTTTTCTTCTTCTCCCAAATTCAACTCTAAACTTGAATTCTCATATCTGAGTACTAAATTCCCGTTGTCTAAAAGCTGAAGGACAACGGGACTTGAAGTCTTTCTTGTTGCATTTACTGACCATACAAGAGAGTTATTGTGGTTGAGAAGCACAAGATTTCCATGTTGGTTGATGATCAACTTGCTCGAATCATCTTTGGTTGGGTTATCGCGATTTGCAACCCAAACAACTCTTCGAACCGGAATATTTTTATACCAAATACCTATATAACGGGCTGAGAAATTACCAAAAAATCCCAATTCAAAAGTTCCATCTTTTGAAATCAAAGTGCTGCCTTCAAGAAATGAAGTTGACTGGGTGATAGTATCTGTTGCAAATGAAATTTGAGATAGAACAAAAATCAGATTAGGGATGATAATTAGCATGGAAGGAAAAGCCATTTTGTGATGATTTTGGGATCATACAAAACAACCAAAGAGTAGAAAGATAGTATATGATGAGATTTTTTCAATGAAAACATTTCTGAATATGTACTTTAGAAGTTCTGACTAATTTTCTTTATCTACGTTTGAAATATTCAATGGTATACTCAAACACGATATATTCACACGTAATGATGTGAGCATTGTTATGTTTTTCTTTTAATTAACAATTTTTTTTTAAACTACTAACACCCATTTTCAAAATGTAGTTTTAAAATAGACTTATGTGACAATAAATTATATTTCCATTGAATCCAAGTAGAAATAATTTTGCCCGCTGATGACTTTTGTTCATAAAGAAATATAAAGTATCTTTTCACACACAAAAATAAAAATAAAGTATCTTTTGAAAGTCTTCTCATAGCATGGTCTCTTATGTCAATAAAAATATAAACTTATTTTATTTGTATGAATTTTAAAATATATTTTGATTGATTTGGTTGAGTTTATTTATTGACTTAAATATTTTAATATTACTTATGAGATCTTATTAAAATAATTTATGACATTTTTTATTAATTGTTTTAACTTATTTTTTAAAAATTAAAATACATTATAAAAATAACTTAACACATATATTAAAATTATTTTAATTTATTTTAATATTTTATTATAAAAATAACTTATGCAAATTATTTTTAAGTTTTTATATATAATATATTTGATCCTCGTGTTATCGTATTTACACTTCAATTAATTTTTATAATTTATGTGACACATTCCAAAATCTATTTTCACTTCTAAAAAAACACATAATTATTTTCTATTAAATGACATAGGTTCAAATTCTCACAAATGCAAAATATAATATTTTAATAAATTTTATAAAATACTATTTATATTTTGTCTTATTATAATTACTTAATTATGAAATAGAAATTATTATATACTAATTTATGTAATAATTATTTTCACATCATTAAAAGTTTTATATAAATTCTCATTACAATACTTTTTAAAATGTTATTTCATAAAATAAAATTTAAAATTTAACTCTTAAAATTAACAAATAAATTATAAAATTATAACACGTCAGGGAAGTTACGTGTATTTTACAATTTAAAATTAAATATCTAAAATAGATACAAGTATCAAAAAATATAAAATCAAATGAAAATATTAATGATCATGTTATGTATCAATTTAATTTCATATTATTAAAAATTTAATAAAATGATTAAAACTCAATAAAAAATAAATTAACACTAATTTGCATCCACGCACGGGTATCATTTATTTTCACATCATTAAACTTTTCATATGAATTCTTACTATAATTTTTTTTAAATGTACTTCTATGAAATAAATTTTAAAGTTTTATTTTATACATTTCAAAAATTAATCAATGAAATATGAAACTATTATGCATCATGCTGATTATATATATTTTATAACTTAAAAATAGATACAAGTATAAAAAAAATTTAACTAAAAAATAAAACATTGATCATTTATATAATATATTAAATTAGAATTATGCATCATCTCGCTAAAAGTTCAGCTATTTTTATACCACATCACTCATATTTTATGTGGTATAAAATTCATCTTTCACTTATCAAATTATTATAAAAAATTCATAAAAATAATTAAAACTAAAAAAAAATTAAAACTAATTTGTATCAATTATTTTCATACATTAAAAATTTCATATAAATTCTTACTATAATATTTTTAAAATTTAATTCTATAAAATAAATTTTAAACTTTTATTTTAAACATTTCAAAAATTAACAAATAAAATGTATTTCTAAATGAATCAATAGAATTTCCAAATTTATTTCTTGCAGTAAATGAATCATGAACTAAATGAATCATTTTAAAAATTTGTGATACTACAAGAAATAAATTTGGAAATAGAAATTCAAATAAAATGAGTCATGCATGATGCATCTATATGTAGACGAAGGATTATAATCATCGCTATCACTTGCGGAAAAAAATTCCATTTTATTAGTGTCAAGCTTTTTTAATGGGATGACAGTGTGGAAAATTATGCGTTTTCAAAACGATAAGTTAGAGATATGAAATCAAACATATTTGGAGAAGAGTTCCAAGTCAATAAGTGGTTTTTCAAAACGATAAATTAAAGTTATGAAATAAAAGATATTTGGAGAATACTTCCAAGTCAATAGATGATTTTCCGATATGTAGTTTTGTGACAGGTATTTAATATGGGCGCCTGAGCCAACCCAATGTTCTCAAGTTATAGTGGTATTAGGGGATTTCTGAATACAATATATGTATTATTAGGACACCATGTGAAAATATAAAAATGTTCTCAGTTTTTAGAGATGTATTTTTAGACACATCCTGAGTCAATAGAATTTTGACTTAACGTTAAAAAAAATACGGAAATGCATCATCGTAAATATTACGAAGATGCATCTTCGAAATGTTTTGGTTAAATAACGCGGCAGAATCCTTCTCCTTCCTTACTTCTAAAAAAACACTCAACATTTTTTCAAACTCTCTCAAAATCAATCAACCAAGTTCAAAGCTTCTTTCATCAACATCAAGTACTCCAAAGAGATCATTCAACACTGAAGAAAACTCTCAATTTGTAACTTTTTTATTTTTGTAAAATTTTGAGTTTTGGTATAAATGAGTAGAAATTGATGAATAGGTTATGAAATAGATAGTTTTTTCATGATCGATAGTTTATACATATTGAAGAACGTGTTTGATTGTTAAAAATAATGATCAATGCATTATTTTTGGGGGTTTGGTGATCTGCATTACTGCTATTGACAAACCTGAAAGTTGCAAGAAATTCCGGAGATGCATCTCCGAAATTTTTCAACATTTGGATTTCTAGGAACTGGATATGCATCTCCAAAATTTAGCTGTCTGTTTTTTTTTCTTCTTTTCTTGCTTGTAGTAATTGTGTGACATTTGTATGGTGTACTTACAAGAATTATGATTGATAGAGATGACACTTGTTGGATTCATTCTTTTTAAATTACGTTTATTATATTACAAGTTTCTGATATAGATTTATTTTTCTACAGGACCGTATCTACTGAAATCATTAACCATTGCCAAAAGTTTACTGACTTGCCTCAACCTATTGATGAGTGGTTTCAGGCTGCTTTGTCCCTATTTGGGATGAAGGACTTGTGCAAGACCGGTTATGTTACGGTCAACTACGAGATGCTTAATGCATTCGTGGAGAGATGACACACTAAGACGTCCTCATTCCATCTACCACTTGGTGAGATGTCTATCACACTCGGGGTGTGTCGTGTTTGTTGCATATTTCGATTAGATGGAAACTTCTAGATCATGGGAGGATTAGCAAAGATGAGGCACTCGAATTAATGGTAGACTATCTCCTATTTGCTATGATCATTAATAATGGATATAGGAAAACTAGTAAGTAAATATTTTATATGACTTAGTAATATATATTTATTCGTTTTATATCTGTATACTTTTTACTAATATTTTTTTTTCCAACATGTAGATGTCGAAGGATGTCATATGTTATAATTTTTAGAAGTAAAAGGCCAGAAATTATTGTCCCTAAATTAAGTGTTATTATTTGTGACATTAATATATGACTAGAAATTATGAATGTTAATTGTATTTTCTTATGCATGTTGTTTATATTGAGGTTTGAATGTTTTTCTTGTTGTTTTTGTTTTTGGTGTTGGTGTTGGTGTTGAGATTGAAGTTTTAATATTGTTATTGTTGTTGATGTTGTAACAAAAATTAATTTTGTTTTTGTTAGTAAAAAGTTGTTATTGAGATAAATGGTTTAAAGATTTAATGTTTATATTATTGTTGATATCAATGATTTAAAGATTTAATGTTGCTGTTGTTGTTGTTGATTATCCTAAATGGTTTAAAATGTGGTTCAAATTATAGGTGCTTATCGACCGGTTACAAAATTCATAGAAGAAAACATTCTGACGGTCATTCAAGAATTTGCATTTTGGTTTTTGCTTTTATTGACTAATCATTTTTTTTTGTACTAAAAAAGATAATGTGTGTCCGTTTGGCTTTGTAATTAGTGTACACCGTGAATATTTTTCGTACATATATAAGAATATTTATGTTTCATAAATGAACAATTTAGTTGTGTTTAAAATAATACATGTTAAAACAAAAAAATATAAAAAAAAAATAATAACAAGGATTTTTCCCTCGGTTATATTAATAAACCAAGGTAGTAAGACTAAGTCTATTACCTCAGTTATTCATATAATTTAGGGGGGAAATAGAGCACGCTGTTAAGTTCTGAAAATACAAAAAAATGCACTTGTTGGAGATCGAACCCATTATCACTAAGACTTACCCCTCGGTGTAAGAACAAGTGAGGGGAAAAGTGGCACACTTTTCATGACGACATTTGTTACCTCGCATAAAGAAACAGAGGTTAAACCCCATTTCTAACCGAGGTAATATGCATTTTTTGTAGTAGTGAGTGAAATACAAAAATTAATAAGGTATCATGCACTTAACTGATATAGAGTACATCATAAGGTACGATGCACATAAGTGATATTTTTCAGCTTGTAGCCCACACAAGTCTTTCTATATATAGAACCGTTGTAAAGAAACTTTTACACTTTATGAAATTTAGTTTGAACTGTAGTCATATTCTCTCTCTCTCTCTCTCTCAAGATTTTTATTTGCAGCAGCTAACACTGAGATTAAAGGAACTCTATTTGTGTGGAATGAGCACATGTGTTGTTCTTTGTTCAATGCTTATGATTTTTCATTCGATTTTGCATCAAAGGTATTGATAATCATAAGAAGTAATAGTTTCTATCGTTGACCATGATCATTTGTAAGGATCAACTTGAAGGAATTTTTTGTTTTCTGTTGCATTTATATCGCAACTTTCCTTTAGTACTTGCAAAACACTTTGACGCCTAAATCAATGGATGATCGAGACAATGAGTGAAATATTTTTTAGGTTTTCAAGAGTGTGTACCTTGATTTAATTTTTATGGAACTTTTTATAGAATTCCCATTAGGGTTTTCCCGTACATTTTTCCTTTAAATTTGATTAAGACCATTCATACAAGAAGATACCATTATGTAATTCATTATGCTATCAGATGGTGTTATGTTGGTTTCCTGATTAAATGGAGCACTTTATAGGGAAGATATATGTCTACCCCCTAGGACCTAGAACATTCTCCTCGATGATAGATTTTGTTCTCCCTACATCACTGCTCAGATGTCATTCATTTTACAAATATATTTCTCTTTGGTTTTATGACCTTTTTCTATTCGTCTTTATTGGGATGCTTTTAAGGATAACGTCGGGTATGAACACTATAATTTTCTTGTCTCCATGTTATCCTTGTTATAGATTTATTTTCCTTTGGAATTGAGTTATTAAATTGGTCTTTTCCTTGTAGGTCCATTATCAGTCTGAACTAACCGTATCTCAGGCTTATGGCTCATTACGTTGATGGGCCGACTTCAATTCTAACGAGATCCTTCACATTGTCATCCCTAATTAAGGACAAAATTCCTTAACGATGGAAGATTGTAAAATCCCATTTTCTCTTATGCTTATGTAAACTATGAGTGAAACTATGCTGAGATATGAATATGAGATCATTTCTCTAACTACTAAAAAAAGTTCATATAGAATAATTAGGTCTAAGTAAGTTGTGAGTTTACTTAATTATTAGATGTCCAATAAAAATTGGTTTTAAGGACTTTAGAGAGGCTGAGAAAGAATTATAAACGACAAATTTTGTTTTCGAGTATGTCTCTAAGAAGATACTCATATTCGGACACCCGAGCTGCAAAGAGTGAATAAAATATGATTTATCGCTTAATTAATACATAAAATATCCTGAGTGCATCCACTAAGTTACCATGTTATAGAACATGGATTTTACTAAACTCATATATGCAAAGCATTGGTTTACACGCAATGCGTTTCATAACACATAGTATTTAAGTGAAAAATAAATAAAATCAAACATAATTATTTGTTCATATTAACGTGACATACTTTTTGTGTCAAGAACTCACTTTAAAGTAAAGGTTCAATTAAGATAAGGGTGAGAATAACTTTAATTGAGTTATGTATATGATAATAAATATTGATAAATAAGAAATATCCTATTTCTGACACTTGGGATTTGATTAATTTGTTTAATCTTATTTAATGATTAAATTAATTAAATATGATTACGGTAAATTATAACTAAAATATGGATTTAGTAATATTTTTAATGTATTGTGTACTTTATAATTTTAAATGTCTAAATTAGATGAGATATGATGTATATGTATGTATGAAATTGATATGAAATATATAAATAATGTTGAATTCTCTAATTATGCAATTATTATTGATGTGGTGTGTTTACATTGTTGAAATAAATTATCTGAAGCTCCTCCATATGCTTTATGTGAAATTTATCTATGTGAATTATGTAAAATTATTTTGTATGAATTATGTGAAATCCCAACATGTGAACAAGTTTTATGAAATCCCAACATGTGAGTTATGTGAGCAAGTGTTTCATGGTTGTAGTAAGTTCTTCAACCAAAACATATAGTATATAACCTTTTAAGTGCATTATTTTAAGTATTTACCATAATACAAGTTACACAATCTTTTTACAATGTGAAATATATCAATTTATTTATCTAGAACTTAATATTGAGAGAGTTACTTCATTCAAAAGAAGATGATTGTCTTTCAAAAAAAAGAAAAAAAAGATTGTTCTTCAATCGAGATCATTTCAATTAAGAAATCGGGTTATTTTGATTGAAGTAAAGTACTTTCATTACCTAACATGATAATCACATGTGGCATGTTTGACCTTTAATAAGGAACATGTTGCACACATAAAAGACCTATTTGAATACATCGTAAAGCTCCATCTTGAACACATGTGTCTTTAAAAAGTTATCAATCAATTCATGTGGGATTCTCTCTTACCATAATCTACATGCCTTTAGAAATTAATTATAATTGTTATTTATTGCGTTAATAGAAGCAAAATAATTGTTTAGTATCATACTTACATGCTAAATAAGATTGTGATCATGTTCATGATAGGTAAGTGATCTATCTTTCTTTCCACTTATTACTTCTAGTAGTAAGACATCAAAGTTGAATACATCGGATTTTATGGAGAATAATCCATGAATGGCATACTCACAGTAAAGTTTTATCATCATATAAGATACTTACTATGTTCTAACTATTCTTCTTGTCTTTCCTTCGATTTGATCACCTCCAAACATTTTAGCTAGGCCAAAATCTGAAATTTTTAGATTCATTTCATTGTCTAACAAAATGTTACTTTCTTTCAAATCTATGTGTATGATCCTTAATCTAGAATCTTGATGAAGATATTGAAGTCCTCAAGCAATTCCATTCAAAATATTAAAATGAATAGACCAAACTAACAGTTTACTTTTAACGGGGTCTGTTAAGATTATTCAATGAATTGATAAGAAAAATATTTTTTCTTTTCAAAATAACGTATAAAACAAATAAATTTATTCTTTTAGTCATGTATTCATATAGTAATATTTAGTTCTCTCCTTCAATACAACAACCAAGAACCTTCACAAGATTTCGATGTTGCAATTTAGCACAAAATATGACTTCATTTTTAAATTCTATTAACCCTTGTTTAGAATTTCATGAAAGCCTTTTGACTGCAATTATTTTTCCATGTATCAATGAACCATGAATTATCTAATTAAAAAAACAATAATTGATGAGACTGATAAATTCAGTTATTGTTTAAAATTAGTCATGTTAAAGACATACCTTATACACAGGTCCAAAACCACCTTCACCAAGTTTATTGTTGAATGAGAAGTTACTGATAGCCTTGAGCATTCAGGATACATCAAATAAAGGATGCTCAAAATCTTCATGGTCTCCTTGGAGATTTTTCCCTTTTGTCACAGGACTTGGGATCAATGACATTTAAATTGAAACTTACACTAAATTTAGAATCTTAAAAAACTTACTTTTACCTTTGCCCATGTTTAACGTCTACATACAAATTCACAAAGAAATGAATTATATTAGTCAAATATCTATTTAATATAACAAACACTAAAAAGTAAACAAATTTTAAACTCTTATCAATATCTCAACTAGCATATGTACGGACATATAAATCTTGTCCACTACTTTGTGATAGTCTTAAATCAAGAAGATCATTAAACCAAAGAGAACAACTACTATCTACTCCGGTTGGATCCAAGTATGTATAAGCAGTGCAAGAACAATTTTGCAAGCATTTAATTTTTCAATTCTCAAGTGTCATGTTTAGATTGACCCAGGAATTTGTAGTATCCAGAAACTTCATCCCGAAAAATTTATGAAACCCGTCTCGATTTTTAACTCCACAACTCCAATTTCCACTCCGTACACATCCTTGTGTCCAGTCCATTGCATTTCATCATTGATTAGATTTCGGCTCAAATCCATCTAAACATTGACACATTAGCGACCCGTCAACGATGCAATGTCTGTTCACACTGCAAACATTGTAAACATCACAAGCATCAAGTGTCAATTATTGGTAAACATCCATGTTTTCGATTTGGGAACCCAAATTAGATGTTGGCGAGCCGAAAATGTTTGATTGATAACTATTATAAAGATCACTATTTTTTTTAAGTGTGTACATATAACGCGCCTCATTTTCATTATTGATAAACTCGAAATTATAAATTGGATTAGGCTTTAATCCAACAATTCCACTAGCTTGGGCACTCCGTGGTCCTAACCTATAATATTTTGTTGATCCTTTCCAAATTATGGTGTCGGGATTGCTCATATGCATCATGGTTATAGTTTAATCACCCGCAGATGGATCATTTGTGGTTCTCCAAGCCGTAAAATGCTTTTCAAATACAGTTTTTTGTTCCATCCAAACTTCATTTATGATAATATTGTATCACATAGATAATCAAAACTCTACCACAACTTTTTCTTCTCCTCCCAAGTTCGAGATTAAATTTGAATTTGAATTTGAATTCTCGTATCTGAGTACTAAATTCCTGTTGTCTAAAAGCTGAAGGATAACGGAACTCGAGGTCTTTCTTGTTACATTTATCGACCAAACAAGAGATTCATTCTGGTTGAGAAGTAAAAGGTTTCCATCTTGGTTTATGATCAACTTGCTCGAATCATCTTTGGTTGGATTATCGCAGTTTACGACCCAAATAACTCTTCGACCCAGGATATTTTTATACCAAATTCCTATATAACGGTTAGAGGAATTAGTACCAAAACCAAAGAATCCCAATTCAAAGCTTCCATCTTTAGAAATCAAAGTGTTGCCATCAAGAAATGAAGTTGATTGGGTGATAGTATCTGTAGCAAATGAACTTTGAGATTGGAAAAAAACATATTAGTGATGATAATTAGCCTAAAAGGAAAAGCCATTTTGTGATGATTTTGGGATCATACAAAACATTCAAAGAGTTTTGACCAAAGAGAAGCAAGATGGTATAGGATGAGAGTTGAGAATGAATGATACTGTTGGAATTTCACATAGGTTGCATTTGAAATATTCAGTGGTTACTTCTTTGTATTTTTAAAAGTATTATATGGAATATGAAGGAACTTTCTGAATACATGTAAGAGAGGCAAATCGTAAAGGACATAGTCAGCCAACTTTTTATTTAGCAAGAACCCAATCGAATATAACTACTTAATTTATCCAACTTCCCTTTTGTTATTGGGGATCTAACACTTTATATATATATATATATATATATATATATATATATATATATATATATATATATATATATATATATATATATATATATATATATATATATATATATATATATATATAACATTGTTGTTGTTTCTCAGCTCAAAGAGTAATTGATTATTTTCTTAGTCTAACAATCACAATCATTCAAATATCAATGAATAATCATTTAGACAATTAATCAAATAATGCAAGCACAATACAACCTCAAAATGTCATATATTACTCCTATGATAAATCATTAAGGTCGACATAACCTCTTTTAGTGATTCTTGAAAATCACTATTCAAGAATAGGCTCCCCTTACTTATTTGTCTCTTGTAAGGTTTGGGATACACACACGCACACACATACGCACATGTACACGCACGCACACACACAAGCACATGCACACACACACACACACACACACACACATACACACGCGCACACACACACACATGCACACGCACACACATCAGATTTAAATGTGATTTAAAATTGAATTTGAAATATAAAAAATCATATTTTTTGGAGAGATTTAAAGAGTAAATCATATCTAATTAATTCATCTATTTTCTGGAATAGGCTTAGGAATAGGCTTTGACCAACAAAAGGTTTGTTGGTTGTTGTAAGACTAATTGTACTAATTCAAAGTAGTTAATTTCCATTCTTGGGTAGAGTGCCCCAAGACGTAGGTGTGGTTTCACCGAACTGGGTTACCAATCTCTTATGTTTTTGCTTTCCAGCTTTCTGCATTGTTAATTATTGTTGTATCATTGTTGTCAATATGTACTTAAACTATTTTTAAAAGTTGGACAAGTTGTCTCAACATCTGGTCCAACACATGTCCCCTAAGGAATAGAACTTCAATTGGCATCAGAGTAAGCATCTTATTTTATTTGGGTGAGCTCCAGGGAGATATTTTATGTTAAAATGGACAATATTAAGGATGAAGGCTCTATCAATATACCACTTGTTTTGGATGACACCAGTCATGACTATTGGAAAGCTAAAATGGTTACATGTCTCAAATCCATAGATAGAAAAACTCGGAAGGTCGTGATTAATGGGTGGAAACATCTTGTGATTACTTCTCAAGAAGGTATCACAAGTTTGAGGCCTGAAGCTAAATGGATTGATGCAGAAGATAATGAAACTCTTTGAAACTCCAAGGTTTTGAATTTTATTTTCAATGGTGTTGACAAGAACATGTTTAGATTGATCAACACATGTACTGAAGTCAAATATGCTTGGGAGATTCTGAAGACTATCCATTGATAACATGAAAATGCATTGTATATTTTGACTCATTTCACATGCATTTTGATGTCAATTTTATGTACTTTTGTAGTATTATGTTGGTAGTAGGTGCTTATTTCAGGTACTTAGCAATTATAAGTTTGTACGCGACAAAATGAGGAAAAATGGCGCAAACGGGAAGAAGGAGCAAGAATTATGTTGTCATGACAGTCACTTTACTGTTATACCGGTCATCATGCACTCAAGAGAGGTCAACATGTCAGCTAAAGTCAACAAAATGAGGAAGACATATCAGCAAAGGGTAATATTTGACCCGTTAACATAAAGACGACCATCATGGTCATGACGGATACAGCGTTAGCAGTGTGACGCCCGTCCTGAATCTGTTGTCTAGTTTTTTTCGCCCTCTACTCAGAATTCAGTTTCTCCACCTCCTTCATTTTGTCGTCACTTTAGCATGATCCTAATAACTTCCGGTACGAATATTAGCCTACAAATAGGCATTTAAAAGTCATTTTTAGGATCCAAGCTTTATCTAGGCATAAATTTCACTTTGTAAAAGAAATAATTTCTCACATTTAGTGATCATTGCAACCTTAGAATTAAGTTTCGGAGAAAATTCTATTTTATAATCTGTTGTTGCTGCTAGATTAATCATGTTAGCATTATTTTCCATCATTTAATTTCTAGTTTCTTTACCAGATTTAAGTCTCCCTTCAGAGCCCCCTTTAAAATATTCAAGTATACCTTTTATGTTATTTGTAGGTTCTGTTTATTTGCATTATTTACTTACTCTTATGAACATGTATGCCATGAACAAGTTCTGCCTGTTTAGTCTTTTTACCATGTCAACTTAAATCGGTTGAGTCCAGAATGCAAGGACCGTCGTACCCACGGTACTCTAATAAGTCAGAAAATTAATATTTATAACGAGAATTTCTTTTTTGTCTAAATTTTTTCTGTTTTTACAAATTAAAGTTTATTGCGAAAGCAGAAACATAGGGATACTGGTTTCAACTCGAAAGAGTGAAACCAATATCTCATTATAGAAAAATTTAAAAATTAATTTAAAATACAGGAAAACCGCTTTTTAATTAATTTGAAAAAATATAATTTTCAATAAGGTGATTTTAAACTTATAATCGGATACGCGAAAGCCGAACTTTATACGTTTAAAATGTGGGACCGGACACGCGAAAGCGGATGACACCTTTAAAATTAATTTTATACTAAAATAAAATGTTTAAGAAAAAAGTGGTTACTTTTCAAACGGGATTTAGAAGTTGTAACACCGTACACACGAGAGCGGGCAATTTGATTACGGAGTCAAAATCCAGTACCGAACACGCGAAAGAAGACGATACCTTTAATTTAATCCTTGCCGGTAAGAAAATATTTTCTATTTATAATTATAAAATATGAATTAGTGAGCACAAACGATCGACGATAATCCCTGGTCTCTCATCAATATAATTAAGTTAACACGAACTTATTTTCCTCTTCTGCAAAACAAACACATTTAGATCACCTTAGATGAACAACTTAGTAGTTGAGAATGATACTTGTCATTTGGTCTCTGTGAGATTCGATACCTTTTATACTAAAACCAACAAATTTAGGATGTCAAGGATGAAATTCCTCACTACAAAGTTTGACAATCTGAGAATGGATGAAGTTGAATATATCTCTGATTTCAACATCAGACTTAGAGACATTTCCAACAATTTGTTTGCCTTAGGAGATAAGATGGCAAAAGATAAGCTAGTCAGGAAAATCCTCATATCTTTGCCTAGGAAATTTTTCATGAAGGTTACATCAATTGAAAAAGATCAAGACTTAAGCACCTTGATGGTTGATGAACTAATCGGTTCTCTTCAAACCTTTGAAATTTCTATAAATGGAAGATCTGAAAATAAGAACAAAGGTGTAGCATTTGTATCCAACACTCAAGAGGTTGAAGATCAATGTGATAAGGATACTGAAGAAAACCTATCAGATGTTATAGCTTAAGAAATTACAATAAATCTTTGAAGAACCTGGACAGAAAATGGAGGACAAACGTGCAAGACCTTAGGTCATACACTGGTCCCTAGAGAAAGAACTTGGAAGAAGACAAAGGAAAAGGGGTTATATGTTTTTTTAATGCGAAGGCTTTGGATATATCAAAGTTGAATGCCCTAATTTTCTAAAGAATTAGAAAAGGGGATCGACAATCACTTGGTCTGAATCTGATGATAGTGAAAGAGAAACTATCGACAAAGTAATGGCTTTCACTAGAAAGTATGAGTCTGTGGAAGAATCCAGTGATGAAGACATGTCTGAAGAAGAGCTAGCTGAAACCTTTGGACTTCTACACACCAAGTGGAAAGAAGCTTGCACTACATTTTAGAATAAAAATAAAACCATAAGTGTTCTTAATGAAGAAAATAATAGATTGTCTCAACTATCTCAGGTCTGGAAGAAGAAATCACTTTGCTCAATGTTAAACTTGAAAGTATGGAAGAGTATGTACCGATGATAAACAAAATTTAAGATGTGTTAGATGACGACTTAGAAGAAAATATGAAGGTTGTATGGTTTGACTACAATTCCATGAACAAAAAGATTAAACTCCCTTCAAGGAAGAAGATTAAGTTTCAAAAGGTGGACCACATGCCTCGGCATCATGCTCGACATGTGTACCCTCGTTGCAAAGGCTATACAAAATATGCAAAGAGATGTCATCATTATGTGAGATATGGTCACATAAGACACTTTTTCTACATATTATATGGTTATCCTTAGTTTAATGGACAACCAAGATCTAAAAGGAAGAAAGGGAAGAAGACTCTTGCTAAGCAAGTGTGGAAGCTCAAGGAAACTGTCAAGTGTATTTTAGTTTACATATATCCTAGAGTCTCTTTAAGATAAGTTTGGTATTTTAACAGTGGATGTTCACATCACATGATTGGTGAAAGGAGCTATACTGAATAACTTAAGACTTGCTCTCAGAGTTATATTACTCTTAGTGATGGAACTAGAAGAAAGATAACATGAATAGGAAAATTGGTTTACCGGGGATCCCTAGTCTTGATCAAGTTCTTCTAGTATAAGGTTTTGCTGCAAACTTGATTAGCATAAGTCAGTTATACGGTTAGGGTTTGAATGTGAACTTTAATAATTCTAACTACAGTGTCTCCAACAAAGATCAAGAAGTGATATTGAAAGGCTCAAGATCTAAGAACAACAACTACATGTGGATACCTCAAACCCAGAATATGTCCCCAATTGTTTGTCATCCAAGGGTGGAAAGACTAATTTGTGGCACCTTAACTCTGGCCAACAAAGTACCAAAATCTTCATACCTGAAGAAGAGAGAGTTGAAGAAGAAGTTCATAAATTTTTTGATGTCTCAGCAGATGTCCTACCTGAGGAATCTGACATTGTTTCTAGTAGCTATAATGCTGAAAAACATTCAATCAATGAGGGAAGTTTATCCAAAACTCAGACACATGACCCTATTAAAAATATTATAGAAAGTCTAAATTATGGAGTCACAATAAGATTTAGAAATATGATTACCAATTCATGCTTCACTGAGCCAACAATCAATAAGGAAGATTTGAATGTTGGATTTTGGATAAGTAACATGAATGTGAGTTTGTGGGGGTTAGTCTCAAAGACTGAAGATATGTATGATGGAATGACAAACAAAATGGTGCAGCACTGTGTTCAACAAGTAAAGTTTAACCTTAAGATAAATAGTTCTAGAGAACTTGTGTGTCTTCTTAAAGTAAAGAAGTTGGAAGACAATGATATTATGTTACAAAGCAACTACGGTGGGACCATAATGAAAAAAGTGGGGAATGAAAATGCAAGTCATGATATGATTCTAGCTACTCTTAGTTTTTTCATGGAGAAATTAATATTGGGAATGTGTGAGTTATAGGCTCTTCCACATGAGATCGTTACTGCTCTTAGAATAAGGAACTTTGTTACAAATAAAGTTATAAAGTTTATGTCCATAATTAAAACTTGGAAAAAGTCAACCTAATGACACTAACCAAGCTAGGAAGCAAGTCAAGATGACATTACCACTTATGGACTTTATAAGACTCGTGCAAGGAATTGTTATTCAAGGAAAGATTGACTGTCAGGCTGTAGATCCTCCCATCATTGAACAATTCGTGCTTAAGAAGAAAAGTCTGGAGAATTTTAGTGAGATTGCATTAACTCCTTATCAATTCGTGCTTAAGAAGAAAAGTCTAGAGAATTCTAGTCAATTGATCTATAGTCTGTATGCTGGACATTGTGCTCGTCACAATATACCATATTTAGATGCGAATGATTTTGTTGCTAGTAAAAGTATTTTAGAAGTCTAACTCATGGTTAGAACTATAAGTGATCAGTCTCTAAGTCAAAATACTTGGACTGACAAGATCTAGAAAACCACTTTAAGGGATCAAGATGTTGATAAAGATGTACTAGACATCATGTTTGACATATTGAAGACCAAGTCTCAAATTCATAATAACATGATGATGGAAATGGAAATTAAGGTTATGATCTCATTGGTCCTTATGTTAAGCAAGGTGTTATGATGTCTGTTACAAATGATAGACAACTGCTTCTGAAAGGCAGTCATACTAAATTACAACGGATAAACCAAATGTTGAATGAGTACAATGTGGGACTAGATGCCATGACATTGTTCTATGTTAATTTGAGAGATATGAGTATTTCAAAGAAAATTTACATTAGTCATCTCTTCATTTGGACATCTTTGAATAACATGATTGTCACTGAGAAATAGTTGATAGACATATTCACCAAAGCATAGGATGCAATTAAGTTTGAAAACTCAAGAAGTGATCTTGGTATCTGCATCTATGAATCCATGTAGCAATCAATTATTGGGAGTTGTGCCAAAAGAGAACAAATGTTTCTCTTCCCTAAGACCTTTATGGTTCATAAAATAAGGTGAATTCTTCTCCTATATGAGTTGAGTTATAATTGGGTTGGCGTTACAAATAAAAAAACCATTCTTTTTTACTTCATCATACTCTCAGATAAAAAATCCATCTCCTATCTTTCAAGCTCATCCTCATTTCTACAAAATGAATCAAAATTCTAAAGATTCATATAAGAAATCAAGTGGGATTTTCTCTGTCAAAGAAATTGATGTACCTAAGGATGTTGGTGATCTTCTTGAGTATATGTCTAATAAGACCAAGAAAGTTCGTTCAACTTTGTCTGGAAATGTTAAGAGTAGTATCACCATCGTGGAACCTTCTGGGGGTACGTCTGTCACCGAGAAGATAGTGACCTCCAATTTGAATCCTTATAAGATAAGGAAGATAGAAGTTGCAGTTTCAGAACTAATGGAATCAAGTGATTCAAGTGACTTAAGTGATTCAGAGTCAAATATGGACTGCTAGGATTGATATTTCATTTAAGAAGCTGAAGATTGGAGCCTTCTTCCTGAAGATTGAAGGCTGGTGATTCCTGGTGTTTTTGTTACTTAGTTTTCATTGTAGCCCTTGCATTTGGACACATTTTGTTTCCTTGTTCTGGTTTTGTAATGACGTGATAAGACTTTCTAAAATATTTACCAATAGTTGACCTAATGATCTAGCATCATGTTCAACATATTCTACTTGTTTATTTTTGGCTACCCTTGTGTGTATGAGATAACATACTAACCTCTGGGCTGACTGACTAATCTTGCTGAGGAAAACCTTTGCCAAATTAATGCAAAAGGGGGGAGTAATGGTGTATGGAGTGGACTGGTGACTACTGACTTTTATGATGTATGAGGATCTTCTTATGTCCTGACATATCCTGATGTGTTTAGTATTCACTGATATATCTAGTACTAACTGATTTTTTTGTGCGCACTTGTTGAAGCATCTGGCCTGACATCTAGCTCTCATCTGCTGTGTGTGCCGAATTTTTGTGTGTTAGTAGTAGCTTATAATCTCTGACTACTTACTACTAATTGTGTGTACATGCATGACTATTTCATCTAGAATGATTGCATGTATTTATATTTATGGAGCATTGTGTGTAGAAAACTCATGATATTTTGTGTGTGTTTGTATGTGTGTATGTGTGCGTGTGTGTGTGTGTAACTACCTCATGATTTATGAATTATGCTCTAGTTTGGTTACTTATGCTTCTACTATTGTATGCTCAGATGGATATTCTTTTGATACTGCTATTGTTGGTCTAATTATACCCATGATACTTAGCTATTTTGTGCTCGAATAGTTGTTTTTCCAAAATTTTCCAAAGGGAGAGATTGTTGGTCCTTTTAGGATTAGCTGCATTATGCAAAATAATATGGAGTTTGCTCAAGTTGGTTCTGGTGCATAAGGGATACTTGTTGAACACGATGTTCCAACATCTAGTCTCTGTCTAAAGACATATGATATTGCAATTTTGTTTTAGTATTTCTCTATCCAAGATTCGCTCTAAATCAGATTTGTTGCAGTTATTTTAGCAATATTTTGTTGATTTGTTTGACAGTTGGAGATGTTCAAATCAGATTTAAATGTAATTTAAATTGAATTTGAAATATAACAAAATCATATCTATTGGAGATATTTAAGGAGAAAATTATATCCAATTGATTCAACTATTTTCTTGACAAATTAAATAGAGACATCTAAGTGGAAAAAGCCCAGAAGAAATTTCTATATAAGGAGACACAATTCTCATTGTTTGACAAGATTTTTGGTGCGCAAGAATTAGGTTCTTTGTTCTAGGGTTTGAGTCTTTTATTACTTATATTCCACGTTAATACCATAACTGGATTAGTGTTGAATCTACTATTATACACCACTATGTTTCAGTTACTTGGCATAGTTTGTTTGTCTTGGTTGAGCTGTAATATTTAACATTGTTCGTTAAGTTGTAAACACCAATCACAAGTTGTGTGGTTGAGATGAAAGTGAGTTGGTTCTAATATTTAGAGTGGGTCCTTAAATATAAAGACACTAAAATTAGGAAGAGGCTTTTAACAACATAAGTTTTGTTGGTTATTGTAAGACTAAGTGTACTAATTCAAAGTATTGAATTTCATTTCTTGGGTAGAGTCCCTCCAGACGTAAGTGTGGTTTCACCAAATTGTGTTACCAATATCTTGTGTTTTTTTCCAGCTTTATGCATTTTTAATTATGGTTGTATCATTGTTGTTAATCTATTCTTAAACTGTTTTTAAAAGTTGGACAAGTTTTCTCAACATCTGGTCCAACATTTAACCTATGAGGAACAAAATTACAATAATATATTGGCAAACCCCGCCTAAAGAGATCAATCTTGATATCTCCAGAGAGTTATATGCCAATGTGCAACCTTCAGATGTTGATACCATGATATCACATGTATCATGGCTATGGAGGAAACAAGTTCCATATGATATACAAACACATAAGTGCTTAGAGGATAATTTTATGGAAAATCCTGATAAAGTAAACCCTTATCAAAGGCATTAGTTAGAAATAATAGGGATTATGATAGGATCTCCGCCGATAAGAGGTAGGAAGATCAGGTCGACCCATGAAATTCAAAAGGACCAACCTCGTCATGAATGCCCAAATATGGTTAACCTTTATCATATCCAATATTGATTTGGACAAGGCTGATACAATATATGCCCCGTGTTTAATATATATATAAGGGTAAAAGGGTAATTATACACATAAATATTTTTCAGATAACATGCCATTTTCGTGACTTGGGTAGTAGTGATGTATGGCTAGATACTGCTCACTATTTATTAAGCTTACACACATAAGGATAAATTGGTGAGAGAGCGAAATACGGAACACCGTAAGATAGAGTACTTATGAGAATTACACGACACTGAAAGGTGTGTTGTGCTTAAATGAATTGTATAACATCGTTAGGTATGGTGTACTTAATAAGAATGTGAAATACGGTAAGGTACTATGCACTTAAGTGAAATATAGTACATCATAAGGTACAATGCACTTAAGTGATTTTCAGCTTGCAACCCACACAAAAGGTTCTATAAATAAAACCCGTGTGAAGAAGGTTTTACACTTGATGCAATTTGGTTTGAACCCTAATCGTAGTACCATCTCTCTCTCTCTCTCTCTCTCTCTCTCTCGGTCTTCATTTGTAGCACCTAACATTGAGATTAAAAGAAATTTGTTCGTGTGGACTGAGTAAAGGTATTTTTCTTAGTTTAGCATTTGTGATTGTTCATTCGATTATGCATCAAAGGTGTTAATCGCCATAAGAAGTAATTATTTTTATCAGTGATCATGATCATTCGTAAGGATCGACTTAAGAGAAATTTTTCTTTTCCGCTACGTTTATATTGTAATTTTCCTCCAATACTTGCAAAACACTTTGAACCCTAAATCAATGGATGATTGAGACAATGAATGAATTTATTTTTAGCTTTTCAAGAGTGTGTACCTTGATTTGATGTTTGTGGTCCTTTTTATAGGAGTCCCATTAGGTTTTTTGTAGGCCTTTTTCCTTTTAATTTGATTAATACCATTCATATATGAAGATGTCATGATGTAAATCATTATGCAATCTAATGGTCTTGCCTTGGTTTCTTGCATATATGGAGTGCTTTATAGGGCATGTATATGCCTAATCCCAAAGACCTAGGAAATTCTCCTTTATGAAATATTTGTATCCCTGCGCCACTAAACTAATGTCATTCATCTTGAAAATATATTTATCCATGTGGTTATATGGCATTTTTGGACTCGTCTTCATTGGGATGCTTTTAGGGCTAAGACTGGGTAGAAACAATATCATTTTCTTCTCTCCATGTTATCCTTGTTATAAATTTATTTTTCTTTGGACTTGAGTGATTAAATTGGTCTTTTCGTTGTAGGTCTAATATCATTCTGAACTAACCGTATATTAGGCTTATGGCTCATTACGTTGATGAGCCGACTTCAATCCTGCTGAATCCTTCACATTGCCATCCCTAGTTTTGGATACATTTTAAGGAAAAATATTCCTTAACAATGGAAGATTGTAATATCCCATTATCTCTTATGCTTGTGTATGTTATGTATGAAATTGTGTTGAGATGTGCATATGAGATCATTTCTCTAACTAGTAAATAGATTAATTAGGTCTAAGTAAGTTATGAGTTTATTGAACTATTAGATGTCCAATAGAAAATGATTTTAAGGACTTTACAGAGGTTGAGAAAGAATTATAAGTGAGAAAAAATTGTTTTCGAGTATGTCTTTAAGGAGATACTCATATTCTGACACCCGAACTGCAATGAGTGAATAAAAATGAATTATCGCTTGATGACTATTTTGGAATGTGAGATTTGTTAAGGATTTTGGAATAGAAAGATATCTCAAACTTCTTAATCCTATGTTCAAACACATCTTTTCAATTTTCAATTTATACCTTTCAATCTTTGAATGTTAGAGACCTTACCATATTCAATGAATTGATTAAATAATTCTTTTCAATTAAGTTATTATTATATCATTGTAAATTGGATTAGAGTTACTATTAATTTTCTATTCTATTCATGTTGATTTCTTAAACAAATTAATTTGTTCATATTAATGTGACATACTTTTTGTGCCAAGAGCTCACTCTATAGGAAAGGTTCAATTACACTTTATAGTAAAGGTTCAATTAAGAAAAGAGTGAAAATAGTTTGGATTGAGTTATGTATATATGATGATAAATAATGACAAATAAGAAGTATCTTACTTTTCACACATGGGAATTGACTAATTTTTTGAATCTTATTTAATGATTAAATTAATTAAATATCATTAGGTAAATTATAACTCAAATATGGAATTAGTAATATTCTTGATGTGTTGTGTACTTTATTTTTTAAAAATGTATAATTTAGATGACATATGATGTGTATATATGTTTGAAATTGATATGAATGATATAAACGATGATAAATCCTTTAATCGCGCAATTGTTATTGACGTGGTGTGTATGCGTTGTTGAAATAAATCATGTGAAGTTTCTCTAAATGCTTTATGTGAAGTTCATATATGTGAATCATGTAAAATTATTTTGTGTGAATTATGTGAAATCCGAACATGTGAACGTGTATTATAAAATCCAAACATGTGAATGTTGTGAACAAGAATTGTGAAAATTGGATAACTATCGTGCTGATAGTAAACTCTTTAACTACTTACATATTCACACATCAAACAAAAAGGCATGTAATATATGACCTTTTAGTGTATTATTTTAATTACCTATCAAAAAACTGTTGAGAAAAAATTAACAAATCATAGAGAAAAAGAGGAAAATAATAACAACACAAGAGATTACTGTGGAAACTCTAAAATCCGAGAAAAAATCACGACCGTTGTCAAATGACAACCAAAGAATAACATTATATGAAAATTGTTACAACATATAATATATCATCAACTAACTCAGGCCCCCAATACACTCACACCTTCCAAAACAAATATTTAACTACATCTCACAACACTCTAATACAAGAGTATAAGAAAACAAAGAAAGTCAAGCACAAGCTTAAGGTGTTTTTGATTGATACATCTTGAAATGAAGAACTTGAATCCTATATATAGCCCTGACCCCTCTCTTCATTCAAAAAATAATAAGCGATGTGAGACTTTTTCAATATGTATATTTTCAACCAACCCCAACAATCTCCACCTTATTTGAAAATAATATATTAACTTTCATTGTCTTCACCTACAATTATACTCCATCATAAAGAGTATCAACATGTACATTTTCAATCAATCTCAAAAATATCCACCTTGTGTAATCTTGATTGTATCAATACATCCTTGACTTGAACTTTCCACAAGTCAAAAAAAAATTTCCATCAATTTTCTCTAGCGCAAACTACATAGCGGAATTTGTGACTGCGACTCAACAACTCTTTCACAATATTACCCTTCTTTTCTGATATGGAAGATCAGACAAAATGCAACCATAGAGCATACTAAGAACACTTATCCCCATATCAAACCAAAATCTTCGATACCAATTGTTGGGGAGTTCATGAGAGTCAGGAGCACCAATAGGTCTAATGCTCCAGGACCACAAGAGAGGGAGATGCCACATCTCAATCCAAAATCTTAAGGAGTTAGGTAAATAAGTCATCTCTCATATAAATCTAACATCTCACCCATTCATAGGAGATGTGAGACTTTAACCACTCACACTTGCACTCAACATTCCCCCCCACAAGTGTGAGACCTCCCCACATCCTATAACATGATCCAACACTAGATCCAACTCCCGCTCCCCCACCAAGCCGAACCACGACTCTGATACCACTTATTAGTAAAAATAAACAAAGCATAGAGAAAAATAGGAACATAATAACAACACAAGAGATTAATGTTGAAACTCCAAAACCAGAGAAAAAACCACGACCGTTGTCAAATGACAACCAGAGAATAACACTATGTAAAAATTGTTAGAAAACATAATACACCTTCACCTAACCCAGGTCATTGGTATACTCACACCCTCCAAAATAAACATGTACATATATCTCACAACACTCTAATACAAGAGTATAAGAGAACAAAGAAATCCAAATACAAGTTTAAAATGCTTTTGACAGGTACATCTTGGAATGAAGAACTTGAATTCTATATATAGCATTGGACTCTCTCTTCATTCATAAAACGAAGCGAAATGGGACTTCTTCAACATATATATTTTTAATCAACCCCAACAATTATGTAATTGTTGAAATAAATTATGTGAAGTTTCTCTATATGCTTTATGTGAAGTTCTTATATGTGAACCATGTAAAATCATTTTGTGTGAATTATGTGAAATCCAAACATGTGAACAAGTGTTATAAAATCCAAACATGTTAGTTTTGTGAACAAGATTTGTGAAAATTGGATTACTTTCATGTTGGTAGTAAACTCTTTAACCACTCACATATTCTCGCATCAAATAAAAAAGGCATGTAATATATGATCTTTAAATGTATTATTTTAATTATCTACCAAAATACAAGTTACACAATCTTTATACAATGCAAAATATATTAATTTCTCTATTTATAACTTAATATTAAGAGATTTACTTCATTCACGGAAGATGCTTGTCTTTTAGAAAAAGATTGTTCTTCAATGAGATAATTTCAATTAAGAAATCTGGTTCCTTTGGTTGAGGTAAAGTACTTTCACTATCTAATATCATAATCACATGTGGCATGTTTGACATATAATAAGGAATATGTTGCACACATAGAAGACCTATTTGAATGCATCGTAAAGCTTCATTTTAAATACATGTGTCTTTTAAACAATCATCAATCGATTCATGTGGGGTTCCCTTTCTCCATAATCTCCATGCCTTCAAAAAATTCATTAAAATTGTTATTTAGTGCTTTAGTAAAAGCAAAAGAATTATTTAGTGTCATACTTAATAAGATTTTGATCATGTTCATGATAGATAAGTGATCTATTTTTTTCCACTTATTACTTCTAACAATAACACGCCAAAGCTAAATACATCGGAATTTATGGAAAATAATTCTTACTCAGGCGTCATATAACCACTGAAAAAATTCATTTGAAAATTAATTTGATGAAAAATTAATCATATGAAAGTTTTATCATCATATAAGATACTTACTATGTTCTAACTATTCTTCTTGTGTTTCCTTCGATTTGATCACCTCCGAACATTTTAGCTAGGCCAAAATCTAAAATTTTTGGGTTCATTTCATTGTCTAATAAAATCTTATTCGCTTTCAAATATCTGTGTATGATCCTTAACCTAGAATCTTGACGAAGATATTAAGTCCTCATGCAATTTTATTCAAGATATTAAACCGCAAAGACCAATTTAAATGTTTACTTTGAATTTGATCCGTTAAAATTATCCAATAAATTGATAAGGCAATTATTTTTCTTTTCAAAATAACATATAAAACAAATAAGTTTATTGGTTTTTAAAGAGAGAGTTACTAACCAAAAATAAATAAATCAAAACTTCTTTTAGACATATATATTCATATAGTAATATTTTTTCCTCTCCTTCAAGGCAACAACTAAAAACCTCCACAAGATTTCAATGTTGTGATTTAGGGCACAATATGACTTCATTTTTAAATTCTATCAACCCTAGTTCCGAATTTTCTCAAAGTCTTTTGAATGCAATTATTTGTCCATATATCAATGTATCCAGAATTGTATGATTAAAAAATCAATATTTGATGAAACTGATCAACTGTTTTTTAATTTAAAATAAAATATACCTTATATATGCGTCCAGAACCACCTTCACCAAGTTTATTGTCTAATGATAAGATATTGATAGCCTTGAGCATTGTAGTTACATCAAATAGAGAAAGCTCAAAATATTCATGTCTTCACTTGAAGATTTTTCCCATCAAAAGTGCAATTGAAATATGTAATAGAAAACTCCAAAATCACCTTTTTCGTCTGCCCGTGTTTATCATCTGCATTACAAGTTCACAAAGAAATGAATCACTAGCCAAATCTCTATTTAATGTAACAAAAACTAAAAAGAAATTTCAAACTTTTACCATTATCCGAACTAGCATCTCAAGGAACATATAAATCTTGGTCACTACCTTGTGAAAGTCTCAAATCAAGAAGATCATCAAACCAAAGAGAACAACTACTAACTTCTCTAGTTGGATCCAAATATGTATAAACAGTGCAAGAACAATTTTGCAAACATTTCATTCTGCAATTATCAAGTGTCATGTTTAGATCAATCCAAGAATTCGTAGTATCCGGAAACTTCACCCGGACAAATTTATGAAATCCGTCTCGACTTTTAACTCCACAACTCCAATTTCCACTCCGTACACATCCTCGTGTCCAATCCATTGCATTCCATCTTTGATTAGATTTCGGCTCAAATCCGCCTAAACATTGACACATTGGCGAGTCGTCTATGATGCAATGTCCATTCCCGCCACAAACGTTGTAAACATCACAAGCATCAAGTGGCAAGGATTGATAAACATAGGATTGATAGACATTCCATGTTTTCGACTCGGGAACCCGAATGAGACGTTGGCAAGACGAAAGGGTTTGGTTGATAATCAATATAGAGATCACAAATTTGTTCTTAAGTGTGTACATATAATGCGCATATAATGCGCCTCGTCTTCGTTGTCGATAAACTCGAAATTATAGACCGAATTAGTCTTTATTCCAATAACTCCACTAGTTTGAGCATTCCATGTCCATGGTCCTGTCCTATAATATTTTGTTGATCCTTTCCAAAGTATGGAATCGGGACTGTTCGTATATGTTGCAAATGAAATTTGAGATAGAACGAAAAACAGATTAGTGGTGATAATTAGTATAAAAGGAAAAGCCATTTTGTGATGATTTTGGGATCATACAAAACAACCAAGGAGTTTTCACCAATGCGAAACAAGATAGTATATGTTTGTTTTCAATTATAATATAACGTAGAAACTTCTTGCATGCATGTATACTGAAACACGATATTCAAACGTCATGATGTAGAAACTAGCATGTGTATTACTTAGAAAAAAGATAGTGAGGGAAGGTGTTGACCCGTTTTCGAAGGAGGTTGCAACCTTAATTGGAACAAGAACATGCGGTTTGGACTTTTATTTAACATAGTACAAGATATAGTTATCTTATTCAAAGGCCAGGGATATGTGAAATAAAAAAGTGTAATATTTATAATTATTTAACATGCGCTTTCGACTATTTGTGGTTAGTTCCAGCCACACTAATATATATATATATATATATATATATATATATATATATATATATATATATATATATATATATATATATATATATATATATATATATATATATATATATATATATATATATATATATATATATATATATATATATATATATATATATATATATATATATATATATATATATATATATATATATATATATATATATATATATATATATTAGATTGAAATTTTTAATATTTTTACGTTAAATATTTTTAGAATTGTCATTAATTCAATTCAAATTAAAATGATGTATATAATTAAAATTAAATAAAAAATTATAAAGAGATAGAATCATAATCTCATTTCTTTAAATAAGAATTACTATTAAAAACAATTTAACAAATTCATCAATCTTAATCATTTCTTCCTTAATATATACTTTCAGTAAAATACTAACAATTACTAATATTTCTAATTTATAAAAAAAAACATAAACCAATTTCAAAATAACTTAACCAGTATATTTAATGCACAAAGTCACAAATCATAAACCAAAATTTTAAATATGCAGAACAGTGTGAATTATTTGCATATAAGGAAGAACATGTAAAAAAAAAATAGTCACTGGATCCGCATAACCCATGGATGGAAATATTAGCAGGTCATTATTGAAAATATGTCTTCTTCACTTCTTTATGGATGGTTCAATTTTGTAATATCTCCATGAATATTTTACTATAATTAAAAGAACATAAGTTAATAGTTAAAAAATAATCTGAATAAATAGTAGAATTTATATAATTTTTAAAATTTACCATCAATAATTGAGTAAAATTATTGGCACCGAATTAAGCTAAAGTGTTATTATTTTCCTGCACAAAACATAAAATCATTCAATCACTAAATATATCTTGGTACATTCACATACTCAATTTGATATTGACTTACAATTGATGGTATGTTGTATGAATTATTGAGCAAAATAGATGCACTTGTATTGGACACCTCATATTGAACTTGTGTTTGTGAATCATGCATTTTATTGTTCTACACGACATAAAATAAAAATATATTTTTTTGTAGTTGACTGAAGACAACAATTAAATGAAATAATTCAACAATACTTGAATTTGTGAAGCTTTAGAGCCAACATTTTTCTTTCTTTTGGGAGGTTGAGACTCTACCTAACCTTTTGGGCGTTTTGAACTCTTTTTGCCTTCTCTTTTTTTTAATCCTTTTGCTTGTGCCAAATCATCATGGGTGCTTGTAGACTCCTTAACTTTAACAATAAACTCATTCACCTGAGAAATATTAACTTGATTCTTTTGAAACTCTAGCATGTGCCTGTCCAATTCATTAGTGGTTTTGCAAAGGAATGTGAATGCTTCTGGACTTCTACATGCTTTAGTGACTATCCTAATAAGGCGAGGACAAATCTGTTGGTGTAAGCCCTAGAGGCCAATACTTTTGGTACTTGTATCGAATTATTTCTTAATAATAAAAGGCTTTTTCTTTATTATGTTTGTTTAATAAAGTCCCTAGAATAGTTCGTCCGTTTAATGTATCAAGTGTGACTTAATCATGAGATTCCATTAAACATAAGGACACTATTCTTAAAGCATTTGTAGTCGAGCTTTGTTGTACAGTGGGATAACATTAAAGCATTAAGACTATTATATATATAGATTGATGATCACATCTCATGGATCATGGATAAGGAGTTATCAAGTCTTAAACATAGGTATGAATATTAAGAGTAATATTTATACTGGATTGACCTGCAATGAGAATACTATATAGAATGTGTAAGACCCCAATTTTGACCCTAATATCCCTCATGCAATTTCACCATATGCATTAACATTGGGATCATACCTTGGCATCCTCCTTACCCCTCTCTCATTGGGTTTGTTTTGGGAGAGATCACCAAGCACCATGTGATTGTATCATACTTGTATTTATCATTTTACTAACCCAAAATACCAAAAAATATGTATTTTCATTTGCCTAACTTTTTGTAGGTAGGGCATGATCCTCATTGATATATCAAGTCCATATCAAGGGTTTGAGACCCTCATGACTAAAAGCACAACCATGGATTGATCCACAAATGTTTCAAAGCATCATATATGAGTCCCAATGATCTCTACATGTTATATTAATCAAATTTTCTTCAAGAGTTTGGAGGTGATTTGCCTTGGAAACCCTAATTTAACTAGGTATCTTGAGTAACTTCTCCAACAAGCTATTGTAAGAACAAAGTTGGTTCTACAATATATCTCTAAGATTTTGATGATAATAAAGGATGAAACAAAAGTGGTACTCTAACGTGATTTTTATCTTAGTGTGCAGGACTCTGAACACTTCGCAGGATTCTGACAATACATCAGATATAAAATTATGTCAGATATTCGATAATCAGATGCCACTCAGAAAGGATACGTACAGAAGGTTTTGGCTCTGACCAACGCAGATACCATCGTAACATTTATAAGTCAGAAGCTCCGTTAAAAGACTACTGAATTCAGACTCTGATACTTAAGAAGTCTAGAGCACTGAGAAGCTATGATGAAGTCATACATAATCATCCTCTGAAGACAAACTCTGACATATCAAGACTCTGATGTAGACTCACCAGTCCAGAACGCGTAACCGAAAAGAATCTTAATATGGAAAGAAAGTATTTAAAGAAGGGAATAATGAGGCGGACAAAATGGTTTTAGAAAGAAACAAAGTGAGTAATGACATTAATTATTCTTCAATGACCAAGATTCTGTCATCACTCCAACGGTCCTTCACAACGACTATATAAAGGATGGATTACCTCACAAGAGAACACACCTGAGACACACATAAATCTCATTCATCCTCTCTCATTTTCACGAGTTGTTGTTCTTACGTGAAAATCTTTTGTTCTTATATTTCTGTAATATTTGTTTTTTGTTAGAAGCACTTTACATTACAATCTACTCTTGCTTAAACTACTTCCTCAAGTGACTCTGCGCAGTCTGAATACTTGAGAGGGCTAAGAGATTATTCTCTTAGACGTTTGGTTGTGTAATCTTTCAAGATTAGTGGATTAAATCCTTTTTGAAGGTGAAATCACCTTGGCCGGGTGGATTGGAGTAGCTTTGAATTTCAAGCGAACCAGTATAAAATTCTGTGTGTTTTTTATTTATGAAAAAGTTTTTTATTTCCAAAACAATTCAAACCCCCTTTCTTGTTTTTCTCAACTTTCAATTGGTATCAGAGCTACGGCTCTGTTATTGATTTTCTAATCAAACACTTAACAGTGTAGAGAGATCCAGCGTGACAAAAACTATGGCCAACACCAATGAAAGAGATAGTTACAACGCTAAACCTCCAATCTTTGATGGAGAAAAATTTGATTATTGGAAAGACAGAATTGAAAGTTTCTTTCTGGGCTACGACGTTGATCTCTGGGATATTGTCACAATTGGTTACACACCACCTGTGACAGACGTTGGAGTTGCTATTCCCAGAAGCAGAGTGTCAGATGATCAGAAGCGTGAATTCAAAAACCATCACAAAGCCAGAACGATACTACTCAATGCCATTTCCTACAATGAATATGAAAAGATCACCAATAGGGGAACAACTAAAGAAATACTTGACTCCCTGAGGATGACTCACGAAGGAAATTCTCAAGTCAAAGAAACAAAGGCTATGTCTCTAATCCAGAAATATGAAGCCTTCAAAATGGAGGACGATGAAGTTGTAGAGGTAATGTTTTCTAGATTTCAAACTTTAATTGCAGGACTCAAAGTGTTGGATAAAGGATATACAACTGCGGATCATGTCAAAAAGATTGTTAGAAGTTTGCCAGAGAAATGGAGACCCATGGTCACAACCTTAAAGCTATCAAAAGATCTGAATAATATCAGCCTTGAGGAACTCGTCAGTTCACTCAGAAGCCACGAGATAGAACTGGAGGAAGATGAACCCCAAAAGAAGATCAAGTCTCTGGAACTAACATCCAGATCCGAAAGACGCAAACCAGATAGAAACAAAGCCTTCCAGGCCGAAGAAGAAGACAACGATGACTCTGAGAAGGAAGACTCTGACGACGAAGAAGAATTATCCCTTTTAACCAGAAGAGTAAAACAACTCTGGAGAAAAAGGAGTAATAACTTCAGAAGACCAATACCCAAGTGGGATCGATCAGAATCAACTTCCAGAGGTAAGTCTAACAAAGATATAACATGCCATGAATGTAAGGAAACATGTCATTACAGAAACAAATGTCCCAAGTTGAAGAAAGAAAGCTCTAAAAGAGAAAATTTCAAGAAAAGTTCATTCAGAACCAAAAAAGGACTGATGGCCACCTGTGACGATAGTGGATCTGATTCCTCAGAATCAGACTCTGAAGAACAGGCAAATGTTGCACTCATGGCTACCACCTCCAGAAATACATCAGATGGAGAATCTGAATCTGAAGAGGTATTCTCTGATCTTTCTCGCTCTGATCTTGAATCATGCCTTTCTGAAACTCTAAACTCATACCAGAAACTTAAACAAAAATTTAAAGTTGTAAAAGAGGTTCTTGAAGAAACCATCGAAGAATGTGGTAAACTTGAGATGACAGTTTCAGAACTAAAAGATGAAAATCGAACTTTGGTATTAGAAAGAGACTCCACAAATAAACAATGTTTAAAACTTGAAGAAGCGTTATCTCAAGCTCCACAAACTTTGAACACAGTAATTTATGAATATGAAAAATCTTTTCAAAAGTTTCTGAAAAATGGGATAGAGAGAAGCAGAATGTCATCCATGATTTATGGAGTTAGTCAGAATAATAAAAGAGGAATTGGGTATGACCCTAGTGAAGATAAATCTTCCACAAATGACAAACCTAAATCTCCGTTTTCTTATCACTACACACATACACAAGCACAACGTTTTGATAATGCTAGAAAACCCAAAGTTCTAAGAAACTCTGGGAAAACTAATCATAAAGGACCCAAAAGATTCTGGGTACCAAAGGATAAGATTGTTTATGTTGCAGATATCTTATGCAGCAAAGTTAAGACACCAATCATGGTACCTGGACTCTGGATGCTCGCGACAAATGACGGGAATAAAGTATATGTTCCAAAGCCTGGAACTTAAAGATGCTGGCTTCGTAGGTTTCAGAGGAAATCAGAAAGGAAGGATCAGAGGCTACATAACTATTGGTAATGGAACTCTTCCCTCTATATCTGATGTTCTCTATGTAGAAGGATTAATGCATAACCTATTATCAATAAGTGAATTAAGTGATAACGGTTATGATGTAATCTTCAATCAAAAAACATGTAAAGCAATTAATCAGAACAATGGAACATTCCTATTCACTAGCAAGAGGAAAAACAATATTTACAAAATAAATCTTTCAGACTTAAAAGAACAAAATGTAAAATGTCTGATGTCTGTTCATGAAGAGCAATGGGCATGGCATAAACGCTTGGGCCACATTAGCATGAGAAAATTATCTCAGCTAAATAAACTCGAGTTAGTCAGCGGTCTACCCAAGCCGAAGTTTTCTTCAGATTCTCTATGTGAGGCATGTCAGAAAGGGAAATTTTCTAAAACATCTTTTAAAAAGAAAAATATTGTTTCCACCTCTAAGCCTCTGGAACTTCTTCACATTGACCTGTTTGGACCTGTTAAAAAAGCATCAGTCAATGGAAAGAAATATGGACTAGTTATTATTGATGATTTTAGTCGCTGGACATGGGTAAAATTCCTACAGCACAAGAGTGAGTCTCACTCTGTATTCACTAGCTTCTGTTCCAAAGTGCAAAACGAAATTGACTCCAAAATCATCAGAGTCAGAAGTGATCATGGTGGAGAATTTGAAAATAATTTTTTTGAAGAACTATTCAATTCTAATGGAATATCCCATGATTTCTCCTATCCTAGAACTCCACAACAAAATGGAGTTGTAGAAAGGAAGAATAGGACACTCCAAGAGATGGCCAGAACCATGATCAATGAAACAAATGTGGCTAAGCACTTTTGGGCTGAAGCAGTAAATACAACATGTTATATTCAAAATAGAATCTCTATAAGACCTATTCTGGAAAGGACTCCCTATGAACTGTGTAAGGGAAGAAAACCCAACATTTCTTATTTTCATCCTTTTGGATGCTCTTGCTTTATTCTGAATACTAAAGAACATCTGAACAAGTTTGGTTCAAAAGCACAAAAAGGTATTATGTTAGGATACTCAGAACGCTCTAAAGGCTACAGAGTATACAACACAAAAACCAAAATTGTGGAAAAATTAGTTCATGTTAGATTTGATGATAAGCTTGACCCTGAAAAGTCAAAGCTAGTTGAGAAACTTGCAGATCTGGAGATTACTCTTGTAGGTTCTGACGAAAAGACCAAAGCACCAGAAGTATTTGATAAACAAAGTCCATATGCAACTAAAGCCTCAATTATCCAGAAGAAATCAAGAAGCCGCCCCAACATCTCTGAGGATTTGATTCTGGGAAACAAGGATGAACCTGTCCGAACTAGGTCAACATTCAAGGTACCTGAAGAAATCCCTCTAGGACTAGTATCTATGATTGAGCCTACTTCCTGTGATGAGGCACTTCAAGACGATGACTGGGTTCTAGCTATGAAAGAAGAGCTAGATCAATTCTCAAAGAATGACGTCTGAGATCTTGTTCCAAAGCCTAAAGGTACTCACATTATTGGAACCAGATGGGTGTTCAGAAAGAAACTGAACGAAAAAAGCGAAGTTGTCAGAAATAAAGCTCGACTGGTGGCATAAGGGTACCGTCAACAAGAAGGCATTGACTACAATGAAACCTTTGCCCCAGTCGCCAGGTTAGAATCTATTCGCTTACTTGTTTCATTTGCTGTAAATCACTCAATCAAACTATATCAAATGGATGTCAAGAGTGCATTTCTTAATGGTTATATATCAGAAGAAGTGTATGTCAATCAACCCCCAGGTTTTGAAAACTCCAGTTGCCTAGAATATGTTTTTAAACTTAAGAAATCATTATACGGTTTAAAACAAGCTCCTAGAGCTTGGTATGAAAGACTAAGCAATTCTTATCTGGAACATGACTTTATTAGAGGAAAAGTTGACTCTACACTCTTCTGTAAAAACATTAGTAATGACCTCATGATGTGCCAGATATATGTTGGTGACATTATTTTTGGTTCAGTTAATCCTTCTGTATGTCAAGAGTTCTCTGAGCTAATGCGGGCAGAATTTGAAATGAGCTTAATGCAAGAACTAAAGTTCTTTCTAGGAATTCAAATCAATCAAGCTTCAGAAGCTACCTATGTCCATCAAAGTAAATACATTAAAGACATTCTGAAGAAATTCGAAATGGCGGAATGCAAACCTGCTAAGACACCTATGCATCCAACTTGCATTCTGGAAAAAGAAGAAGTTAGCCAAAAGGTTTGTCAGAAGCTCTATCGTGGTATGATAGGCTCTCTTCTCTATTTGACTGCTACACGTCTTGATATTCTGTTTAGTGTATGTCTTTGTGCCAGATTCCAATCAGATCTTAGAGAATCTCATTTTACAGTTGTTAAAAGAATACTCAGTTATCTGAAAGGAACCCCTAACATGGGCCTGATGTATGAGAAAACATCATAGTATAGACTTTCTGGTTACTGTGATGCAGATTACGCAGGGGATGGAATGGAACGTAAAAGTATATATGGGAACTGTCAGTTCTTGGGAAAGAATCTGATATCCTGGGCCAGCAAAAGGCAATCAACCATAGCTCTGTCCATTGCAGAAGCAGAATATATTTCAGCATCACTATGCACTACTCAGATGCTCTGGATGAAGAATCAACTAGAAGATCTTCAAATATTTGAGAGTAACATTCTTATCTTCTATGACAATACTGCCGCCATCTGTTTAAGTAAGAATCCTATTTTGCATTCCATAGCTAAGCACATAGAAATAAAACACCATTTCATTAGAGACTATGTTCAGAAAGGGGTAATAACATTAAAATTTATTGATACAGACCATCAATGGGCTGATATTTTTACCAAACCCCTTGCTGAAGATAGATTGTCTCTTATCTTAAAAAATCTAAACATTCAAAATTGTCCAGAATGAAATGTGCCTTTGAGATAGCAAAATAAGACTCTGAAGTAAATACCTGGACTCTGTATCTGACTCTGATGCTACTACTAGTTAGAAGTCATCTGGGTTAGAAATCTCCAGGATCCAACCTTTTGGTATTCTTGAAGATCAGATAAAGTAACACATGGTACATCTTGCGTCTGACCTTGGAACTCTTAGACAGCCGTCTAGCAGTAACCAAGAAAGAGACTCTTGATATCTCCTCGAGCAGTGTGCTGATTTAGGGATTAGACGTCATCATGGGTTATAATCATTCTCCTCTAAACATGCTTACTTGGTTAACGTGCTGCATTCAATTTCCTATCTGTTAAAACTCAACATTCCATTGTCGTTTTGCATGCACCCTAAATGTGTATATATTCATTTCACAATCTACACTTGCACACTTTCACACTCACGAACTCACAAAACCCTCTCTCTCAGTTCTTCACCTCCTTCAAAGGATTTCTGCAGTTTTCTTCATCAAGTTCTTCAAACATTCATCATCATTTTCAACCGTTCTTCATGGACTCTTAGCAACAATCAGTCTACAATTTCTCCCAACAGATGAACTCAACAGAGCAAGCACCCAGTTCCAGTCATCAAACCACTACAACCATCGGCGTCGTCTCAACTCCAATCTACAGAGAACCCCACATTCTTGATCGTGAGCCCCACATTCATCTAGCAACTCCATTTGATAAGCTTGAAGTTCTTTGTGAAATGTTGGTTGATTTCGAGAACATGAAGCGCAATGGCGTCGACCTCACTGAAGAACTACAAAAGCAAGGGTGGGAAAATTACTTTCAACGCCTCTATGGCTCTGCGTACACGAATCTGGTGAAGGAGTTCTGGCGTTTTTCATACTCAGATGATCACTATATTGTCTCCTACATTCTGGGAGTCAAGATAGTCATCACTGAGAAATCAATTGCTTCTCTTCTGAACATGGAGAAGACAGGAGGAAGACACATCTATAACATAAACCCTAGGGCAAAGTACTTGTCTCAGGAAATAAACCCTACCTTCTTCCAACAAAGTGCTGAAGGCAAGCATTCCAAGAACAAGGAACTACATCATAACCTCTGGGTCTGGCTGAAGATCATCTTAGGCACCATCCATCATCGTCCTGCTTCAAACTCTTCTGACTACATCAACATAGATCAGAAGTGCATCTTGTACTGCATTCACAAGGGTCTGAAACTCTGTCTACCTGCACTCCTCTTCAAGTACCTCATAGATTCAGTCAAAGACACCAGAAACAACCTGAAGACAAGGAACTACATCCCTCTGGGGAGATTGATATCTGATGTATTGATCGAGAGTGGCCTCGTGGACCATCTGATTCAGCTCAGACTCATGGAAGATGTCATGATTGACACTGGAAAACCTCTTAATGCTCGGAATCTGAAGAGCATGGGAATCATTGGTCAAGTCAGAGCCAAACCAACACTTGATACCTCTTGGGAAGCACTCAAATATCAGAGGTAGATTCCCAATGGACTCTACTTATTCTCCAAGATCGACCCTCTAGAGGTAATAGCCTACTATCTAGAGGATTTGTACAAACAAGGGCCACTGAATTCTTAGTGGACTGGCTACCTGAGCATCCACCAAACTTCATGAAGAGGATGCGAGATCCCTCTAAGAAGTCCAAAAAGGAGAAGCAAGCTAAGCTGGGAGAATCATCTAGATCAAGACCCCCAGTTCCTCTGGTTGGTTCTCCAGGTAAGTCTGTATCTCTCCCTCCCTCTGTCAAAATTAAACCTCTTGCTTCTTCTCTTCCCCCAAACAACACCCATATACACCTATGCTGAAACTCCTCCCTCAACCACCAGATCTTCTAACCCACCATCTCTGAAATTCAACCTCGCCACCACAACTTTACCTGTTTCAGAAGAAGAAATGTTGAGTGAAACCACCTCACCATCATTATCACCATCTCCTCAATCCCCACCTTACTAAGAACTCTCATCTGATACTGAACCATCTGACCCTCAATCCCCCACTCGCTCAGATCCAAGCCCGTGCTCTGGCCTCTCAAAATCCATCACATCCTGACCCTGAACCTGAAGTCACTTCCCCACCTCCGGAACATCCAAATCCAACCACATATGAACCACAACCATCAGAACTAACCCACTCTGAACCATAACCATCTGAACCAACCCATTCTGACATACCACCACCCATCACTTCTGCTGACCCAACAACTCCCACACTTAATCTAAGTGCCCCCATCTCACCCTCCTCACCCTCCCAAGCCTCTTCCAATGAACCAGAAACTACCATTTCTACCCTTGAAGAAGCAATCAAGGTTTTTGCAGAGTCTTAAGTTGAAAAGGTCAAGTCTTTGACCATCAACTCTGGTATCAGTGATGATCCCTCTGCTGTAAGGATTCACTGGAACAGAGTGATAAGTCGGATGACCTCTTAAGCCTTCAAGCTGAAAGGCCTCTCTGAAAAAGTCCGCAACGACTTCATCAGAGACGCTGAGATCAGACTCCAAGAGCGCCTAACCAGAGAAGCTGAGGAACGGGCAAGGAAGGAAGCTGAAGAGAAAGTGCGTCTAGAAGAACTTTAGAGAATCAGAGAAGCCGAAGCAAAGGCTATTGTTGATGCTGCTACTGAGGCTGAGGCAAAAGCTAAAGTCGACGCTGAAGAAGCAGCTCACGTTGCTGAAGAAGATGTTGCCAAAGCCAAAGCTGATGAATTGACTTAGGGGGAGCACTCCATCTCTGGGTTTGTCCCTCTGGTCCTAAAGACTCTCGAAGAACTGCAGAAAGAATAACAGATAGTTCGAGCCAGACTGGATCAACAGGACTCTGTCAATGTTAGCATTAAGAACATGTTGTCCCAGCTGCTCCAGAGGATGCCTCCGCCTCCAAACCCTTAGGCACCTAGGCTATTTTCCTTGTTGCATTCTATGTTTTGATGTATGTTTCTTGCTTTCCGCTTTCTGACATATGTGCGTATCTGTAAATGCTTCTATATTGTAGCACCTCAAATTTGCACCCCCCATTCATTCACTCATTTCATTTTTAGGTCATTGACATTACATTAACATTGCATATTGCATTGCATCTTATCAGTCAAGGCTGGCATCAAGAGGATTCATCTGGGCAAGAGACCAAGCATTTCATTGATATGGAGGCCACATGAGTATTCTAAAGAGCTTATATGATCCAAGGGTTCATTTTGAAGCAACTTGACCAAGTGTTAGAGGCTTAAGGTCACCTGTGCATTGCCAAGTCATCTGGGCCCCATAAAAGTCAACTGAGGGTTAGGAGGTGGAGAAATGGTTTGAGACACTTCATTCATGTCCAAAAGAGGTTTATTCATCATGTCAAACACTTATCTTGAAGGATTTGAAGCCAGATCAAAAGTTTCCAAAAATGGAAAATGACCTGTAATTTCAAGTTTCCAAAAATGGCAAGTTTTTGGACCAACTTCAACTCAACTTTCCAACATCAAAGAAGCTTCAAATGAAATTTTGTCCAACATGAAAGTTTAATATCTTTCTCTCCCATTTCCAAAAAGTCCAAGATCATGAATTTATGATGAATGGTTAAGCAGTTATGATCAAATCATTGCCAAGTGTGCTTGAAACTTCAAAATGCCATATCTTTTGAACGAAGACTCCAATTTGAGTGCCTCTTTTTGCATTGTGCTCCTCATGACATATATTTTCCAAATCATTCATTACATGGCATGAAATTCATTCACACAACCATTTGCTCATGCATGCTTTTTTTGAAGGGAAATTGCCAAAATCAAAATTGGTTGATCACATGAATATAATTCCAATTCCAATGTGTGCATGGGCTGATTTTGAGTGAATTTGGGCCCTCATTGTGCACTGTTCACGTAGGATTTCCATGCATGAGGTGAAATGGTAATTTGTGCATACACCTCTTTTCTTCCTAATCTCCATTAGCCTTGGCCTAATCATGTTTTCAGATTAATTAATAGATGGTATAAAGGCTTAATGGTAACTGTATTGCACATTACACAAAGTTTCAGATCTAGAAATCCCTCTTCACTCTCAATTTTCTCTTCATTGATTTTCCAAAATTCCACACACAACACCCTAATTTTCTTGCATAATCATGAACATGGAGTGTTGTTGAGCAAGATTCAACGTGTGTTTGGTGGATTTTGCCTCAAATTCGTGCATACCACAAGCTTGAAGGTGTTAATGGAAACTCAAAATTGAGCTGGATTCAAGTCTTCTCACAAGCCATTTCTTGCATCAAACTTCCTTGGAGCTCAAAGCAAGTGAAACTAGACATTGCCAAGCCTTGCATACACGGTTTTAGCCAACTGCTCTTCAAACAAGGTGAGTTTCGACTTTCTTTTTTCTCCATTATTTTGCCATGATAGTGTAGATCCTTACTTGCTGATCATGCTGATAAAAATTTCGTGTGAAATGGTGTATTATTGGCTGAGATATGATGATTAGAAGTTTTGTATGTCAAACTGTTTTGATTCGATTTGCATTTGTTATGATGGATTAGTATGATTTGATGATGGATTCATGTTCCTCATTGCATAACGGTTCGAATGATGTACTCATGAGCAATTTCTGGAAAAAAAATTGTGAATGCTACTGTTCATCGCCGTCTTCGCGAGGAAGACGGTTGTTTCAGCCCCTAGCGCCGCCGTCTGCGTTTTCCTGCATGTGGCTAGGGTTTCGCTGTAAAACGACAGTGTTTTGATTGTAGATGCTCCCTCAGTTCGATCCCTCCCTGCGTCGTTTCTGAATTTTGCTTTCATTTTCCTCATAGGCCAAAACGACTGCGTTTTAGCCAGCGAGCGCTCCCTCGCTTCGATTCCTGATGGCCACATGTTTTCAAATTGATTCAGCATTTTACCTTTCCCTCCAAATTTCATATGCATTGCCATATTAATTCAAATAATATTTTGCCAACTTTGAAAAATCATATAAAATTGAAAAATCATCCAAATAATTCCATTCTTTTTGCTAAATGATCCTTGGAATGTCCTTTATTTTTTGGTGTGGATTTCATGATTTTATCTCTTCTGGAATTTGATTTGTGTTGGATGGACTGATCATGTGTGCATATGTGACATTGCTTCATTCTTTCTATCATGAAATGCTAAAAAATAATCCAATGGCCATGAAATTTTGTGTGTTGACTCTTAACATGTTGATTGACATTTGAGGCTTGGTTTGATATTTTTCTCATGTTCCATCCCTGTTTTATGTACATGTTAATATGGTGTGACAATGCATGTCACACAATTGGATGTCCTATTTGATCATTTTCCTTGATAGACCAATTGATCTCTTCTGTTTAAAATTTTTGGTATGATGATTTTATTGGACATGTTGTATGCTCATGAAAATTTGCAAAATTGTTTGAGTCATTTCTGATTTAATGTGCATTTTCTCACTTGTATGTCCAATTGATGATCATGTTGTGTGTCTTTGCCATATTTTGTTCACCACATGACTTTGCTTGATGATTTTGATTTGGTCCTTTTTAGGACTTGTTCTTATTTGATTAAATGTGATTCATGTTGAGTTTTAGCTTCTGTTTTGACTTTTTACCCCACCTTTGACCCTAGCCTTTGAGCTAGTGGTTTGTTCTCATCCTTTGGACTTTGTGTTTCAGGTTTCAAGCATTTAGCCACATTGGTTGATATGATCTCATCACTTGAGATACAAGTTATTTTGGTTGACTAACCTTGCTGTTTTGTAGGTCTTGAGGATGATGAACCAATTTAGTTTGCTTGCATCTTATGCCTTGCATTGACATTGTCTAATGATTGGTTGTCTCACTGTTGGACTATTTCTGATTGTTTTGTCTGAATACTATACTGATGGTTTGGTTGTTTACACAGGTACATTAGCTGCTTTAAGTTCATTATTTGAACTTTGCTTTGCTTGTGGTTGGCATACCACCCAGGTAATGACCTCTGACTTCATGTAGTCTGGAAGACCTGCTATCTTTGGCAGGCACCTGTCTGAAGCCCTCCTTAAGAGGCAATGTTTGTGCTTGTTTATCTTTGTGCCTTGTAATTCAAGTCCTCCTAAGCAAAAAGGAAATTGGCAGATAGAAGGGATGTGCAACCCATCCCCTGCTATTCAAGTGAGTCATTCATTTTGCTCGCACTCCGTGCTGATGCATTTTGAATAAACACCCAAGATCCTTGTATATAGAGTCAGTCAAGTGGAGTAGAGTCCCGCATTCTAGACTCCCACACTTTCATTGATTTGAAGCTCACCCAGGCCCGGGTTAAGAGCTATGAGGTCTTACCCTCATCTCCCATTTCATCTGCTCACCCTGACGGTCAATGTCAGTGGTTAAGAGCCTCAGATACCCTTCCAGTTGGCTTGTTTGTCGAGGTTGATATGACCCCTTGACTAAAGCCCAACCTTGTTTGAGCCATTCGTTTGCATATAGCGTGTGGTACCTGTTCACCTGTGCCTTTGATTGCTTACTTACTGTTTAGGCTAGCTTGCTTCCTGTGCAAGTTAGGATCTGATTAGAGACCTCAACATAGGGTTCGTTTGCATGACAACTTCTAGGCTCAAGTCGTAGTCTCCCTAGTAGTCTGTTATCTCCCTAGTCTCTGGTTAGGATAGAAGCTTTTTCCCTGTTAAGGGGAACTACGTCGCCCTGATCCTCATACCAGATGAGGTACGTAGGCAGGAGATTGAGCTGATCTCTCCAGGCAACCTTTTTGTTTCG
Source organism: Lathyrus oleraceus (assembly GCF_024323335.1). Classification (NCBI taxonomy): domain Eukaryota; kingdom Viridiplantae; phylum Streptophyta; class Magnoliopsida; order Fabales; family Fabaceae; genus Lathyrus; species Lathyrus oleraceus. The sequence goes on from NC_066580.1 coordinate 156,215,612, forward strand.
TTTGTGCTTGTTTGGAGTCTGATGTAAGCCCAGCGATTGGCATTCGGTTTCTAGTTTGTGTTTTCTTGTTTGGAGTCTGACATAAGTCCAGCGATTGGCAGTCGGTTTCCTGTGTGTGTTGGTTTGCTTGGAGTCTGATGTAAGTCCAGCAATTGGCATTCGGTTTCCTGTTTGTGTTTTGTTTGGCGTGCGTTAGCCGAGCTACGAGTGCTCTGATTCTTTCTCTGGTCAGAGAAGATACGTATGCATAGGATACGACATCCTAGCGAGCATGTTTCCCATTTTCCCGAACTACATCGACTCTGATGTTTGTGTCTAACAAACTACTTAGGCCCAGGATGCGACATCCTGCCGAGTCCGCTTCTTCCGTCCTTCCCGTGTTTCTCTCCAGTTTTGTGCAGTTTTGAGCAGTCTTTTTAGCAACCTTATTCTATTCTTTTTGAGCGTGGATCCCGTCGAGTACGACGGATGCGTAGGGGTGCTAATACCTTCCCTTCGCATAACCGACTCCCGATCCTATCAATCTCTGGTCGTAAGACCATGTCCTTTCCAGGTTTACTTCGAGCATTTCCTTTCCCTCATTTGGGATGAATACCGCACGGTGGCGGCTCTGTGTCTTTTCCCGCCGGTTATTCGCGTAATGCGACAGCTGGCGACTCTGCTAGGGAAAGGATAATCCCGAGAAGTTGACATATTGCTGGTCCATCTTCCCTAAGCGAGTCAATCCTAGCGCTCTTTAGGATAGGTCTTGGTTGCTTTTACTGTTTTATTTATTGCATTTATGATTATTATGTTGTGTTTGCATATATGTTTGCATTTATGTTTGCATGCATCATATTTTCATTGTGCTGGCTGTGTATCTGTCTCTCTGTGGGGTGGGAGTTACAAGAGGTAAAAGGCCCAATACCCAGGCTATGAGTGAACTTTAGGACACCTAGGAATAGAGTGATTCATAGGAAGCGGGTGGTATGGCGCCACTTAGCGGAACATGATATCACAAGCAGTTTTCAGATTCTGATGGGGTATTGTCGTTGCATACATCTGGTGTGCATACGATGATATTCTTGAAAGGGTTGTTTATCCTGCGTTTCTCTTGACCTTACCCTGGCCTAGATGACACCCGTGAGTGGGGAGGGAATGAATCATTACAGGTACTGTTGGTGACTCGATCTGTTGGTGACTTGATTTGTTGGTGTCTGTATTCTGGTGGTGACTTCTGTTTGGTCCTGATGGTGACTTGGTTCAGAAGTATGGGTTTCAGATGACCTTGGTTTGTGGTTTCCGGTTCCGATGCCGAAGTTCTGATCCTGTGCTCCGTGATACACAGCCAACCAGTCATAATTGCATCATTTGCATCATAGCATGTTTATTTTCAAAAAAAAAAAACTAACTTGTACATGCATATCATTTCTCAGGTTCATTCAAGAGTCTGTTTATAGTGAGAGATGGCAGCCATTCCAGAGTTGAAGAGGAAGACTTGCACCTACAGTTTCTACCGTGAGTCGTTGACATCTTTGGTAGAATTGGATAATCTTGTGACCGGCTATAATCAGAAGGTGTTTGATGATCAGTATGGGGATATTCTGATGTTGTTGAAGATGGCGGTGGACCCAGTACCTCTGCAGACCCTCCTGCAGTTTTATGATCCAGAGCTCCGTTGCTTCACCTTTTAGGACTATCAGTTGGCGCCCACTCTTGAAGAGTATTCCATCCTGATGAATGTCCCGATCAGATATCAGGTTCCCTTCCTGGATGTGCCAAAGGAGGTTGATTTCAGGGTTGTTGCTAAGGCTCTTTATTTGAGTATTAAAGAAGTGAGTGATAATTGGAGATCAAGTGGTGATGTTGTGGGTTTGTCTTTGAAGTACTTGGTGAGAATGGCTAAGGAAGAAGCGAAGAAAGGGAATTGGGAAGCTTTCAATGCTCAATTAGCTGTCATGATCTATGGAGTTGTCTTGTTCCCGAGTATGCCTAATTTTGTGGACCTTGCAGCAATCACTATTTTCATTGGAGGAAACCCGGTTCCTACCTTGTTAGCTGACACTTATTATGCTATACACAGCAGGCATGGTAAGGGTGGAGCTATCAGGTGTTGTCTCCCATTGTTACTCATATGGTTCTTGTCCTTTCTACCAACCAGTGGACCTTTTGTGGATACTCAGAACACTCATAAGTGGACTCAGAGGATCATGTCACTCACATCCTATGATATCAAGTGGCAAGCTTACAGGATGAATGTGCGCAATGTCATTATGAGTTATGGAGGGTTTCGTAATGTTCCACTCATAGGAACCAAGGGTTGCATCAATTACAACCCAGTTCTTTCTCTCCGTCAGTCGGGGTTTGTCATGAATGGAAGACCGTTAGATGCTGAGATAGCTGAGAGTGTGTACTTTGAGAAGCGGAGTGATCCAGCTAGACTGGAGCAAGTGGGAAAGGCTTGGGAGAATATTGGTGTCAAGGATGGATCCGTTTTGGGGAAGAAGTTTGCAGTTGTTATGCCTGCCTACATTGAGTGGGTCAAGGATAGAGTTGGAACCTTGTTGTTACCCTATGATAGGATGGAACCATTGCAGGAGCAACCGCCTTTGATCCTTTCTGAGAATGTGTCTGCTGAGTATTACAAACAAGCCTTAATGGAGAATCGTCGGTTGAAAGAGAAGGAACAAGAGATCCAGATGGAGCTTTACAAAGCCAAAGCTGATAAGTTGAGTTTGGCCCATAAACTCAAAGGAGTGCAAGGTGAAAGTGCTAGTAGATTGGGAAGCAAAAAGAGGTCCTATGAAGAGGTAGAAGCAATGTTGGATGGAGAACACCGTGAGCGTTTGAGGTTGCAAAGAGCGGAAGCCAATTACCAGAAGAAGATACGAGACTTGGAAAGGTAGCTTAAAGACAAGGATAGTCAGTTGAAGAAGGAAGTAGACCTGAGGCTTGCATCAGAGAGTCAGCTCAGAGAAGAAGTTGTGGAACTCAAAGTGCAATTGAAGGAGAAGATCACCCCTTTACCTGATTGTTCTGAATGTGACCGTTTGATTGATCAGTGCCAGTACCTGAAGACTCTCATTCCTGGAGGACGACTTCCTTAGTTTGTTTTGTTGTTTGTTTTGAGAATCACCTCCAGGATTGTTGGATGGGATTCCTTGTTGTACTCTGATGATTTGAATCTGTGATTGAACTATGTTTGTATGGTCTTTATTTGCTCATGTCTATAGATGAGATTTGTTGATGTTTCACTTTTGCTCCTTATCCTGTGTAGGTTGTTTCTTTGATGTTCTTGTTGCAGGTTGCCATTTTTCAAAAGTGAATAAGGTTCTTGAATGCTTGAGAAATGATAAATATCATATGCATCATACGCATCATGTGCATCATACACATATCATTCTTGCATTACAGGTATCTTTGAAGAAGACTTCTCATTCTGGTTCCTGTTTCAGGCAGGATTGCTGATCGTCGTCCGCACCGCTACGCTACAAGACTGAATCAATAGAGAAGTATGGATCAAGTTCAAGCTGAGTTGGCAGAGATGAGGGCTAACATGGCCCAGTTTATGAATATGATGCAAGGGGTTGCGCAAGGGCAAGAGGAACTTCGAGCCCTGGTCCAGAGACAGAAAGCTGCAATTCCACCTGTCAACCATACTTTGCCAGAGGGAGGCCCAATCAATGACACTGTTACTGCTGGTGTTCCCATCAACAACTATGTCGTGGGTGATGAGTTGAGGGGTATCAGAATCAACGGACAACCTATTGCTCCAGAGACTGCTAATGCCAGAGTGACCTGTGCTCCAGCTCGCCAGCCTGCTCCGTTGGTCGACAGACAAGAGGATATGTTCACTCTCCTGAGTGATGATGACGAGGTTGGAAGGACTGAAGAAAGGGATAGGAAGGTCGATGCCCTAGCTGAGAAAATCCGTGCTATGGAATGCCAGAACTCTTTGGGGTTTGATGTTACGAATATGGGTTTGGTGGACGGATTGAGGATCCCTTACAAATTCAAGGCGCCATCCTTTGACAAATACAATGGCACTTCTTGCCCTCGCACTCATGTGCAGGCTTATTTAAGAAAGATCTCTGCATATACTGACGATGAGAAGATGTGGATGTACTTTTTCCAGGACAGCTTGTCTGGAGCTTCCTTGGACTGGTACATGGAGTTGAAGAGAGAATCTGTTAGAAGCTGGAGCGATTTGGGTGAAGCTTTCTTGAGGCAGTATAAGCATAATATGGATATGGCTCCGAGCAGAACCCAACTGCAGAGTCTGTTCCAGAAATCTGGTAAAAGTTTCAAGGAGTACGCCCAGAGGTGGCGTGAGTTAGCTGCAAGGGTGCAACCTCCTATGTTGGAGAGAGAGCTGACTGACATGTTCATCGGGACGTTGCAAGGTGTGTTTATGGACCGTATGGGGAGTTGCCCGTTCGGTAGCTTTTCCGATGTGGTTATCTGTGGAGAGAGGACTGAAAGTCTCCTCAAAGCAGGGAAGATTCAGGATTCTGGTTCTTCATCGTCAAGTTCAAAGAAGCCGTTTGCTGGGGCACCCAGAAGAAGGGAGGGTGAGACTAATGCTGTGCATCATAGGAGAAGCATGAATAGAGGACAGTATCGTCAAGTTGCCGCTGTAACTATCCCAACACCTCAACCACGACAACAGCAACAACAAAGAGGACCACCACCACCACCATAACAACAACAACAACAGCAACGTCCATTTCAGCCGAGATAGAGAATGCCGGATCGCCGTTTCGACCCGTTGCCGATGACATACGCTGAATTGCTTCCTGAACTGCTCAGGTTGGGGTTTGTTGAATTACGCACTATGGCTCCGTTGACGAAGATACCTGCTGGGTATGATGCCAATGTCCATTGTGACTTTCACTCCGGTGCACCAGGACATCATATTGAGAATTGTAGGGCTTTCCATCATAAGGTCCAGGATTTGATTCATGCCAAGACAATCAACTTTGCTCCTGTTCCGAATGTTGTGAATAATCCTATGCCTCAGCATGGTGGGCATAGGGTGAATAATGTGGAAGGTGAGGAGGCCTTAGATTTGATAGTCAGTGTTGATGATATTCAGACGTCGATGATGGTGGTAAAGGAACGTCTGTTGAAAGGGGGAGTGTTCCCGGGCTGTGATGAAAGTTGTTCAGATTGTGTTGATCAGGAGAATGGTTGTATGCAATTGAGAAGAGTGTAGCGGTGTATTCGTCGCTATATGATCTATCGATTAAATCATAAGCAAGAGATACATTGAAATTTCGAGTCGCCACCGCACTTTTATTTATCCAAAGGACTGGCTAAAAAGCGAACAAAAGCCTAAGAAGTTTTACACGTAGAAAACTAATAAAAAGATCAGAGAGTCTGGGTAAGGGGTAAATTACGCAATGGGAAGGTGTTAGGCACCCACTACGTCCTAGGTACTCCTAGGGAGCCCTTTTCACACTTGTTGTATAAAATTGTTATTTGTTATGACATAAACATTGTGCAAACATGATTGGGATGATGAGAAAAGAATGTACATTTTATTGGGTTTGAACGGATGAACCCGCTGCCTACGTACCTTCCATCAAAGGTAAGGATCAAAACGCCGTAGTTCGGCTAAAAGATTTCCAAAAGTTGGTGGATTCAGTTTTAAACACAAGCACTGAGGCTTTTCATTATCAATGGGAGAACACTCGACCAAAAACAACATCCACCATGCGAGGATAGCTTCGACGTACTAGAGGGGTTAGCCCTGTTTTCAGTACGGAAGTCTTACTGTCGACTCACTAAGGATAGGCAAGATTTACATCAACCACAATGATAATTGAAACCTATGGCTAATGCATGAAAAGATTAACAATGGACAAAGCCAAAACAAGTGAATGAGTGAAGTTAATTGATTGTGATTATGAAAGGAGTCAAAGTATGATTAAGATTGATTCAAAAGAAGTGTTATGAAAGGGAGTTTGAAAAAAAGTCAAGGACTTGAGTCCAGGTTTTTAGTTAGAAAACATGAAGATGTTTGCACAACACTTATGTCAAGTTTGAAAGATAAAGTGTGAAAAGGTTTAGGACATAATGAGGATGAATGGATGAAGATGGATTGTAAAACTTCTTAGAAGGTTCACTTCTTGAAATCATATAGCGGATGATTCAAGTGTGTCCTTTGGAATGGCAATGAATAATAACAGACAAAGAAGAAAGCAAAAGCGGATATCGGATGCCAATCACTGGGCTTATACCAATCTCCTAAAATAAAACGGGATATCAAATGCCACTCAATGGTCTTACACTAATCTCCTAAAACAAAACAAAGATAAAATATGAAAATTAACTGCCAATCTGTCTGGACTTAGGTTAACTCCACAAATGCTCATAGGAAAACCAATGCCACATTACAGGGACTTACAATGGATCCTCCATACAAGAACAAAAGCAACAATATGATCACAGGAATGCAAATGCCAACTTGCTGGGACTTACAGTTGCAACCTCTCATACAAACAGATAAAACAAACTATGATCACAGGAAAACAGATGCCAACTTACAGGGACTTATAACTGTATCCTCACATACAACTCCAACAGATCAAATTATGATCACAGGACAACAGATGCCAACTTACAGGGACTTATAACTGTATCCTCACATACAAACAGATAAAACAGAAGATATGAGTGACCAATGAGGTCTTACACTCTATCCTTCCATATCATAGGAGCAAATGCCAAAGCAATGGACTTACAATTGTCCTCAATGGGCAAACAACAATGATAAAAGTCACACGGACAAATGATATGATCATGCACTAATGGCAATTGATGATGATAAATGCATAACATACAAGCAAACAGGTGCATATGAAGCAATCAATCAATCCATGAATATCAAACAGCACACTCTATAGCCAAACAAGGAGGCTCACACAAGAGGGTTTGACTATGAAAGTCCACTGTAATGGGTAAATGAGTTGCTCTTAACCTTGCCATTGAGAGGCTAAGGTGAAGCAGATGAATAGGAAATGAGGGGTGTGCCTCATTGCTTCTATCCCTGATCAGGGAGAGCATATAAGAAAGTGTGGGAGCTCAGAAAGATGGAACTCTCTCCACATTATTGACTCGATTAGATCTTGGTTTTTTATCTCAATGCTTCAACCATGTAATGGGAGCAAAGAGAGGACACACTGAATAGTGGGGGATAGATTACTTATCCCTACCTTCCACCAATTGCCTTACTTGAAGGACTTTTCCTGCTTGGGACAATTTTAAACACACACAGGCATTGCCTCTTAAGGAGGACTTCAGACAGTTTGCCCGGTCAAATAACAGACCGGGTCTCCAGAATACATGAAGAAGAAGTAATTATACCTCAAAGCAAATGCTAAATAGCAAAGCAAGCAAGTTCAAAGAACTTAAGCAACTAAAGTACCTGAAAAAGTCAAACCAATTAGTAAACAGTTCAACAGTTTAAAACAAAAGGAATGGATAAACAGTCCACACAGAGGGACCAATGTGCAAAGCACAAGACTCAACTATATGAGTCACACCTACAAAACAAGGGTTAGCACATGATATATAATCAACTCAACCAAATTTGAATGATCTTTGAGGCATTGGTGCTTAACCTGAAACAATAGCTCAATTGTAAGCTCAAAAGACCACTAGGACTAGCCTAGGGTCAAGGATGAAAGAAAAGGTCAAAACAGCAAAGAAAAGTCAACCCAATTCATGTTCAAACATTTAGTAAGCAATCACAATTGGATTCACAATCAAATCATGCATCATTGTCATTTCATGAACATTTGAAGTCAAAGTAAGGCAAATGAAAGCTCAAAGAAGTCAACAGAATGACTTGCATCAAAAGTCAACCCAAACAATCTCAAAAATCACCAAATAAATCACATTCAATCCTAACATCTAGCATGGCAAGCATGTCAAATTTCATGGCATTTGGATGAGAGGAAGGCAGTCAATTAAAATCAAGAAGTCAAACCAAATTCAAGCATGCACAATGAAGGTCAACAAACATGGGTCAACTTCAAAAAATCATATCAAATTGAAAACAGATGAGAAATGAATGAGATTAACATCAATGCAAAGCTCAAGATGTCTAGTATGCACATATGAAATTTCATGATCATACAATATGGTATGAGGATCTCCCAAATGAAATGGCAATGTGTAGCACAAAAAGTCAACATTTGACTAGGCAGGGAATAAAATTCACAATCAAATGGAAAACAGCATGATTAAATCCCAGAAAATTCATACACAAACTAGACATGTAAGAGATCATTCATGCAAAATTTGGGGTCATTTGGATGTAAGGAAGCATGTGAACAAAAATTGGGAAGATGCATATCATTCATGTAGCACCAAATGCAACACCTCACTTCAAAAATTTGTAACTCACAAACCACATATGAGAAATGCATAAACTCTATATCAAAACAAAGATGAATGAGTCTAGTTTCACCACAAAAAGTTTCAGAGGCAATGGATACATCATGAGTATTTCACAAAACGAATGGCAAAGGGTGTCAAATGTGCATACATGTTAGGAAAACAATTACCAATTAAAATCCAGCCAATGAAAAATTAATTAAAAATCATAATCAAATACTAGACATCCATGTGAAGATGATGGAAAAAATTTCATGATTTTTGGATTTAATTTGAGAGAGAAATGAATTTTGCAAGTTGGATGAATAATTGGAGCAAACATGAACAAAGGACATGAGTTAATGGTCAAACAAGGTCAGCGCATGGCAATTTTGTAATTAAGCGTACCACTTAGCAAAACACTGCGTTTTAGGGGGGAGAACGAAATGTTCTCATTGGCTGATGGCCAATGGAACAGTAAACCGACCAACCAATGTTCAAATTCTGGGTTCAACATAAACCCTAGGGTTTTAGCACAGCCATGGCAACTTCATGTAATCCACACCAACCAACAAAATTCGACCAAGCATCACACAACAACATCATGCAATCATAAGCAATAACAATGGCCAACACACATGCTTATGCAACAGGATTTCTGGAAAATATGAGAGGGTTCATGAACAGCAGGGCATATTCATCATCATCAAGCAATCAATCGAAATCCAACAAAAGCACACAAACAACATGGCATTAGTACAGTAGGTTCATGCAACATCTAAGCACAGTAAACTGAACGCATATCAAATGAATTTCTGGATAGAGCTAGGGTTTAAGACACAGGGTGTTCATCATCCTCTCCAAAATCGCAGCAAACCAACATGCCCAGAAACAGCAAGTGAATCATGGCATCGAAACAGTAAACATTGCACATACATAATCCATGATCTATTTTCAACAAAATGCACATACAACCAAGATTCGAGCAAAAACACACATGAACACTAAACTGCAAATCAGCATATCTTCACCAATATCTAACCATTTTCAAAAACTTACAGCTCAAAACAACCAGCAAAGAAGGAACTACATGATACATGGCATGATTTGGAAAAATAAAGGATTCGAAATCTTACTAGTTTTGAAGAAAACTTGAAACAGTGTTGTTCTGATGGATGCAGCTCGAAGCAGGAGTTCACAATGCCTTGAAATGATGAAAACTTGAGGTTGTTTAGCTCAATGGTGCATGAGAACCTTCACAGCTCGACTTGCCATGGTTGGACCTAGGTGAAAACAGAACATGAAGATGGCTGTGCAGATGAGATTTGATGGTTCAAAGGAGCTCACAAAGATGTCTAGATGAAGAAACAATGAAGGTTTGTTCAAGGGTTTTTGGTGTTTGAGCAGAAAATTCAAATATGCAAAATTGCAAGAATGAGAGAAAGGAGCTTTTCTGATCGTGGCTGCTGTAGCTCTAGGGTTGGAAACTCAGAAAATGAGCTTATATGTGACTGTTTAGCATTGGTTTAAGGAATGCTAAGTTTGATTAACTCAAAAATGACCAATTGCAATTTTGCTAATTCTTGCATAAGTGGAAAATGGAGGTGTATGTGCTGGTCGAATGGGCTGGGTACAGGCTGCAAATGACCAACCAATTTGCTGTTTTTGGTCTGCTCTTGAATTGCTGTACTTGTTTTGCTCTTATGCTCCCATTTGCAAAAATACCAAGTTATGCACCTTATGCCAAAATGGTAGTAAAATGGTGGTATGTGCATGAGTTAGGGCTCTAGACAAGTCACAAATGATGTTTCCAAACATTTCCAATTGGCCAAAGTGTGAAAAAATCAATAGATCAAAAAGTCAATGGTTGGTCAAACTTGAATTTTAAATGAAATAGGTCAAAAAATGCCATTTTGATTGGCAAGGTTTTGGTGAATGAAATTTATATTTTTGGAAAGAGGAGGAAAAATGTGGTTTGTAGGAAAAAACCCCACCAAATTTGGCCTTATGGTTCATGAGTTATGGCTCTTTGAAGTTCACAAATTTTTGAAATTGAATTGATCATATCTTGACAACCATACATGGGATTTGAGTGTTCTTGGACTTTTTGAAAATGGGAGAACAAGATCTTCGACTTTCATGTTGGGCAAAAATTCATTTGGAGCTTGTATCATGATGTAAGTTTAAGATCAAGAAGTTTCCATTTTTGGCAGTTGAAATTACAGGTCCACTTTCTATTTCTGGAAATTTTCTATTTGACTTGATTTTCTTCCATGATGAGGTTTGACATGATATATGAGGCTTGTACAAGCATGGATGAGCTCCTTCAAATCAGTTCCATCCATCAAATCACTGATTAAATCCACTGTTGACCAAGTTTGACTTTTCTAGGGTTTTGGATGACTGAACCACTTCTGATGAATTCCAAACCCTAATTCCTTGAGACCTTGACTTCAAATGATATCCCAAGATATATTAGCTCTTGACTATTGATCATGGTGCCCAAGTTCTGCAAGAATGGCCACCATCCACTGCTTTGACTGACTGTTGACTGTCTTTGACCTAATTGCTGATGATTGCTTCAGCTGCAAGTAACAAGGTTAGACTGACAATATTTTGTACTTTTTGGTTAGTAAACATATGAAAAGCAAAGATATACAAATGCAAAGTATGCTTGGTGATCAAGAAATCAACCCACAAGGCAACCTACCCACTAGGAGGGAAGCTAGGGCATGCAATGATCCTTGAGGCCATGATATGAATGATATGGGCCATGAGGGATCTTAGGGCCAAAATTGGGGTCTTACAGATGCCCCTATTTAAGGTCATTCTAGCCGGAGAAGTGAAGTTTAGAAATCTTCATCTCGACGCGGTAGAATGGGCTTAAATAACAGTGATGAGACAAATTTTGGTCCCTAAGAGACCTTATGATGCAAATGTATGCATGCAAAAGACACCAACTCTGTGGGGAATATGATTCACACAGAAGAAAAGACGATCCATCGGAGTAATACACTCACCAGGAACAGAGACTCTAACAAGACTCTAGTTGGGGATTAACAAAACTGACACAGCGTGAACAAGACACGACTCTGATTAGAAAAAACAGAAAACAGACTGGAGAACTCACTGGGGAGTGAAGAACTCACACTGGGGAAAAGAATTCCAAAGGAAAATAAATCCATTGGAGAGACACAAGCTGACTCCTGGGGGGAGAAGCAACAGAAAACTTCACTGAGGAAGCACAACGGAAAATGAGATGTTACCAGGCATAAGGGTAACAAACTCAGGAAAATCTGACTCCACAGGGGGACCGAGGTCATAATAGGGAGCAGAAAGGAGGGAACACCAAGGATACCGGTTACTGGGTATATAATAGGTGACCGACCAAAGACGTGAATTGGTGTGTGTTCCAAAACACTCATCATCCTGAAGAGAGCTAGAAAAGCAAACTTGTTTATAGGATGGATATTCAATTCCACAAGGAATATGAATCTTACTCTGAGGGGAAAGCAATAAAGGGTTGACCCAAGAGTGAAACGAGACATATTATTCATTACCGGCAGACCGTGAATAATATACTCGAAAGGAAAATTATCCTGAACCGGTTACTGGGTTGTTTATAGGATAAGATCCGAAATCGTGAATTGGTTTGTGTTCCAAGACACTCATCATCCTGAAGAGAGCGAAAGCAAACTTGTTTAAAGGATGGACAAAAAAGTGTGAATTGGTGTGTGTTCCAAAACACTCATCATCCGAAAGAAAGCTAGAACAGCAGACTTGTTTAAAGGATGGACAAAAAAGCGTGAATTGGTGTGTGTTCCAAAACACTCATCATCCGAAAGAAAGCTAGAACAGCAGACTTGTTTAAAGGATGGACAAAAAAAAACGTGAATTGGTGTGTGTTCCAAGACACTCATCATCCAAAAGAAAGCTAGAACAGCAGACTTGTTTAAAGGATGGACAAAAAACGTGAATTGGTGTGTGTTCCAAAACACTCATCATCCGAAAGAAAGCTAGAACAGCAGACTTGTTTAAAGGATGGACAAAAAAGCGTGAATTGGTGTGTGTTCCAAAACACTCATCACCCTGAAGAAAGCTAGAACAGCAGACTTGTTTAAGGATGGACAAAAAACGTGAATTGGTGTGTGTTCCAAAACACTCATCATCCGAAAGAAAGCTAGAACAGCAGACTTGTTTAAAGGATGGACAAAAAAGCGTGAATTGGTGTGTGTTCCAAAACACTCATCATCCGAAAGAAAGCTAGAACAGCAGACTTGTTTAAAGGATGGACAAAAAAAAACGTGAATTGGTGTGTGTTCCAAGACACTCATCATCCAAAAGAAAGCTAGAACAGCAGACTTGTTTAAAGGATGGACAAAAAACGTGAATTGGTGTGTGTTCCAAAACACTCATCATCCGAAAGAAAGCTAGAACAGCAGACTTGTTTAAAGGATGGACAAAAAAGCGTGAATTGGTGTGTGTTCCAAAACACTCATCACCCTGAAGAAAGCTAGAACAGCAGACTTGTTTAAGGATGGACAAAAAACGTGAATTGGTGTGTGTTCCAAAACACTCATCATCCGAAAGAAAGCTAGAACAGCAGACTTGTTTAAAGGATGGACAAAAAAGCGTGAATTGGTGTGTGTTCCAAAACACTCATCATCCGAAAGAAAGCTAGAACAGCAGACTTGTTAAAGGATGGACAAAAGGCGTGAATTGGTGTGTGTTCCAAGACACTCATCATCCAAAACGCAAACTGGTTAAAGGATGGATAAAAAGAACGTGAATTGGTGTGTGTTCCAAAACACTCATCATCCTGAACACAAACTGGTTAAAGGATGGATATTCGATTCTACAGAGAATACGAATCTTGCTCAGCTGGGGAAAATCAACAAAGGATTCCAACTAAAGAGCGCATGAGATTTATTATTCATAGCCGTCAAAACGTGAATAATAACCTCGCATGGAAGATTATCCTTAACCGGGTTGTAGGTTGTTTATAGGATAAAATCCGAAAAGAAAGGCATCGGGATACCAGAATAGGTATATAATGATGACCAATCAAAAGGAGCAACAGACATTACCAACAAAAGGGTAAATGAAAGGCGATCTGCTGAGGATAAATTGCAAGCATCCGGCAATTATCCACAGGGGCTAGCTGGGGATGCATTGATATACAACCAATGATCCGGGGGAACAAATCACTAGCAAACGGTGAAAGGACCCACTGGGAATAAAATTGCTAGCATACGGCAATTATCCACAAAAGACTTGCTAGGGATATAAGTGCTGATCTGAGCAACTTATCCAAGCAAAGGAAAATCAACATCAAAGACTAGATGAAGATAACCACAAAAATCAGGGTTTATATCTACCGAATACGGGGTAGAAGACCAACAACTCCGCGTGGGGATAGAACAAATCACAAATCCGCACGGGAAACCAAGATAGGGTTTATAACAAACCACAAACTGCTGGAGAGCAGGAAAAGTAAAGGATTTTACAACTACCGGGTAGTAGGTAGAAAACCAACAACTCTGGCTGGAGAATAAAAGGTGTATAACCACAAATTCTGTCAAGAAAGCCAGGAAAGATAGGACTTATAACTACCAGTATGAGGGTAGAGGCCCAAAACATTCCGCTGGGGAACAACCCACTGGGAAGCACAAGACATCTGACAAATAGTCGATTCGGGAATGATCCGAAGAGACAGACTGAATAAAGACACGTCCTAATGAGGATGTAACTCAAATAGGAAAATCCATCCCAATATATGTGTTGGGAGGAAACGGAAGAAACCGTCATCCACGAGGATATATCTCGGTGGGGAACTGCAGAAGGAAAGACAACATTTTCTGCTTATGGGGCTGACTCTATATGGAGAGACTTTACACACCCGACATCTGCTTGGGGAGATCTGTAAAGAGATCTGTATCACCATAGCAGGAGACAACAAACAAGGGTATATGGCAAGAAATGCAACATGAATATCTGAATGTTTATGAATATGCATGAATATGCGTGATTTATGTTTGATGAATGCTGACAAAACAGACAGTTCTAACACAAACAGGTTCAGGAACCAAACGCCCGGTATTATACTTCCAGGGGAACAACCAGCTGGAGAGTCAATCTGCGGAGATCTATATGTTGTAAAGCAAAGATCTGCAGGTACTGCTGAAGAAGCAGAGGATCAGAGATATCAGGAAACAACCCAATCCGGGTACAGAGAGTCACAACGGGCAAAACAGCCACCAAGACGAATCTGTAGGGGAACAAGAGAAATCCCAAGGTATATCTGCAGGGGATCCCAGTGTCAACTGAGAAACAAAAGAAGTGCGTAAGCACGAATTGCTGTAGAAGCAAATCCACATAACTCCGCTGGGGGACAACCCACTGAGGGAGAATGATATCATCCAGATAGAATCTAACTGCATAAGCAACTCTATTGGGGAAAACTGTCGGCTACTCTCTTGGGGAACAAGCCACTGAGGGAGGACAGATCAAACAAGTAGATTCTGCAACAAACCACTCCACTTGGGGAGAATACACATAGCAAACTGATCACAACAAGTAGGTTCTGCAATATAAGCCACTCTAACTGGGGATCACAAACAATCAGGAAATTAATCCGTTCTCTGGATGCTGGAGCCATCATCCGACCATACTGGGGATTGAAGGAGTATTCAACAGGCGAAATTGCCACAACAAACACTCTGCAGGCTACGCTGAGGAAAATATGGTTGAAATATACTGGGATGTCAACCCAAACAATCACTGAGTAGGGAAATAAATCCTGCTTTGCTGAAGAGAATAACTCTGATAGAGAGATAGCAACGAATCCACAGACGACTTCGCCGGGGAAAGGGTAAAGTACCGGGTATCAAACCACTGACCTACCGAGTCTTCAAAGAAAGTGATCATGCTGAGGAAACAGACAAATCCTGCTGGCACACTGCATGGGGAAAAGAGGTAACAAACTCTGCTTGCAACTCTGATGGGGATATTAATAACAGCTCTACTCGCGACTCAGAGGGGAGTATCAGTCAATGGCTATACTCATGACTGCGCTGAGGAGACAAATAAAGTCTGGGGCAGACGACCCACTGGAGAAAGTGACGGGGCACCAAGATGACAAACCATCAACCGCCGAAACTTCACAAGAAAACACCCATGCTAGGGAAAACCGCTGCTGGAGAAAACGAAGTCTTTAACAACACTCTGCTAGCGACTATACTGGGGAACAACCCCAACAACAACTTTGTTTGAGAAACAACCCCAACAAAGGTCTGAAGAAAGAAGATACCACCAAACCAGGAATATGAACACATGTCTTACCTGTTGGGAATCATGCCACCCTCGGGAGAGCACTGAGATATTCTTGAGTATCCTTTCAATCTTGTGAATGTTCACTTTGTTTAAACAAATTTTTTTTGAAAAATTTATTTGTTTAAAACAATGACATTTTATCAATTTAAAACATGCAAAACATTTGTTGAATTGAAACAAATAAGAGTGCAAATAAATTGGATAAAAGCTCAAATTGATTTGATGGAATGGTAGCCTGCTAATGGCAAGACTCCATAGATCTGTACAAATTCGAAATCAGTGATATATATTGGAAGAGGGCTACATTGAACATAATGACCCTTTCTCTACCAATTTGAATCTCGATGTATCCGAAGCTTCAGTTGACGACGAATCGAGAATCTTCTGACGAAATGACGACTGATGAACCAGAAAGTCTTGTCAGGATGCAGTTACTTGCCAAATCCCTAATTTTTGCCTAGATTGCCCCAGGGTGAGGTACTCAATCTAGCGGGATGCAAATATTCCTTTTTTCAAAGTCTCTAATTTTTGCCTGGATTACCCTTGCGGGTTCTCCACCGAGACGCTTATTTTTGCCTAAGCCGCCCTTTCGGGTTTTCAACTTAGCGAGCCATTCTGTTTTTTTCATTTGTTTTTTCATTTGCATATACTTTTTTTTTCTAGGCAAAGTATCTCTTAACTGCATTTGAATTCACAGGACGAGTGAAATCCTCCCCATCCATTGTTGTAAGCATCAAAGCACCGCCTGAAAAGGCTTTCTTAACAACATATGGACCCTCGTAGTTTGGAGTCCACTTGCCCCTGGAATCGGGCGCGAAAGACAAAACTTTCTTGAGCACGAGGTCGCCTTCTCGGAACACACGAGGCTTGACCTTCTTGTCGAATGCTTTCTTCATTCTCTGTTGAAATAACTGACCATGGCACATGGCAGTCAATCGCTTCTCTTCAATCAAATTAAACTGGTCATAACGACTCTGAATCCATTCAGCATCAGTCAACTAGGGACTTGAGGGTATACTTTTCTTTTTCCTTGGAAAAATTTTGAAAATTTTTTCCTGATTTTTTGATTTTTTTTCCATCTTTTTCACCCTCTCTTTTTCTTTCTTTTTTTTTTGATTGATTTTTTTTGATTTTTTTTTTTTTTTTTAATGCCCCAGTTTGACTGTTTTGCTGATTCTCATGATACAGCTGAATGAGCTCCTTTGATGCTCAAGAAGGCGGGTAATCTTGTCAGGAATCCCCTTCAACATCATCTTCCTCTGCCTCAGATACAAGGACTTCAAGATTGGGAGATGGCGTTGGATCATTATGTTCAATGGGTTTAGAAATCCCTGCATAATGATTCTGGATAATGAAAAGCATTTGAATTTTAAACAAGCAAATCATTGATGCAGATGAAAAATGTTGTTTTTGTTTTTTCATGGTTTTTTTGTGATCACTGATTTCATGCAAAAAGCAAAAAGTGAAAACAAATAGAAAAACAAATGTTTGACAATGCATTAATTGAATGAAAACATCATTGTATTAAATGCTGCCAACAATGTCATCACTTCTCCTTTTGGCATGAGAGAAGGGTTTTAAACAAGGTGAACAAATCATGCTGATTTATGAATGACCGTAGGAACATCCACAGCGACCCAATTGTGGCAAGACACCACCAGGAATGATGAAATTGTTCAAGTCTTCTGCATCTTCTTCAAAGATAACAGCAGCCTCTTCTTCTTCAGGTTGATCAGCATGGATGAATCCTCCACTTGTGAACAAACCTTGCTCCTTAAGTGCCCCAGAACAGTAGCCAATGCCAGCCCGGGATCTGTTAACCAGGAATAAATCCATCAACAGGAATAAATCCATCAAAAGCACTTAGGCTGGCAAAATCCTCTCTGAATTCACAACTCTCTTGCCCAGGATGATCCATCAATCTGGCAGAGTTGGCTCTGGTATAATACCGGCAAAGTGCGTCTTCAAAATAAATGAAGGTTGCAGGGTCAAACCACTGGACGGGAGACCGGAACAAAACACCTGCTTATGCAAATGATGCATGAAGTGTTTGTGCATATGCTTGTTTTTATATCAAAGGAACCCGAGGGTTTTATTTGCAAACTTTGAAATATTTAAGCATTTTGATCATATATGAGAATATCTCATCAGATATATCAGGTGAAAAATTTTTCCCGGTTTTTTCATGTTTTGAAAATTTTTGCAAATAAACTCCTTTGAGTTCCTTGAAAATTTTCTTTTTACTGATGATATGAATGCGGATGAATGCGTGAATGTATGAATGCAACAAACACACTCAAGGATCAAGCAAAGCACACCAAACAAAGGTCGTGGGAAAGCTCATTGTATCCCTAATATCAATCATCCATTTTGGTGGATTTAGGTTTTCACCTTATCGACACCCAAGTTCCATTAATATTAACGGTACATGAACCGGTTCAGACATTCCTAATATCAACCAGCCGCTTTGGTGGATTTTAGGTTTTACACCTGATCCGGGATCCATTGATATTAACAATGTTTGAACGACTCAACCACGAATCACGGGTTTGTTGAGAGTCACGAGCATGGAGTCTCGGTTAAGAACCACCCAAAGGGAGTGTACTAGGGTTTAAACCTGCCAGACATGTTCTATCAGAGGTTCCCATAATCATCGTTCCATCTTTCGAATATTATCGGAGGAACGAATACTCGTATTCCAAGAATATTCTCAAGAGAAACTCTTATGAGTGTAGTATCGCGTAACAATCGTATTAGAACTGACATCTGAACGACCTCCGCACTACGGTCCTAAAAAATAGGCCAAGATGGGTTTGGTAAACTAAGGTCCTTGGCTTCTGCGGAACATGATTGAAAGAATAATGCCTAACCACAAATAACTTGTGTGACATTATTAGTTCAACATGACCTCCACCAAGTGAATGGACTCGCAAGTCAACTGGCTAAGGAATACTCCACACCAGTCAACAAGACTATGCCATTCTCCTATCCTAGAGAGCACTCGAGTTCGGGTACAGAACTCATCTCACAGATCACCAAGCAAACAGCAAATGTATATCAAGCAATTCACACATTACAATCAATACAGTGATCCCAAATTGTACAAAAATATGTCAGATAAAGAATAACAATATAGCACAACAAGGGTGAAAAGTAGGCAATACCACCAAGGATTCTGGTGAGATATTTTCCCCAGCAGAGTCGCCACTTTTCTGTAGCGGTGTATTCGTCGCTATATGATCTATCGATTAAATCATAAGCAAGAGATACATTGAAATTTCGAGTCGCCACCGCACTTTTATTTATCCAAAGGACTGGCTAAAAAGCGAACAAAAGCCTAAGAAGTTTTACACGTAGAAAACTAATAAAAAGATCAGAGAGTCTGGGTAAGGGGTAAATTACGCAATGGGAAGGTGTTAGGCACCCACTACGTCCTAGGTACTCCTAGGGAGCCCTTTTCACACTTGTTGTATAAAATTGTTATTTGTTATGACATAAACATTGTGCAAACATGATTGGGATGATGAGAAAAGAATGTACATTTTATTGGGTTTGAACGGATGAACCCGCTGCCTACGTACCTTCCATCAAAGGTAAGGATCAAAACGCCGTAGTTCGGCTAAAAGATTTCCAAAAGTTGGTGGATTCAGTTTTAAACACAAGCACTGAGGCTTTTCATTATCAATGGGAGAACACTCGACCAAAAACAACATCCACCATGCGAGGATAGCTTCGACGTACTAGAGGGGTTAGCCCTGTTTTCAGTACGGAAGTCTTACTGTCGACTCACTAAGGATAGGCAAGATTTACATCAACCACAATGATAATTGAAACCTATGGCTAATGCATGAAAAGATTAACAATGGACAAAGCCAAAACAAGTGAATGAGTGAAGTTAATTGATTGTGATTATGAAAGGAGTCAAAGTATGATTAAGATTGATTCAAAAGAAGTGTTATGAAAGGGAGTTTGAAAAAAAGTCAAGGACTTGAGTCCAGGTTTTTAGTTAGAAAACATGAAGATGTTTGCAGAACACTTATGTCAAGTTTGAAAGATAAAGTGTGAAAAGGTTTAGGACATAATGAGGATGAATGGATGAAGATGGATTGTAAAACTTCTTAGAAGGTTCACTTCTTGAAATCATATAGCGGATGATTCAAGTGTGTCCTTTGGAATGGCAATGAATAATAACAGACAAAGAAGAAAGCAAAAGCGGATATCGGATGCCAATCACTGGGCTTATACCAATCTCCTAAAATAAAACGGGATATCAGATGCCACTCAATGGTCTTACACTAATCTCCTAAAACAAAACAAAGATAAAATATGAAAATTAACTGCCAATCTGTCTGGACTTAGGTTAACTCCACAAATGCTCATAGGAAAACCAATGCCACATTACAGGGACTTACAATGGATCCTCCATACAAGAACAAAAGCAACAATATGATCACAGGAATGCAAATGCCAACTTGCTGGGACTTACAGTTGCAACCTCTCATACAAACAGATAAAACAAACTATGATCACAGGAAAACAGATGTCAACTTACAGGGACTTATAACTGTATCCTCACATACAACTCCAACAGATCAAATTATGATCACAGGACAACAGATGCCAACTTACAGGGACTTATAACTGTATCCTCACATACAAACAGATAAAACAGAAGATATGAGTGACCAATGAGGTCTTACACTCTATCCTTCCATATCATAGGAGCAAATGCCAAAGCAATGGACTTACAATTGTCCTCAATGGGCAAACAACAATGATAAAAGTCACACGGACAAATGATATGATCATGCACTAATGGCAATTGATGATGATAAATGCATAACATACAAGCAAACAGGTGCATATGAAGCAATCAATCAATCCATGAATATCAAACAGCACACTCTATAGCCAAACAAGGAGGCTCACACAAGAGGGTTTGACTATGAAAGTCCACTGTAATGGGTAAATGAGTTGCTCTTAACCTTGCCATTGAGAGGCTAAGGTGAAGCAGATGAATAGGAAATGAGGGGTGTGCCTCATTGCTTCTATCCCTGATCAGGGAGAGCATATAAGAAAGTGTGGGAGCTCAGAAAGATGGAACTCTCTCCACATTATTGACTCGATTAGATCTTGGGTTTTTATCTCAATGCTTCAACCATGTAATGGGAGCAAAGAGAGGACACACTGAATAGTGGGGGATAGATTACTTATCCCTACCTTCCACCAATTGCCTTACTTGAAGGACTTTTCCTGCTTGGGACAATTTTAAACACACACAGGCATTGCCTCTTAAGGAGGACTTCAGACAGTTTGCCCGGTCAAATAACAGACCGGGTCTCCAGACTACATGAAGAAGAAGTAATTATACCTCAAAGCAAATGCTAAATAGCAAAGCAAGCAAGTTCAAAGAACTTAAGCAACTAAAGTACCTGAAAAAGTCAAACCAATTAGTAAACAGTTCAACAGTTTAAAACAAAAGGAATGGATAAACAGTCCACACAGAGGGACCAATGTGCAAAGCACATGACTCAACTATATGAGTCACACCTACAAAACAAGGGTTAGCACATGATATATAATCAACTCAACCAAATTTGAATGATCTTTGAGGCATTGGTGCTTAACCTGAAACAATAGCTCAATTGTAAGCTCAAAAGACCACTAGGACTAGCCTAGGGTCAAGGATGAAAGAAAAGGTCAAAACAGCAAAGAAAAGTCAACCCAATTCATGTTCAAACATTTAGTAAGCAATCACAATTGGATTCACAATCAAATCATGCATCATTGTCATTTCATGAACATTTGAAGTCAAAGTAAGGCAAATGAAAGCTCAAAGAAGTCAACAGAATGACTTGCATCAAAAGTCAACCCAAACAATCTCAAAAATCACCAAATAAATCACATTCAATCCTAACATCTAGCATGGCAAGCATGTCAAATTTCATGGCATTTGGATGAGAGGAAGGCAGTCAATTAAAATCAAGAAGTCAAACCAAATTCAAGCATGCACAATGAAGGTCAACAAACATGGGTCAACTTCAAAAAATCATATCAAATTGAAAACAGATGAGAAATGAATGAGATTAACATCAATGCAAAGCTCAAGATGTCTAGTATGCACATATGAAATTTCATGATCATACAATATGGTATGAGGATCTCCCAAATGAAATGGCAATGTGTAGCACAAAAAGTCAACATTTGACTAGGCAGGGAATAAAATTCACAATCAAATGGAAAACAGTATGATTAAATCCCAGAAAATTCATACACAAACTAGACATGTAAGAGATCATTCATGCAAAATTTGGGGTCATTTGGATGTAAGGAAGCATGTGAACAAAAATTGGGAAGATGCATATCATTCATGTAGCACCAAATGCAACACCTCACTTCAAAAATTTGTAACTCACAAACCACATATGAGAAATGCATAAACTCTATATCAAAACAAATATGAATGAGTCTAGTTTCACCACAAAAAGTTTCAGAGGCAATGGATACATCATGAGTATTTCACAAAACGAATGGCAAAGGGTGTCAAATGTGCATACATGTTAGGAAAACAATTACCAATTAAAATCCAGCCAATGAAAAATTAATTAAAAATCATAATCAAATACTAGACATCCATGTGAAGATGATGGAACAAATTTCATGATTTTTGGATTTAATTTGAGAGAGAAATGAATTTTGCAAGTTGGATGAATAATTGGAGCAAACATGAACAAAGGACATGAGTTAATGGTCAAACAAGGTCAGCGCATGGCAATTTTGTAATTAAGCGTACCACTTAGCAAAACACTGCGTTTTAGGGGGGAGAACGAAATGTTCTCATTGGCTGATGGCCAATGGAACAGTAAACCGACCAACCAATGTTCAAATTCTGGGTTCAACATAAACCCTAGGGTTTTAGCACAGCCATGGCAACTTCATGTAATCCACACCAACCAACAAAATTCGACCAAGCATCACACAACAACATCATGCAATCATAAGCAATAACAATGGCCAACACACATGCTTATGCAACAGGATTTCTGGAAAATATGAGAGGGTTCATGAACAGCAGGGCATATTCATCATCATCAAGCAATCAATCGAAATCCAACAAAAGCACACAAACAACATGGCATTAGTACAGTAGGTTCATGCAACATCTAAGCACAGTAAACTGAACGCATATCAAATGAATTTCTGGATAGAGCTAGGGTTTAAGACACAGGGTGTTCATCATCCTCTCCAAAATCGCAGCAAACCAACATGCCCAGAAACAGCAAGTGAATCATGGCATCGAAACAGTAAACATTGCACATACATAATCCATGATCTATTTTCAACAAAATGCACATACAACCAAGATTCGAGCAAAAACACACATGAACACTAAACTGCAAATCAGCATATCTTCACCAATATCTAACCATTTTCAAAAAACTTACAGCTCAAAACAACCAGCAAAGAAGGAACTACATGATACATGGCATGATTTGGAAAAATAAAGGATTCGAAATCTTACTAGTTTTGAAGAAAACTTGAAACAGTGTTGTTCTGATGGATGCAGCTCGAAGCAGGAGTTCACAATGCCTTGAAATGATGAAAACTTGAGGTTGTTTAGCTCAATGGTGCATGAGAACCTTCACAGCTCGACTTGCCATGGTTGGACCTAGGTGAAAACAGAACATGAAGATGGCTGTGCAGATGAGATTTGATGGTTCAAAGGAGCTCACAAAGATGTCTAGATGAAGAAACAATGAAGGTTTGTTCAAGGGTTTTTGGTGTTTGAGCAGAAAATTCAAATATGCAAAATTGCAAGAATGAGAGAAAGGAGCTTTTCTGATCGTGGCTGCTGTAGCTCTAGGGTTGGAAACTCAGAAAATGAGCTTATATGTGACTGTTTAGCATTGGTTTAAGGAATGCTAAGTTTGATTAACTCAAAAATGACCAATTGCAATTTTGCTAATTCTTGCATAAGTGGAAAATGGAGGTGTATGTGCTGGTCGAATGGGCTGGGTACAGGCTGCAAATGACCAACCAATTTGCTGTTTTTGGTCTGCTCTTGAATTGCTGTACTTGTTTTGCTCTTATGCTCCCATTTGCAAAAATACCAAGTTATGCACCTTATGCCAAAATGGTAGTAAAATGGTGGTATGTGCATGAGTTAGGGCTCTAGACAAGTCACAAATGATGTTTCCAAACATTTCCAATTGGCCAAAGTGTGAAAAAATCAATAGATCAAAAAGTCAATGGTTGGTCAAACTTGAATTTTAAATGAAATAGGTCAAAAAATGCCATTTTGATTGGCAAGGTTTTGGTGAATGAAATTTATATTTTTGGAAAGAGGAGGAAAAATGTGGTTTGTAGGAAAAAACCCCACCAAATTTGGCCTTATGGTTCATGAGTTATGGCTCTTTGAAGTTCACAAATTTTTGAAATTGAATTGATCATATCTTGACAACCATACATGGGATTTGAGTGTTCTTGGACTTTTTGAAAATGGGAGAACAAGATCTTCGACTTTCATGTTGGGCAAAAATTCATTTGGAGCTTGTATCATGATGTAAGTTTAAGATCAAGAAGTTTCCATTTTTGGCAGTTGAAATTACAGGTCCACTTTCTATTTCTGGAAATTTTCTATTTGACTTGATTTTCTTCCATGATGAGGTTTGACATGATATATGAGGCTTGTACAAGCATGGATGAGCTCCTTCAAATCAGTTCCATCCATCAAATCACTGATTAAATCCACTGTTGACCAAGTTTGACTTTTCTAGGGTTTTGGATGACTGAACCACTTCTGATGAATTCCAAACCCTAATTCCTTGAGACCTTGACTTCAAATGATATCCCAAGATATATTAGCTCTTGACTATTGATCATGGTGCCCAAGTTCTGCAAGAATGGCCACCATCCACTGCTTTGACTGACTGTTGACTGTCTTTGACCTAATTGCTGATGATTGCTTCAGCTGCAAGTAACAAGGTTAGACTGACAATATTTTGTACTTTTTGGTTAGTAAACATATGAAAAGCAAAGATATACAAATGCAAAGTATGCTTGGTGATCAAGAAATCAACCCACAAGGCAACCTACCCACTAGGAGGGAAGCTAGGGCATGCAATGATCCTTGAGGCCATGATATGAATGATATGGGCCATGAGGGATCTTAGGGCCAAAATTGGGGTCTTACAAAGAGGTATCCAGGGTTTGATTGATGAAGGTTTCCTGCAGTTTAGTCGGGCTGTGAAAGATCGTGGGGTGGTATCAACTGTCACCATTTATTTCAAACCGTCCGAGGGTCCTGGGCGTGCTCCGAGAATTGTTAGTGCACCCGTAACCGTTGGTACTCCGGTAACTATATCTGCACCCGTAATTGTTGGTGCTCCTACTACTATTGTTGCTTCTGATAGAAGACCTGTTGAGAACAGTAGGGTCGTTCCTTGGAAATATGACAATGCTTACCGCAGGAACAGAAGGTCAGAACATCAGACAAGACCAGTGAATCAGTCTCTAGTGACAATTTGTGTGCCAAATAGAACTCCAGTAACTGTGGGTCCGGCTGTGGACAATGTGGGAGGACCTGGAGGGTTTACTAGAAGCGGTCGTCTATTTGCACCGTAGACTTTGAGAGATAACAACGCTGAGGCTCTTGCCAAAGCAAAGGGAAAACAAGTTGTGGTTGAGGAAGAACCTGTACAGAAGGAGGCGCCTGAGGGTTCATTTGAGAAAGATGTGGAGGAGTTCATAAAGATCATTAAGAAAAGTGATTATAAGATCGTGGACCAGCTGAACCAAACTCCGTCTAAAATCTCTATCCTTTCTTTGTTGTTGTGTTCTGAGGCACACCGTAACGCCTTGCTGAAGATGTTGAATCTGGCTTACGTGCCCCAGGAGATTTCTGTCAACCAGCTCGAGGGTTTTATTGCGAATGTGAGCACAAGACATGGGTTGGGGTTCACAGATCTGGATCTAACACCTGAGGGTCGCAATCATAACAAAGCCCTGCATATTACCATGGAGTGTAAAGGCGCAGTGTTATCACATGTGTTGGTTGATACTGGCTCTTCTTTGAATGTGCTGCCCAAGAAGATTTTGAGCAAGATTGATGTTGAAGGGGTTGTTCTTACTCCGAGTGATCTCATTGTCCGTGCTTTTGACGGATCCAAGCGATCAGTCTTCGGTGAAGTCACGTTGCCAGTGAAGATAGGCCCGGAGGTATTTAACATTATCTTCTATGTGATGGATATTCAACCAGCATATAGTTGTTTATTGGGGCGTCCCTGGATACATGGGGCTGGAGCAGTGTCGTCAACTCTCCATCAGAAGCTGAAGTATGTATGGCATGGTCAGATTGTGACTGTGTGCGGCGAGGAGGACATTCTTGTGAGTCATTTATCCTCTTTCAAGTATGTGGAGGTGGATGGCGAGATCCATAAAACTTTGTGCCAAGCGTTCGAGACCATTGCTATTGAGAAGGTGGCCTTTGTGGAGCAGAAGAAACCAGGTGTCTCAATTGCATCCTACAAGCAAGCTGTGGAGGTTGTTAATTCTGGTAATGCAGAAGGCTGGGGAAAGATGGTTGACATGCCCGTCAAAGAAGACAAATTTGGTATTGGTTATCAGCCGCTTCAGTCAGAGCAGGGTGTTCAGAAAGGGCCGAGTACCTTCACCAGCGCAGAATTGATGAATCATGGCGACGTCTTTGCGACCGGTAGTGAAGATGGTGACAGTGATTATGATGTGGACAACTGGGTGCGCCCGTGTGCTCCAGGGGAGATGGTCAACAATTGGACAGCCGAAGAAATAGTCCAAGTTACTCTTCAGACAGAGTAATTTTCTTTTGTTTTTCATTCTGCATAAAAACCCTACGCTTTGCCCGAGGCGTAGTGGTTCATTGTAGGGCCACATCATGTTTGAATTTTCAATGATTATCATTAATAAAGGACGTTTTGCAATCAAATTTGTGATCACTGTCTTTCTGTTTTTATTTTCATTTTTCAAAACAATAAAAATGGCAATGTTTTTTTTGTTTTTGTGACTTTCTTGAACTCTTTTCTAAAATAAAGCATTGAACATCGTTCGTGCAGAATTGATCTTGCGGACTCCATTAAGAACAGTTCTGTTATGGCTCAGTATGATTTTGATAATCCCATTTACCAAGCTGAAAAGGAGAGTGAGGAAGATTGTGAACTCCCTAAAGAACTGGTTAGATTATTGAAACAGGAGGAAAGGGTCATCCAACCGCATCAGGAGGAGTTGGAAGTCGTTAACCTTGGTACTGAGGACGCCAGGAGAGAGATCAAGACTGGGGTTGTTTTAGAGGAATCTGTCAAGAGAGAGCTGATTGAGATGTTGAGAGAATATGTGGAGATATTCGCATGGTCGTATCAAGATATGCCTGGGTTGGATACAGATATTGTGGTGCATAGGCTACCTCTCAGAGAAGATTGTCCTTCGGTAAAGCAGAAGCTTCGCAGAACTAGTCCTGATATGGATGTCAAGATCAAAGAAGAGGTTCAGAAGCAGTGGGATGCGGGTTTTCTGGCAGTTACTAGTTATCCCCCTTGGGTGGCCAACATCGTTCCCGTGCCGAAGAAGGATGGTAAAGTCAGGATGTGTGTCGATTACCGAGATTTAAACAGAGCCAGTCCGAAAGATGACTTCCCATTACCTCACATTGATGTATTGGTTGATAACACTGCTCAATCTTCGGTTTTCTCTTTCATGGATGGATTTTCTGGCTACAATCAGATCAAGATGGCGCCAGAAGACATGGAAAAGACGACATTCATTACACCTTGGGGCATGTTCTGCTATAAGGTGATGCCATTTGGGCTGAAGAATGCCGGTGCTACCTATCAGAGGGCTATGAAGACTCTCTTTCATGACATGATGCACAAAGAAATTGAAGTGTACGTGGATGATATGATTGCGAAGTCTCAGACAGAAGAGGAGCACTTGGTAAACCTGCAGAAGTTGTTTGAAAGGCTGAGAAAATTCAAACTGAGGCTGAATCCAAACAAGTGTACGTTTGGGGTGAGATCCGGTAAGCTGTTAGGCTTCATTGTCAATGAGAAAGGGATTGAGGTTGATCCAGCGAAAGTCAAAGCTATTCAAGAAATGCCTGAACCAAAAACGGAAAAGCAGGTCCGTGGGTTTTTAGGGAGACTGAACTACATTGCACGGTTCATATCTCACTTAACCGCCACGTGCGAACCAATATTCAAATTGCTAAGAAAAGATCAAGCAATCAGGTGGAACAGTGATTGTCAAAAAGCTTTTGATAAGATAAAAGAGTATTTGTAGAAACCTCCAATCCTTATACCTCCAGTTCTTGGGAGGCCTCTGATAATGTACCTATCGGTGACTGAGAATTCGATGGGGTGTGTATTGGGATAGCATGACGAGTCTGGTCGAAAAGAGCATGCTATATACTACCTTAGCAAAAAGTTTACCGACTGTGAAACATGATATTCACTGCTCGAGAAAACTTGTTGTGCTTTGGCATGGGCTGATCGCCGACTGAGGCAGTATATGTTGAACCATACTACCTTGTTGATTTCTAAGATGGATCCAGTGAAGTATATCTTTGAGAAGTCGGCTCTCACCAGGCGTGTTGCTCGTTGGCAGATGATTTTAACTGAGTATGATATCCAGTATACGTCGCAAAAGGCCATCAAAGGTAGTGTTTTGTCTGATTACCTTGTCGAGCAACCGATTGATGACTATCAGCCGATGATGTTTGAATTCCCCGATGAAGACATCATGTATCTAAAGATGAAAGATTGTGAAGAGCCTCTTGTCGAGGAAGGACCGGATCCTGATGACAAGTGGACACTGATGTTTGATGGGGCTGTGAACATGAATGGAAACGGTGTTGGGGAAGTACTTATCAATCCTAAAGGTGCACACATACCTTTTTCTGCCAGATTGACGTTCGAGGTAACCAACAACGAGGCTGAGTACGAGGCTTGTATCATGGGGATTGAAGAAGCCATCGATCTAAGAATCAAAACTCTGGACATTTATGGAGACTCCGCTCTAGTGATTAACCAAGTCAATGGAGACTGGAATACTCACCAGCCGCATTTGATTCCTTATCGAGATTAAACCAGAAGGATCCTGACTTTCTTCAAGACAGTGAAGTTGTATCATGTCCCCCGAGATGAAAATCAGATGGCTGACGCCTTGGCTACTTTGTCTTCTATGATCAAGGTCCATTGGTGGAATCATGTGCCACATGTTACGGTGAATCGACTCGAGAGGCCTGCGTATGTGTTTGCAGCCGAGTCTGTTGTGGATGAGAAGTCGTGGTACTATGACATTAAGAATTTCCTCAAGAGTCAGGAGTATCCTGAAGGAGCGTCAAAGAATGACAAGAAAACCCTGAGAAGGCTAGTTGGAAGCTTTTATTTGAATCAGGATGATGTGTTGTACAAGAGGAACTTTGACATGGTTCTGCTCAGATGCGTGGATAGACACGAAGCAGACATGTTGATACAGGAAGTACACGAGGGATCTTTCGGTACCCATGCTGGTGGTCATGCAATGGCCAAGAAGTTGTTGAGAGCCGGTTATTACTGGATGACCATGGAATCCGATTGTTTCAAGTATGCTCGGAAGTGCCATAAATGTCAGATTTATGCAGATAAAGTGCATGTGCCACCAAGCCCTCTGAATGTTATGAATTCGCCTTGGCCATTCGCGATGTGGGGCATCGATATGATTGGGAAGGTTGAACCTACTGCTTCTAATGGACATCGCTTCATCCTGGTTGCGATTGATTACTTCACCAAGTGGGTGGAAGCAGCTTCATATGCCAATGTTACCAAGCAAGTGGTTGCCCGATTCGTTAAGAAGGAAATTATCTGTCGTTATGGGGTTCCGGAGAGAATCATTATTGATAATGGTTCGAATCTCAATAACAAGATGATGAAAGAACTTTGCAAAAATTTCAAGATCGAACACCACAATTCTTTTCCTTACAGACCAAAGATGAATGGTGCTGTAGAGGCGGCAAACAAGAACATTTAGAAGATTGTGCAGAAGATGGTCGTGACGTACAAGGATTGGCATGAGATGCTACCTTTTGCTTTGCATGGGTACCGTACATCAGTACGTACGTCGACCGGGGCAACCCCTTACTCCCTCGTGTATGGTATGGAAGCAGTCCTACCAGTTGAAGTGGAGATTCCTTCTCTAAGAGTCCTGCTGGACGTCAAGCTGGACGAAGCTGAGTGGATTCGGACAAGGTTTAACGAGTTGAGCCTTATTGAGGAGAAGCGGTTAGCAGCTGTGTGCCATGGGCAACTGTATCAGAGAAGGATGAAGAAGGCCTTTGATCAGAAAGTGCGTCCTGAAGTTATCAGACAGGTGATTTCGTTTTGAAGAGGATCCTTCCTCCCGGTACAGATAACAGGGGCAAATGGACTCCGAATTACGAAGGTCCATATGTTGTTAAGAAGGTTTTCTCTGGTGGAGCCTTGATGCTTACAACTATGGATGGTGAAGATTTTCCGTCCCCTGTGAACTCAGATGTAGTAAAAAATACTTCGCATAAATTGACCCGCTGGACGAAAAGAATAA
The DNA here is from genome assembly GCF_024323335.1 of Lathyrus oleraceus. Taxonomy (NCBI): domain Eukaryota; kingdom Viridiplantae; phylum Streptophyta; class Magnoliopsida; order Fabales; family Fabaceae; genus Lathyrus; species Lathyrus oleraceus. Next base: position 156,245,894 of record NC_066580.1, read on the forward strand.
AATAGTCCAGGCAAAAAAGGGGCATCCCGGCGAACCAAAAGAAAAAAGAGAAAAGGTTCGGGCAAAAGTTAGGGATAAAGAATGAAAAAATATGTACACCCGATAAGTCAAAAACCCGCAAGGGCGGCTTAGGCAAAAATGGGTATCCCGGTGGATTGAAAATCTGAAAAGGCGATCCAGGCAAAAGAGGGATTAGAGGGAAGACTACAGTCTGAGTTATCTGTACTTCATCGCGCTTCAGTGTCTACCGTCTCGAAGGATACGACCGGTCCAATCATTCTTCTCAGAAAGCAAGGAATTTGGGGGAAATTGAGATATACGAGTCATAACAGAATTGGAAAATAGTGGGTGTCGTGTTCACATTGCCAATAGGATAGTTAATTTCCTATTTTGGCGCAATTACCTCTTCCTAGGAATTGCTTCCTGATGTATTTGCCTTTATAGGCCCATTTTCAATCAATAAAAGTCGTTATTCAGTCAAATTGCTCTCTTGTTTTTATTTTACTATTTTGTTTGCAAAAACGTCCGAATTTTTGATAAACATTGCATATAAAAACATGAAGGCTGGACAATAATGTGCAGAAAGATAAACATTTGAAAATCATTTTGAATGTTGAGTACACTTGGGTGTATTTTGTCCGTACAAACTCCTGGGGGATGTATGTCTTCTGTTTTGCAGATTACTATATTTTGATTGCTGGCTAGAGTAGATAAGCCACCGTTTGTTCAAAGTGTTTAACACTGTCCAGCAGTGTGAGAAGGTTGGGTTGTCCAAGGCAAGTTCAGGGTTTGTCTCCCCAGCGAAGCCGAGATCAGTGTTGCCTCAGCAGTCAGGTCTGAAGTTGATTGCAATCCCCAGTAAGGTTGAGGATGTTTTTTCCCGACTAGTTTTGAAGGTTGCCCTTTCCCCAGCAGGTCTGAGGACTGTTAGTTCCACAGTGGGCCGGAAGATTGGTTTTTCCCCAGCGGAGGTGTCTGTGGATAGTTTGTTCCCCAGCAGGGTTGAGAGTGTTTTTCCCTAGCAAATCTGAAGGTGGCGGTTTCCCCAGCGAAGGTTTGCAGTGTTCGTTTCCCCAGCGGAGGTGGGAATTATTTGTTTATTTCCCCAGCGGAATCCCCAAGCGGATCGGGTTCAGTAGAGGTCATCCCCAGTGAGGATCATCTGTTCCCCAGTAGCAGTGCTATTCCCCAGCATGATTGAGAGATTGGTGTTTGCCCAACAGATGACTCCCCGGTTGAGTTGGTTTCTCTGTCGTTCCCAGAGTGCCAGATCAGCGAGTATCCACAGCAGAATTGTTATGCTGTCCCCACAGAATTGGAAGATCGAATCAGAGACGTGTGCTCAGCGGAAGCGGTCGTATGCTTTCCCGGCAGGAGTTCTCCTCCATTTGCATCTTGCATATGGCAATCATCATTTGCATTTGCATCCTCAAACCGCGTAGCATTTCCATTCGATATGGAGCATTACGCCATGAAAAAACTCAAACATATGCATACATGTGTTACACCAGATTGGATCTTATCCCCAGCAGAGGCGGATCATATTTCAACATCTGCATGGCACATTTGGGCAGTTGCTTCTGACAGCAGTCAAGACTGATAATCCCCAGAGAGGTTTATTTCCTCACCCGTCCGTGAAAGAAAAGAGTTTGATTCTCCCCAGTGAGGTCCCCGGCAAGTGTCTGGCCTTGTCTTGACACATGTAGATGTCATCCTTGTGATACCGGTAAGTGTCATGTCAACACCCGTGTGTGTTCTTTCTTTGGTGTCGGTAAACATCATCTTTCGATGTCGGTAAGCATCGAGTTTTTCCCAGTCATTGATAAATGTCTGTTTGTGTATCTTTTTTTTCCCAGTCATCGGTAAATGTCTGGTTGTGTTTGTTTTTCCCAGTCATCGGTAAATGTCTGGTCGTCCTTTTTTTTTTTATGTCGGTAAACATCATTTTTCGATGTCGGTAAACATTGAGCCTCATCCCAGTCATCGGTAAATGTCTGGTCGTCCTTTTTTTGATGTCGGTAAACATCATCTTTCGATGTCGATAAACATCGAGTCCTTTTCCCAGTCATCGGTAAATGTCTGGTCGTCCTTTTTTGATGTCGGTAAACATCATCTTTCGATGTCGGTAAACATCGAGTTTTTCCCAGTCATCGGTAAATTTCTGGTCATGTATCTATTCGTCGATAAAAATCAAAATCCCCCAGTAGAGTCGTCGGTAAACGTCTTATCTGGTTCCAGTTGTAAATATCTTTTTCCTCCCCAGTTGGAGCTACCATCGGTAAATGGCCCCGCTTCCTTGGTATCAGTGTATATCAAGTCGACTATTCCAAGCCGCCATCGGTAAATGGCCTCGCTTTTTTCGATATCGGTAAATATCGAATGCCCAGTTTAATCGCCATCGGTGAATGGCCTCGCCTTCTGTGACACCTATTCCCCAGCAGCCATCGGTAAATGGTCTCGCTGACGTTGATATCGGTAAATATCAAGTTTCCAGTAAAGCCGCCATCGGTAAATGGCCTCGCTTTCCTGAGGTATTTTTATTGTGCAACCGCCATCGGTAAATGGCCTCGCGTTCCTTTGATTAATCTCCCGCAGAGTGCAAATTCTACGGTTCTTTGGTATTCAATCCCTGTTTACCTTGAAGGTCTGACAGCCGTTGTTCTCATCCGTTCAGGTTACTAGTTGATTGAATAGGGGCAGCTGTAGCACCTCAAATTTGCACCCCCCATTCATTCACTCATTTCATTTTTAGGTCATGACATTACATTAACATTGCATATTGCAGTGCATCTTATCAGTCAAGGCTGGCATCAAGAGGATTCATCTGGGCAAGAGACCAAGCATTTCATTGAGATGGAGGCCACATGTGTATTCTAAAGAGCTTATATGATCCAAGGGTTCATTTTGAAGCAACTTGACCAAGTGTTAGAGGCTCAAGGTCACCTGTGCATTGCCAAGTCATCTGGGCCCCATAAAAGTCAACTGAGGGCTAGGAGGTGGAGAAATGGTTTGAGACACTTCATTCATGTCCAAAAGAGGTTTATTCATCATGTCAAACACTTATCCTGAAGGATTTGAAGCCAGATCAAAAGTTTCCAAAAATGGAAAATGACCTGTAATTTCAAGTTTCCAAAAATGGCAAGTTTTTGGACCAACTTCAACTCAACTTTCCAACATCAAAGAAGCTTCAAATGAAATTTTGTCCAACATGAAAGTTGAATATCTTTCTCTCCCATTTCCAAAAAGCCCAAGATCATGAATTTATGATGAATGGTTAAGGAGTTATGATCAAATCATTGCCAAGTGTGCTTGAAACTTCAAAATGCCATATCTTTTGAACCAAGACTCCAATTTGAGTGCCTCTTTTTGCATTGTGCTCCTCATGACATATATTTTCCAAATCATTCATTACATGGCATGAAATTCATTCACACAACCATTTGCTCATGCATGCTATTTTTGAAGGGAAATTGCCAAAATCAAAATTGGTTGATCACATGAATATAATTCCAATTCCAATGTATGCATGGGCTGATTTTGAGTGAATTTGGGCCCTCATTATGCACTGTTCACGTAGGATTTCCATGCATGAGGTGAAATGGTAATTTGTGCATACACCTCTTTTCTTCCTAATCTCCATTAGCCTTGGCCTAATCATGTTTTCAGATTAATTAATAGATGGTATAAAGGCTTAATGGTAACTGTATTGCACATTACACAAAGTTTCAGATCTAGAAATCCCTCTTCACTCTCAATTTTCTCTTCATTGATTTTCCAAAATTCCACACACAACATCCTAATTTTCTTGCATAATCATGAACATGGAGCGTTGTTGAGCAAGATTCAACGTGTGTTTGGTGGATTTTGCCTCAAATTCTTGCATACCACAAGCTTGAAGGTGTTAATGGAAACTCAAAATTGAGCTGGATTCAAGTCTTCTCACAAGCCATTTCTTGCATCAAACTTCCTTGGAGCTCAAAGCAAGTGAAACTGGACATTGCCAAGCCTTGGATACACGGTTTTAGCCAACTGCTCTTCAAACAAGGTGAGTTTCGACTTTCTTTTTTCTCCACTATTTTGCCATGATAGTGTAGATCCTTACTTGCTGATCATGCTGATAAAAATTTCGTGTGAAATGGTGTTTTATTGGCTGAGATATGATGATTAAAAGTTTTGTATGTCAAACTGTTTTGATTCGATTTGCATTTGTTATAATGGATTAGTATGATTTGATGATGGATTCATGTTCCTCATTGCATAACGGTTCGAATGATGTACTCATGAGCAATTTCTGGAAAAAAAAATTGTGAATGCTACTGTTCCTCGCCGTCTTCGCGAGGAAGACGGTTGTTTCAGCCCCTAGCGCCGCCGTCTGCGTTTTCCTGCATGTGGCTAGGGTTTCGCTGTAAAACGACAGTGTTTTGATTGTAGATGCTCCCTCGGTTCGATCCCTCCTTGCGTCGTTTCTGAATTTTGCTTTCATTTTCCTCATAGGCCAAAACGACTGCGTTTTGGCCAGCGAGCGCTCCCTCGCTTCGATTCCTGATGGCCACATGTTTTCAAATTGATTCAGCATTTTACCTTTCCCTCCAAATTTCATATGCATTGCCATATTAATTCAAATAATATTTTGTCAACTTTGAAAAATCATATAAAATTGAAAAATCATCCAAATAATTCCATTCTTTTTGCTAAATGATCCTTGGAATGTCCTTTATTTTTTGGTGTGGATTTCATGATTTTATCTGATTTGTGTTGGATGGACTGATCATGTATGCATATGTGACATTGCTTCATTCTTTCTATCATGAAATGCTCAAAAATAATCCAATGGCCATGAAATTTTGTGTGTTGAATCTTAACATGTTAATTGACATTTGAGGCTTGGTTTGATATTTCTCTCATGTTCCATCCCTGTTTTATGTAGATGTTAATATGGTGTGACAATGCATGTCACACAATTGGATGTCCTATTTGATCATTTTCCTTGATAGACCAATTGATCTCTTTTGTTTACAATTTTTGGTATGATGATTTTATTGGACATGTTGTATGCTCATGAAAATTTGCAAAATTGTTTGAGTCATTTCTGATTTAATGTGCATTTTCTCACTTGTATGTCCAATTGATGATCATGTTGTGTGTCTTTGCCATATTTTGTTCACCACATGACTTTTCTTGATGATTTTGATTTGGTCCTTTTTAGGACTTGTTCTTATTTGATTAAATGTGATTCATGTTGAGTTTTAGCTTCTGTTTTGACTTTTTACCCTACCTTTGACCCTAGCCTTTGAGCTAGTGGTTTGTTCTCATCCTTTGGACTTTGTGTTTCAGGTTTCAAGCATTTAGCCACATTGGTTGATATGATCTCATCACTTGAGATACAAGTTATTTTGGTTGACTAACCTTGCTGTTTTGTAGGTCTTGAGGATGATGAACCAATTTAGTTTGCTTGCATCTTATGCCTTGCATTGACATTGTCTGATGATTGGTTGTCTCACTGTTGGACTATTTCTGATTGTTTTGTCTGAATACTATACTGATGGTTTGGTTGTTTACACAGGTACATTAGCTGCTTTAAGTTCATTATTTGAACTTTGCTTTGCTTATGGTTGGCATACCACCCAGGTAATGACCTCTGACTTCATGTAGTCTGGAAGACCTGCTATCTTTGGCAGGCACCTGTCTGAAGCCCTCCTTAAGAGGCAATGTTTATGCTTGTTTATCTTTGTGCCTTGTAATTCAAGTCCTCCTAAGAAAAAAGGCAATTGGCAGATAGAAGGGATGTGCAACCCATCCCATGCTATTCAGTTGAGTCATTCATTTTGCTCGCACTCCGTGTTGATGCATTTTGAATAAACACCCAAGATCCTTGTATATAGAGTCAGTCAAGTGGAGTAGAGTCCCGCATTCTGGACTCCCACACTTTCATTGATTTGAAGCTCACCCAGGCCCGGGTTAAGAGCTATGAGGTCTTACCCTCATCTCCCATTTCATCTGCTCACCCTGACGGTCAATGTCAGTGGTTAAGAGCCTCAGATACCCTTCCAGTTGGCTTGTTTGTCGAGGTTGATATGACCCCTTGACTAAAGCCCAGCCTTGTTTGAGCCATTCGTTTGCATATAGCGTGTGGTACCTGTTCACCTGTGCCTTTGATTGCTTACTTACTGTTTAGGCTAGCTTGCTTCCTGTGCAAGTTAGGATCTGATTAGAGACCTCAACATAGGGTTCGTTTGCATGACAACTTCTAGGCTCGAGTCGTAGTCTCCCTAGTAGTCTGTTATCTCCCTAGTCTCTGGTTAGGATAGAAGCTTTTTCCCTGTTAAGGGGAACTACGTCGCCCTGATCCTCATACCAGATGAGGTACGTAGGCAGGAGATTGAGCTGATCTCTCCGGGCAACCTTTTTGTTTCGTTTGTGCTTGTTTGGAGTCTGATGTAAGCCCAGTGATTGGCATTCGGTTTCCAGTTTGTGTTTGCTTGTTTGGAGTCTGACATAAGTCCAGCGATTGGCAGTCGGTTTCCCGTGTGTGTTGGTTTGCTTGGAGTCTGATGTAAGTCCAGCGATTGGCATTCGGTTTCCTGTTTGTGTTTTGTTTGGCGTGCGTTAGCCGAGCTACGAGTGCTCTGATTCTTTCTCTGGTCAGAGAAGATACGTATGCATAGGACGCGACATCCTAGCGAGCACGTTTCCCATTTCCCCGAACTACGTCGACTCTGATGTTTGTGTCTAACAAACTACGTAGGCCCAGGATGCGACATCCTACCGAGTCCGCTTCTTCCGTCCTTCCCGTGTTTCTCTCCAGTTTTGTGCAGTTTTTTAGCAGTCTTTTTAGCAACCTTATTCTATTCTTTTTGAGCGTGGATCCCGTCGAGTACGACGGATGCGTAGGGGTGCTAATACCTTCCCTTCGCATAACCGACTCCCGATCCTATCAATCTCTGGTCGTAAGACCATGTCCTTTCCAGGTTTACTTCGAGCGTTTCCTTTCCCTCCTTTGGGATGAATAACGCACGGTGGCGGCTCTGTGTCTTTTCCCGCCGGTTTTTCGCGTAATGCGACATATATCAATATCATTTTTTGCTGCTATGTCTTTTTTATTCTGACAAAAAGGGGGAGAACTAAACAGCTTTGATGAAAACATAACTAATTCCTCTCAAGCACTGCAAACATGTTCGATAAACTATTACAAAATCAATGACTTAAGATATGCAGGAAAGTAGCTTAAAGCACCAAACCATTGAAGGTTCGGTAAGAAATTCTAAGCTATCCAAAGATCTAACTTAGGGGGAGCCCACTGTAATATCTTATCTAAGAGTTTCTTTAAATGTTTCATCTTCAATCTAAATTGTTTTGTCATCATCAAAAAGGGGGAGATTGTAAGAACAAAGTTGGTTCTACAATATATCTCTAAGATTTTGATGATAACAAAGGATGAAACAAAAGTGGTACTCTAACGTGATATTTATCTTAGTGTGCAGGACTCTGAACACTTCGCAGGATTCTGACAATACATCAGATATAAAATTATGCCAGATATTCGATGATCAGATGCCACTCAGAAAGGATACGTACAGAAGGTTCTGACTCTGACCAACGCAGATACCAGCGTAACATTTAGATGTCAGAAGCTCCGTTAAAAGACTACTGAATCCAGACTCTGATACTTAAGAAGTCTATAGCATTGAGAAGCTCTGATTAAGTCATACATAATCATCCTCTGAAGACAAACTCTAACATATCAAGACTCTGATGTAGACTCACCAGTCCAGAACGCGTAACCAAAAAGAATCTTAATATGGAAAGAAAGTATTTAAAGAAGGGAATAATGAGGCGGACAAAATGGTTTTAGAAAGAAACAAAGTGAGTAATGACATTAATTATTCTTCAATGACCAAGATTCTGTCATCACTCTAACGGTCCTTCACAACGACTATATAAAGGATGGATTACCTCACAAGAGAACACACCTGAGACACACAGAAATCTCATTCATCCTCTCTCATTTTCACAAGTTACTGCTCTTACGTGATAAGCTTTTGTTCTTATATTTCTGTAATATTTTCTTTTTGTTAGAAACACTTTACATTACAATCTACTCTTGCTTAAACTACTTCCTCAAGTGACTCTGCGCAGTCTGAATACTTGAGAGGGCTAAGAGATTATTCTCTTAGACGTTTGGTTGTGTAATCTTTCAAGATTAGTGGATTAAGTCCTTTTTGAAGGTGAATTCACCTTGGTCGGGTGGACTGGAGTAGCTTTGAATTTCAAGCGAACCAATATAAAATTCTGTGTGTTTTTTATTTCTGAAAAAGTTTTTTATTTCCAAAATAATTCAAAACCCCTTTCTTGTTTTTCTCAACCTTCAGCTATCTCACCAATTGATCAAATTTCTCAAGGGATACTTCAAAATTCATCATCTTATGCATATATGATCTACTAAGAGCCTAGAAATCCAAGAGAATTGAAGGTTAGTAAGTTGGTTGGTGGTGGTTGGCCTGATGAATTCATCTGATCAAAACTGGGTCTCCCTAGACCCTATCTCCTAAACTTTTCACCATATGAAAATGATTCCAAGAGAAACCTTACTCTAAATGACATTCCAAACAACTTTTATGTTGATACCTAGAGCTAGTTTTTCTTGGAAAATCATTTTCTATGTTGAAACATTATAGGTCATTTTGTCTAAACCCTAATTTGAAAGTCAACTTCCCAAGGCCATAACTTGCTCAATTTTTATGAGATTAAAGATTTCCAAGTTGCACAATAAAATTCAAGATGTCTACTTCAACTTTGATGTTGGAAGTAAGAGCTAATTCAACTTTTATGAGCATGTGATATAAGGATACATTATAGGTCATTTTTGACCTATACCATTGAACAAGTGATTTTCCTCAACTTCAAAAATGCATAACTCTATCATTATAAATCAAAATGACATGAAATTAGTTGCCATTTTGAAGGTAATTGAAATAGCTACAACTTTGATAAAGACATTTTTCTCATTTGAAGCTCACATAAAAAGTTAAGCAAGATGGAATATTGAGATATATGGCTTGACACTTAGAAAAAATTTTAACATGTTGAAATTTCCAAACTTCCACCTCAAAATTCACCATGATCCAAGTCCCAAATGAAAAAGTGTCCAACATCAAAGTTGTTCCCCTTGATCTAAGTTTTCCAAAGAACCCAAGTTCATGCATTTTGGATAAAGTTTGCTAGGGTTGCGCATGGCTTTAACAGGTATGCATGATTGGAAGAAATCAAATGCCAAAAATCCCATTTGACATTGCCTTGACATCCAAGCCTCATTTGAACTTCAGAACAGTTGCAAGTGGATCAAATTGGATTTCTTCATGGGCATGTACACGCCCATACAAGCTTGTGCATGAAATGTCCAAATTTAGCAATTTTTCAAGTGTGCAAATATTAGTCCCAATTACTATAAATACAGGCCCATGGAGCTCAATTAAAACACACCTTGCGCACCAGCTTTGCCCCCCAATTGAAACCCTCGCCATTCAAAGGAAAACCTGAGAATTTTCAACTTGAAAATTGAGTTTGAATCTCACTGTTTGGAGATTCAAAAACTTCAGGATCCAAAGCTTTGTACCATTGCCAAACCTCTCCTGCAAGCTTCTCAAGTGTGATCAGATCAAGGTTGAAGCAAGCAAGATCCATTTCTACACAGCATTGAAGGTACATTTCAGAAAACTTCATCTCTTCGATTCTCACTCAATTCTCATCAATTCTCTTGGATCTTTGGTTGTCTGAAGTCCTACCAATGTAGGCAAGAAGATTGAGTTGCTTTGAGGTCAAATCAAAGCAACTCAGTCGTCACACCTCAAAATTTAACTCCTCATATCTTTTTATATATTTGGAGTTAGTTGAAATTGATGTCAGATTTGTGCTATATGCCATTTTTTCTTCCAGATCATGTCCTCATTTTTTATTTTGGTGATGGTTGAGGGTGGGCCAGTCCGGTGAGGTCCACCGGAGAAGAAGATCAGAGCTCTGGCTCCAGCGGTGTGTTGACACGTCTCTAGACAACAGGAACCATTTGAAATGTTTTAATCTTAGGCGTTGGTTTTGATTACCACGCGTGTGACGCGCTGACTAAGTTCCACCATGGAATGCGCATTTCCATCCACTTGATCTGCCACCTCAATTAATGAGGGAGATCAAGTGGCTCACGTTTTTTTTTATTTTTTTATTTTTGTTTTAATTCATTTGATTTTCATTAATTCATATTAATTTTAATATTGATCCAAAAAATATGAGAGTTTCACAAAAAAAAATTAAATAAATTCCTCTTTCATATTCTGAAATAAAATTATTTTTTGGGTCATTATTAATATTTTTCATGATTTAATTAATTTTGTGATTATTTTTAATTGTTTAAAAATACTTTTAAGTCTTTAAAAATTCTGAAATTTTTTCTCCAAGGTCCTTTGACCTTGTTTGACCTATGATAAATCTCATGGCCATTTCTTTGGTATTTTGATGAGGTTTTAGGAATTTGACAAACCATATTTAATTTAATGCATTATTTTTAGTATTTTTAAATTGAAGAAATGCCAAATAATTGTGTTGACCACTTATGATGGTTTGTGTAAGTTTGACTTGTGTTGTTGGGCCTTGGTCAAGGTTGATTTGACATTCCTAGGTTAATATCATTGGATTTAGGGGATTGATAAAATGTATATTCCATCTCCCAAAATGAATGAATGATATTAACTTGGTAAAAGTCATCCTTTGACCAATTTGAGTTATGATCCATTCCCTTCCCTCTTCATCTAATTCCCCTTCTTTATGCATCCATTTCATTTGGCCTATGATATCTCAAAGTCCTAAAGCTAGTTGATTGAAAAATCAACATGAGTATGGATGAGATTAGGCAACCTCTTTTGAATATTCTTTTTTGTGTAGTATGTTTCATGAGCATAGTCCATTATACTATGTCTCTAACATGCATTAACACCAAAATTCTATTGTCCGACCTCAAATAGTTGTGACTTCTACATAAGTCCAATTACGATTGCTTAACATAGCGCTAAATTTTTGATACAAAAGGTATATCATTCTAGTTAGTGAGATTGTAAGTATCCCCTCTTTCATGGTATTATGTGGAAACTTGGCCTTTTCCCTTCCTTTGGAAGATATCTTGGTTCAAGGATCCATGCTTGTGATAAGTGGGTTGAGTGTTCTCCAAAGAATGACTTAAAAAGAAAAGGAAAAACAATACTAACTTCTAACTCATTAACAACTAACATTTAATTTCAAGCCATTTACTTCAATGCCATTTAATTTCAAGTCTATATTCATTTGCCATTATTCATACCATTCTAATTGTTTATGTTAATGCCATTTTCACTTTGCCCATTTGGACCATATTATGTGATATATCTTGCTTGTGTATAATTTGTTTGTTTGTGTGGTCTTTGACCATTAATGTACATAATAACCACAAAAACCCTAAAAAAACTTTTGTGTGGACTGTTGACTTAATCTTGGACAATTGGACTTCGAATTTAGGCAGCATTCCTATGTTAAAGGACTTGGCCAATGCCAACTTTTGTGAAACCAAGTGCTTGCAATTTGAAACTTCACCTGATACATCTTTAAAGATCCCTTTGAGTTCATCTGCAACATGATCATTATGAAGTTGTTATTTTGAAACTATGACTTATGGAATTCATCTGCTACATGGGCTAATTTGAAGAAGATCATGGAGTGGCTAAGCTTGGATCTGGCTATCTTTATTTGATTCCTTGCTCTTCAAGATTGATATAATGTGCATTGTGTGTTGCTTGATTCTAAATGTCCAAGGGAATTTGGGTTTCTATATGACATTCTTGTCTATTGGATTGTTACCCATTGGTCAGATCTTTTCAACTCTTAACTTTAATTTTATGCATAGGATTAGTCTCTTCATCTCCTCCCCACTTCTTTAATTTCAAAATCTCTCCCTCCTTTTAAAAATTCTTCTTTGCTTGAACTAGTTTTATTCTAAACTTTGACCACTTTGCAAACTAGAAACTTTGGCCTTATGCCATTGCATTTTCAAACTTCTTTTCTTAATCAAACTTGTAAATAGACTTAATTATACTTGGCCTAAACTTTCAAAAAGCCAAAAAGAACTAACTTATTCAAACCATTTTTAGGCCTTTGTGCCTTTCAAACTTAATTTTTTGTTAAAAACAATGCATCCACTTTGAAATTTATATCACGAACTACTAGGTTTTGATCCCTCATGTTTATGTTGGTACATAGGCACAAGTCCAAAGGTCTTATCAAACACAAAAATATAATTAATGAATTCTTTTCTCATCCCCCCATTCTATTTGTTTGTAAACATCACTTTGTACAAAATACATATGCACACAAAAAAGGGCTCCCTAGGAGTAACTAGGACACTTTGGGTGCTAACACCTTCCCTCTGTGTAACCAACCCCCTTACCTGTAATCTCTGACATTTTATTAGTTTTGATTTGAAAACTTCTTACTTTTGGGTTTTGTTCGTACTTTTTCCCTTTTCCCTTGGAAACAATAAAAGCGCGATGGCGAGTCCGGTTTTATTGATGTCTAGCTTATCCATAGCTTGATGATCATGAATTTACCGCTACAAAAATTAAGTGGCGTCTCTGCTGGGGAGTAGTCTCCAGTGGGTTTAGCCTACTTTTTTGGGTGTATATAATTGTATATATGTGACGTATGAATATTTGTTTGTATGATATAATCTGCTTGTTGTGCTTGGTGATCTCTGAGTGGTGAGATAAGTTCTAACCCGAACTTGATTGCAATTAAGATAGGAGGATGGTATAGTCATGTTCGACTTGTGTGGAGTAGTCTTTAACAAGTTGGCTTGAGATCCATCTGCTCAGTGGAGACCCTTTTGGATTTGGAGATGTCACACAAGTATTTATGGTTAGGCATTACTGTCTCTAATTTGGGTCCGAGAAGCTGAGGACCATAGAACATTTACCCCTCTTGGCCTATTTAGGACGTAGTGCGGAGACTGTTCAAGTGTAGACTTGATAACAGTTGTTACGTGATACTACACTCAGACTAGTTTCTCTTGAGAATATTATGGGTCAATGAGTCACTCATTTTAACCTATAATATTCGATAGATGGAATTAAGACTCTGGGAACTTTTTAGAACATGATCTACAGGTTTTTATCCTTAGTTCACTCCTTTGGGATGGTTCTTACCCAGACTTCATGCTCGTGACTTACAACAAACCCTTGACTCTTGGTTGATCCAATCAAGTCTTGTCAATATCAATGGAACTTGGGTGTTGTTAAGGTGAAAACCATAATCCACCAAAATGGATGATTGATCTTGACAATGACTTGATTCATCCCTTGACCTTTGTTTGTTTGCCTTGTGTGTGATCTCTTGTTTGTGATTGTTGCATTCATGCATTCATGCGCATCATAACATTCATCACACGAAAATTTCAAGGAACTGAGGTATTATTTGCAAATATTTCCAGACCATGGATTGTGGACGAAGGAACACTAAGAAGTACAGTTTCAGATGTCCCGACTTGAAAGAGTTAAGGAAGCTAGCATCTTTTGTATTAGATCCCTTGGATTTCAAACAACGTCATGGGAAGCTTCTGTCTATTCTGTCTGCTGATGTGGTTGAAGGACTTTTGAGTGTATTGGTGCAGTTCTATGATCCTCTCTACCGTTGCTTCACTTTCCCAGATTATCAGCTTGTGCCTACGTTGGAGGAGTATGCCCATCTTTTGGGGATACCTGTTTCTAGTAGGGTACCTTTTAGTGGATTGGAGGAGATTCCCAGATCTCATCTTATTGCTGAAGCTCTTCACTTGAAGAAGTCTGAGATAGAGGCTCATTGGGTGATGAAAGGAGGATTGTTTGGGTTGCCATCTGATTTCCTCATCAAGGAAGCTACTGCTTTTGCTCAAGCCGGTAGTATGGACGCTTTTGAAGTTGTCTTTGTGTTGTTCATTTATGGATTAGCTTTGTTCCCTAACATTGATGGTTTTGTCGATGTTAACGCCATTAGAATCTTCTTGATTGGGAATCCTGTGCCTACTTTGTTGGGTGATATATACTTCTCTTTGCATCTAAGGAATTCTAAAGGTGGTGGAACTATTTTCTGTTGCATTCCTCTTCTGTACAAGTGGTTTATTTTGCACTTGCCTCAGACGCCTGCTTTTGTGGAGAACAAACAATGTCTACGGTGGTCTCAGAGACTTATGACTCTCGCTAATGATGATATAGTTTGGTATGATCCTTCTTTGAGCTGTTTAGAGATTATTGATTATTGTGGTGAATTCTCTAATGTGCCTCTCATTGGTACACAAAGAGGAATTAACTACAACCATGCTTTGACTCGTCGTCAACTTAGGTTCCCCTTGAAAGACAAACCTAATAACACTTTATTAGAAGGTCTTTTCTATCAAGAGGGTAAAGATCCCCAACATTTGAAGCAGAAGATTGTGCATGCTTGGCATAATATGCATAGGAATGGAAGATCCGAGCTTGGTCCGTGCAATTGTGTAGCTTTAGAAGCTTACACTCTTTGGGTGAAGAAGAGAGCTTTGAAGTTGAAGATGCCTTATCCTTGTGAGAGACCTATATTTATGGTTGTGGTTGAGCCATTAACTCTCCCTAACCAAGATGTAGAGGAGTTGGAAAACGCACTCTCCAAGATGAAGCAAGAAAAGGACATGTGGGAAGAGCGTTTCCATGCTCTGAGCAAGAAGCATGAAGAGTTGCAGTTGGAGTCTAAGGACAAAGATGCACTTATTGAGCTACTTGAAGACCGAGTGACAAAGAGACAGAGAGAGACGGAGGTTTCATCTTCTAGCATGCCTCAGCCTTCCATTGCTTGGAAGAAGATTGTTGATCAGCTTGTCCTCGAGAAGACTCAGATGAAGGCTTCTTTCAAGACCGAGATTCGACGCATTCGAAGGAAGTACGCGCCTTCAGCCAGATCTTCTGACATTGTTGTTAGGGATCCTTAGGATGACTAGTCTCCTTTTCTCTTGTATTTTGCATTTGGTTTCTGAAGTTGTACTCAGTGTAATCCTTCCAATTATATAAATGAAAAGAGATTTTTATGGTCTTATCAAATTGTTGCAATTATTGTTAAGTATATATATATTTGTAAATAATATAGTAAGTTCCTTGAAAATAAAAAAAAACAAGCATTGCATTTCATGCATCATTTGCATAAGCAGGTTTCTCTTTCGCTAGATGTCTCATTGGTGTTTCTTCTGTGCTTCAGCCAAGCTGACTCATTGGTACAACACTCACGCCAATCATCTGAGAATCATGGAACATCTTGAGCAAGAGAACAGAGAGTTGAAGGACGAGATCGCTTGACTAACTGCCATGATGGAGTCAGTGTTGGCTGCTCAGAGTCAATCTTCTCCAACGCCCGCAACTCCTTCTCCTCAAAGGACTGTCATTTCAAAAGTGGCTACCTCTACCATGCCCGCTGCTACCGCCCACTTTACGCCTGTTATGCCTGCCGAATTCCCGTGGGGAATGCCGCCGAACTTCATGCCTGAAGGCTTTGTGCCTACTTTTGCTTCTATGTCGGCTTCTAGCACGGTCGTGTCTGTGCCACCTCCCGTTATGCACACCTTACCTCGTGTAGAGGACATCATTTATCATTTTGAGCCGTCTAAGGGTCCGGATGTTTATGAGAAAATGGACAAAATGAAGGATCGGTTTCTTGAGTTGCGCAGGGAATTGAAGACATTGAGATGTAAGGACTTATTTGGGAAGAATGCTGCCGAGTTATGTCTGGTGCCGAATGTGAAGATTCTAGTGAAGCTCAAAATGCTTGATTTTGAAAAATACAAAGGGAACACATGTCCGCTCAGCCATCTAGTGATGTATTCTCGTAAGATGTCTACCTAAACTGACAACGATCAACTGTTGATACACTACTTCCAAGACAGTTTGGCCGGTGTTGTGCTCCATTGGTATATGAGGTTGGACAGTGCAAGCATTCGCACTTTCAACGACTTGGGAGAAGCTTTTGTCAAACAATATATGTACAACGTGGATATGGAGCCTGATAGAGACCAATTGAGGTCTATGTCTCAGAAGGATAAAGAGACATTCAAAGAGTATGCGCAGAGGTTGAGAGAAATGGTTGCACAGATCAATCCTCCTTTAGAGGAGAAGGAAATGACAAAAATCTTTTTGAAGACCCTGAGTTCATTTTATTATGAACGTATGATTGCCATTTCCCCTAGTGACTTTACCAAAATGGTAAATATGGGGATGAGGCTTGAGGAAGGTGTTCGAGAAGGACGTTTGTCAAAGGAGGAAGCATCATCAAGTAAGAGATATGGCAACAGTTTTGGAAAGAAGAAAGATAGCGAAGCTAATGCAATTTATATTGGGAGGCAGAGGAGGCCTCAGATCAGAAAGAATCAACCATCCCGTCAACACCATCATCAAGTATCTTCAGTAATTCCAGTATTTTCGAATAATCAATCAGTACCAATTCAACAACAACAACGTCAACAGCAACAACCACAACAACGAACAAACACCTACAACAACAACAATACCAACAATCACCATCAACAAAACTGAGAGGAAGAAGGTCTCTTTTGACCCGATTCCTATGACTTATGCAGAACTTTACCCGTCTTTGGTTCTCAAGAACCTACTCCAACCAAGAAACCCTCCGCAAATTCCAGAACCACTTCCATGGTGGTACAAGCCTGAACTCCGTTGTGCTTTTCACCAAGGAGCACCCGGACATGATATTGAGAACTGTTATCCGCTCAAGTATGAGGTTCAGAAGTTGATAAATAGTGGAATGGTGTCCTTCGAGGACCGTGCACCCAACGTGAAAGCAAATCCACTGCCCGCTCATGGGAATTCTTCTGTTAACATGGTGGACGATTGTCCTGGGGAGTTTAAAGTGTTTGATGTTCGTTTTATTCGAAGGTCCTTAGTGACGATGCACAAGGATATTTGCTTGGTTAGCGATTGTGAGCATGACCATGATGGTTGTTCTATCTCCAGTGTCAATCCTAGAGGTTGTATGGTTGTGAAGAGGGACATCCAGCGGTTGATGGATGAAGGCATGATTCAAATTGTTCAATCCCGTCATGTAGATGACGATGTGAATGTCATAGGGCCCATTTTCAAGAATCCCGAGAGAGTGGTGATTCAGTACAACAGCGGTAACAGTAACAGCGTCAGCAACATATCAGTATCGTCGTTGGTCATACGGGTTAGCGGGTCTAGTCCCGTATTCATCCGATAAATTTGTTTCGTATCAGTACAATGCAACAATGATGAAGGATGGTTAAGAGGTTTTGTTGCCTACGACCAACTTTGTATTGAGCATTGCTGATGTTACCAAGGTGACCCGAAGTGGTCGTGCGTTTGGGCCGATGTTCCCAAAAGATAAATAAGAAAACTGTTAGTAAGAAAGTGGAAGTGTCTGCTGTAGATCCGGTTAGTGCTTCAAAAGGTTAGTCTGGTGAATCCAGCAATTTGAAGGCTAATGATGATGATGAGGTACTTCGTCTGATCAAAAAGAGCGAGTTTAATATGGTGGAGCAGTTGCTCCAAACCCCCTCAAAAATTTTAGTACTGTCTCTGCTTATGAATTCAGAAGCGTACAGAGAAGCACTGCAAAAAGTTCTTGAGCAAGCGCTTGTGGAACATGACGTTACGGTGAATCAATTCGATCATATTGTGGCTAACATCACTTCCTGCAACAATCTCAGTTTCTGTGATGAAGAAATCCCTGAGGAGGGTAGGAATCATAACTTGGCTTTGCATATCTCTATGAATTGCAAAGATGATGCTTTGTCCAATGTGCTTGTTGACACTGGGTCGTCACTGAATATGCTGCCAAAGTCAACTCTGTCAAAGCAATCATATCAAGGAGCGCCCATGAGGTATAGCGGTGTAATCGTCAAAGCTTTTGACGGTTCATACAAAACAGTTATTGGTGAAGTGGACCTCCCAGTAAAGATAGGTCCAAGTGATTTTCATATTACTTTTCAAGTAATGGATATCCACCCGGCCTACAGTTGTCTGTTGGGAAGGCCATGGATCCATGAGGTGGGAGCTGTTACCTCCACATTGCATCAGAAAGCTCAAACTTGTAAAGAATGGAAAGCTTGTTATTGTTGGTGGGGAAAAGGCGTTGTTGGTTAGCCACCTGTCATCTTTCTCTTACGTTGAAGTTGAGGACGAGGTTGGAACTCCGTTCCAAGACTTACCTATTGCTGCTAAAAAGAGAGTTGGGGCACCTATGTCCTCATTGAAAGATGCAAAGAAGATTGTTGAAGAAGGCAATGTTGATCAGTGGGGGCACATGGTAGAGGTCTCCGACAATAAAGGTAGAATTGGTTTGGGCTTTCAGCGAGGTTCATCAACTACAAGGTATGAGGATATGCAACTTAGCTTCCGTAGCGGAGGGTTCATTCAAGGCAATGAACAACACTTAGCTGTTGTGCTAGAGGATGACGAAGAGGAAGACTGCACCAATTTTGTGACGCATGGAAAGGCTTGCAACAATTGGACTGTTGTTGATATTCCTGTTATTTTGCATCGATCTAAGTAATTGCTTTTATATGTTTAAAAAAAATCCTTCTCATATGCCTAAGGGAGAAGTGAGCATTGTTTGGGCATTTTGAAATTGATCATTAATAAAATTAATTCTATTCATCCACATCTATGATGTTTTGTTTTTACTTTTTGCCTTATTGTGAAAATGGTAATCACAAAAAAACATAAATAAACAATATAATTGTCCATTTGCATGATATTTGGTCACAAATTCACTTCTCTAAAATCAAAATATCAAATCATTATGCAGGTTGGTTTCTAACCCCATTGAATACAATGATCATTCTCCTTCTCCAAATTTTGAATTCCCTGTGTTTGAGACCGAGGAGGAAAGTGATGAAGAAGTGAGTGATGAATTATCTCGTCTTCTTGAGCATGATGAAAAGACCGTTCAGCCGTTCAAAGAGCAGATTGAGTTAGTCAACTTGGGTTCCGAGGATAATGTGAAGGAAGTCAAGATTTGGGTCTCGGTTGTGTCCAGATGTTAAGAAGGGGTTGATTGATCTTCTTCGAGAGTATTAAGATGTGTTTGCTTGGTCCTATCAAGACATGCCTGGTTTGGACTCTGAGATTGTGGAGCATAGATTGTCGTTGAAGCCAGAATGCCCGCCAGTCAAGCAGAAGTTGAGGAGAACGCATCCTGATATGGCAGTGAAGATCAAAGAAGAAGTGCAAAAGCAGATTGATGTCGGTTTCCTTGTGACCACTGAGTATTCACAATGGGTGGCCAATATTGTGCCTGTGCCGAAGAAAGATGGAAAAGTCGGCATGTGTGTTGACTATAGAGATTTGAATAAAGCCAGTCCGAAAGATGATTTCCCTCTGCCACACATTGATATGTTGGTAGATAGCACTGCTAAATTCAAATTATTTTCGTTTATGGATGGATTTTCCGGATATAATCATATCAAGATGGCACCCGAACATATGGAGAAGACCATATTCATTACACCCTGGGGAACATTCTGTTATAGAGTGATGCCTTTCGGTTTAAAGAATGTTGGTGCACCTTACCAAAGAGCAATGACTACTCTTTTTCATGATATGATGCATAAAGAGATTGAAGTTTATGTCGATGACATGATTGCTAAATCTATTGATGAAGAGGATTATGTTGAGCATTTGTTGAAGTTATTCCAGCGTTTGAGGAAGTATAAACTCCGCTTGAATCCCAATAAGTGTACTTTTGGTGTTCGTTCTGGTAAGTTGTTGGGCTTTATTGTTAGCGAGAAGGGTATTGAGGTTGATCCTGCCAAGGTAAAAGCAATACAAGAGATGCATGTGCCCAAAACTAAGAAGCAAGTCAGAGGTTTTCTCGGCCGCTTGAATTATATCTCAAGATTCATTTCACACATGAATGCCACATGTGCGCCTATATTCAAGCTTCTTCGGAAAAATCAGTCTTGTGATTGGACCAAAGACTGCCAGAAAGCTTTTGACAGTATCAAGGAATATCTGCTTGAGCCTCCAATTTTGTCTCCGCCTGTGGAAGGAAGACCATTGATCATGTATTTAACTGTGCTTGAAGATAGTATGGGTTGTGTTCTTGGCAAGCAATATGAGACTGGAAAGAAATAATTTGCTATTTACTACCTCAGTAAGAAGTTCACCGACTGCGAGACTCGGTATTCTATGCTAGAGAAGACTTGTTGCGCATTGGCTTAGGCTGCTAAGCGTCTGCGTCAGTATATGTTGAATCATACCACTTGGTTGATATCCAAAATGGATCCAATCAAGTATATTTTTGAGAAGCCTGCTTTAACTGGGAGAGTTACCCGTTGGCAGATGTTATTATCAGAGTATGATATTGAATACCGATCTTAGAAAGCGATCAAAGGTAGTATCTTGGCTGACCATTTGGCTCACCAACCAATTGAAGATTACTGTAGCACCTCAAATTTGCACCTTACCTTTTGTGCATACATTTTCATCATTAGGTCATTAACATAACATAGTCCATTGCATAACATTGCATTGCCTTTTGCCCAAGTGCAAGTCATCCAGACAGATTAGGTCAACTGGTCAGGAGATCAGGTCAAACAAGCAAGCATGTGCCATTTCCATTAAGACAAGGCCCTAGGGTTGGTTTATCAAGTTCATATGGTCTAAGGATCATTTTGAAGTGATTTGGACAAAGATTGGATGATCAAAGCTCAACAGTCAGGCTGAATTTCCTCAGAAACCCTAGAAAGTCAACTGTGGTCAACTGTGGTCAACTGTGCCTGATTTTATGGATTTGAAGGTGGGAGATGGTTTGAAAGGCTTCATTCATGTCCATATGAGTCTCATTTGACATATCAAAGACCAAGGTTGAAGAATTGGAGGTCATACAAGAAGTTTCCTAAAATGGCAAGTGACTTGTAATTTCAACTGCCCAAAATGGAAAGTTTTGCTCCTCAAATTTACTTCATCATACAAGCTTCAAATGGAATTTTGTCCAACATGAAAGTTGAAGATATTGTTCTCACCATTCCAAAAAGTCCAAGAACATGAAATTCCCATGTGTGGTTGGCAAGATATGGTCCATTCATTTTCAAAAAATGCCTAAATTCAAAGTGCCATAACTTTCACATGGAAAGGCCAATTTGGGTGATCTTTCTTTGAGCAAACCACATTTAACATGTACTTTCATGGTGCATTATCACATTTCATCAAAAATCATCATAGCAAAATGGCATTTTTTAAGTGGACTAATTTAATTTGCATTTTTGGCATGAAAAGGTGATTTTGTGAATTACAAGCCATATGCATTTGGGACCAATTGCAATACATCATGAATGTCATTTAGAACTTGCTTGAACTGGTTTTGGACTGATACATTGGCTGCACAATGGAAAGGGCATTTTGGCCAAAGCTCACAAAAGTGCATTTTACACTAATCACTTGCATTTGCCTAAGCTTGATTAATTTTTGGATTAGCATGAGGTATAAAAGCTTAATTGTAACAGAAATGCATAATCACAAATCACTTTCTCAGATCCAAAAGCAAAATCACAAGAATTCTCTCAATTTTCTCCATTTTCACATACACCTTTTTTCACCAATTCATCACGAATCCATTGTTCTTGGTGCTGTTTCTTGCTGTGATCATCATTTGCAGGTGATTTAGAGGAGCTGTTTTTGGTGATTGATTGAAGAATCGTGCAAATTCATCCACTGTTGAAAGCTCCCTCATCCATGGCAGTTTGAAGATTCAAGAACCTGGAGCATAATTGAGCTAATCTAATCACTCCATACACTTTCTACATCATCAAGCATCATCTGTTTCACGCTTTCACACCTGGAAACACGCGATTCCACAGCTGCATCAATCACAAGGTTAATTTTCGAATCCTCTAATCCTCAAAATCAACATGTGGCATAGGTAGTTCTTTTGACATAGAGTAATCTGAAGCTTGAATCGTGCATTTTCGTTGGATATTCATTGAGAAATCTTGAATTGAATTTTTGAAGTGAAACCTATTCTTGCTCGATCCGTTCAGTACATTAGGAATTAGGAAAATTCATGTAGATATTGTGATTGTGCTCGGTTAGACGGTTCGATCCATATGCTATTTGTCTATTTTCATGATGATTTGTGTGTGCTGGATTTCTGGAATGCGAACACGCGAAGAACACTCGAAAATCCTTTCCAGTTTCGCGTTTGATCTGAATTGCCTGGCTTCAGTTTGAATTTGTTGTTTACCACCGTTTCTAACCAATCATAGCGCGCCACTGAATAATTGAAACGCCGCGTTTTGGTCTTGGCCAGGCGTATTTACAAATCTGCCATTGGCGCCACTTAATTACATTTGAATGTTTAAATGTTTATTTCATTTTTTAACCAAACTTCAAAAAATCACAATCAATTCATTTTTTATCCAAATTGGATGGGGATTTTTGTGTTGATCTCCAAATTCCCTCTAGTTTTTTTTAGGTATGATAGTCAAAGTTGTGCCTGGTGGATTTTCTGACTTTGTCTAATGCCTTTGATCATGTATGCTTCATGTGTATGTTTTACCATTTTAATCATGAAATCTTGATGCCTTATCCAAAATGTTTGAAATTTTATAGGCATGTTCTTGACTCTTTCCTGGTGTTTTTGATGTATAGTTTTCTAATTTTGAGTTCCTGGTTAGAGAGATATGATGTGATCAAGTTGAGTGTGACAATGTATGTCACACTATGTTATGCTATCTTCATGAATTTTGTTTCCATGCCTATGCTATGTCATTTGCCCTGGATTTTTGCATGTGATTACATCTGTATGTCTAGTTTCACCATGATATTTTGTAGGATTTGTTGATCAATTTCCTATTTGATTGGTATTTTTGTTTGCTGTTTACCATTTTGTGAACTTTTCTTGAGTGATCAACTTACATAGCTTGTGAAATGCTCATACTTTATCATATGAAGATGAAACTTGGTGGAGTGATACTGAACATGTTCAATGTCATTTTTGCTTTGGTCCCATTCATTTCTCATTTGTTTTCACTGTTTTACATTTGCTTGAAGTTGACACATGCTTTGTGACCTAGTTTGGATTGATTTTTGCATGTCCTGACTTGTTGAATTTAATTTCCCTACTTCCTCTTGACCAAATAGCATGAAATTTTACATGATGCTCGTTGAATGTGTTCTGTTTAGACTTGAATTTTTGTGGAATTTATTGAGCTGTTTTGGAGTTTGTTTGATTGTGATCATTCTGTTTGCTCATATGTGGTTCACACTTGCCTAGTTTGACTTAAATTGTGCATGAAATGAATTTGGTGCATAGTTTTGATATGAGACCAATTGGATTCTCTTCTTAATTGATTTATCTTGGTTTTGATCATTTTTCACTTGCTGTTTTGGATTTTTCATCTCCTTTTGACCCTAGTCTTGGACTAGTGGTTTGTGATCTCACTTTTGAGTGGTGTTTCAGGTTAATAGCACAAATGGCCTATGCTTGATGATGTGCTTCCATTGGAGTTGACTTGTGACTTGTGTATAGCTAATTTTGACTTTGTTTTGCAGGGTTTGAGATTTGAGTTTGAGCCTTAATGGCTTGCACCTTTGTGCATTGGCTTGTGTTTGTCTGTGTATAGTTAATTGTGAACCATTTGCTGTTTGGTTTTGTGATTGGTATACTGATTGTATTTGATTGATTTCAGGTACATTAGTTGCTAAGATTGCTTTGCTTTGCTTGATAAGCAATTTGCACTGAGGAATAACATTCTTGTCTCCATGTAGTCTGGAAGACCTGGCTTGTTACCTAGCCAGGCACCTGTCTGAAGTCCTCCTTAAGAGGCAATGTTTGTGCTTGTTTATTTTTGTCCCCAAGCAGGTAAAGACCTCTATGAGGCAATTGGCGGATAAGAGAGATATGCAATCTATCTCCCGTTATTCTGTTGAGTCATCCCTCTGCTCACACCAATGTGTTGATGCATTGGGATACAAACCCAAGATCTTGTACAGTGTACAGTTGTGTCAGTGTCTTAAAGTGTAGAAGGGTTCCCACTTTCTGGACCCACACTTCTTTGTCTAAAGCTCTCCCTGGCCAGGGATAAGAGCTGTGAAATCTTATCTTCACCCACCTTTCCTCAGCTTCACCTTGGCTCTCAATGTCAAGGTTAAGAGCAAAACTCACCCTGTACAGTTGGCTTGCTCTTGCAGCCCCACCCTTGTTTGAGCCTCACTTGTGTGCATATAATGTGTGCTGTTTGTGATTGTTTGCTATTGCTTGTGCTTTAGGATAGGCTTGCTTCCTGTGCAAGTTAGCTAGAAACCTTAACTTAGGGATGATTTTGCATGATAACATCTAGGCTCGAGTTAGTCTCCCTAGTTGTGTCTCCCTCCGTTATCTGGTTAGGCTAGCCTTGTGTCCCTTCGTAGGGGAACTACGTCGCCCTGATCCTCATACCAGATGAGGTACGTAGGCAGGAGATGAGCAGATCTCTCCGGGCGCCTGTTTTGTTTTGTCTTGTTGTGTGCTTGGAGTCCGGTATAAGTCCATCAAGTGGCATCTGGTTTCCAGTGTGGGTGTGTTTTGGTTCGGAAGCTGATATAAGTCCAGCGATTGGCATTCAAGTTCCATGTTTGCCTGTGTCTGTTGTGTTTTTGTGTGCGTGTTAGCCGAGCTACGAATGCTCTGATTCTTCTTCGTCCAAGAAGATACGTATGCATAGGATGCGACATCCTAGCGAGCATGTGTTTTCCCCCTTAGTCCAAACTACTTTGACTCTGATGTCTATGCCTGATAGACTAAGTAGGCCCAGGACGCGATGTCCTGCCGAGTCAGTCTCGTTTGTTTTATTGTGTCTCTTTCAGCCAGTATTTGTGTGTTTATGAGCAGCGTTTTAGCAACCTTTTTCCTTCCTTTTGTGCGTGGATCCCGTCAAGTACGACGGATGCGTAGGGGTGCTAATACCTTCCCTTCGCATAACCGACTCCCGATCCCATTCTCTTTGGTCGCGAGACCATGCTTTTTCCAGGTTTACTCTGAGCGTTTCCTTTCTCTCTTTTGGGATAAATAACGCACGGTGGCGGCTCTGTTGTTCTTGTTTTCCCGCCGGTTTTTCGCGTAATGCGACAGCTGGCGACTCTGCTGGGGATATAAAGATGTTGACCTGTGCTGGTCCATCTTCCCTAAGTGAGTCTCTCCTAGCGTTCTCTAGGTTAGGGCTTTGGTTGCTTTTTGCTGTGTTATTTATTGCATTCATTTCATTTATTGTTTGCATTTATTGTTTGCATTAATGTTTGCATTCATTCATATTCATCTGCTGTGCTGGCTGTGTTTCTCTATTTGGGGTGGGAGTTACTCGAGGTAAAAGGCCCAATACCCAGGCTATGAGTGCAATCTAGGAAACCTAGGAATAGAGTGATTCATGGGAAGCGGGTGGTGTACGCCACTTAGCGGAACATTGATATCACGAGCAGTTCAGACTCTGATGGGGTATTATCGGTGCATACATCTGGTGTGCGCAGGATGATATTCTTGAAAGGGTTGTTTATCCTGCGTTTCTCTCGACCTTACCCTGGCCTAGATGACACCCGTGAGTGGGGAGGGAATGATCACTTTAACAGGTACAGATGGTGACTGTTGGTGACTTGATGGTGACTCAGGGTTCTGTTGGTGACTCAGTTTCTCAGATTGGGTTCAGATGACAGTTGATCAGTTGACTTTGGGTTTCAGATGATTGTGATCAGAGTTCGAGCCGAAGCTTCGATCCTGTGTTCAGAGATGCACAGCTTACCAGTCGTGTCTGCATCATGTGCATCATAGCATGTTTATTTTTCAAAAGAAATGCAAAATAAAAAAAAATGGAAAAAAGAGAAAAAAGAAAAACTAATCCCTGCATGCATATCATTTCTCAGGTACATTCCAGAGCTTGTTCACTGATAGAGATGGTAACAGTCCCAGAGCCGAAGCGGAAGACTTGTTCCTACATTTTCCAACGTGAGCCTCTGACGTCTCTGATTGAGTTGAGTAGCCTTGTGACCATGGATCATCAGAAGGGGTTCAGTGACCAGTATGGGGATCTGTTGACTTTGTTGAAGATGGTAGTCGACCCGGTGCCGTTGCAGACTCTCCTACAGTTCTATGACCCGGAGCTTAGATGTTTCACTTTCCAGGACTATCAGTTGGCGCCTACTCTCGAGGAGTACTCCATTATGTTGTGCGTCCCTATTCAGCATCAGATTCCTTTCTTGGACGTACCAAAGGAAGTTGACTTCAAGGTCATTGCTAGGGCTCTTCATTTGAGTATCAGAGAGATCAGTGGTAGTTGGAAGACCAGTGGGGACACAGTTGGGCTGCCTTTGAAGTTTCTGCTGAGAGTTGCTAGAGGAGAAGCAGAGAAGGGGAATTGGGAAGCTTTCTATGTCCAACTTGCTGTTATGATCTATGGGATTGTCCTGTTTCTGAGTATGCCCAACTTTGTTGACTATGCTGCAGTTTGCATCTTCATGGGAGGGAATCCGGTTCCTACTCTGTTAGCTGACACTTACTATGCTATCCACAGTAGGCATGGTAAGGGTGGAGCTATCAGATGTTGTCTCCCACTTTTGCTCAGATGGTTCATGTCTCTTCTGCCAGTCAGCGGACCATTTGTTGATGCTCAGAGCACTTATAGGTGGACTCAGAGGGTGATGTCTCTTACTTCATATGATATCAGATGGCAGTCTTACCGGATGGATGTGCGGAATGTCATTATGAGTTGTGGAGAATTCCGGAACGTGCCACTTGTAGGGACCAGGGGTTGCATCAATTACAACCCAGTTCTTTCTCTTCGCCAGTTAGGGTTCGTGATGAGTGGAAGGCCACTTGAAGCTGAGATAGCTGAGAGTGTGTGTTTTGAGAAGCGAAGCGACCCTGTTAGATTGGAGCAGATTGGGAAAGCCTGGAAGTCCATTAGCGTCAGAGATGGATCTGTCTTAGGGAAGAAGTTTGCCATTGCTATGCCTGATTACACTGATTGGGTGAAGAAGAGAGTGGAAACTTTGCTGTTGCCCTATGATAGGATGAATCCGTTGCAAGTGCAACCACCCTTGATTCTTGCTGAAACTGTGCCTATTGAGCAGTACAAGCAAGCCCTGATGGAGAATCGTCGTCTGAAGGAGAAAGAGCAAGATGCCCAGATGGAGTTGTATCAAGCCAAAGCTGATAGGCTGAGTTTGACTCATCAACTCAGAGATGTCCAGAATGCAGATATTGGTGGAGTAAGGAGCAAGAAGATATCTTATGCAGAGATGGAGACCTTGCTAGATGCAGAGCACAGAGAGTGTTTGAGATTGCAGAGAGCTGAAGCCAGTTATCTGAAGAAGATCAGAGACTTGGAGAAGCAATTCAGAGGCAAAGATATCCAGTTGAAGAAGGAAGTCGACCAGAGACTTGCATCAGAGACCCAGCTTGGGGCAGAAGTTGTCGAGCTTAGAAGACAGTTGAAGGAGAAGATCACTCCCTTGCCAGAATGTTCAGAATGTGAATTGTTGATAGACCAGTGTCACTACTTGAAGACGCTCATTCCTGGAAGCCGCTTGTCTTAGCTTGTATTTTCTGATGTATATGTTGAGAATCACCCCCAGGCTTGTTGGGTGGGATTCATCTGTTGCATTTTTTGGATATTTGGATCTTTGTTGTATGATCCTCTTTCTCATTTATAGATGAGATTGTTGTTTCACTCTGTACTCACTGCTCAATTGTATGCTGTTTCTATATCTCCTGTGTTGTTTTGCTGCAGGTTGCCATTTTTCAAAGAGGGATCAGGCTCTTTGAATGCCTGAGAAATGATCATTATCATTTGCATAACAAGTGTTCTTGTGCCGACTTCTCACTCTGGTTCCTGTGTCAGGCAGGATAGCTGATCAGCGACCGCATCGGTATTCTACCAGACTTAATCAACGCAGGAGCATGGATCAGGTTCAGAATGAATTGGCTGAGATGAGGGCGAGCATGGCCCAGTTCATGACGATGATGCAAGGGGTTGCTCAGGGTCAGGAGGAGCTCCGTGCTTTGGTTCAGAGACAAGAGACGGTTATTCAGGCGTCTAACCGTGGTTCACCTGTTGGTCCACCTGTTCATGAGACCGTTAATGTTGCTGCTGCTCCCGTTTATGGCTATGCTACGGGAGATGAACTCAGGGGTATAAGAGTGGATGGACAGCCTCTTGCTGCAGAGGTCAATGTCAGAGCTACCCAGGTTCCGGTGCGTCATCCAGCTCCTATTGTCGACAGACAAGAGGACATGTTCACAATGCTGAGTGAAGATGATGGTGATGTTGTCAGAAGGGAGGATAGGGATCGTAAGGTTGATGCCCTGGCTGAAAAAATAAGAGCGATGGAATGCCAGAACTCTCTTGGGTTCGACGTAACAAATCTGGGATTGGTGGAAGGTCTGAGAATTCCCCATAAGTTCAAAGCGCCCACCTTTGACAAGTACAACGGTACTTCTTGCCCTCGCACTCATGTGCAGGCATATTATCGGAAGATCTCGGCATATACAGATGACGAGAAAATGTGGATGTACTTTTTCCAAGATAGTCTATCTGGGGCTTCTTTGGATTGGTACATGGAGCTCAAGAGAGATTCTATCCGATGTTGGAGGGATCTGGGAGAAGCTTTCCTCAGACAATACAAGCACAACATGGATATGGCACCTAGCCGGACTCAGCTGCAGAGTCTATGCCAGAAAAATAATGAAAGCTTCAAAGAGTACGCCCAGAGGTGGCGTGAGCTTGCTGCAAGAGTTCAACCCCCTATGCTGGAAAGGGAGTTGACTGATATGTTCATCGGCACGCTTCAAGGGGTGTTCATGGACCGGATGGGGAGTTGCCCATTTGGAAGCTTTTCCGATGTTGTAATCTGTGGTGAGAGGACTGAGAGCTTGATCAAGGCTGGGAAGATCAGTGATGCTGGTGCCTCTTCATCCAAGAAACCTTTCTCTGGGGCACCTCTCCGTAGAGAAGGTGAAACCAACGCTGTTCAGCACCGCCGAGGTACGAACAGAAATCAGAACCAGTATAGACAGGTTGCTGCAGTGACCATCCCTGCACCTCAACAACGTCAACCTCCTCAACAACCGAGACAACAACAACAACAACAGCAACAACGTCCGTATCAGCCAAGGCAACGGATGCCCGAGCGACGCTTTGATCCACTGCCCATGACCTACGCTGAGCTACTGCCTGAGTTGCTCAGATTAGGGTTCGTTGAGTTGAGAACTATGGCTCCGCCGACAGTATTGCCGCCTGGGTACGATGCTAATGTCCGGTGTGATTTTCATTTAGGGGCACCAGGACATCACATTGAGAAGTGTCGGGCTTTTCAGCACAAAGTCCAGGATTTGATCGATTCCAAGGCGATCAATTTCTCTCCTGTGCCTAACGTTGTTAACAATCCTATGCCGGCGCATGGTGCTCACCGGGTAAATTGTGTTGAAAGTGAAGCTGAAGATCTGGTTGACAGGGTTGATGAAATTCAGACTTCGTTACTGGTTGTCAAGAGCCGTCTATTGAATAGTGGTGTTCATCCGGGCTGTGATGAAGACTGTGTGGGTTGTGTAGAGTCAGACCATGGTTGTGAACTGTTGAGGACTGGCATCCAGAGATTGATTGATGAGGGCTGTGTGCAGTTTGGCCGGGCTGACAACAGAGATCGTGGGGCAGTGTCTACTGTCACAATCTTTTTCAAACCGTCTGAAGGACGGGCGCCTACAACAAGTGGTAATCCAGTTACCATATCTGCACCAGTTGTTACCAACACTCCGACAACAATCGTTGCTCCGGTAAGAAGGGCTGTGAACAGTAATGCTGTGCCTTGGAAGTATGACAATGCCTACCGAAGCAACAGGAGGGCTGAGAACCGGGTCAAGCCTTCGAATCAAGCGCCCGTGACGATTAATGTGCCTGTCATCAAAGCTCCTGCGGTTGTGAGTCCTGTTGTGGACAATGTGGGTGGACCAGGAGGCTTTACTCGCAGTGGTCGGCTGTTTGCGCCTCAATCGTTGAGGAATGCCAATGCTGAGGCATCTACTGGAGCTAAGGGCAAACAGGCCGTGGTTGACGAAGCGCCTGCTCAAACGAATGTGCCTGGTGGCTCGTTCGAAAAGGACGTGGAGGAGTTCATGCGCATCATTAAGAAGAGTGATTACAAGATTGTGGATCAACTCAATCAAACTCCCTCCAAAATATCTATTCTGTCTCTGCTGTTGTGCTCTGAGGCACATAGAGGCGCCTTGTTGAAGATGTTAAATATGGCGTATGTACCTCAGGAGATTTCAGTCAATCAGCTTGAGGGTGTAATTGCTAACGTGAGTACCCGACATGGCGTGGGGTTTACAGATCTTGATCTGACGCCCGAGGGGCGGAATCATAATAAGGCCTTGCACATCACTATGGAGTGCAAGGGGGCTGTACTGTCTCACGTACTGGTGGACACCGGTTCTTCTCTGGATGTGCTACCGAAGCAAATCTTGAAGAAGATACCTGTTGAAGGGGTTGTGCTGACGCCTAGTGACCTCGTGGTTCGTGCTTTTGACGGATCCAAACGTTCTGTGTTTGGGGAAGTCACTTTGCCCATAAAGATAGGTCCTGAGGAGTTTGACATTGTCTTCTATGTCATGGACATCCAGCCTGCTTACAGTTGCCTACTAGGACGTCCATGGATTCATGCAGCAGGGGCAGTTTCGTCGACTCTCCACCAGAAGCTCAAATACGTCTGGAATGGTCAGATTGTGACCGTATGCGGTGAAGAGGATATCTTGGTGAGTCATTTGTCCTCGTTCAAATATGTCGAGGTGGATGGCGAGATCCACGAAACTTTGTGCCAGGCATTTGAGACCGTGGCTCTTGAGAAGGTGGCGTATGCTGAACAAAGGAAGCCAGGTGCTTCAATTACTTCTTACAAGCAGGCTAAGGAGGTTGTTAATTCCGGTAAGGCTGAAGGTTGGGGCAAGATGGTGGACTTGCCTGTCAAGGAAGACAAATTCGGCATTGGTTATGAGCCTCTCCGAGCAGAGCAGGGTGCAGCAGGTCCTAGTACCTTTACCAGCGCAGGGCTGATGAACCACGGTGACGTCTTCGCAGCTGATGTTGAAGACAGTGACAGTGACATTGATCTCGACTGCTGGGTTCGCCCGAGTGCACCAGGGGAAGTGATCAACAACTGGACGGCAGAGGATATAGTCCAAGTTACTCTTCAGACAGAGTAATTTTCTTTTCTTTTTTCATTCTGCACAAAACCATACGTTTT
This sequence comes from Lathyrus oleraceus, assembly GCF_024323335.1. Taxonomy (NCBI): domain Eukaryota; kingdom Viridiplantae; phylum Streptophyta; class Magnoliopsida; order Fabales; family Fabaceae; genus Lathyrus; species Lathyrus oleraceus. The sequence continues at coordinate 156,277,198 of NC_066580.1, forward strand.
GCCCAAGGCGTAGTGGTTCATTGTAGGGCCTCATGTTTTCAATCTTTATCATTAATAAAGGATGTTTTGCGAACAATTTTGTGATCCCTGTCTTTCTATTTTCGTCTTTCACTTTTTCAAAAATAAAAATGGCAATGTTTTTGTTTTTGTGACTTTCTTGAACTCTTTTTCTAAAATAAAGCATTAACATGCAGAAGTGATCTTATGGCATCCACTATGAACAAATCTGTTATGGCTCAGTATGATTTCGACAATCCCATCTACCAAGCTGAAGAGGAGAGTGAGGAAGACAGTGAACTCCCGAAAGAATTGGCTAGATTGTTGAAGCAAGAGGAAAGGGTCATCCAACCTCATCAGGAAGAGTTGGAGATTGTTAATCTTGGTACTGAGGACGCCAGAAGGGATATCAAGATCGGGGCTGCTTTGAAGCCAGAGATCAAGAGCAGATTGATCGAGATGCTGAGAGAGTATGTGGAGATATTCGCCTGGTCTTATCAGGATATGCCTGGGTTGAATACTGATATTGTGGTTCATAGACTACCTCTCAGAGACGATTGTCCTTCGGTCAAGCAGAAGCTTCGTAGAACGAGTCCTGATATGGCAGTGAAAATCAAGGAAGAGGTTCAGAAGCAGTTCGATGCGGGTTTCTTGTCAGTAACAACTTACCCACCGTGGGTAGCCAACATCGTTCCTGTGCCGAAGAAGGATGGCAAAGTCAGAATGTGTGTCAATTACCGGGATTTGAACAGAGCGAGTCCGAAAGATGATTTCCCATTACCTCACATTGATGTATTGGTGGATAATACGGCTCAATCCTCGGTATTCTCTTTCATGGATGGTTTCTAGGGCTATAATCAGATTAAGATGGCGCCAGAGGACATGGAAAAGACGACATTCATTACACCTTGGGGCACGTTCTGCTATAAGGTGATGCCATTTGGGCTGAAGAATGCCGGTGCTACCTATCAGAGGGCTATGACGACTCTCTTTCATGACATGATGCAAAAAGAGATTGAAGTGTACGTGGATGACATGATTGCGAAGTTGCAGACAGAAGAGGAGCACCTGGTTAACTTGCAGAAGTTGTTTGACAGATTGGTCAAGTTCAAGCTGAGGCTGAATCCAAACAAGTGTACGTTTGGTGTGAGATCAGGGAAGCTGTTAGGCTTCATTGTCAGTGAGAAAGGGATTGAGGTTGATTCGGCAAAACTCAAAGCTATTCAGGAAATGCCTGAACCGAAAACTGAAAAGCAGGTTCGTGGGTTTTTAGGGAGATTGAACTACATTGCAAGGTTTGTATCTCACCTAACGGCCACGTGTGAACCAATATTCAAATTGCTCAGAAAGAATCAGGCAATCAAATGGAATGATGACTGTCAGAAAGCTTTTGACAAGATAAAAGAATATTTGCAGAAACCTCCAATCCTAATCCCTCCAGTTCCAAGGAGACCACTGATAATGTACCTGTCAGTAACCGAGAACTCGATGGGGTGTGTATTGGGACAGCATGACGAGTCTGGTCGAAAAGAGCATGCCATATACTACCTTAGCAAAAAGTTTACCGACTGTGAAATCAAATATTCACAGCTTGAGAAAACTTGTTGTGCTTTGGCCTGGGCTGCTCGCCGACTGAGGCAGTATATGCTGAACCATACTACCCTATTAATTTCTAAGATGGATCCAGTGAAATACATCTTTGAGAAGCCGGCTCTCACCGGACGTGTTGCCCGTTGGCAGATGATCTTAACAGAGTACGATATCCAGTACACGTCGCAGAAGGCTATCAAAGGTAGTGTTTTGTCAGACTATCTCGCCGAACAACCGATCGACGACTATCAGCCTATGATGTTTGAATTCCCTGATGAAGACATCATGTATCTTAAGATGAAAGATTGTGAAGAACCTCTTGTCGAGGAAGGACCGGATCCTGATGACAAGTGGACACTGATGTTTGATGGGGCCGTGAATGTGAACGGTAATGGTGTTGGTGCAGTGCTGATCAATCCTAAAGGTGCCCATATACCCTTTTCTGCCAGATTGACGTTTGATGTCACCAACAACGAAGCTGAGTATGAGGCTTGTATCATGGGAATAGAAGAAGCCATTGATTTGAGAATCAAAACGCTTGACATTTTTGGAGATTCCGCTCTAGTGATTAATCAGGTCAATGGAGATTGGAATACGAACCAACCACATTTGATTCCGTATAGAGATTACACCAGAAGAATACTGACGTTCTTCAAGAAGGTGAAGTTGTATCATGTCCCACGGGATGAGAATCAGATGGCTGATGCCTTGGCTACTTTATCTTCCATGATAAAAGTTCATTGGTGGAATCATGTGCCACATGTTGCGGTGAATCGACTCGAGAGGCATGCGTATGTGTTTGCAGCCGAGGCTGTTGTGATCGATGAGAAGCCGTGGTACTATGATATCAAGAACTTCCTCAAGACTCAGGAGTATCCTGAAGGTGCGTCAAAGAATGATAAGAAAACCCTGAGAAGGCTAGCTGGAAGCTTTTATCTGAATCAGGATGACGTGCTGTATAAGAGGAACTTTGACATGGTCTTGCTCAGATGTGTGGATAGACACGAAGCAGACGTCTTGATGCAGGAAGTGCACGAGGGTTCGTTTGGTACCCATGCTGGTGGTCATGCAATGTCGAAGAAACTGTTGAGAGCCGGTTATTACTGGATGACTATGGAATCCGACTGCTTCAAGTATGCTCGGAAGTGCCATAAGTGTCAAATTTATGCTGATAAGGTGCATGTACAACCAAGCCCGTTGAATGTCATGAACTCGCCTTGGCCGTTTGCCATGTGGGGGATTGATATGATTGGGAAGATCGAGCCTACTGCTTCAAATGGACATCGCTTCATCTTGGTTGCGATTGATTATTTCACCAAGTGGGTGGAAGCAGCTTCCTATGCTAACGTTACCAAACAAGTGGTTGGTCGGTTCATCAAGAAGGAAATCATCTGTCGTTATGGAGTTCCTGAGAGAATCATCACTGACAATGGTTCGAATCTCAATAACAAGATGATGAAAGAGCTTTGCAAAGATTTCAAGATTGAACATCACAATTCTTCTCCTTACAGACCAAAGATGAATGGTGCTGTAGAGGCGGCCAATAAGAATATCAAGAAGATTGTGCAGAAGATGGTCGTAACGTACAAGGATTGGCATGAGATGATGCCTTTCGCTTTGCATGGGTACCGTACCTCAGTACGTACGTCGACCGGGGCAACCCTGTACTCCCTTGTGTATGGTATGGAAGCGGTCCTACCAGTTGAAGTGGAGATCCCTTCTCTGAGGGTATTATTGGATGTCAAGCTGGACGAGGCCGAGTGGATTCGGACAAGGTTTAACGAGTTAAGCCTTATCGAAGAGAGACGGCTAGCAGCTGTGTGCCATGGGCAGTTATATCAGAGAAGGATAAAGCGAGCCTTTGATCAGAAAGTGCGTCCTCGGACATTTCAGACTGGTGATCTAGTTCTGAAGAGGATCCTTCCTCCCGGTACAGATAACAGGGGCAAGTGGACTCCTAATTATGAAGGTCCGTATGTTGTGAAGAAGGTCTTCTCCGGTGGAGCCTTGATGCTTACAACTATGGATGGTGAAGATTTCCCGTCCCCTGTCAACTCAGATGTAGTCAGAAAATACTTCGCATAAATTGACCCGCTGAACAAAAAGAATAAAAGAGTCCAGGCAAAAAAGGGCATCCCGGTGAATAAAAAAAAACAGAAAGAAAAGGTTCGGGCAAAAATTAGGGATAAAATGAAAAGAATTTGTACACCCGGTAAGTCGAAAACCCGCAAGGGCGGCTTAGGCAAAAATGGGTATCCCGGTGGATTGAAAACCCGAAAGGGCGATCCAGCCAAAAGAGGGATTAAAGCGAAGACTACAGTCTGAGTTATCTGTACTTCATCACGCTTCGTCATGTGCCATCTCGAAAGATGTGATCGGTCCAGTCATTCTTCTCAGAAAGCAAGGAGTTGGGAGGAAAACTGATGATCTGTGAGTTATAACAGGATTGGGAAATAGTGGATGCCGTGTTCACATTGCCATTAGGATAGATTTTTTCCTTTTGTGCGTAATTGCCTCTTTCTAGGAATTGCTTCCCAATTGTATTCGCCTTTTCAGGCACATTTTCAATCAATAAAAGTCGTTATTCAGATAAATAGCTCTCTTGTTTTTATTTTACTGTTTTGTTTGCAAAGACGTCCGAATTTTTGATAAACATTGCATATAAAAACATGAAGGCTTAACAATAACTTGCAGAAAGATAAAACATTTGAAAATCATTTTGAATGTTGAGGACACTTGAGCGTATCTTGTCCATGTATCCCTGGGGCATGTTGATTGTGGTTGTTTTGCAGGTCATCATCTGTGAGCATTCCCCAGCAGATATTTTTCTCTCCAAGCAAGTTCGAGAGCTATCAGAGTCTATTCTCTCCCCAGCAGTCGGGTTTGAAATAGTATTGCCATCCCCAGCATGGTCGTGAGCGTTTGTTTCCCAGTAGGGTTTTGAATGTTTCTTCCCAACACAGGGCCTGGCATATTGTGTTACCACCAGGGTTTTGGTTCTTCCTCAGCAGAGAAGTGTTTCATCCCCACAGAGGTTTTCCCCAGCTAGTCCCCGAGTGGAGCGGGTTTCAACGAAATATTTCTCCAGCAGAGTTCATCCTACCAGCGGATTGGACGAGTTTTCGTAGCAGATTGATGTTTGCATCCCCAGCCGAGTCTATTCTACCTGTGGATTGCGTGGGTCGTCCCCAGTGGAGTAGCAATTATTCCCCAAAGCTATCCTGACTGAGGTTTGGTTGAGTCTTCCCCAGTAAAGTCGCTTTATCATTCCCCGGTAAAGTCGTCTTGTTACTCCTCAGCGAGTAGTTTCGCCAGAGAGTTGCCTGGTTTACTTTCCCCAGTGGAACAGCATTGATTAATCCCCGAAGAGTTGCCTGGTTTGTTCCCCAGCAGAGTATTTGTTTGCTTCCCGAGCGGAGTGGGTCCTATGAAGGATGTTCCCCAGAGGAGTCTATCCTTTCCCCGGCAGCAGTTTTATTTTTCCAGCATGAGTGAGAAGTCGGTACTTCCTCGGCAAAGCATTCCCCGATAAGAGTCTCTCCGTAGAGTATTCTTCAAGCAGAGTCTCCTCGCAGAGCTAGAGTATCTGATCAGTTTGGCTCCCCAGCCGGAGTTCATTTTGCATCTAGCATGTAGCAATCATTGCATCTTCAAAAATGCGTAGCATTTCCATTCAAGATGGAGCATTACGCCATAGAAAAATTCAAACATATGCATTCATGTGTTCGAAACCCCATCAGACTGTATCCCCGGTAGAAACGGATATTTGTTCAACCTGTACGACACGTTTGCTACAGTGGCTCCAGTCAACTGTTGATGTTGACAATCCCCACAGAGATTTATTTCCTCATCCGTTGGTGAAAGGAAGATTGATTCTCCCGAGTGAGACCCCCTGCAAGTGTTCAGCCTTGCCCTGTCATCTTGTAAATGTCAGTATCCTGTCAGCACCCGCGTGTGTTGTTTCTTTGGTGTCGGTAAACACCATCTTTCGGTGCTTTCCCAGTCACGCGTAAGTGTCTGGTCTTCTTTGGTGTCGGTAAACACCATCTTTCGGTGATTTCCCAGTCACGCGTAAGTGTCTGGTCTTCTTTGATGTCTGTAAACATCATCTTTCGATGTTCGTAACGTCGCCCTCCTTCCTAGTGAAGTAGCTATACTCCTCTCCGTTGGTGTCGATAAACGTCGAGTTTTTCCTATGCGTCCGTTGGCGTATAGTTGATATCTTTCCCCACAGGGTCGTCCCCAGAAAAGTCCTCCTCTCCGTTGGTGTCGATAAACGTCGAGTTTTTCCTAGTTATCCGTTGATAACTAGTTGTATCTCCTTCCCAGTTCATCCGTCGTCCGTCGATGTCTGGTTACCTCTCCGTTGGTTTCGATAAACGTCGAGTTTTTCCTAGTTATCCGTTGATATCTAGATGATTCCCCTCAGAGTTTCCTCCTCTCCGTTGGTGTCGATAAATGTCGAGTTTTTCCTATTCGTCCGATGACGTCTGGTTGTACCCTTCCCCATGCGGATTTACCTCTCCGTTGGTTTCGATAAACGTTGAGTTTTTCTCATTCGTCCGTTGACGTCTGATTGTATATCCTGTTCCCAGTCATTCATTAATGTCTGGTTGATTCCCAGCCAGAATCCCCAGTAGACGTCCTATTCGGTTTCTGATTGTGGTGCCTTTCCCTCGTGAAGTGGCTGTCTCCTTCTCCGTTGGTGTCGATAAACGTCGAGCTTCTCCCTTTCGTCCTATGACGTCTGGTCGAGTCTTCCCAGTTCATCCGTCGTCCGTTGATGTTTGTTTACCTCTCCGTTGGTCTTGGTAAACGTCGAGTTTTTCCTGGTCGTCCTCCAGTAGAGTTACCTCTCCGTTGGTTTTGGTAAACGTTGAGTTTTTCCCATGTCGTCCATTGACGTATGGTTGTATCCCTTCCCGGTCATTCACTAGTGCCTGGCTACCTCTCCGTTGGTCTTGGTAAACGTTGAGTGTTTCCTAGTTGTCCGTTGGCACCTAGTTGTGATTCCCTTTCCCATTCAGCGTGATGAGATGTCTGGAGGTGACTTTATCCTTTGAGAAGAAAAATCAAAATCTCAAAAATAAGTATCAGATCCCGGTGGACGTTTCCGTTGGTGATTCCTAGCAGTGTGCAAATCCTACGGTTCTTCGGTATTCAATCCCTGTTTACCCTAAAAGTCTGACAGCCGTTGCTCTCATCCGTTCGGGTTCCCAGTGGATTGAATAGGGGCAGCTGTAGCACCTCAAATTTGCACCTTACCTTTTGTGCATACATTTTCATCATTAGGTCATTAACATAACATAGTCCATTGCATAACATTGCATTGCCTTTTGCCCAAGTGCAAGTCATTCAGACAGATTAGGTCAACTGGTCAGGAGATCAGGTCAAACAAGCAAGCATGTGCCATTTCCATTAAGACAAGGCCCTAGGGTTGGTTTATCAATTTCATATGGTCTAAGGATCATTTTGAAGTGATTTGTACAAAGATTGGATGATCAAAGCTCAACAGTCAGGCTGAATTTCCTCAGAAACCCTAGAAAGTCAACTGTGGTCAACTGTGCCTGATTTTATGGATTTGAAGGTGGGAGATGGTTTGAAAGGCTTCATTCATGTCCATATGAGTCTCATTTGACATATCAAAGACCGAGGTTGAAGAATTGGAGGTCAGACAAGAAGTTTCCTAAAATGGCAGGTGACCTGTAATTTCAACTGCCAAAAATGGAAAGTTTTGCTCCTCAAAATTACTTCATCGTAAAAGCTTCAAATGGAATTTTGTCCAACATGAAAGTTGAAGATATTGTTCTCACCATTCTAAAAAGTCCAAGAACATGAAATTCCCATGTGTGGTTGGCAAGATATGATCCATTCATTTTTAGAAAATGCCTAAATTCAAAGTGCCATAACTTTCACATGGAAAGGCCAATTTGGGTGATATTTCTTTGAGAAAACCACATTTAACATGTACTTTCATGGTGCATTATCACATTTCATCAAAAATCATCATAGCAAAATGGCATTTTTTAAGTGGACTAACTTGCATTTTTGGCATGAAAAGGTGATTTTGTGAATTACAAGCCATATGCATTTGGGACCAATTGCAATACATCATGAATGTCATTTAGAACTTGCTTGAACTGGTTTTGGACTGATACATTGGCTGCACAATGGAAAGGGCATTTTGGCCAAAGCTCACAAAAGTGCATTTTACACTAATCACTTGCATTTGCCTAAGCTTGATTAATTTTTGGATTAGCATGAGGTATAAAAGCTTAATTGTAACAGAAATGCATAATCACAAATCACTTTCTCAGATCCAAAAGCAAAATCACAAGAATTCTCTCAATTTTCTCCATTTTCACATACACCTTTTTTCACCAATTCATCACGAATCCATTGTTCTTGGTGCTGTTTCTTGCTGTGATCATCATTTGTAGGTGATTTAGAGGAGCTGTTTTTGGTGATTGATTGAAGAATCGTGAAAATTCATCCACTGTTGAAAGCTCCCTCATCCATGGCAGTTTGAAGATTCAAGAACCTGGAGCATAATTGAGCTAATCTAATCACTCCATACACTTTCTACATCATCAAGCATCATCTGTTTCACGCTTTCACACCTGGAAACACGCGATTCCACAGCTGCATCAATCATAAGGTTAATTTTCAAATCCTCTAATCCTCAAAATCAACATGTGGCATAGGTAGATCTTTTGACATAGAGTAATCTGAAGCTTGAATCGTGCATTTTCGTTGGATATTCATTGAGAAATCTTGAATTGAATTTTTGAAGTGAAACCTATTCTTGCTCGATCCGTTCAGTACATTAGGAATTAGGAAAATTCATGTAGATATTGTGATTTTGCTCGGTTAGACGGTTCGATCCATATGCTATTTGTCTATTTTCATGATGATTTGTGTGTGCTGGATTTCTGGAATGCGAACACGCGAAGAACACTCGAAAATCCTTTCCAGTTTCGCGTTTGATCTGAATTGCCTGGCTTCAGTTTGAATTTGTTGTTTACCGCCATTTCTAACCAATCATAGCGCTCCACTGAATAATTGAAACGCCGCGTTTTGGTCTTGGCCAGGCGTATTTACAAATCTGCCATTGGCGCCACTTAATTACATTTGAATGTTTAAATGTTTATTTCATTTTTTAACCAAACTTCAAAAAATCACAATCAATTCATTTTTTATCCAAATTGGATGGGGATTTTTGTGTTGATCTCCAAATTCCCTCTAGTTTTTTTTAGGTATGATAGTCAAAGTTGTGCCTGGTGGATTTTCTGACTTTGTCTAATGCCTTTGATCATGTATGCTTCATGTGTATGTTTTACCATTTTAATCATGAAATCTTGATGCCTTATCCAAAATGTTTGAAATTTTATAGGCATGTTCTTGACTCTTTCCTGGTGATTTTGATGTATAGTTTGCTAATTTTGAGTTCCTGGTGAGAGAGATATGATGTGATCAAGTTGAGTGTGACAATGTATGTCACACTATGTTATGCTATCTTCATGAATTTTGTTTCCATGCCTATGCTATGTCATTTGCCCTGGATTTTTGCATGTGATTACATCTGTATGTCTAGTTTCACCATGATATTTTGTAGGATTTGTTGATCAATTTCCTATTTGATTGGTATTTTTGTTTGCTGTTTACCATTTTGTGAACTTTTCTTGAGTGATCAACTTACATAGCTTGTGAAATGCTCATACTTTATCATATGAAGATGAAATTTGGTGGAGTGATTCTTAACATGTTCAATGTCATTTTGACTTTGGTCCCATTCATTTCTCATTTGTTTTCACTGTTTTACATTTGCTTGAAGTTGACACATGCTTTGTGACCTAGTTTGGATTGATTTTTGCATGTCCTGACTTGTTGAATTTAATTTCCCTACTTCCTCTTGTCCAAATAGCATGAAATTTTACATGATTCTCATTGAATGTGTTCTGTTTAGACTTGAATTTTTGTGGAATTTATTGAGCTGTTTTGGTATTTGTTTGATTGTGATCATTCTGTTTGCTCATATGTGGTTCACACTTGCCTAATTTGACTTAAATTGTGCATGAAATGAATTTGGTGCATAGTTTTGATATGAGACCAATTGGATTCTCTTCTTAATTGATTTATCTTGGTTTTGATCATTTTTCATTTGCTGTTTTGGATTTTTCATCTCCTTTTGACCCTAGTCTTGGACTAGTGGTTTGTGATCTCACTTTTGAGTGGTGTTTCAGGTTAATAGCACAAATGGCCTATGCTTGATGATGTGCTTCCATTGGAGTTGACTTGTGACTTGTGTATAGCTAATTTTGACTTTGTTTTGCAGGGTTTGAGATTTGAGTTTGAGCCTTAATGGCTTGCACCTTTGTGCATTGGCTTGTGTTTGTCTGTGTATAGTTAATTGTGAACCATTTGCTGTTTGGTTTTGTGATTGGTATACTGATTGTATTTGATTGATTTCAGGTACATTAGTTGCTAAGATTGCTTTGCTTTGCTTGATAAGCAATTTGCACTGAGGTATAATATTCTTGTCTCCATGTAGTCTGGAAGACCTGGCTTGTTACCTAGCCAGGCACCTGTCTGAAGTCCTCCTTAAGAGGCAATGTTTGTGCTTGTTTATTTTTGTCCCCAAGCAGGTAAAGACCTCTATGAGGCAATTGGCGGATAAGAGAGATATGCAATCTATCTCCCGCTATTCTGTTGAGTCATCCCTCTGCTCACACCAATGTGTTGATGCATTGGGATACAAACCCAAGATCTTGTGCAGTGTACAGTTGTGTCAGTGTCTTAAAGTGTAGAAGGGTTCCCACTTTCTGGACCCACACTTCTTTGTCTAAAGCTCTCCCTGGCCAGGGATAAGAGCTGTGAAGTCTTATCTTCACCCACCTTTCCTCAGCTTCACCTTGGCTCTCAATGTCAAGGTTAAGAGCAAAACTCACCCTGTACAGTTGGCTTGCTCTTGCAGCCCCACCCTTGTTTGAGCCTCACTTGTGTGCATATAGTGTGTGCTATTTGTGATTGTTTGCTATTGCTTGTGCTTTAGGATAGGCTTGCTTCCTGTGCAAGTTAGCTAGAAACCTTAACTTAGGGATGATTTTGCATGATAACATCTAGGCTCGAGTTAGTCTCCCTAGTTGTGTCTCCCTCCGTTATCTGGTTAGGCTAGCCTTGTGTCCCTTCGTAGGGGAACTACGTCGCCCTGATCCTCATACCAGATGAGGTACGTAGGCAGGAGATGAGCAGATCTCTCTGGGCGCCTGTTTTGTTTTGTCTTGTTGTGTGCTTGGAGTCCGGTATAAGTCCATCAAGTGGCATCTGGTTTCCAGTGTGGGTGTGTTTTGGTTCGGAAGCTGATATAAGTCCAGCAATTGGCATTCAAGTTCCATGTTTGCCTGTGTCTGTTGTGTTTTTGTGTGCGTGTTAGCCGAGCTACGAATGCTCTGATTCTTCTTCGTCCAAGAAGATACGTATGCATAGGATGCGACATCCTAGCGAGCATGTGTTTTCCCCCTTAGTCCAAACTACTTGGACTCTGATGTCTATGCCTGATAGACTAAGTAGGCCCAGGACGCGATGTCCTGCCGAGTCAGTCTCGTTTGTTTTCTTGTGTCTCTTTCAGCCAGTATTTGTGTGTTTATGAGCAGCGCTTTAGCAACCTTTTTCCTTCCTTTTGTGCGTGGATCCCGTCAAGTACGACGGATGCGTAGGGGTGCTAATACCTTCCCTTCGCATAACCGACTCCCGATCCCATTCTCTTTGGTCGCGAGACCATGCTTTTTCCAGGTTTACTCTGAGCGTTTCCTTTCCCTCTTTTGGGATAAATAACGCACGGTAGCGGCTCTGTTGTTCTTGTTTTCCCGCCGGTTTTTCGCGTAATGCGACAATTACCAGTTAGTACAATATGACTTTCCTGATGAAGAGATCTTGTACTTGAAAATGAAATATTGTGATGAACCATTGCTTGAAGATGGGCCAGAACCTGGTTCCCGTTGGGGCATGGTATTTGATGAAGCTGTTAATCAATATGGAAATGGCATTGGGGGAGTGATCATTACTCCTTAAGGCACGCATCTACCATTTACATCTAGATTGACTTTCAAGTGTACAAACAATATGGCAGAGTATAAATCCTGCATTATGGGGCTCGAAGAGGCCATTGATCTCAGAATCAAGTATTTAGATGTCTTCGAAGATTCTGCTTTGGTTGTGAATCAGATCAAAGGTGAATGGGAGACGAATCAACCCGGTTTGATACCGTATAGAGATTATGCGAGGAGGATTTCAACTTTATTTACAAAGGTTGAGTTTCATCATATCCCTCGAGATGAGAACCGGATGGCAGATGCTCTTGCAACATTGGCGTCAATGATTATAGTGAAATATTATAATGAAGTTCCCAATTGATTATGATGCGTCTTGATAGACCAACTCATGTGTTTGCTGTTGAAGAGGTCAAAGACGAGAAGACTTGGTATTATGACATCAAGTGTTTCATTCAAAGTAAGATTTACCCGTCTGGGGCATCTTTGAAAGATAAGAAGACTTTGAGGAGATTAGCCGATAATTTCTACCTTAATGGAGATGTGTTGTACAAGATAAATTTCGATATGGTTCTGCTCAAATGCGTGGATAGACACGAAGCAGACTTGTTGATGACTGAAGCTTATGAAGGTTCCTTTGGTACTCATTCCAATGTACATGCAATGGCGAAGAAGATGTTGCGAGCAGGTTACTATTGGCTGACAATGGAATCTGACTGTTGCAAGTTTGTGAAGAAATGCCACAAGTGTCAAATATATGCAAATAAGATTCATGTTCCTCCGACACTGTTGAATGTCATTTCTTCCCCATGGCCTTTCTCCATGTGGGGAATTGATGTGATTGGCATGATTGAGCCTAAAGCTTCGAATGGACATCGTTTCATTTTGGTGGCTATTGACTACTTCACAAAATGGGTTGAAGCGGCATCATATGTGAATGTAACCAAGCAAGTTGTTGTGAGGTTTATCAAGAATCAGATTATATGCCGTTATGGTGTGCCAAGTAAGATCATTACTGATAATGGATCGAACTTGAATAATAATATGGTGGAAGCTCTTTGTAAAGACTTCAAGATTGCACATCATAACTCTTCTCCCTATAAACCCAAGATGAATGGGGTTGTTGAAGCTTCAAATAAGAACATTAAGAAGATTACTCAAAAGATGGTTATGACGTATAAGGATTGGCATGAGATGCTCCCATTTGCTTTGCATGGGTATCGTACATCCATTCGCACTTCAACAGGGGCAACCCCTTTCTCTCTTGTTTATGGTATGGATGCAGTGCTCCCCGTAGAGGTTGGGATTCCTTCGCTGCGTATGCTCATGGAAGCCAAGTTGACTGAGGTTGAGTGGTGTCAGACCAAGTTTGATCAGTTGAATTTGATTAAAGAGAAGAGATTAATTGCCATGTGTCATGGTCAGTTATATCAGTAGAGGATGAAGAAAGCTTTTGATAAGAAGGTCAAACCTCGTGTATTCCGAGAAGGTGACCTTGTGCTCAAGAAGATTTTATCTTTCAAACCAGATTCTAGGGGCAAATGGACTCCTAATTATGAAGGCCCATATGTTGTTAAGAGAGCCTTTTCAGGCGGTGCTTTGATTCTTACAAATATGGATGGTGAAGAGTTCACTCGTCCTGTGAATGCAGATGCAGTCAAGAAATACTTTGCCTAAAAAAAGAAAATAACAACTCGCTAAGTTGAAAACCCGAAAGGGCGGCTTAGGGAAAAAAAAGGAGCGTCTCGGTGGATTAAAAACCTGAAAGGGCGATCCAGGCAAAAATTAGAGACATAAAACAGAAAAATTTATCCCGATAAATTGAGTACCCCACCTTAGGGCAATTTATGCAAAAATTAGGGATTATGGCAAGTAACTGCATGCTACTGATCGTCCAGTATTGGAGAAACTTTGTTGAGCACAAGGGTTGATGGTGATTCATTATCCCTAGTGGCGGTCAAAAGAACAACGGACATCAAGAGATGGTAAAAGGATTAGCGGTCAATTGTATTCAATATAACCCTTTTCCATGTAAATTACCATTTTCAACTTTGTAAAGATCTATGGAGTCTTGTCATTTACAGACTACCATTCTAATAAATAAAGTTGAGATTTTATCCAATTGTTTCTACTCTTATTTCTTTCAGCCAAATAGTTTTAAATTTTATTATGATCATTGTTGAAATTAAATTTTTTAATCAAAATCATTTTCTTAGACATATAAAAGCAAGAATTTTTCAGAGGCAGTTTTAAAGCAATATCAACAGCATTTCGAAAAATAGCAAGTCTTAAGTGTAGAGCTCTATGGGTTCCCCAAGCAGATAACCCCTCGGGTATCCTTAGTTGAGTTTGTTGATCCAGTTCCCTTGCGGAGTGTTTGATCCCCAATGGAGCTTTTGTACTTTTCCCAGCTGAGTTGGTTGATTCAGTCCCCGACAGAGTTTGTGTGTTCCTCAGTAGGGTTGATTTTCTGTTTTGATCTTCAGCAAAGTAAGATCGATTTCCCCAGTAGATCGCGTTGGTTTCTCCGCCAATAGTCATTTGACTCACTCCTAGTCAGAGTTTCCGCCTGGTTTCTGAGCAGCTATTTGTGTTTATCCTCTATATGGTTGTCTCCCATTTGATATGGTGTTGACCTAAAATTCCCTGTAGATTCAATAATATTTCCTTTCCTCAATAGATCTCCTCCTTCCCCAGATAATGTTGAGCCTTTGAGATGTTGATCTCCCTGTTCTCCGGCAGTTGTATCCCTTTGTTGTGGATTGACCGAGGATTTTACCGATGATTCAAATTTTTGTGATACCTTTGTATCCGTTGTGATCGTTTTGTCAGCATAATCATCATACATATACATATACATATACATATACATATACATATACATATACATATACATATACATATACATATACATATACACTCATATAATTTCATGATTACATATTTTTGCATAATCATATTTGTTGATTCATTGTCTGAGATTCTTATTCTTTGTTATGGCGGTACTTCATCCCCATAAAAGTTCAGTGTCTGTCCTCTCAATGATAGAAGCGTCGGCCCCTTTAGCAGAAAGATTTTAACCTTTCTCCCTTCCCCACTAAGTTATTTCCTCGTGGATGACCATTGTTTTAGTTTCCTCCCCAGTTGATTACCTGGATGGAATTACTCCCCTGAGCTATATCCTCATTGGGTTGAGTCTTGATTGACCTTTTCTTTCTAGATCTTACCTAGATAGATGCTTTTGGTCCCCTGAGAGCCTATTACCCAGTAACCCGTAATATTCTTCTCATGTCTTTCACTTTTGCCCAATACCCGACAAGAGCAACTTTTTTCCCCAGCGGATTCGTTTTCACGTTTCCCCCAGGAAGTATATCCTTGATATGTTCATCCTAACCGATGACAGATATTTTCTTCCCTTACTTGGATCTATCCTTGATATGTTCATCCTAACCGATGACGGATGTTCTCATCTCTGGTATTCTACCCAGTAAAAAGGTAGTTGTAATCCATATTTTGTTCCCTAGAGGGTTAATCCTTGATATGTTCATCCTAATCGATGACGAATTTCCTCCTCTTTGCGGCCTTCTACCCAGTAACCGGTAGTTGTAAATCCTGTTCTTCCCCTCAACAGAGTCTATCCTTGATATGTTCATCCTAACCGGTGACGGATTTTCTCTTTGATGGTCTTTTATCCAGTATTCGATAGATGTAATTCCTACTTTTTGTTCAGTTGGTTTATCCTTGATATGTTCATCTTAACTGGTGGCGGGTATCCTCCTTAACAATTCCCAAGAAAGACTATCCTTGATATGGTCATCTTAACTGATGATGGATTTTCTTTCCTTTAAGTCTATCCTTGATATCTTCACCTTAACCGGTGATGGATATTCTCATCTCCGATCTTCTGCCCAGTAACTGGTAGTTGTAAATCCTATTTCTGCAGTTTTCCCCAGCAAGGTTATTCTTACCCAGTAACCGGTAATGAATATTCCCTCCTGGTGGTTCCCAACGAGTCATCCTTGATATGTTCATCCTAATCGATGACGGGTGTCCTCTCTATCAGACTTTTATTATCTCCTTACCCAGTAGCAGGTAGTGGATAATGAATTTCTGCTCCTCCTGTGTTGAAGTTTATTTCTTCCCCAATTGAGTTGAGCGCGCTTTTCCTTAGTGAAATCGCTTTTCCCTGCATTGATTCAAGAACTTCAGTTTTATCCTGATCTACTTGTAATCCCCTGTAGATGTTTTGTTTCCCTGGTTGAGTCTTTCCATTTTACGCAATTCCTCTAGTCCGTCCATCGGTTTTAAGTCGTAGTCTGGCCTACGTGTAACCTTTTATCCCCCCATAGTCTCTGTCTCCCCAGTGAGTTTTCCTCACGGAAAGCGTTATGCTCCTGTGGATTTTTGGTCTCTCTGATTTCTTTTCCTTTGTGGCAACATTTCCCCACAGAGAATTTGCTTTTTACATACATATCATATGCATCATGAGGTCTCTTAGGGACCAAAATTTATTTCTATATGTTTTTTATTTAAGCCCATTATACTGAGTCGACATGAAGATTTTAACCTTCACCTCCTCAGTTAGAATGTCCTTAAATAGGGGCAACTCTAAGATCCCTCATGTAATTTCATCATATGCATTAGCATTGGGATCATACCTTGGCATCCTCCTTACCCAACTCTCATTGGGTTTGTTCTGAGAGAGATTACCAAACACCATGTGATTGTATCATACTTGTATATTATCATTTTACTAACCCAAAATACCAAAAAAATGTCTTTTCATTTGCCTAACTTTTTGTAGGTAGGGCATGATCCTCATTGATCTATCAAGTCCATATCAAGGGTTTGAGACCCTCATGACTAAAAGCACAACCATGGATTGATCCATAAATGTTTCAAAGCATCATATATGAGTCCCAATGATCTCTACATGTTATATTAATCAAATTTTCTTCAAGAGTTTGGAGTTGATTGGCCTTGGAAACCCGAGTTTGACTAGGTATCTTAAGTAACTTCTCCAACAAGATATCTCACCAATTGATCAAATTTCTCATAGAATACTTCAAAGTTTATCATATTATGCATATATTATCTACCATGAGCCTAGAAAGCCAAGATAATTGAAGGTTAGCAAGTTGGTTGGTGGTGGTTGGCCAGATGAATTCATCTGATCAAAACTGGGTCTCCCTAGACCCTATCTCCTACAATTTTCACCATATGAAAATTATTCAAATATAAACTTTACTCTAAATGACATTCCAAACAACTTTCATGTTGATACCTAGAGCTAGTTTTGCTTGAAAAATCATTCTCTATGTTGAAACATTATAGGTCATTTTGTCTAAACCCTAATTTGAAATTCAAATTCCCAAGGAAATAACTTGCTCAATTTTTATGATATGAAATATTTCCAAGTTGCACAATCAAATTCAAGATGTCTACTTCAACTTTGATGTTTGGAGTAAGAGCTAATTCAACTTTTATGAGCATGTGACATGAGGATACATTATAGGTCATTTTTGACCTATACCATTGAACAAGTGATTTTCCTCAACTTCAAAAATGCATAACTCTATCATTCTAAATCCAACTGACATGAAATTTATGACCATTTTGAAGGTCTTTGAAAGAGCTACAAGTTTTATGAATACACTTTTCTCATTTGAAGCTCACATAAAAAGTTAAGCAAGGTGGAATATTGAGATATATGGGTTGACACTTAGAAAAAACTTCAACATGTTGAAATTTCCAAACTTCCACCTTAAAATTCACCATGATGCAAGTCCCAAATGAAAAAGTGTCTAACATAAAAGTTTCTCCCCTTGATCTAAGATTTCCAAAGAACCCAAGTTCATGCATTTCGGATAAAGTTTGCTAGGGTTGCGCATGACTTTAACAGGTCTGCATGATTGGAAGAAATCAAATGCCAAAAATCCCACTTCACATTGCCTTGACATCCAAGTCTCATTTGAACTTCAGAACAGTTGCAAGTGGATCAAATTGGATTGCTTCATGGGCCTGTATACGCCCATGCAAGCTTGTGCATGAAATGTCCAAATTTAGCAACTTTTTCAAGTGTGCAAATATCAATCCCAATTGCTATAAATACAGGCCCTTGGAGATCAATTAAAACACACCTTGCGCGCCAGCTTTGCCCCTCAATTGAAACCCTCACCATTCAAAGGAAAATCTGAGAATTTTCAACTTGAAAATTGAGTTTGAATCTCACTATTTAGAAATTTAGAAACTCCAGGATCCAAAGCTTTGTACCATTGCCAAACCTCTCCTGCAAGCTTTTCAAGTGTGATCAGGTCAAGGTTGAAGCAAGCAAGATCCATTTCTGCACAGCATTGAAGGTACATTTCAGAAAACTTCATCTCTTCGATTCTCACTCAATTCTCATCAATTCTCTTGGATCTTTGGTTGTCTGAAGTCCTACCAATGTAGGAAAGAAGATTGAGTTGCTTTGAGGTCAAACTGAAGCAACTCAGTTGTCACACCTCAAAATTTAACTCCTCGTATCTTTTTATATATTTGGAGTTAGTTAAAATTGAGGTCAGATTTGTGCTCTACGCCGTTTTTTCTTTCAGATCATGTCCTCCTTTTTAATTTTGGTGATGGTTGAGGGTGGACCAGCCCGGTGAGGTCCACCGGAGAAGAAGACTGGAGCTTTGGCTCCGGCGGTGTGTTAGCACGTCTCCAGACCACAGGACCCATTTGAAAAGTTTTAATCTTAGGCGTTGGTTTTGATTACCATGTGTGTGGTACGCTTACTAAGTTCCACCATGGAACACGCGTTTTCATCCACTTGATCTGCCACATTAATTAATGAGGGAGATCAAGTGGCTCACGTTTTTTTGATTTTTTGATTTTTGTTTTAATTCATTTGATTTTCATTAATTCATATTAATTTTAATAATGATCCAAAAAATATGAGAGTTTCACCAAAAAAAAAAATCCTCTTTCATATTCTGAATTAAAATTATTTTTTGGGTCATTATTAATATTATGATTTAATTGATTTTGTGATTATTTTTAATTGTTTAAAAATACTTTTAAGTCTTTAAAAGTTCTGAAATTTTTTCTCCAAGGTCCTTTAACCTTGTTTGACCTATGATAAATCTCATGGTCATTTCTTTGGTGTTTTGATGAGGTTTTAGGAATTTGACAAACCATATTTAATTTAATGCATTATTTTTAGTATTTTTAAATTGAATAAACGCCAAATAATCGTGTTGACCTCTTATGATGGTTTGTGTAAGTTTGACTTGTGTTGTTGGGTCTTGGTCAAGGTTGATTTGACTTTGCTAGGTTAATATCATTGGATTTAGGGGATTGATGGAATGTACATTCCATCTCCCAAAATGAATGGATGATATTAACTTGGTAAAAGTCATCCTTTGATCAATTTGAGTTATGATCCATTCCCTTCCCTCTTCATCTAATTCCCTTTCTTTGTGCATCCATTTCATTTGGCCTATGATATCTCAAAGTCCTAAAGCTAATTGATTGAAAAATCAACATGAGTATGGATGAGATTAGGCTACCTCTGTTGCATATTCTTTTTGTGTGTAGTATGTTTCATGAGCATGGTCTATTATACTATGTCTCTAACATGCATTAACACCAAAATTCTATTGTCCGGCCTCAAATAGTTGTGACTTCTACGTAAGTCCAATTACGATTGCTTAACATAGCGCTAAATTTTTGATATAAAAGGCATATCATTCTAGATAGTGAGATTGTAAGTCTCCCCTCTTTCATGGTATTGTGTGGAAACTTGGCCTTTTTTCCTTCCTTTGGAAGATGTCTTGGTTCAAGGATTCATGCTTGTGATAAGTGGGTTGAGTGTTCTCCAAAGAATGACTTGAAAAGCAAAAGCAAAACAATACTAACTTCTAACTCATTAACAACTAACATTTAATTTCAAGCCATTTACTTCAATGCCATTTAATTTCAAGTCTATATTCATTTGCCGTTATTCATACCATTCTAATTGTTTATGTTAATGTCATTTTCACTTTGTCCATTTGGACCATATTATGTGATATTTCTTGCTTGTGTATAATTTGTTTATTTGTGTGGTCTTTGACCATTAATATACATAATAACAACAAAAACCCTAAAAAACTTTTGTGTGGACTGTTGACTTGATCTTGGACAATTGGACTTCGAATTTAGGCAGCATTCCTATGCTAAAGGACTTGGCCAATGCCAACTTTTGTGAAACCAAGTGCTTGCAATTTGAAACTTCACCTGATACATCTTTAAAGATCCATTTGAGTTCATCTATAACATGATCATTATGAATCTGTTATTTTGAAACTATGACTTGTGGAATTCATCTGCTACATGGGCTAATTTTAAGAAGATCATGGAGTGGTTAAGCTTGGATGTGGCTATCTTTATTTGATTCCTTGCTCTTCAAGATTGATATAATATGCATTGTGTGTTGCTTGATTCTAAATGTCCAAGGGAATTTGGGTTTCTATATGACATTCTTGTCTATTGGATTGCTACCCATTGGTCAGATCTTTTCAACTCTTAACTTTTAATTTTGTGCATAGGATTAGTCTCTTCATCTCCTCCCCACTTCTTTAATTTTAAAATCTCTCCCTCCTTTTAAAAATTCTTCTTTGCTTGAACTAGTTTTATTCTAAACTTTGACCACTTTGCAAACTAGAAACTTTGGCCTTATGCCATTGCATTTTCAAACTTCTTTTCTTAATCAAACTTGTAAACAGACTTAATTATACTTAACCTAAACTTTCAAAAATCCAAAAAGAACTAACTCATTCAAACCATTTTTAGGCCTTTGTGCCTTTCAAACTTAACTTTTGTTAAAACCAATGCATCCACTTTGAAATTTATATCACGAACTACGAGGTTTTGATCCCTCATTTTTATGTGGGTACGTAGGCACAAGTCTGATGGTCTTGTCAAACACAAAAATATAATTAATGAATTCTTTTCCCATCCCCCCATTCTATTTGTTTGTAAACATCACTTTGTACAAAATACATATGCACACAAAAATGGGCTCCCTAGGAGTACCTAGGACACTTTGGGTGCTAACACCTTCCCTCTGTGTAACCAACCCCCTTACCTATAATCTCTGACATTTTATTAGTTTTGATTTGAAAACTTCTTACTTTTAGGTTTTGTTCATACTTTTTCTCTTTTCCCTTGGAAACAATAAAAGCGCGGTGGTGACTCTGGTTTTATTGATGTCTAACTTATCCATAGCTTGATGATCATGAATTTACCGCTACAGAATATTATGCAAAGTGTCATAAGTTATTCTCATGGTGATAGTGGTGTATACCACCCTTCGACCTGAAACCACTATGGACCCTAGATGTAGAGTTGGGTGCCTTATTGCTGATCAAACGTTATCCCTAACTGGATGACCATAAAGACAGTTGATGGGTACTCCACGAAGCATGCTGAGGGATATGAGTGACCTAGATGGAATTTGCCCATCCTGCATAACAGGATAAATGTCTATGGGCCCAATATTGAACTGTACAAGGATGACATTGTCTATGCCTTGTGTTCAATATAGACATAAGGGCAAAAGGGTAATTATACACATAAGTATTATCACAAAAGGATTTGTCAGATCACATGACATTTTTGTGTCTTGGGTAGCATTAATGTGTTGTTAGATACCACTCACTGTTTATTATGTTAAATACGTGATTTAATATAATTGCCAATGCCGCGAAAACCTACAGGGTCACACACAAAAGGACGGATTGATGAGAGATAGAATAACTAAGGTACACCGTAAGGTACGGTGCACTTAAGTGAATTGTGGAACATCGTAAGATACGGCGTACTTAAGTAGAATACGAAATATGGTAAGGTACCACGCGCTTAAGGGATTTTGGTATATTATAAGATATGGGCCACATACACTTAAGTGGCCTTTTTATCTTGCATCCCACACAAGTGGTTTTGGTATAAATGAGTAATTAAATTTGGCATCATGTGTGTACGATTTGGATGATTGATGTTGACTATGCTTCGGAATCCGACGTTAGTATGGTGAAGCAGCGATACATCGATCGTCCATAGGTTACTCAATTGAGATCGATCAAGTTATATATATATGATATAAGTAATCCTAATGCAAAATACGGTATATATGATATATTGTTTCTGGTTCGTTCATTCAAACACTTAATGGTTGTTTTCCTTTGAGCGATCAATGGTCATTTGCTTCTAGATTCGACATTAGTATGGTGAAGCAATGACGTGTTGATCAATCATACTGAATTAAAAATCGATGTGTGTTTGACGGTCTAAAATTTATGCATTAGGGTTCATGACGGCATAAGGGTTATGTTATCAAAGATTTATGCGATTAGGGTTGTGATTGCGCAAGAGTTGTGCTTTAAAGTATCAAGTGTTATCGGTAGCCGAAATTTAATTTGGTTTTATTTAATTAACAGAATTTAAATTAGTAATAATAATGTGTTTATTATTATTGTCTTATGGTGATCGGTTATGGCCTTATTTTTCCTTTATTTTGTTTTGAGATTTTAAAATACGACCTGCGTGTCGTGCCTCTCTTTTAATCTCTTAATGTAACTTCTTTTCTCATCTCACTCCCTCGTATGTAAAACGAGTTTCTTTTATGTAATGTAATGTTATGAAGAAAGAGAAGAATACAATATCAAAGAAGGACAACCTTGAAGATCTTGCTTGGAGAAGCTTAGATCGTTATTAGGTTAGCTTAGGTTCTCTCATTGGCTTGGGAGAACAATTGTGTTAGGGGCCATAACTGTTTCATTATGTGTGTATGTTGATGCATGTGAGATGCGATTTATATGATAAATAAGCCGGTGAGATCAAAATAATTGCAAATTCCCTCAAATTAAATATTAAGTTTATGCTTTCCAAGTTTTAGCACTCATCAAGACTAGTATCGAATAATGTAGGTTTCGCCTACGCGAGGTGCATATTCTATATTAGTAAGGTGCGATGGGATGATTGTAATATCCAATGGCTAAAACAATGGGTCAAACTTAACTAAACAAATTATAATAAGATTATATATGTTTAGAAGCAAGAGTTGGAAATGGTCCATATGATGGATTGGAATAAGGAGTTATTCACCCAACTAAAATATTCGAGAGTTGTATTAGATACAATTGGAAGGAGTTCCTACCTAAATAACCTAGTTTTGTGTAATCCGCCTACGCAGACTTAAATCAAAGTGAAATGTGGATCTCGACCCACTAGAAAATCTTCCAACGGGATTTTCTGAATCAAATGGTGAGGGTCATTTGTTTTGAGTAAAATAGTGGGAGCATATTTAATTAAAGGCCTAATTAACTATGTTATTGATACTTATATTTTCATTATTCTCATGTAGATTTCCATGATAACAAACACCTCTAACAACATTTTGCAATCAATCCTTGACAAGGAAAAATTGTCTGGGACAAATTTTCTGGATTGACACCGAAATTTGAGGATTGTCCTCAAACATGATAGAAAGTTGTATGTCTTGGAGAAACCTGTTCCTGAAGAGGAATCTCCTAGTTCTGCACCTAAGGCAGAAAGAGATGCTTATAAGAAGCATGTCGATGATGCCAATGAAACTGCTTGCCTCATGCTAGCTACCATGAACTCAGAGTTGCAAAAGCAACATAAGAACATGGCAGCGTTCGATATGATCGAACACCTGAAGATGCTTTATCAAGAGCAAGCAAGGCATGAAAGGTTTGAAGTTTCAAAAGCCCATTTTCAAGGCAAGTTAGCTGAGGGAGCCCCTGTAGGTCCCCATGTGCTCAAGATTATTAGGTATGTGGAGAACCTTGAGAGGTTGGGTTTTCCCCTCGGAAAGGAACTTGTGACTGATTTGATCTTGCAATCGTTGCCATATAGATTCAATCAATTTGTCCTTAATTTCAATATGAATGATATGGACAAATCTCTTCCTGAACTGCTAGCCATGTTAAGAACTGCTGAGCAGAATCTGAAGTCAAAAGGGAAGTCCATTCTGATGATCGAAAATGGAAAGAGACAGAACAAAAGACCCACCAAGAATGGTGATAAAGGGAAAGGCAAGGAAGTTTCCAAACCCAAACACATTGTTGCTTCTTTGAAGCCTAGTGGAGGCATAGCAAAGGAAGGCACATGCTTCCATTGCGGTAAGACCGGACACTGGAAGAGAAACTGCCCAAAGTACTTGGAAGATAAGAAGAATGGAGTAGAGACTTCAACTTCAGGTATTTTTGTTATTGAAATTAATTTATCTACTTCTGCATCATGGGTATTAGATACTGGATGCGGTTCTCACATTTGTACCAATGTGTAGGGGCTAAAAATGAGTAGAGATTTGGTAAAAGGTGAAGTTGACTTCCGAGTTGGCAATGGAGCAAAGGTTGCTGCTTTAGCCGTAGGAACTTATGTATTGACTTTACCTAGTGGTTTAATAATTCAGTTAGAGAACTGTTATTATGTACCTGCAATTAGCAGGAATATTATTTTCGTTTCTTGTTTGGACAAGTTTGGTTTTTCATTTATAATAAAGAACAATTATTGCTCAATTTATTTGAATGATATATTTTATGCTACTGCACAAATGAACAATGAACTATATGTCATTGATCTTGAAATGCCTATTTATAACATTAATACTAAAAGGATGAAACCTAATGAGTTAAATCCAACTTACCTTTGGAATTGTTGATTACGCCACATAAATGAGAAACGCATTTCCAAACTCCATAAAGATGGACTCTTGGACTCTTTTGATTATGAATCATATGAGACATGAAGATCTTGTTTAATTGGAAAGATGACAAAGTCTCCATTCACGGGAAAAGGTGAAAGAGCTAATGATCTTTTGGCCCTCATACATATTGATGTATGTGGACCACTGAACATACCAGCTAAAGGAGGTTTTCAGTACTTCATCACATTTACTGATGATTTTAGTAGATATGGTTATGTGTATTTAATGAAACACAAATCAGAGTCCTTTGAAAAGTTCAAGGAATTCAAGAATGAAGTACAAAACCAACTAGGTAAGAATATTAAAACTCTTCTATCAGATCGAGGTGGTGAGTATTTAAGCCTAGAGTTTGATGACCATCTGAAAGAGTGTGGGATCCTATCCCAACTTACTCCTCCTGGAACACCCTATTGGAACGGTGTATCTGAGAGAAGAAATTGAACCTTGTTAGACATGGTCTGATCCATGATGAGTCACGTCGATCTTCCAAACTCCTTTTGGGGACATGCATTATTGACAGCAGCTTACACACTTAACCATGTTCCATCCAAAAAGGTTGAGAAGACACCATATGAGATATGGAGTGGTAAGAAACCACATATGTCTTACATGAAGATTTGGGGTTGTGAAGTTTATGTGAAACGACAAATTTCAACTAAGCTTGAGCCTAAATCTGACAAATGCTCATTTGTGGGGTATCCTAAAGAAATAAGAGGGTATTACTTCTACAATCCTTTTGAGGGCAAAGTGTTTGTCGCTCGAACTGGAATTTTCCTATAAAAGGATTTTATTTCAAAGGAATCAGTGGGAGGAAAGTAGAGCTTGAAGAAATTCAAGAATCACAAAGCATTGATACACCTATGGAGGAATTAGAGCAAGAAACACAAGTAGTTGTGGAAGAGCAACCTGCTCAAGTAGAACAAGACCAGCGTAGGTGAAGCAGGATACGTCACCTACCTGAGAGATATGGATATCTCATAACTGATCAAGGTGATGTATTACTCATGGATCAAGATGAGCCTGTGACCTACCAAGAGGCCATAACTGGTCCCGAGTCTGAGAAGTGGCTAGAAGCCATGAAATATGAAATGGATTCCATGTACACAAACCATGTTTGGACCTTGGTAGAGCCTCCTATAAGAGTTAACCCTATAGGATGCAAGTGGGTCTTCAAAAAGAAGACTGACATGGATGGTAAGGTACATACCTATAAGGCAAGACTGGTTGCAAAAGGATATAAACAAATTTATGGGGTTGACTATGATGAAACCTTTTCACCAGTTCCAATGCTTAAATCTGTTCGGATTTTACTTGCTATCGTTGCATATCATGATTATGAAATATGGCAGATGGATATCTAAACTGCTTTCCTTAATGGGAATCTTCTTGAGGATGTGTACATGACACAACCTGAAGGATTTGACATACCAGAAGAAGCCCAAAAGATATGTAAGTTAGAAAGATCAATCTATGGATTGAAGTAAGCTTCCAGAAGCTGGAATCTTCGTTTTGATGAAACAGTAAAACAATATGGATTCATCAAGAACGAAGATGAGCCTTGTGTCTACAAGAAGGTTAGTGGGAGCATGATCATTTTCCTGGTATTATATGTAGATGACATATTTACTCATTGGAAATGATGTCCCTACCCTACAATAAGTAAAGTCTTGGTTGGGGAAATGATTTTCTATGAAGGACCTAGGTGAAGCAGCCTATATATTAGGAATCAGGATCTATAGAGATAGATCACAAAAACTGCTTGGCCTAAGTCAGAGTACATACATAAACAAAGTGCTGAGACGCTTTAATATGCATAATTCCAAGAAAAGATTCATACCTATACAACATGGCTTGTGTCTATCAAAAACACAATCCCCTTCAACAAAGGAAGAAAGGGATCACATGAATAAGATTCCATATGCATATGCAATAGGATCTATCATGTATACCATGTTATGTACTCGACCAGATGTCTCGTATGCTTTAAGTGTAACAAGTAGGTACCAATCTGATCCCGGTGATGCTCATTGGGTAGCTGTCAAGAATATCCTTAAGTATTTGAGAAGGACTAAGGACTCATTCTTGATATATGGAGGTCAGAAAGAGCTTGTTGTAACTGGATACACCGATGCTAGCTTCCAGACAGATAAGGATGACTTTAGATCGCAATCTGGTTATGTGTTTTGCTTAAATGGTGGCGCTATGAGTTGGAAAAGTACAAAGCAAGATACAGTTATTGATTCTACAACCGAGGTCGAGTATATTGTTGCCTCAAGTGCAGCAAAGTAAGTTGTTTGGATCAAAAAGTTCATTAGTGAACTTGGCATAGTTCCTAGCATTGTTGATCCCATTGGTCTATATTGTGATAACAATGGTGCTAGCGCACAAGCTAAGGAGCCTAGATCTCACCAACGATCCAAACACATACTTAGGCGTTATCACCTCATTCGAGAGATAATAGATATAGGAGATGTGAAAATATACAGAGTACCTACACTTGACAATATTGTTGACCCACTGACAAAGCCTCTTGCGCAACAGAAGCATGATGACAATACTATATCTATGGTCATTAGGGGTATGCCTGATTGGCTATAGTGTAGTGGGAGATTGTTGGTGTAAGCCCTAGAGGCAAATACTTTTGGTACTTGTATCGAATTATTTCTTAATAATATAAGGCTTTTTCCTTATTATGTTTGTTTAATAAAGTCCCTAGAATAGTTAGTCTTTTTAATGTATCAAGTGTGACTTAATCATGAGATCCCATTAAACATAAGGACACTATTCTTAAAGCATCTGTAGTCGAGCTTTGTTGTAAAGTGGGATAACATTAAAGCATTAAGACTATTATGTATATAGACTGATGATCACATCTCATGGATCATGGATAAGGAGTTATCAAGTCTTAAACATAGGTATGAATATTAAGAGTAATATTTATACTGGATTGACCCGCAATGAGAATACTATATAGAATGTTATGCAAAGTGTCATAAGTTATTCTCATGGTGATAGTGGTGTATACCACCCTTCGACCTAAACCACTATGGATCCTAGATGTAGAGTCGAGTGCCTTATTTCTAATCAAATGTTATCAGTAACTGGATGACCATAAAGACAGTTGATGGGTACTCCACGAAGCATGCTGAGGGACATGAGTGACCTAGATGGAATTTGCTCATCCTGCGTAACAGGATAAATGTCTACGGGCCCAATATTGAACTGGACAAGGATGACACGATATATGCCTTGTGTTCAATATAGACATAAGGACAAAAGGGTAATTATACACATAAGTATTATCACAAAAGGATTTGTCAGATCACATGACATTTTCGTGTCTTGGGTAGAATTGATGTGTTGCTAGATACCGCTCACTGTTTATTATGTTAAATACGTAATTTAATATAATTGCCAATGCTGCGAAAACCTACAGGGCCACACACAAAAGGACGAATTGATGAGAGATAGAATAACTAAGGTACACCGTAAGGTACGGTGCACTTAAGTAAATTATAGAACATCGTAAGGTACGGTGTACTTAAGTAGAATACAAGATATGGTAAGGTACCACGCGCTTAAGTGATTTTGGCATATTATAAGATATGGGCCACATACACTTAAGTGGACTTTTTAGCTTGCAACCCCCACAAGTGGTTCTATAAATAAAACCCTTGTGCAGAAGCATTTGAGCAGTTGTAATTTTGTTTCTCTCTCTCTCTCTCTCTCTCTCTCTCTCTCTCTCTCTCTCTCTCTCTCTCTCTCTCTCTCTCTCTCTCTCTATCTATCTATCTATCTATCTATCTATCTATCTATCTATCTATCTCTATCTATCTATCTATCTATCTATCTATCTATCTATCTATCTATCTCTCTCTCTCTCTCTCTCTCTCTCTCTCTCTCTCTCTCTCTCTCTCTCTCTCTCTCTCTCTCTCTCTCTCTCTCTCTCTCTCTCTCTCTCTCTCTCTCTCTCTCTCTCTCTCTCTCTCAAAGCCATCATTCGTAGCAGCTAGCACTGAGATTGAAGAAATCCGTTCGTGTGGACTGAGTAGAGGCGTTGTCACCGTTCAATGTTCGTGATCGCTCCGTAGATCTGCAACAAAGGTTTCAATCGCCACAAGAGGTAACGATTCTATCACTGATCATGTCCATTCATAAGAATCACTAAAGGAGAATTTTTTAAAATTCCGCTGCGTTTTGGATCGCTATTCGCCTTCAAAATCTCCTTGTAGCGTTGGGCTGAAGATAAATCAACATCTTCTTCCACATAGCTAACATCAACATTACGTGAAGTATCACTTCTAGCTAAATTTGTCCATCTTTTTAAGATATAATGTTTTGGAACTGATTTGACATCCATATGAATAAAAACTCTTAAACAATGACAACAAAGTATGCCAAAACTCTCAAATCAGTTCTTGTCATAAGTTTGCGAGTTTTAGCATACTTTGTTGTCATTGTTTAAGAGTTTTTATTCATATGGATGTCAAATCATTTCCAGAATATTATATCTTAAAAAGGTGGACAAAGTTAGCTAGAAGTGAGACTTCACGTAATGTTGATGTTAGCTATGTGGAAGAAGATGTTGATTTATCTTAAACCCAACACTACAAGGAGATTTGTCCTCGCCTTATTAGGATTAAAAAAAAGAAGGCAAAAAGAGTTCAAAACGCCCAAAATGTTGGATAGAGTCTCAACCTCCCAAAAGAAAGAAAAATGTTGGCTCTAAAGCTTCACAAATTCAGGTATTGTTGAATTATTTCATTTAATTGTTGTCTTGAGTCAACTACAAAAAATTATATTTTTATTTTATGTCGTGTAGAACAATAAAAGGCGTGATTCACAAACACAAACACAAGTTCAATATGAGGTGTCCAATACAAGTGCATCTATTTGGCTCAATAATTCATACAACATACCATCAATTGTAAGCCAATATCAGATTGAATATGTGAGCATACCAAGAAATATTTAGTGATTGAATGATTTTATGTTTTGTGCAGAAAAATAATAATACTTTAACTCAATTCGGTGCCAATAGTTTTACTCAATTGTTGATGGTAAATTTTAAAAATTATATAAATTCTACTATTTATTCAGGTTATTTTTTAACTATTAACTTATATTCTTTTAATTATAGAAAAATATTCATGGAGATATTACAAAATTAAACCATCCATAAAGAAGTGAAGAAGACATATTTTCAACAGTGACCTGTTAATATTTTCATCCATGGGTTATGCGGATCTAGTGACTATTTTTTTTTACATGTTCTTCCTTGTATGCAAATAATTCACACTATTCTACATATTTAAAATTTTGGTTTATGATTTGTGACTTTGTGCATTAAATATATTGGTTAAGTTATTTTGAAATTGGTTTATGTTTTTTTTTTTAACTAGAGATATTAGTAATTGTTTAGTATTTTACTGAGAGTGTATATTTAGGAAGAAATTATTCAGATTGATGAATTTGTTAAATTATTTTTAATAGTAATTCTTATTTAAATAAATGAGATTATGATTCTATCTCTTTATAATATTTTATTTAATTTTAATTATAGACATCATTTTAATTTGAATTGAATTAATGACAATTCTAAAAATATTTAACGTAAAAATATTAGAAATTTCAAAAGTGATAGTATAATTGATATTCTCTCTCTTCATAAATTTATTTTTTAAATTAATTATTTATTATAATTTCTCAGCCATTAGATTAGGAGCAGGAGAGATGGCAGAATATATAATACCGGAGAGGATCCAATTCCGATAATGTGGCTTTAAATATGGACATATCCAAGGTGGTCACAAATTCGGTTTCAACTTCACTTTTTGTCATTGAATTAATAGCATCCCCAGTTCATCTACTCTCTCCATATCCATCAATGGTGTCCTCCATGGTTTTTTCAAGTGTTCGAGAGGTGTTTTAGAAGGTAACCTTCTCATCCATTTAACAAAAACCCAAAATTCTAGCACAACATAATCCAACAAAAATCCAAAAAAAATATTAAATTTACAATACTACTTGCATGATACGAGCATTCCCAAAGTTCTCTAAATTGAACTTTTTACAAAAATAACCCAATTTTTTAAAGAAATTCCCAAAATACCCCTGGTTTCAAAAAAAATCCCAAATTACCCCACTTTTAGGAGGAGACGTCAATTCAATTGGCGACTTCTCTTAAAAATTGAATGGAGGCGCCAATTGGATTGGTTAGGGCATGTACCCTAGCCAATCCAATTGGCTTCCATGTGTATTTTTACAAAGGAGGCGCCAATTGGATTGGCACCTCAGTGTAAAATGCAATTTTTTTTGGCTAAATGTTCTACGTGATACATAATTTTGAAATAAGACCAATTGATATTAATAAAATTTTCCGTTTACACAAAAAAGCCTAATGATGATGACCGAGATCACCTAACCGACCTCCAGTCCCACATCCCCTAGATACCCTAACCCATGTTGATGATTCACTACTGGTGTTTGAGCATCTAAGGGGCCAGGAACGTTACTACCAACTACATGAGATGGCATGTTGAGGTAGTCAGACAAGTCAGCATAGTCTTCAGTATGCATCGAGGGTGTACCGCTGTAGCTGAGTTCATGACCCATGCCAGAGTAGTTGGGTTGTGTTTGACTCATTGGTGGGCGACCGGGACGGTTGAAGGGAGACATGGGTGTGAATGATGCGTCGAGGAAAGATAAGAATCATGTCATGTCATGACCCATGTCATGTCTATTGCATTAGACATATTGCACAAAACTTCATGCATGCAATAAAAGATAAGAATCTTCGCAAGAAGGTGGTGAATGTTGGGTATGCTCTAACTCAGCCGTCATTTCAATATTATCGTGATGAAATTAGATTGTCTAATGAAGACGCAGGGAGATGGCTAAATAACATACCAGTAGAGCAGTGGATAAGGGCATTTGACAGAGGTTGTCGATGGGGCCACATGACAACAAACTTTGTGGAATGCATGAACGGGGTATTTAAAGGAATTAGAAATCTGCCAATAACCACCTTGGTAAGATCGACCTATTATAGGTTGGCTTCTACGTTCGCAACCAGAGGTGAAAGATGGAGTGCGGTGTTAATGTTCGGGAAAGTATTCAGTGAGTGTTGCATGAAAGTCATGAGGAGAGCATCAAAGCTAGCACACACGCTGTAACAGTCTTTGATCGTCATAGGCAAAATTTCAGCGTCCAGGAAACAATGGACCACAACGAGGGGAGACCAAATTTAGCCTATGTTGTTAGACTAAACAGAAGTTGGTGCGACTGTGGAAAATTCCAGGCCTTCCACATTCCTTGCTCCTATGTCATTGCAGCATGCGCATATACTCGTCAAGACACTTACAGCCATTTATCTGATGTGTACAAGGTCGTCACTGTCATGAATGTATATAATAAAAGCTTCTCGGTACTACCAATGAAGGAATACTGGCCTCCATATGAAGGTGATATAGTTTGGCACAACAACGAGATGCATAGAAAGAAAAAAGGAAGGCCAAACAACACACATATCAGGACAGAAATGGATTCGACATCTAAAATGATAAGATTGTGTAGTATCTGTCGTCAACTAGGACACAACAAGAACAACTACCCCAATCGATAAGCATCATCTGGCCATAAGCTTTTTGTAACATTATATTTCTATAACCTTTAATCATTATATATCATAAAGTTTTTGTTACAACGAGGTTCACAATAAACATCAGTACAAAATAAGCTAACTGAAAATAGAAATATTTCTAACTGATTACAACAATCAAATTGATGTCATCTCTACCGAACATCATTTCCCTAACATCCTTATCAGTCTTCATTCGCACCCAACCAAAGATACTGTCGAGTCTCTCAATACTTATAATTTTTCCCCTTCTAGTATTTTCCCATTTAACCAACGAACCAACTCCCTCTTCAGTTGCTCGAACGTAGTGATGTTCCAGAAGAGCATCAGCATTTGAGGTTTGTCTCTCGCATAAATCACCTTTCCGTATCGGTGACGAACACAAAACATGATTGTCAAATGATTAAATGATATGTGGAATAATGACTCACACAACACATCTATTTATAACAAAAAAAAATGCATTTTACACTGAGGTGTCAATCCAATTGGCGTCTCCTTTGTAAAAATACACATGGGCGCCAATTGGATTGGCTAGGGCACATGCCTTAGCCAATCCAATTGGCGCCTCCAGTCAATTTTTAAGAGAAGTCTCCAAGTGAATTGATGCATCCTCCTAAAAGTGGGGTAGTTTGAGATTTTTTTGAAACCATGGGTATTTTGGGAATTTCCTTAAAATTTTGGGTTATTTTTGTAAAAAAATTCCTCTAAATTCACAATCTAATCCCTCACAACTTACTAATAAATAAACCAAATCAAATCAAGATGAGTTCACATGACAAATCACATTATCACAATATTATTATAAAAAGCATAACAACTTGTTATTAACATTTTTATTTTAGAATGAGACTAGCAAGCTAAGTGTAATAGTTATGCTTTCTCTAGAGGATAGATTTATTTTTCAAAAACAAAGATTTATTTTTTAAAAGTATAACAAAAAGTTAAATCTTAGTCGAGAGGTAAGTAAGTAGTTTGATGAAGAAGAAGTATTGTTGTACCAAGTTTACCACCGCCAGCGCCGATGACTTGGGTGGTGGGGTGAACTCAAACCCGCGAAGGATATATATATATATATATATATATATATATATATATATATATATATATATATATATATATATATATATATATATATATATATATATATATATATATATATAATATATATATATATATATATATATATATATATATATATATATATTGTAATGAATTATGGAGAAATATAAAATTGTTAGGTCTTGTTTAGATAGTAGAGAAAGATGAAATTATCAGTAGAAAACTTGTAGTTTTATATTTTAAATGGACAGAAAATATACTGAAGAAAAGTTTTAATTAACCAAAATAACGCATAGCACTAGTTCATAAAAGATAACATAAAGGGTGACTAAATCCTAGAGCCTAAGAGTTTTGCTTCAGAAGCTCTAAAGTTTTTATCAGATCAACCCACACCACATCTTGTCTGGCAGTTATAACCTTCATTTGACCATCCATCTCACTTTGCTTAGTAGCCATACCTTCTTGATTAACAGTAACTAAAACTATCTTTGCTTCTAAAATCTATTGCCTCTGACTGGAAGAGGCAATAGACTCTGAGGAGATGTACTTCAAATTCTGAAGAACTGATACCACCGAAGTTGTGAGAGAATCCCATTTTGCAGCATAAGCTACTGGGTCAGAAGTTGTAATTCTCTCAACATCATGATTCTACAATCTATCAAAGAGAATAGTTTTGTATTCTTCCATTCTGGTTTGGATATAGGGTGAAGGAGGTGAAATGTCAGTTTGAGGTGGAATTTATAGGATTGTTGTTCCAGATTCTATCATAGCATTTGTTCTTTTAGGAGAGGGGTGATGGTCAGATGGTTGGTTTTCTTGGATAGGTTGGTTTAGGGTTGTTTCTGGTTGAGGTTGGTCTAGAGAAACTTGTTTACTTTCAATCTGAGGTTCAGAGGTAATTTGAAGTTGAGATTGATTCTGAACAGAACTTGGTTGAGGTTCAGATTTAGACAGAGGTTGAGGTTTAAGTGAAGGTTCGAGTTGGTTTTGGGAAACATGCTCTGTTAGAACAAGATTTGGTTATGCATCTATACCTTGAGTTTTTATGATAACAATGTTGTATTTGTGTGAAAACAATTTTGGTACCCTAATGATTTGTTATTGTGTAGTTTTAACAGCCAGTTCTGATTCTGATTTTATGACGTGCAACGTCATCAGTTTCTGAACATTGTGTTCCAAATTCTGCTTTTGCGCTAATCACTCATGAGAAGTTCTGAAAGATGTCAAGTTGTTGCTGCAATGATTTTTCTGCTTTTATATTGATTCACTCCTGAGAAGTTTCTAAAGAGACGTTATATTGTTGATGCAACATTCTCTCTGTTTCTGCTTCTGGACATGACTCTGATCATCAAGCTTCTGAAGAATGACAAGCTTCTGAAGTTTTATTACTTAGCTGAAGATTCTAAAGATCTCAAGCCATAGGTTAAGGTTATTAAGGTTCTAACTGAAGAGTCTGAAGAGTCTAAAGACTCTAAAGATTCTGAAGATTTTGAAGATCTCAAGCCAGACTGCTGACGCTGTCAAGGTTCTGACTAAAGATTCTAAAGTTTTTGAATCCAGTTGTGTGTTTCTTTGTTTCGTGCTTCATCAACTATTCATCAGAATCCAATGGATTTGAAGATAAGATCAAAATGGATACGTGATCAAATAGTACATGGTACAATTCAAATATTCCTTACACTCCTTATTTTATGGGCGAAGGACAATACTATACATCACACACGTCACTGAAATTATGGGCGAATGACTGTACTATGTATCACGCCTGTCGCCAATCTAACAGTGAAAATCCACTCTATTGGTATTCCCATTTTCCCCTCCAACGGTTCCTTTTTCATGCTATATAAAGAGGACTTGGAGACTTGAAGAAAATACTACTACAACAATTTCATAAGATTGTTTTCTACGTGAAAAATATCTAAACTTTGTTCATACTTTTCTTTAAGTGTTTTTTTTTTCATTTGTGTAAAAATCTGCTTGTGTAGAAGCAACTTGTAAACACAAAACTTTATTCAAATGTGTTGTTTGTGATTCCTTAAGGAGACTAGGGTATAGTCGGATCCTTGAGAAGACAAATAAGGTTATTCTTTGTGATTATTATAATCAATTGATTATAATGGATTAAGTCCTTGTGTATAAGGCGAAATCACCTTGGCGGGTGGACTGGAGTAGCTTTGAGTTTCAAGCAAACCAGGATAAAAATAATTGTGTTTTTATCTCTTTGTTCTTAGTATTTGTGTGGTGTTTTTGAGTTGGTAAAAAGCTTTTATTTTTAAAACCCAATTCAAACCCCCATTTTCTTGTGTTTTTCACACCTTAAATTGGTATGAGAGTCTGGTTCTGATTGTGATAAAGTTTTTATCAATACTTCACCATGTTCAGTATCGATCCAGTTTGTGTGAGAAACTATGGCCACCGCTAACAACAACGTTGTCTCTACTAACAATAATGAGAGAGATCACTATAGTGCTAAACCACCAATCTTTGATGGTGAAAAGTTTAATTGTTGGAAAGATAGAATCGAAAGTTTATTTATTGGATATGATGTTGCTCTCTGGGATCTTGTAGTCGATGGCTACGTTCACCCAGTTAATGATGAAGGAAATAATATAGCAAGAATTGTTATAACAAATCAACAAAAGAAGGATTTCAAGAATCATCATAAGGCTAGAACTATATTGCTAAA
Organism: Lathyrus oleraceus; assembly: GCF_024323335.1. Classification (NCBI taxonomy): domain Eukaryota; kingdom Viridiplantae; phylum Streptophyta; class Magnoliopsida; order Fabales; family Fabaceae; genus Lathyrus; species Lathyrus oleraceus. Next base: position 156,312,975 of record NC_066580.1, read on the forward strand.
TGTTATCTCTTATACTGAATATGAGAAGATAACTAACATATATTTTGCTAAGTCTATTTTTGATTCCTTGAGAATGACACATGAAGGGAATGTTCAAGTAAAAGAGACAAAGGTTTTGGCCTTAATCCAGAAGTACGAAGCATTCAGAATGGAAGATGATGAAACCGTTGAGACTATGTTCTCGTAATTTCAGATGCTTGTTGCAGAACTAAAAGTTCTGGACAAAGTATACTCTACGACTGACCATATCAAGAAGATAATCAGAAGTCTCCATAAAAAATGAAGAGATATGGTAACTGCTTTGAAGCTAGCAAAGATCTTAAGAGTATTAATCTTGAAGGCCTTGTTAGTTCTTTAAGAAGCCACGAGATAGAACTCGAGGAAAATGAACCTTAGAAGCGAGGTAAATTTGTTGCTCTAAAGTCCAAGCCTGAGAAGACAAGGGCTTATCAAGTTGAGGAAGAATCAGAAGTTTATGATGAAGACTCAGAAGATGATGATGAGTTTTCTTTGATTTCCAAGATGGTCAACAAGCTCTGGAAGTATAGGCAGAATGGTCAAGGAAAGTTCAGAGGATTTAGGAGAATTGCTGGTCATTCTGATTCTTCTTCTGGACAGAGAAAGAACAACATTTATAAAATCTGACTTTCTGATCTTGAGGATCAAAATGTAAAATGCGTAATGTCTGTTAATAAGGAGCAATGGGTATGGCATGGACGTTTGGGGCATGTTAGCATGAGAACAATTTCTCAGCTAAATAAGCTTGGATTAGTTAGAGGCTTACACAGCCTGAAGTTTGCTTCAGATGCTCTTTGTGAAGCATACCAAAAAGGCAAGTTTTCTAAAATAGCTTTTAAAGTGAAAGCTGTTGTTTCTACCTCTAGACTGTTATAACTTCTGCACATTGATTTGTTTGGGCTAGTGGAAATTGCCTCTATCAGTGGTAAGAAGTATGGATTGGTCATCGTTGATGACTATAGTCGTTGGATATGGGTAAAGTTCTTGAAACACAAGGATGTGTCACATTCTATGTTCTCTACTTTCTGCTCACAAGTGCAAACAAAGATGGACATGGTGGTGAATTTGAAAATAAACATTTTGAAAATCTTTTTGATGCAAATGCCATTTCCCATGATTTCTCTTATCCTAGAACTCCACAGCAAAATGGAGTTGTAGAAAGGAAGAATAGAACTTTGCAAGAAATGGCCCGCACTATTGTTGTACCCCAAAATTTGCCCTCCCTGATCCATCTTTTCATTCAATCCTTAACTGAAGAATAATCTTGCATATCTTCATGCTTCATGCATACGCATCAGTCATGCATTCATATCTGGTGGTCGATCATTGTGGATTCAAAGTTATTAACTTGTGGAACTAGGACTGTGGAATGGACGAAGCCCTAGAGGCTCAATTCGGGTATCCATATAGTGGCAAGGGATGCAAGACCCTAATGATCTAATCTGTGAAAACTCAAGTTCCACCAAGAGGGGTCCCAAACCCTAATTTACTAGTAATTTGGAGGTAAAGTTGCATGATTGGTTATGCAGGCCTTATCTGGACTTCTAGAACCCTAGTTTGGGGATCATTCGCTAAAGACTTGATTGGGAAGTATCCTAATTCATCAAAGGCCCTTGATTGAAAGATTACCCTTATGACCCTAACTTCGAGTACAGGAAGGCACATACCACTTGTACAAAGCTACTACAGATTCATTTTTGCTCAATCAGGATTCATGCCAACTCATACAAGAAAACCCTGGTTTGAGACCTACTTTCCACTTTGATCGTTTTGCGACTTTTTGGTCAAATAGTTGACCAAAGTCGACCAACATCCATAATCCACTGCATGTTGTTGTCATGTCCATCAGGGTGTTATCTTTTTCAGATTGATCTTAACTGCAATTGAATGATTCTAATTCCAATTGAATCCTGAAGCAGATTGATCGTATTTTGAAATTGATCTTAGTTAAAATTGATTTCAATTAAATTTTGGAATTGATTTTAGTCAATTTCAATTGAATTTTGAAAGCAATTGAATTTTGAAATTGATTTTAAAATTTGAAATTGATCTTAATTAATTTTAATTCCAATTAAATTTTGAAATTTATTTTAATTGGTTTCAATTGAATTTTTAAAATTGATTTGATTTTGATTGAATTTTGAAATTGACCTTAATTGATTTTAATTTCAATTAAATTTTGAAATTGATAAATTAATTGAATTTCGAATTTGTTCTTAATTAATTTTAATTCCAATTAAATTTTGGAATTTATTTTAATTAGGTTTCAATTGAATTTTTGCTTTTTTCAATTTTGTAATTTCAATTGGATTTTAGGTTTTGATTCTTAATGGATTTTTAAATCATGTTTAGATATCCATTAAGCCATTCAGTATCCAATGTCAATACAATTAATCCAAATCCACTTACCAAATACCAATTGTCCAAATATCCATTTAACAAAGCCATGTCCAGTTTGTGATCCATTTGTGCAAAATCCAAGTTCATTTCCATTTTAAAAGTTTATTCATATTCAATAAAGACAAATTTGGATCTTAGGATACAGATACAAACAGAGGGCAAGGGAAGACATTACACGTATATCAATACAAATATAAAACACAGCATGACAGTCTAAAGTAGGGGTGGTAAAATGGATGGATTGGATGGATATGGATTGGATAGTTATGGATCAAAACAATCCATTAGTCCATTAATAAGAAAATTTTACCTTGTACCCCTACGATTAATCCCATACCCCTACAAAAATTTAAAAATTCCCATTTTACCCTTAATTGGTTTTAACCAATTTACCATTTCATTTTTACCATTCAGTTGAAAATTCCAAAAATTACACTTTCACACCCCTCGCACCGGAACACTTGCAAAAAGACTTCCGGTATGTATTTTTGCAAACCGGAAGACTTATGGGAAGACTTCCGGAACACAAAAAAAAACAAACCGGAACACTTAAGGAAAGAGTTCCGGTTCACATAAAAAAATTTCAAAAAAAATTTGCATACCGGAACTCTTTGGAGAAGAGTTCCGGTTTGCTTTTTTTGTGTACCGGAAGTCTTTCTTTAAGTCTTCCGGTACGTGTTTTTTTTTTTTTTTTTTTTTTTTTTTTTTTTAATTTTTTTTTTTTTTTTTTACAGAAATGGAAAATCTTCCCAAAATATGTGTAGATACTACTGATGCGTTTATGACGACGGAAAGATTTGGTACACGAGAAGAGGTTATCAGATGGATTAAAGAGGTTGGAATCGACAATAAAGTAACTGTTATTATCAGTCGTTCAGATACTAAACGGGGAAGAGAGGGAGAAGTAACAAAATAATATTTGGCTGTGATAAAGGTGGGAAACACAAGATTAGTGATAGTGGTACCCAAAGTGCGTCCAAGAAATGTGGATGTCCATTTAAAATCAGGTCGACTCCGGCGAAAGATGGATCTGGTTGGAAGATTGATGTAAAATGTGGGTTACATAATCATGGTTTACCTGATAGATTAGAAGGTCATTCGTTTATTGGTAGGTTGACCACAGATGAGAAGCAACATGTCGCTGATTTGGCAAAGAGACATGTAGCACCTAGAAACATTTGCTTTCCTTGCAAGACAAGTTTCCTGAGAATGTCACTCGTATTACGCAAGTATACAAGCATAAGAGTGTGATAGAAAAAGAGATAAGAGGTCCAAGGAGTGAGATACAACATCTGTTTAAGCTTATTGAGGATGCAGGATATGTGTATTGGAGTAGAAAAAAGGATGACTCGGAAGTGGTGAGAGAGATATTTTGGGCACATCCTGATTCAGTGAAGTTGTTGAATATATTTCCGATTGTGTTAGTTATGGATAGCACCTACAAGACAAACAAATATAGACAACCTTTGTTTGAAATTGTTGGCATGACATCGACTGAGTTGACTTTTGCTGTTGGATTTGCATATATGGAGTCTGAGCAAACAGAGAATTTTGCTGGGTATTGGAGAAATTAAAAGAGTTGTTTGTGAAGAAAGACATGTGTCCACAAGTGATTTTGACAGATAGAGATCTTGCTTTGATGAAAGCAATTGAAGTTGTGTTTCCCAACTCGATTAATTTGCTATGTAGATTTCACATTAACAAAAACGTTGGTGCCAAATGCAAACAACATGTGGTGAATGACCTGCAAAAGACGATAGACACATTATGGATGGAAGTTGTCTGGGCTAGTGATGAGGTTGAGTATGGTCAGCGGTTGCATCAACTTGAGCAAGCATGTGTTGATTATAGTGGATTTATTAATTATGTGAAAGACACATGGTTGACTCCACATAGGCATAGATTTGTTGGAGCATGGATTAATCGAGTCCTACATTTGGGTAACACAACGACTAATCAGTACGTCTTATAATTTTATATTTGATTTTTTTTTATGTTTTTTGATGTGTTATTTTCAATATCTGATATTTTTAATACTTAATATTTTCAATATCTAATGGTATTTTTTATATCTGATATTTTTAGGGTTGAATCTGCTCATTGGAAGTTAAAGCAGATGTTAGGAAACAGTATAGGTGACATGGTCAAATGTTGGGAAGCCATGAATAACAACTTGAGGTTACAACTGGGAAACATTAGAGCTTCATTTCAAAAGAGTTTTTACGAAGTTGAGAACGCGCACGTAAGTCCCTTTTATGGTTATTTGCGTGGTTCCGTATCTCGAGCTGCTTTGAGACGTATTGCTGAAGAGTTATTGAGAGTTGATTATGTTGGAACTAACAGGCAAATATGTGGTTGTACTCTTAGAACATCTTATGGGTTACCTTGTGCTTGTGAGTTAGGAAGATACAGAGTAGGTGGTATACCGATACCCATTGATGCTGTTCATGTTCATTGGAGGAAACTAACTATGGAAGTTGAGTTAGAGAAAGGTGAAGATGATGGATCAGAGGTGGATATGACAGCTGCAATGGATGAGTTGTGGAGACGATTTAGGTCATTAGATGTTGTTGGGAAAAGGGCATTAAGGAGTAGGGTATGTGAACTAGCATACCCAACAATGACAACATTGTGTCCACCACCTGAGAAAATAAAAACCAAAGGAGGAGTGAAGAAGAAAGGGAAAAAAACCAGCAGATTATGATGTTTATAGGGACCCTTCGTATCATGAGTATGTTGATAAGGCATCTCAATCTTCACAAAGGCAATCTCAACCATCACAGACTTCGAAGAAGATCAAATTATCAAAGAAGCAACCACAATTCATTGTTCAATTTCCTAATCATATTAGGTCATACATTGAAGATGTAGTTAATGTTGAATCAGATGGTAATTGTGGATTTAGAGTCATTGCATCATTGCATGGATATGGTGAGGATGGTTGGTCAATGGTTCGCAGAGAGTTGGGGTTGGAATTAATAGACAAGGATAGGTCAACTTTGTATGACAAGTTATTTTCTAATCGGTTGTCAGCTGTGAGAGAATCTTTGATGATAGAATCGTTTGGTTCACAGCCACCTGAAAAATGGATGAGTCTACCAGATATGGGTTACTTGATAGCCAATCGTTATAATGTTGTACTTGTTTGTTTAGGCAATCCGTGCATCACTTTCTTTCCGATGACAAGTTCACATTCACCAAATGTCTCTATTTATTGCATTGGTTTTGTTAACCAGAATCATTGGGTTCAGGTATGTATTTTTATGTCTAAATATTTTAATTATTCCAGTTAATATTTTATGTTATATGACTTAATCTTTTAATTATTTTACTTTATCAGGTTAACATGAAAGAGGGATTTCCATTGCCACCGGTCACATTAGATTGGAAGAAATTTCGTTCTCATATAGCAACTACTTGGATGCTAGGATTTGCAGGACGTATGCAACATTGGCAATTACTTACACCTGTATTAGCATGATTATGTAATCAAAACATAAATATGTAATCAAAACATGAAATCTATATTATTATGTCTATTATATTCAAAGCTTAATACATATAATCAATGTGAACGAGAAATATGCAAAGCTTCAAATAAATCAGAAAACTGTGGATCTTCCTCTTCAGCATTAACCTGTCTCAGATAGCGACGAATCAATGTAGATACACGAGCCCAATCAGGATCAGATGGCCCGGCGTCATATACAGGAACGGGTACCTCTCTAGGAGCGTCACGATGGGGAGGGACCAACCGTGGATGGGAAACACGATAATACCACTCCAGATAACCGTCTACTACCTCAGATGGAGTGGTGGCCACGGAAGATGAACCGATCACATCGACAACACTCTGATGGTAACTGATCCAATCAACATCAATATCCGTCGCCATCATACAATCCAGAGGTGGGGATGGAACATACTGTCTATACCCGAACTGACGTAAACATCTATCAGGCAAGTATGGAACAACTGTTTCACCCCACTTCAAACAGCCCCTGTAAAGACATATCTCATCAAATACACGCCATGCTCTATGATCCTCAAATGGTCGCCAGATGACGTCGGTAGGTGTCAGCTCGTCCAAAATAGGTCGTAAATCATCGACCTTCAGGACTCCCTGTCTATATGACCATCTCATCGCTCGGGGAAGACCACAGTTTCCAGCAGGATTCCAATTCTCCCCTCTTTTTCCAACAGTTGGAAAATACTCGTGAATCCAACACTGTTACAAAATAAAAACATAATAAATAAAACAAATTAAGTTACAATATTTTATAAAATGAATCCAACACTTAATTAACAAAATTAAATTATATACCTGTAGGAGAGTAGGATATCCACCTAGCTGTTTGCAACTGTACATGGACGCATCTCCAAGATATCGGTAGAGGGTAACTAGTGCAGCTGCTCCCCAACTATATCCTGAACATCCATCCAAGTCCCTAAACAGGAGGAGGTATCGTGCCTCTACAAGTGTAAAGGTCTTATCAGCAAATATGGTGGAACCCACCAACATCAATAGATATGCTCTAGTCGCATATGCCCAGCTGGAAGCAGCCCTATGATGTACGAATATATCATATAACCACTCCAACTTGTAATACGACCCCTGCAGCTCCGAACATGTGACTGTGCCTGACTCTGTGACACTCCTAGGTAGTCCACAGCAAGTTCAACAGCTAGCTCTTCAGTCACATCCTGAGGACTCCAAAAGATACCCCTAATGGGCAAGTGAAGTAGACATGCGACATCATCTAAAGTAATGCTCATTTCACCAAACGGCATGTGAAATGAAGATGTCTCTAGATGCCATCTTTCCACAAATGCAGAGACAAGATTTGTGTCTATCTTGTTCAGACTCGTTCTCTGCAGTGAAGCTAAACCGGATCTAGATACCCAACTCTCCATCTGTGGTGGAAGAGCCAATGGAACCCTAGAATTCAACTTCAGTCCATGTCCGGCAACCTTCAACTCTTTCTTTGGTCCTCTTTCCTAAAAACAATTAAAACACATATTAGAAAACAAATTATAAAATATTCAACTATTATTCATTTTCAAATATAGTCCGTTTACTTACCTCACCGAACCATATATGTCGAGCAACATGATGCTCGTACTTCACCAAAAGCGATGTATCGTACGGCCCTCCTGGATATCCAGTCGGCTCAGCTGCAGCTGCAGATGAAGATGCACCCCGGTCTAACGTGCGGACTGGAATCCGGCCATCTGCACCTCTTCTTCGAACCACTGCAAAAATAATGTAAAAAAAAATAATTAAAAAAAAAAAAAAAAAAAAAAAAAAATTACGTACCGGAACACTTCAAAGAAGAGTTCCGGTACACATCATCCAAACCGGAAGACTTGAAGAAAGTGTTCCGGTATATAAGTATACAAACCGGAAGACTTTCTAGAAGACTTCCGGTTCAGTGTCCAAAAAAAACAACAAACCGGAACACTTAAGAGAAGTGTTCCGGTATACAATTTTCAAACCGGAAGACTTACTCTTAAGTGTTCCGGTATACAATGCAAAAACGCCAAAAAATTTTCTTCTCCGGAAGTCTTCAACGAAAATGGTAAAAAAATTTTGAAACGGAAAATATACCCTATTTATATGAGGGTATTTTGGTCAAAAAATTTTAAATGTAGGGGTATGGGTACAATTGTAGGGGTATAGGGTAAAATTTTCCATTAATAATCCACTAAAAGTTTTTTAAAAATATTCAATCCAATCCATCTATTCTTAAGAATAAAATTCATCCAATCCATCCATTATCATATTTTTAGTGGATGAATATTCATCCATCCATTACTTTTTCTTTGATTTTTTTTTTAAATCACTTATTTTTTGGAAAAAAAAAAACTTTTTTAAAAAGTTTATTTTTTTCAATAAAATAATATCAGTTTTTTTCGAGAAAAATCATTTTTTTTTCAAAAAAAAATATATTTTTGTAATTTCGAAAAAAATAATTTAAACATTGTTTTTTTATTTTCGAAAAAAAATATTTTTTTTATATTCGTAAAAAAATAAAATTTTCAAAAATAAAATTAAACTTTGGTATTTTTCAAAAAAAAAAATATTTTTTATTTTTCCAAAAAAAATATTTTTTTTAAAATACTTTTTTTTTTAAATATATATTTTTTATTTTTCAAAAAGAAATTGATTTTTTTCGAAAAAAAAAATTATTTTTTGTTTCTAAATTTATTTTTTTAATATTTGAAAAAAAATTATTTTTTAAAAATTAGATAAAAAAATTCGTTGGATCATTAAAATGTGTTGGATGGATTGGATCAATCCATGCTTATAAATGGATGGATTGGATCAATCCATTAACTTAATTTTTTATGTAGTGGAGGGATTGGATGGATTTTTTAATGGATGGATTGGATGGATTTTACCTTAATAGATCCAATTGCCACCCCCTAGTCCAAAGGCAAGCCAAAAGCGAGGATGAACACAACATTGTAGCACAAAAACGTGGACATTCCAAGTGAAACGCAGGAAGATGAAACGCAGAAATCCAACATGAATAACCAAAATGCATTGTCGTTCTAAGTGAAGCTAACTTTTCCAAGCTTTTGAAACGCAGAAAAAAAACACACAGCTTCCAAACCTTCACAGCATTAATCCTGCAAGTAATTCACTCTGTTAAATCAACACTAATTTGACAGCAAATAAACTAACCATAATAATCTATAAAAACTCCTAACTGAAACAATTCCTAACATAATTCAAAAATAAGCTCTGAACTACAAAACAACTTCAGATTTCTCCTCAACTAACTCTCACGAATCTCCATAACTAACAGTGTTTTCACCTCTAACCGTTTGGTGCCGTGGAGATCTAACAGAGTTAACTCTGTTAACAGCATTCGATCTATATAAACCTTTCAGACATCACTCTTTGGGGTTCACACTCACACTATTCACTCACAGTATACACGCAAAATCTCAGCAACAGGAACAATACGATTCGGATTCGCGCAGTCGATTAACAACAAACAGTAGTAGAAGGATTGAGAAGAGAAGAAGATTCACACACGCAACAACAAGGATTTTGAGAAGAAGACTGAGGAATCGAAATAAGGAGAGAATCTAATACCTGTTAACGTTGAATCTCGATTCAGTGAGTTTTCCTTATCTTCCTTTCATTTTCTTTACTTCCGTTCGCGTGCACATGAAGAGGAGCGATGGATGTCGATACGGTTCGACGGTGAAATTGGTCTTGGAACGCGGTTCCGCCTCAATGTGTTATCCGAATTTGAGGAAGATGAAACGCGAAAAACGTCGTGGATCGCGGCCGATGAAGAAGGTGCTCTGAGATGAAGCAAACGAGCGCGAGGACGAAGACCGGTGTAAGTCGGCGAAGTGAACGGCGAGACGAAGCAAAGACGACACTCTCGGAGTTGCGTATTGGTCCGCCACATTTTTGAGTTTCTTGGTCGTTGAATTCCTTGAACAGAGTTTTCCCCATTGCGATGGAAGCTTTTAGTCCAAACATTGCCATGATGTTCCTAATTTGGATTTGGGCCTAAGGCCCAAACGTGGAAATTCTTGTCCACACCTCCCTTTTGTTTGTTCACACTTTTCGTACCCCCTTTGCTTGGCCTTCATGGGCATGCCTTTCTTGAATCCATGTTTCTAGACCTGCACCCCACACGTTGGTGCACCCCCCGATTGGGCCTGAATCTCTGTTCTTCAGTTAAGGCCCAATGTTGGGATTGGTTTTGGTTAAATCTTTTAGTTAATTCAATGGATCTTATGATTCTAGGGTAATTAGCAACTTAGTGATTGATTTAATTAGATTTCTTAGATTTAGCTTTGATTGATTTTAGAAATTAATTAGGTTATGATTAAATTTAGATTAGGATTTTAGGATTTAATTGAATTTTTAGAATTTAATTGCTATTAGGATTTAATTGAATTTTTAGAATTTGATTGACATTAGGATTTAATAATTAACCTTTTAGAATTTATTTGATTTTAGAGTTTAATTAATTTTGATTAATTTTTAACATTTAGAATAAATTTAGAAGTTGTTTACATTTTAGGCATAGTTGAATTTTTTATTAGAATTTAATTTGGTTCCTAATATCAATATCTTGAGAATTGACCATTTTACCCTTTAGGAGTTTATTTTGTCATTTTTACCATATAAAGTGCATGCTCCCTTATACTAGTTTGATCATTTCTAACCCTAAGATTAGAATTAACCATAATTTCCAATTGTTTCAAACCCATGATGCAAATTGATCAAAAGTAATTTTGATCAATTAAATCCTTTGAACTTGTATAACCTCACAGTCTAATTTGAGTGACCAAAAGACCCTTGGTCACTTAATAAGACTCTTTTCCGTAAGTTGTGGAGCTCGAAGACTCAAGATATATCTTCAATCAAGGCATCCTCAGTCACATCAAGCAGCATGTTATACAAGATAAATCAAAGGTCCACACTTGGTAAATACGATTCAAATTGTACAATACGGGCCTTAAGTAATAAGGAATGATGAGACAGAGTTTCTCTTACCCTTGTCTAGAGCGACTTTGCATACGGGGCATAGGCCTCAGCTATTCAAAGTGTTCGCCCATATTCACAGACTTTAGTGCAATACAAATCTAATAAACTACCAAGTATTCTTCACAAAAAACAACATCAACACAAGGAGCAATAAATAAGATCCTTTTCCAACGACTTGTCAGTTATAAGAAGTATCATACGCCAGGAGCCTTAAGTAATAAGGAATTCATTTGCATATTTTTGATGTCATTAATCACACTCATTATCAAATTTATGAGAGATTTCAATCTACTAGACAAATTTTAGAACTGCAATTGGGGAATATACACACCATAATGGAATATTAATGACAAATTCTTGATTCTAGACATGAATACATTATGACTCTCATTACAAAATTAATGGCTCAAAGGGGAGTGCAACAATCAACCATTATTTAAACAATTGCATCTTCTGCAGGTATATCTTCCATCTTTCAATACCCCCTGGATATAGACCTACTCATACACCTATTATTTCACCCACTACTCCTATATTTACTCATGTTAGTCCCATCCCTACCCACACAATCTCACACTCAAACAATCACATTATCATAATATTACTGCTACATTGGGAAAGGCAACAACAACAAGAAGAACAACTACACCCATTTCCCTCCCCAAACCTTTATGTACCCACCTACATCAATTCTCATACCTCATCATATGTTAAAAACACTATTATCACCATTTAGTGTACTTCAATATATAGCAAAGAGTCAATCATGGGATTCCTTAACATCATTCTTATTTATGTTAATGGTGGATAGCCTAAGTACTTTCATGATGAGTGCTGATCGCGACTTTATGAGTCGAATTTGGGGTACAAACTGCAAGTGCACAGTTCTATCGCGTAGTTTTAAAAGATATCGATCCCACAGGGACTTATGAATCGATATACCGTTATCTAAGGTTACTTCGTAAAGCTAAGGTGAATAATGTTTGATTGTTTGGGGGAAAGCTAAAAACTAAACTAAGATCTAGATTAAATATTAATAAAGCGGATATCGGTATGTAGTTCGTCGTAATTAGGGAATCAATTCTTTGTCGGTTTCTTGGTTTTAAAATAAATCTTTTCAGTCGACTCTATTGATTAAAAGTTTTATCTCAAACTCTCGCTCTGTTGAATAAACCATGATTTTATGTTAATGTAGCTGTCACTTATAATTAAGTCAAAAAACCATTTTTTGAAAGCAATACAGTCCATAGAAACTCTTTTCAAGAAAACACTGACCGTTTAAACACCCTTATCTCAAACTCTCGCTCTGTTGACTTAGGTTATATAATTAAATTCGAATGCTTAACTCTCGTCCTCACATTCAATCTTTAAAAATACTTTTTGGAAAAGATCGGAATTTAATTAACTCTAAAACTTGCTCTCGCCCTGATCTAGAATTAATGTCTAATTTACACTGTCCAGTTAAAACCTCAAACTCTCGCTCTATTGATTTTAACTTCTTTATGTCTTTTACTTTCGCAAAAACCTTTGTTATTAAACCTGTAAATTGAGACCGTAAAAAAGAGTGATTTTAATTTTAAACTTAATTTAACTGACTTAGTCTTGATTCCTTATTCCGCTTACTTTACATACCGATATCTAAGCGAATTAGCCAGACATGCTAAACAAACTAAAATACTTATCATGCATAAACAGACTCATCCCAGGCAGATAATATAAATAAATAATAAAACAAAGCATTAAATAATAATTAAAGAACCTGAATGAGTTAAACAATAGTCTTGAACACTCCACCACAAGCCGGTAGGATTTGTTCTTGGATTCTTCAATTAAGCAACAAATTAAAACGAAGGAAATAAAAAACTGGATTCTAACGTAAGGTTAGATCCGGTAAAAAGGTACACAATAGTTTCCGGTGTAGAAACTATTGTGCGAAAAGAATTAACTAAATGCTAAAAAGGAAAATAGAAATTGCAAGGGAAATAGTGTAGAACTCGTAAAAATAATAAAGAAACAATGCCTAAGCTGCTGGAAAAGAAAATATGCAAAAGCGAAAACGGCAAAAGAAAAAATGTGGAAAAGCTTCGGAACCCTTTTTTGGTTTTGCAAGTGGCTATTTATATATGTTTGAGTAACCGTTTCCGCTGCCAAAAAGTCTTCAACGTGCATAAATGCATGGCGTGGATATAGGGCTCAACACTCCTCAACGTCTCCTCAACGTCTCTGAGGCGTTCCTTGCGCCAAAAAAGTAGGGGAATGGTGTGACGTTCGTCACACCATGTGTGACGTCCGTCACAGGAGTGTGCAAGGCGTGACGCTCGTCACGCCCTCTGTGGCGTCCGTCACAGGCACGGCACCTGCGTTTTGTGCTTTGGGCTGGGCTTTGACATTTGGTTCATTTTCTATCCTTTTTGCACCTCCTTTTCTTCCATTTTTACTTGTGCTTCAAAATAAGCCACCTGAGACAAATAGGAAGAAAATACCGCGTAATATCTAATAAAATGAAGTGAACTGAAATAAATAATAATAAAATTTAATTGAATTAAGTCCTAAAATATGATATAATTTCGTGTTATCAAACTCCCCCATACTTAGATCTTTGCTTGTCCTCAAGCAAAATTCAGTATAGAACTCGTTAAAGGTTTTAGCCAGGTAAAATTTCAAAACACACAACAATTCGTAATAGGTTGCAAGTGGATTTAGTTTAGAAGCAACTTGAGTTTAATCTCGACATCAACAACCACCGTCACAACCTAGATAATCCTGCCTTATGCAAATCAGTTCAAGTACGCTATCCTGGTTCCTTTACTCTTATTTCACCCGTTTTCATTCTAGCGAAATCACATTAAGCCCTTTATCTTTTCGCGCACATAGTGGAGTAACCGGTTTGTGATTATGATCCCCTTTTTAGCTTGAAGTTCTGGTACATAAGTCGGATAACTTCGTTATTCATCCCATTGCAAATTGCGGGGGATCGAACCATAGTTCGCCCTACCAAGTTCAGTACCAGAAACCTGCTGAACCAACTTGTAATGGATCTTTCATATTATGTTTTTTTTGTATGATCTGCAACCTTTAGATTAAATGATCTGGTAAGGATCACCTAACTTAATTAGTGCATTTCCTGATATATATATATTATATATATATATATATATATAATATATATATATATATATATAATATATATATATTTGTTACTTTGGGAATCATTCACTTATATTCATCGGCTCTCCGCGTAGTTTGCTATTAAGATGGTGCTGACTTCTCGTATAAACTACTCGGGGTTACTATAAAACTAAAAGTTCAAGGGATTGGTATAATAGGTACTTACCCTGATCTAACATGTTGTGGTTCGTTTAGAGTGTTTGGCGGTAGTAGTCTTTGTCTTGATTCGTCTCAAGATCGATAAGATGAGCAACCTTTATACTTATTGGGTGTTGAATTTTTTTTTTTTTTGTGGCTCATGAAAATTTGAGGGAATAGATAATAGAAATTTGTTCACACTCGGGACTTAACTTAGAGTAATAGAAATTTTTTTTTTTTTAAATAATAATAATTAAAATAGCAATGAAAAGAAAAGTACATACTTGAAGAAATGGAAATAGAAAGAACATGGTTTCCCCCCCATACTTAAATTAAACATTGTCCCCAATGTTTTAAGGAAATGAAATACAATATGGAAAAGGAAAATAAAGAAACGACAACTAAGGTTGCCTTCCGCCTCTGGTTCTTGGGCCAGGTGATCTCTGACGTAAGTCTAAATTGTCGAACCTGCTGAACAACTCAGTAAACCGCTGGTCGGTTATGGCATTCCTAGCATCCTGTTGTTGTTGCATTTAACGCATCATTTGCATCATCTCGACATTCTGTGCCTGCATACCATCAATAGCATCCATGATATCGTCGTTGGTTGCAGGCCTTCTTCGTCGGCGACGTTGGGAGGCGGGGCCAGTTGCATTACCGGAAGGATTGAGCGGGACTGAATGTTGTGTAGGAGGATGATCACCTTGCTCCATATCGTCAAACTCGTCTGTGGGCGGGTTTGTTTGTGAAGGCTCGGTGGCTTCGGGAGCGTTTAAATCATAGAGGTGGCGGTCGGGGTTTGTGACATCAGTTAGCGCAATATTTGGTAGAACAACGCTTGGGACTGCCTGGTTGTTCACCATAAGATAATATCCTCCGCCTACTCTGTTCTTAATCAGGCGGCTGGATCGACAGTAGCTGATATCCATAGATAGGGGAGGTAGAGATTCTAAAGTTTGGAGTTTATCCCCTAGGTTTAGGCCAAGTGCTATGGTGGTAATTAATCCACCAATTATAAAAGGTTGCCGGCCTCTAGCACATAAGGTACGGATATGATGAAATAGAAAGGAGGCGGCGTTTACCTTAGTATCCGGTTCGAAGACGCATTGGAGGAAGAATAGCTCCTTTGAGTTGACCTTGCTGTTGTTTGGTCTTCCAAAAACTGTGTTTTGCAGGATGCGGATAAAGTACCGGATAGTTGGGTTATGTATATGGGAAAGAAGGAGCTCTTCCCAGTTGTAGGCATCTATACCAGAAATTTTCTTGAAAAGGTCGAAAACGTCAACTGTGTTCCAGTTGACGTTTGGAGGGATTCTGGGGTGTACCTGACCTTCTATGGGAAATTGTAGCATGGTACTCAATTGGTTTTGGGTTAAGGTGTACTCGGTGTTAAACATACGGAACGTTGCGGTACCGGTTAAAAATTCGTCTTCACCGGTGGGAGTGGTGTAGTCGTATGAACTTAAGAATTCTAAGGTTAGGGATGGGTAGGTGGGTTGATTATGAGTGCAAAGGAAGGTTAAGTCGGCTAGGCGGAGCATCCATTCGATACCTTGGAGTAATCCTAATTGTTGTAAACAAGTTAAATCGGGATACCTGGTGGAAACGACGCCTCGCTGTTGGAAACGCTCGAATTGCTCCCTTTGATAATTTTCATCTTCGGATCGGAAGATGATATTTCCGAAATTCTGATTTCCTGCCATTGTGATGAATGAATTTTGAAGGAGTGATTTGGAAAGAAAAGAAATGTATTTGATAGGAGAGAATGGTTTGTGGTGAATGAAGGAAGGTTTGGTGGATATTTATAGGAAAAGAATTTGGAAGTTGGAAAGGAGGTGGTTGAAAAGTGAATGAATGTGGGTAAATGTGAATAAATGGGGAAGGTAAAAAGTTGAAGGGGTGTAACGTTCGTCTCCAACGGCTCCTTAACGTTCACCTAGTCTGAAGGGCGTTACGCTCGTCACAGGGGTGTGACGGTCGTAACAGGCTATTAGCGTGACGCCCGTGACAGAATGTGTGACGCTCGTCACACAATCCTTTTGGCAAGGCTTCAGCAGCGTTCTACAGAATTACTTTGGTAATGGATTTGTTTTTATTATTATTATTTTTTTGGTTGTTTGCTACTGATTGATTTATTTTGCAATTTAATTTTCTGCTGCATGCTTATTCTACTTTGTATAATAATAAGTCATAGGTAGCAACAGTAGAGAACATAATAGCTATTGCATAATAAAATTAAATAAATAGCTTCAATAAAATGATCATAATGTAATATTGGAAAAAAAACAAAAGAAATGCGAAAAGGAAACAAATGCGAACATGAATTCAAATAACATTAATGAATAATCTAGCTTAAAACTAAATAACTAAGAGAAACAAATAAATACTATCCATCTGCACGATCTCTGGCCGGAGGAGCAAAAGAGTTAACACGATGTAGCAACTCGTGAAACTGATCTGTCATACTGCTCATGTACCCTAGAACTTCGTGTCTCATGTCAGTAAATTCTTCTCTGAGGGCGCCTTGTTCTGACATCAAAGCTTCAATGGCGGTGTTGTAATCAGTTCCGGGCATATGATGCCGGAGGTCGGATACTGCTGATTCTTCGGTCTGAACAGGCTGAGGAGGAGGGTCAATATCATAATAGCCAGATGGTGTCTGAGGGTCAGATTCAGTATAAGGGATCTGGTCATCATAAGTCTCATAGTCATCACAAATCTCATAGTCCTGGATGGATTCAGTGGATCTAGCAGGAGAGGGGGTTTCGTTCAGGTTGTAAAGCCAGTTATTGCGGTTATGAACACTAGTCCTAGGATCGGGCATGGTGAATAGGCAAAGAACTTGGTTATCAATAATAAGCTCAAACTCGTCAGACCCTAGGTTTGCTATAAACATAGTGTTGAAGAGGAATGGTATACTCATAGTAGTAATGCCACAAAAAGGGCTTAGGTCAAGCATAGGCTGACGTAATCCAATAGCATTACCTATCATAGTTATCAAACCGCCTATTCGGATTGGTGCTCGCTCATCTTGGATAAGGTGGTCCAAATTAGCTAACATAAAAGTGGCACCGTTTACTGGACGGTTCTGGGAAGCACAAAATATGATGAAGAGTTCATCACGTGAAACTGAAGTACTGTTTGGCTTCTTCCCAAATAAAGTGTGGGTCAGGATCTTATGGAAATAGCGGAAGGTCGGGTTGTGTATGTTTCCAGAGAGAAACTCATGTTCCTCGGGCTCGTCATTTCCAGTCAATTTACCCCAAAAGTGTTCAAGTTCTCTATATTCAAAAAGTTCTTCCTGGCTTACTGTGAATGTGTCAAAGGAGGTAGGAAACCCAAAAGGTTGGTAAAGTCTCTAATATTAAATTGGTACTCCATGTTGAACATTCTGAACTGGATAAAACCTCTGCTAATTCCTTTTCCATGGCTGGGTAGATATATTAATGAGCTAAGGAATTCTAGTGTGAGTCTCCGGTAGGTGGTGAAATGTCTTAGAATAGGGGATGTCTCCCATCCTATCTGATTCAGCAAATACAGGACACTTTGTCTCAGTCCAAGGGCAGTCATAGCCCAATCATCAGCATATAAACTAGGTAGCATCTCTCTAGTGGCTAGTTCTTCAAACTTTTGTTTCTGAGCCATCCCTCTGAATTTGATACCCATACGATCACTATGTCCCATCTGGTTAGTGTTAGCTAGAGAAAAGAAAACATGAGTTTTAGTCAGGATTTGGCCAAATGCCGAAAGAAGAAAAAAAGTTATTATTAAATTAAATAAATTAGGAATGAATACTAAGCAGAAATTAAAAGAATAATTAAGGAAGAAATAGGAAGATAATAATAATAATATAAGGAAATAATATAATAATTGTGGGTTGTCTCCCACTAAGCGCTTTGTTTAGATGTCGCAAGCTCGACAAAGAAACTGTTAAATATAATCTATTAATCCTGGAGGCATTTCCTCTAAGTGTAGGATTTGCGAATCTCCATTGGTTTCCGCATAGTGATAGTGTTTTAGACGTTGCCCGTTTACGGTGAACGGTTCAGTGGATTTGCCTTTAATTTCTATCGCTCCACTGGGAAAGATGTTAGTGATATGAAAAGGACCTGACCATCTGGATCGTAGTTTTCCCGGGAATAACTTTAGTCTAGAGTTAAATAAAAGGACTGCGTCGCCTTGCTTGAAGATTTTCCTTGATATACGCTTGTCATGCCATTGTTTTGTTCTTTCTTTATAGATTCTGGCATTTTCATAGGCGTCTCTTCTGAGTTCCTCTAATTCGTTTATGTCAAGGATTCTCTTTTCACCGGCGGCTTTATAGTTTAGATTCAGATTTCTAATAGCCCAATAGGCTTTATGTTCTAATTCTACCGGGAGGTGGCAGGATTTTCCATAAATGAGCTTAAATGGGGTCGTCCCTATGGGGGTTTTATAAGCAGTTCGGTATGCCCACAAAGCTTCTGGTAATTTCAATGACCAATCTTTCCTTGAAGTGGCGACTGTTTTTTCTAGTATTTGCTTGATTTCTCTGTTAGATACTTCCACTTGTCCACTGGTCTGAGGGTGGTAAGGTGTCGCTATCCTATGTCTCACGCCATATTTAAACAATAGTTTTTCGAGTACCTTGGATATAAAGTGCGATCCACCATCACTGACTACTATTCTTGGGATGCCAAATCTCGGAAATATTATATTCTTAAAGAGTTTAGTTACTACTCGGGTGTCATTTGTTGGAGAAGCTATAGCTTCGATCCATTTTGATACGTAGTCAACTGCCACGAGTATGTATTTGTTACCGAAAGAGGATGGAAAAGGTCCCATGAAGTCTATTCCCCACACGTCGAAGATCTCTACTTCCAAAATACCTTTTTGTGGCATCTCGTCACGTCTAGATATGTTTCCTGTGCATTGACATCTGTCACATTCCTTAATAGCCGCATGTACGTCCTTCCATATAGTTGGCCAATAAAAGCCGGCTTGTAGGATTTTAGAGCAGGTCTTGGATGTACTTGTGTGTCCACCATAAGGAGCGGAGTGGCAGTGCTGGATTATGTTTTTCACCTCTTCTTCGGGTATACATCGACGGAAAATACCATCGGGGCCCCTTTTGAAAAGTAAGGGATCATCCCAGTAATAGTGTTTTATATCGTAGAAGAATCGTTTCTTCTGTTGGTAGGATAAGGTAGGTGGAACAATTCCGGCAGCTAAATAATTTACGAGATCAGCGTACCATGGTGTGACAGATATAGCTAAGGTGGTTTCTACTTGTTTGTCGGAGTTGTTTTCTTCCAAAGTAGCTATAAGTTTATCGTACGAGAAATCATCGTTAATTGAGGTTCTTTCCGGTTCAAGGTTCTCAAGTCTAGAGAGGTGGTCTGCTACTACGTTTTCAGTTCCTTTCTTGTCTTTGATTTCTAAATCGAACTCTTGTAGCAACAAGATCCATCTTAGGAGTCTAGGTTTAGCATCCTTTTTTGTTAAAAGGTACTTGATAGCAGCGTGATCAGTGTAAACTATTATTTTGGCTCCGACCAAGTAGGAACGAAATTTATCTAGCGCAAATACAACTGCTAGGAGTTCTTTCTCGGTAGTGGCATAATTCATTTGCGCTTCATCTAGGGTTCTACTTGCGTAATATATAACGTGAAGCTTTTTATCCTTTCGTTGTCCTAAAACAGCACCTACAGCATAATCGCTGGCATCACACATTATTTCGAATGGTTCATTCCAGTCGGGTGTCTGCATTATGGGTGCGGAGATCAATGCTTGCTTAAGCGCTTGAAATGCTTTTAAACAGTTATCGTCGAATATGAAATCAGCATCTTTCATCAATAGTCCGGTTAAAGGTTTAGTTATCTTAGAGAAGTCTTTGATGAATCGTCGGTAAAAACCGGCGTGTCCTAAGAAGCTTCGTACTTCTCTCACGGTTCTTGGGGGTTGAAGGTTTTCGATTACCTCTATTTTGGCTTTGTCTACTTCAATCCCTCTGTTCGAGATGATGTGTCCTAAAACAATTCCTTCTTGTACCATAAAATGACACTTCTCCCAGTTAAGTACTAAGTTTACTTTTACACATCGCTCAAGAACTCTTTCTAGGTTTTCAAGGCATTCTTCAAAACTTTGTCCATAGACGGAAAAGTCATCCATAAATACTTCCATGATGTTTTCGAGAAAGTCGGCGAAAATTGCCATCATGCATCTTTGAAAGGTTGCGGGA
Source organism: Lathyrus oleraceus (assembly GCF_024323335.1). Classification (NCBI taxonomy): domain Eukaryota; kingdom Viridiplantae; phylum Streptophyta; class Magnoliopsida; order Fabales; family Fabaceae; genus Lathyrus; species Lathyrus oleraceus. The sequence goes on from NC_066580.1 coordinate 156,333,440, forward strand.
GCATTACACAGGCCAAACGGCATTCGTCTATAAGCGAAGGTACCAAAAGGGCACGTAAACGTTGTCTTTTCTTGGTCATCAGGGTGAATTGGTATTTGAAAGAAGCCTGAATAACCGTCTAGATAACAGAAATGTGAATGTTTTGCTAATCGTTCTAACATCTGGTCAATGAATGGTAAAGGGAAATGATCTTTTCGGGTTGCTTTGTTTAGTTTCCTATAGTCAATGCACATTCTCCATCCCGATTCGATTCGTTTAGTTATAGTTTCTCCTTTTTCGTTTTCAATAACGATTATGCCTCCTTTCTTTGGTACTACGTGTACAGGACTAACCCATTTGCTATCAGATATAGGATATATAATACCTGCTTCTAATAACTTGGTTATTTCCTTCTTTACTACCTCACTGAGGATCGGATTTAGTCTCCTCTGGTGTTCCCTAGAGGTTTTACAGTCTTCTTCTAGCATGATGCGGTGCATACAAATAGAAGGACTTATTCCTTTAAGGTCGGTGATGTGGTAACCTAGTGCGGTTGGATACTTTCTTAAGATATGTAGGAGTTTTTCTGTTTCGAGTCTTCCTAGGTCTGCATTAACTATCACAGGTCGTTCAAGTTCTAAGTCTAGGAATTCATATCTCAGATTTTTGGGAAGTGTTTTCAGGTCAAGGGTTTGTTTGTTAAGACATTGCGTCGGGTCCGGTGTTATTGCTAAACATTGGTTAGATTTGTCTTTTAAAAGATAGTCTGATGATTTGTCTTCTCCTAGCTCTGCTTCTTTTATGCATTCATCGATGATATCCATGAAGTAACATGTATCTTCTATTGCAGGTGCTTTCAAGAATTGAGAGAGAATGAACTCAATTTTCTCTTCACCTACTTCGAAGGTGAGTCGTCCTCGTTTTACGTCTATGATTGCACCGGCAGTTGCTAAGAACGGTCTTCCCAGTATAATGGGTGTAATATCATCTTCTCTAATGTCCATAATTGTAAAATCAGTTGGAATGTAGAATTGACCTATGCGTACGGGAACGTTTTCAAGAATTCCTACAGGATATTTGATGGAACGATCTGCTAGTTGCACAGACATTTTGGTTGGTCTTAATTCTCCCATTTCCAATTCTTACATATGGATAAAGGCATAACGCTAATTCCGGCTCCTAAATCGCATAGGGCTTTGTCGATGACAAATTTTCCTATGTGACAGGGTATAGAGAAACTACCCGGATCCTTGAGTTTAGGAGGCATGTTTTGGATTATAGCGCTACATTCGGCAGGGAGTGTAACGGTTTCGCTATCTTCAAGTTTCCTCTTATTAGAAAGAATTTCTTTTAAGAATTTAGCATAGGAGGGCATCTGCGTAATAGCTTCGGTGAACGGAATTGTAACGTTTAATTGTTTAAGGAGATCAACAAATTTTCTAAATTGGCCCGCATCTTTGGTTTTAACAAGCCTTTGAGGGTAAGGGATAGGTGGTTTGTAAGGTGGTGGAGGTACATAAGGTTCCTTCTTTTCTGTGGTTTCCTTATTACTCTCTTCCTTTTCCTTAGGTTCACTTTCCTCAGTTGATTTCTTAGGGTTTTGGTTTTCTATCCTTGGATCAGACGGTCCTTCCACTTCCGTTCCACTTCTTAATATAATTGCATGAGTGTGGCTTCTCGGGTTAGGTTGGGGCTGTCCAGGGAATGTACCAGTTGGGGCAGCAGTAGGTGCTTGTTGTTGAGCTACTTGTGAAATTTGTGTTTCCAGCATTTTGTTATGGGTAGCCAAGGCATCTACTTTGCTTGCTAGTTGTTTAAGTTGTTCGCCAGTGTGTACATTCTGGTTTAAGAAATCTTTGTTGGTTTGTTGTTGGGAAGCTATAAAGTTTTCCATCATGATTTCCAAGTTGGATTTCCTAGGGGCGTTATTGTTAGGCATGGATGGGTTCGGTTTCTGATATCCCGGAGGTATAGCTGGGGCTTGATTTGGAGACTGTCCAGGTGCGTACAAAGCATTATTACTCTTATATGAAAAGTTTGGATGGTTCTTCCAATTTGAGTTATAGGTATTCGAGTAAGGGCTTCCTTGAGCATAGTTTACTTGCTCTGCTTGGATTCCTGTCAAGAGTTGACAATCCGTAGGAGTGTGACCTTGGATTCCACAGACCTCGCAATTCTGAGTTATAGCCACCACGGCGGTTGGAGGCGATACATTTAAACTTTCAATTTTCTGGACCAAAGCATCCACTTTTGCATTAACGTGATCAAGGTTACTTATCTCGTACATGCCAGTTTTCGTTTGAGGCTTTTCCACCATTGTTCGTTCGGTTCCCCACTGATAGTGGTTTTGGGCCATGCTTTCGATAAGCTGGTAGGCATCAGCATAAGGTTTGTTCATTAGTGCACCACCTGCAGCGGCGTCTATTGTTAACCTTGTGTTGTACAAGAGACCATTATAAAATGTGTGAATTACTAACCAGTCTTCCAAACCATGGTGTGGGCAAAGTCTCATCATGTCTTTGTATCTTTCCCATGCTTCGAAAAGAGACTCGTTGTCTTTCTGTTTAAATCCGTTTATCTGGGCTCTTAACATAGCTGTTTTGCTTGGCGGAAAGTATCGGGCAAGAAAAACTTTCTTCAACTCGTTCTAGGTGGTGACAGAGTTTGAAGGGAGAGACTGAAGCCATCTTCGAGCGCTATCTCTTAATGAGAAAGGAAAAAGACGAAGTCGAATTGCCTCCGAAGTGACACCATTAGCTTTAACAGTATCAACGTATTGGACAAATACGGATAAATGAAGGTTTGGATCCTCGGTAGGATTTCCAGAGAATTGGTTCTGTTGCACAGCCTGCAACAGCGAAGGTTTAAGTTCGAAGTTGTTTGCTTTGATTGCGGGTGGAGCAATACTTGAATGCGGCTCATCTTGCGATGGAGCGGCGTAATCTCTAAGAGCACGAGCTGGTTCTGCCATCTCGGGTATCGAAGGAAAAAGGTTTTTGAAATCAGGAAGTTCTACAGGAGGGAGATTGTTTGCAGCATGATATTCCCGAATTCGTCGTAGGACTCGGAGATATAGTTCGATATCGTTGATTCGTAAATAGAGCGGTTCGCCTTGTGAGCGAGTGCGTGGCATACAAATCAACGAAAGAAAGAATAGAAGAAAAAGAAACCTTAGTCTCTACAGCGTAACGGAAGAGTTACGATATCGACTAAATAAAAGTCCCCGGCAACGGCGCCAAAAACTTGATCGCGACTTTATGAGTCGAATTTGGGGTACAAACTGCAAGTGCACAGTTCTATCGCGTAGTTTTAAAAGATATCGATCCCACAGAGACTTATGAATCGATATACCGTTATCTAAGGTTACTTCGTAAAGCTAAGGTGAATAATGTTTGATTGTTTGGGGGAAAGCTAAAAACTAAACTAAGATCTAGATTAAATATTAATAAAGCGGATATCGGTATGTAGTTCGTCGTAATTAGGGAATCAATTCTTTGTCGGTTTCTTGGTTTTAAAATAAATCTTTTCAGTCGACTCTATTGATTAAAAGTTTTATCTCAAACTCTCGCTCTGTTGAATAAACCATGATTTTATGTTAATGTAGCTGTCACTTATAATTAAGTCAAAAAACCATTTTTTGAAAGCAATACAGTCCATAGAAACTCTTTTCAAGAAAACACTGACCTTTTAACACCCTTATCTCAAACTCTCGCTCTGTTGACTTAGGTTATATAATTAAATTCGAATGCTTAACTCTCGTCCTCACATTCAATCTTTAAAAATACTTTTTGGAAAAGATCGGAATTTAATTAACTCTAAAACTTGCTCTCGCCCTGATCTAGAATTAATGTCTAATTTACACTGTCCAGTTAAAACCTCAAACTCTCGCTCTATTGATTTTAACTTCTTTATGTCTTTTACTTTCGCAAAAACCTTTGTTATTAAACCTGTAAATTGAGACCGTAAAAAAGAGTGATTTTAATTTTAAACTTAATTTAACTGACTTAGTCTTGATTCCTTATTCCGCTTACTTTACATACCGATATCTAAGCGAATTAGCCAGACATGCTAAACAAACTAAAATACTTATCATGCATAAACAGACTCATCCCAGGCAGATAATATAAATAAATAATAAAACAAAGCATTAAATAATAATTAAAGAACCTGAATGAGTTAAACAATAGTCTTGAACACTCCACCACAAGCCGGTAGGATTTGTTCTTGGATTCTTCAATTAAGCAACAAATTAAAACGAAGGAAATAAAAAACTGGATTCTAACGTAAGGTTAGATCCGGTAAAAAGGTACACAATAGTTTCCGGTATAGAAACTATTGTGCGAAAAGAATTAACTAAATGCTAAAAAGGAAAATAGAAATTGCAAGGGAAATAGTGTAGAACTCGTAAAAATAATAAAGAAACAATGCCTAAGCTGCTGGAAAAGAAAATATGCAAAAGCGAAAACGGCAAAAGAAAAAATGTGGAAAAGCTTCGGAACCCTTTTTTGGTTTTGCAAGTGGCTATTTATATATGTTTGAGTAACCGTTTCCGCTGCCAAAAAGTCTTCAACGTGCATAAATGCATGGCGTGGATATAGGGCTCAACACTCCTCAACGTCTCCTCAACGTCTCTGAGGCGTTCCTTGCGCCAAAAAAGTAGGGGAATGGTGTGACGTTCGTCACACCATGTGTGACGTCCGTCACAGGAGTGTGCAAGGCGTGACGCTCGTCACGCCCTCTGTGGCGTCCGTCACAGGCACGACACCTGCGTTTTGTGCTTTGGGCTGGGCTTTGACATTTGGTTCATTTTCTCTCCTTTTTGCACCTCCTTTTCTTCCATTTTTACTTGTGCTTCAAAATAAGCCACCTGAGACAAATAGGAAGAAAATACCGCGTAATATCTAATAAAATGAAGTGAATTGAAATAAATAATAATAAAATTTAATTGAATTAAGTCCTAAAATATGATATAATTTTGTGTTATCAAGTGCATCTCGGCTTGATCTTTTCTCCGAGTTCTAGGTTGGGGATGATGGTTTAGTGGTCTCACACCTTTAGTAAGATGATGATACTACTTTTGAGGAGGAAACTTTGATTTCTAATATTTGGGTGATTAGGACTATCCTTGGAAGTTTTAAGATTGCTTATGGGTTGAGAGTCAACTTCTCCAAAAGCTAGCTTTTGGTATTAATGTTGTACATCCCTGAAATTATTTTGACCAGTCGATGTGTAAAATCAGAAGAAGTTTGTGATGAAGTAGAGATGGTTTAGATGGAAGTCGGGTAGTAGCCAGAGCTAGAACACAGACTCTCATAAGGGATACCTAAGATATAACTCGACCTAACAAAGACATTTAAGAGTGCTTGAAATACTTATAAGGAAAGTGATAGCGTTCACGATTCTAGCATAGATCCATTCGAATTATAATTTAATTTTCTAACAATCTTATAAGTTCCCACACAATGGCAACCAAGGATTTCATTTCAAGTATCAAAGTGACATATCAAGAATACTAGAAGAAAAAGTACAAGAAGAAATCGTCATTATCGATTCGGGTACGTGATCCGTGCATTTTGATGCATATTCTTCTATAATTGTACTTGGGCATTTATCTAGTTTATTTTGCTTATTTTACTATTTTATTATGTTTTTAGATTTAAGTTCAGGTTTGCCTTTATTCTATTTTCGTTTGTTATTTTCAGTTTTAGCGGTTATTTGATACCTGTCCACTGTTCGAATCATAACTTGAGTTACGGGATGCCGTTTTACAAGTTCTGACATGAGTTGGAAAGCTAAGAGAAAGAGATACAACTTTTATGTTGAAGCCAAAAGTTGATTCGGAGTGTAGACATCTCAAATAATTCGTTGAAGTTTCGTACTTTAGAAAATATTTTCTTTTGGGCCATTTGTTGGGCTGAATTTAGGTTTTCCGGCCCAGTTTGAATTATTAGTGAAACCCTTATCCTGTTTAAAAGGGCAGCCGTGGTACTGTAGAAAACACACATTATTCACGATAATTTTTTGCTTTTGTGCGATCATGAAGAGGAACTAATCTTCTAGAGTCAATCTGCTGTAACCGAATTTCCAAGGCTTTGAGGTTTTTATCCTATTAATTTAATTTCGTTTCTCTTTCAATTCTATTCTATGAAAATTCATTTTCTTAATCTGTATTTTATGGAATGGTTTTGATTAAATTTGTATGATTGCATTCCTAACTATTAATCGTTGTTTTAGTTGCTTTGTCGTTAAATTGCGTTTGTAAATCATGTTTGCTTAATTCACGATTGTATTTATCCGTTTGCTTAATTCGGAATATAGGAATATAAATCTGTCATATATCTATTGCGCTTGTCAATCAAAATTGAATCGAATAGAGATCGAAGCCGCTTAGGGAATTGGTAGGTAAAAACCAATGATTAGCCAGAAATCGGAAATAGTAGATTGACTTATTTTATAATCGCTTATTTTAATCACTTTTCAAAATCACTTTTCATAATCACTTTTCATAATCACTTATTCTAAATTGAATCGAAACTCCCATATTTTGTTTTCATACTTGGTTAATTTGTCAAGAGTCCTTGCGATACGATACTCGAGGTGTCGCTTTCCGTTTACTATATATTATTACTCGTTTTTGACCAGTGTGCGACAGTGGATCAAATTGGCGTTGTTGCCGGGGATTCTTGTAGATTTTAACCATTATTATAGTCTAACTATTATTATAGTCATAGGTGTTTTAACATTTTTTTTTGCCCTAACTTTCTTGTGTTCTGGTGTTTTTGCGTTTTAGGATAAAAAAAATCCGTTTTTTTTTAAAAATCGTCTCAAATTATTCTGATTCTTTGTCGATTAACTAGGAAAAATTCAAGGATCAAAAGCCTCTATTTAGGGACTAAATAATGGAAGTCATCCTAAAAACCTGAAATTCCTTATTTTTCTATTTTTTATGATTTTTTTTTTCTGTTTTGATAGTTTCAGAAAATTCCGAAAAAATTCTCAAAAATTTTAATTGAAGTTATTAGATTAATTTTTGTGTTTTTGTATTTTTTTCCCTTTTATTTTAATAGTTTTTTTTACGTATTTCAATTGTTTGTTCTTAATAGGGACATTGTCGGTATTTTCCTATTTGTTGCTGCATTGCTGAATTAGTTATGTGTTTTCTCATTCTTTGTTGATTTTTTTTTTCTATTGAGTTTAATATGGTTGACCAAAGACCTCTGAGAGAACTTGTTGCTCCTGATATGAATTACAATGGTTTATGTATTGAATATGTTGATGTTACTGTTCCTTTTGAGTTGAAATCTGGTTTAATACACTTGTTGCCAAGGTTTAGTGGTCTTGCAGGTGAGGATCCGCATAAGCATCTTAAGGAATTTCAGGTTGTTTGCTCTACACCATTGAGACCTGAAGGAATCACCGAAGATCACATCAAGTTGAGAGTCTTCCCGTTTTCACTACAGGGTGCTGCCAAGGATTGGTTATATTATCTTGAGTCGAATTCTGTCACGACTTAGAATGATTTGAAGAGAGTCTTCCTAGAGAGATACTTTCCTACCTCCAGGGCTGCATCAATCCGAAAAGATATATGTGGTATTAGACAGGGAAATGAGTCATTGGCTGAGTATTGAGAGAGATTCAAACAATTAGTATCCAATTGCCCTCAATATCAAATTACCGAACAACTGCTTATTCAGTATTTCTATGAGGGATTGTTACCAATGGATAGAAACATTCTTGATGCTGCTAGTGGTGGAGCACTTGTCGATAAAACTCTAGTTGCTACTAAAGCCCTAATTGAGAACATGTCACTCAACTCCCAACAATTCACAACCAGAAATAATTATATGGTCCAAATAAAAGGTGTGAATGACATTCAGGTTTCCTCTTCCAACAAGGCTTTAGAAACCAGAATTGAAGAGTTTACTTCTTTAGTGAAACAAATGGCAGTGAGTAAACCTCAAACAGCAAAGTTGTGTGGTATTTTTACTTCTACTGAACATCCAACTGACACATGTCCTATTCTTTAAGATGATTCGGTCACTCAGTTGCCTCAAGCATATGCAGCTAACTTTTTCAACCAAGCAACAATCAGAGAGGGTACAATATTCCTGACTTGTCCAACAACAAATATCTTCCCAATTGGAAGAACCATCCAAACCTTCGATATGGAAACCAACAGCCCACCCAACAATAATTAGTCATACCCCTGCCACAACCACAGACCACTCCCCAAGTCTCCACCTCTGCACCTTCCGGACCTTCATTGGAGGATCTTGTCAAACAAATGGCTGTTAGCAATCTCCAATTTCAGCAACGAACAGATTCCAGTATTCAGACTTTGCAGACACAGATTGGACAACTTGCCACTTCGATGAATGCCATGCAGCAAGCCCGAGGATCAAACCAACTTCCTGCCCAAACAGTTGTGAATCCAAAAGGCCTTAATGCTAATGTGAGTGCAATTTCCTTGAGATCCGAGAAGGTAACAGAACCAGCCCTAGGAAAAAATAAAAAAATTCTTGAGGTAACACTTGAACCTTCTTCCATTGTGATAGAAACTGAACCCTCTGTTGTGGTAGAAACTGAAAAAGAAAAAGAGAAGGAGTATGTGCCACCAGTTCCCTTCCCACATAGATTATTGAAAAATAAAAGGACTGGTGATGGAGACAAGGAGAGAGAGATTTTAGATGTGTTCAGAAAAGTGGCGGTAAACATTCCGCTTCTTAATGTTATTAAGCAGGTTCCAAAGTATGCAAAATTTCTAAAGGACTTGCGCACAAGTAAGAAAAGCTTGAAGGGAAATGAAAGAGTAAATTTGGGACAAAACATTTCAGCCATTATCCAGCCTAAACATTCACCTAAAAAAGCTACTGTTTCATCCCTCAATCAGGCCATACCCCAAAAGTGCAAGGATCCATGAACTTTTTCTATTCCATGTACCATTGGGGATAGTAAATTCGACAATTGCATGCTTGATTTGGGAGCATGCATTAATGTTATGCCTACTTCTGTTTAGAATAACATTGATCTTGGTCCTTTACAGCATACAAGTTTAATCATTCAACTAGCGAACAAAAGTAATGCTCGCCCTATTGGAGTAGTGGAAGATGTGCTTGTTCAAGTTAATGACTTAATTTTTCCTGCAAATTTCTACATTCTGGACATGTATGGAGAAACAAATTCAAGTATATCACCCATCATTTTAGGCAGGCCGTCATTGAAAACGGAGAAAACAAAAGTTGATGTCAACGATGGAACCATGTCCATGGAATTTGGTGACATTGTCGCAAAATTTAACATTTTTGATGCCATGAAACATCCCTTGGAGGAGCATTCTGTTTTTCATATTGAATTGATATTTGAGTTGGTTGATGACACTTTTTCTGAATTGTTTTCACTTGATTTTCCATCTCTATCTGAGTTTGATGATGTTTATTCATGTGATGATTGTACTGACACTAACCTTTGTGTTGTTTGTGCTGAGATTAATGTTGCCTTGCAGGGTGATAGTATAAACGGAGTTGTTTATGTGGCTGAAGCTCTTGACATTCCGGCTGCCCCAAACATACCATCCATTGAACAACCACATTCTTTAGAGCCTAAACCACTTCCCGAGGATTCATATTATTCATCAAAGCTTCAACTTAAGCAGAAATATAAGAAGGGAATTGGATGGACCTTGGCTGACACTCGTGATATTAGCTCATCCATATGTATGCATAGGATCTCACTTAAAGATGAAACAAAAGTAGTGAGGCAGCCCCGTAATCCTTTAATTCTTGATGTTGTGAAAAAGGAGATCACTTTCACGTGCCCATTCAACACTTTTACTTATCGAAGATACTTTTTTGATCCTGGAATACAAGACAAATGCACTAATCAAAATTTCAAGGTCAATGGACACTACCCAAAGCTACTCCATGAGAACCCGACTTTGGAAGAAGAGACTGTAGAAGAGCTCTCTTTGGGAAAGGCTGCTTATGCGATCATTTATCTGCCTTGACTCCTCGGGTGTGTTCTTTCCTTTCTCTCACTCTTATTTTATATTTATGCTCTTTCATTAAGGACAATGCATATTTTAAGTGTGGGGGAGGGAACCATTTATTTGTTTTATTTTCTTTGTTTTGTTTTCAGTTTTTCTCTATTTTTGGTTCAAATTTAAAATAAGTAAATAAATTGCATATTTTTTCCCTTGGTTTTTGAGTTACAATTATGAGTACTTTTCTTAGTTCTCTTGACTAAAGTCTTGTGGTGTGATGTGAAAAATTTGTTGTGCATTTTTAGTATGATAGGTATGACTAAACTCTAAATTGTATATCTTTAGCAGTAGATCACTAACCCTGATGAGCTTTGAGCCTTATATGGATAACATACAAAAATCCATCTCTTTATTTCTTGTGTGATTCACTCATGTTTGTTAGTCTCTAGAACTTGAATTGACTCTTGTTGATGTTGTTGTTTACTTGTGCACACTGATATGATAAAGGTAATTTTGTTTTTTGTTTTTTTAGCCAGTTAGCCAAAAAGCCAACCCTGAAATAATATCATCCCTTGTTTGAAACCCCCTTGAGTCTATTATCCTTTTTTATTTAAAACTCATTACAAGCCGAGAAGTGAAAAACAATGTTGTCGCCCTATTCAAAGGGTTGAAAGAGTCTTGTTTGGAGTTGTGTGGGGTTGAATAACTATGTTTATGATGTTTCAGAAGTTGGCAGAAAAAGAAAAAAAATAGAAAAAGAAAATAGAAAAAAAATGAAAAAATAGAAGGATAAGAGGAAGAAAAAATAGAAGGATAAGAGGAAGAAAAAAAAAGGAATTATGTTTGTAATATTTCAATACATGTCAATACATACTCCTTCAAAAAAAATGAATAAAAAGAGGAAGGAGAAGAGAAAACAATTGCTATAGAGTTGTTCAAGTGAATGAAATATTTTATAAATTCAACTCCCGCAGTTTCTTTCAAGTCTCTTTTATCTCTTTGAATTTTAGCCTAGTACCCCTTAGGATTTATCTCACCCTTACCTTGGCCACGTTACAACCAAATAAAAGTCCTTTTGATCTTTGTGTGCATGTATTTCAACTGTGGATGTTAGAGTCCTTTCAAGCTTATGGTAGTACTAATTTTCATGTTGTGCTTTGAGTGTAAACAGTTAATCTAAACACTTGAGAGTTGAGTGAATTATATCCTATGAGGATCTTATTGTTGTTGATGTACTTTTTGGTAATCTGTTTTTCTATCTAATTTGAATGTCACAAAAAGTTACTTACTAATACCATATTCTTGAAGCTTAGACTTAGAATTATGCTCATACATTGTATCTTGAAAACTTTTAGAAGTGCATGCTCTGTTTTCTTTCCTTTTGTTTTGAAATTGTAATTTTGCTCGGAGTGCAAAAGTTCAAGTGTGGGGGAATTTGATCAGTACATTTTGATGCACATTCTTCTATAATTGTACTTGGACATTTATCTAGTTTATTTTGCTTATTTTACTATTTTATTATGTTTTTAGATTTAAGTTCATGTTTGCCTTTAATCTATTTTCGTTAGCTATTTTCAGTTTTAGCGGTTATTTGATATCTGTCCACTATTTGGATCATAACATGAGTTACGGGATGCCGTTTTACAAATTCTGACATGCGTTGGAAAGCTAAGAGAAAGAGCTACAACTTTTATGTTGAAGACAAAAACTGATTCGGAGTGTAGACATCTCAAATAATTCGTTGAAGTTTCGTGCTTTAGGAAATATTTTCTTTTGGGCCATTTGTTGGGCCGAATTTAGGTTTTTCGGCCCAATTTGAATTACTAGTGAAACCCTTATTCTGTTTAAAAGGGAAGTCGCGGTACTGTAGCAAACACACATTATTCACGATAACTTTTTGCTTTTGTGCGATCATGAAGAGGAACTAATCTTCTAGAGTCAATATGCTGTAACCGAATTTCCAAGGCTTTGAGGTTTTTATCCTATTAATTTAATTTCGTTTCTCTTTCAATTTTATTCTATAAAAATTCATTTGCTTAATCTGTATTTTATGGAATGGTTTTGATTAAATTCGTATGACTGCATTCCTAACTATTAATCGTCGTTTTCGTCACTTTGTCGTTAAATTGCGTTTATAAATCATGTTTGCTTAATTCACGATTGTATTTATCCGTTTGCTTAATTCGGAATATAGCAATATAAATCTGTCATATATCTATTGCGCTTGTCAATTGAGATTGAATCGAATAGAGATCGAAGTCGCTTAGGGAATTGGTAGGTAAAAACCAATGATTAGCCGGAAACCGGAAATAGTAGATTGATTTATTTTGTAATCGCTTATTTTAATCACTTTTTTAAATCACTTTTCATAATCACTTATTCTAAATCGTATCGAAACCCCCATATTTTGTTTTCATACTTGGTTAATTTGTCAAGAGTCCTTGCGATACGATACTCGAGGTGTCGCTTTCCGTTTACTATATATTATTACTCATTTTTGACCCGTGTGCGACAACGGATCAGTACGTTTTTATGGTTTCTCATAGAAATTAGAACAATGTGAAAATCATAAAATTAAGATCCAAAATTAAATTTTACTTATTGTTGCCATCAAAGTAAATGATTATTGATATTACAATTGTTTGATAATTATTAATTAATTGAGATGCATAATAATTAATAAGAAATAGTCATAAATTCTTTGACTATTCATAGTATATCAATTAATTATATTTTATAGTAAGTAATTATTTAACATACTTTATGGTATTCATATAATTTTCATTTTAAATAGAAAAATTAGATAATGTGCAATAAATGTTACATACAGCAATACCATCATTCCATTCTATATGAGAATAATTATGTGAAAAAACATATACACTAATTTGATTCAACATTATTGTAGAATATTTGAATTATTTTCTAATGTATTGTAACAACAATTTATATATATATATATATATATATATATATATATATATATATATATATATATATATATATATATATATATATAATTGAAAATAATTTTTTACATATATTCCAATAATAGTATTTCAAATAATAACATAAATAATTAATGAATTATTTCTTTCTCTATTCATTTACGATCTACGATATAGTATATATACATTAAATATATATTATTCTAACTTTAATGAATCAATAATATATATGATTGTTTTGTTTGGCTGTTAATTTTGGTTCTCGTAATTTACATTACTTTGGTTTTACCATATAATATATGAATCTTTCAAACATATGGATTACGAATGTTAGTGTTCGAGACACAAGTATTTTGAAAAACTTTAAAATTACTCTTATATTCTTATATTATGTAGAAATCAAAATTAATATGAAATGCATACACATATTTCATACAATTAAAAGTTTCAAAATTATACTCATATTCATCTATAAAGTTCTCAAATTATCTTGCATAAAGATCTTTGAAGCAAAGACATAAAAAACTTATTTTAAAAAAAGTTGTCAGCACTTTTTAAGTTAAGTATGTTGCACTTTATAATTCATATATGGTTAACTGACTTAATCAAACCTGTTGTTGTTTCAAAATTTGAAAAATTGTTTGAAATTCAAAATTTATCCAGCACTTCTTAAGTCAGGTGTTCGTTTAAACGACTTAATAAGTCCCGAACATAATTCAAAATTATGTCTTTCCATGAACCATTGTCATTCTAAACTTTTGCAAACCTTCATGAAAATGTCTCAAACTTTTGCATTAATTCATAGAGGTTTCTTAGAATGTATTTAAGGCAAAATACATTAGTTTTCAAATTACCTCTTTCATTATTAATTTTTCACACTAGTTCAAATAATTTTCTAAGTGTTCATTCATTTTCAAAAAAGTTGAAACTTTGTGCATAACTTTAAAATTATTCAAAAAAATTCATAATATATTCTGAGAACTTAAGGTTTATATATATTGTTTTTTGAATTGTAAATTGAAGGGGAAGAATAATGATTTATTATTGGAAATTGTCCAAAAAATATTTTTTATTCAAAAGTATCATCTTGTTGTAACTTGATCACGAAGTGTGTGGTGATAATTATTTGTAAATAGAAACATGTGTGCTTTCTAAGTGTATGTGATAATCTGTTGGTGTAAGCCCTAGAGGCCAATACTTTTGGTACTTATATCGAATTATTTATTAATTATAAAAGGCTTTTTCTTTATTATGTTTGTTTAATAATGTCCCTAGGATAGCTAGTCCGTTTAATGTATCAAGTATGACTTAATCATGAGATCACATTAAACATAAGGACAATATTCTTAAAGTATCTGTAGTCGAGCTTTATTGTGAAGTGGGACAACATTAAAGCATTAAGACTATTATGTATATAGACTGATGATCACATCTCATGGATCATGGATAAGGAGTTATCAAGTCTTAAACATATGTATGAATATTAAGAGTAATATTTATACTGGATTGACCCGCTATGAGAATACTATATAGAATGTTATATAAAGTGTCATAAGTTATTCTCATGGTGATAATGGTGTGTACCACCCTTCGACCTGAAACCACTATGGACCCTAGATGTAGAGTCGAGTGCCTTGTTGTTGATCAAACATTGTCCGTAACTGGATGACCATAAAGACAGTTGATGTGTATTCCACGAAGCATGCTAAGGGACATGAGTGACCTAGATGGAATTTGCCCATCCTGCGTAACAGGATAAATATCTATGGGTCCAATATTGAACTGGACAACGATGACACGGTTTATGCCTTGTGTTCAATATAGACATAAGGGTAAAAGGGTAATTATATACATAAATATTATCACAGAAGGATTTGTCAGATCACATGACATTTTCGTGTCTTGGGTAGCAGTGATGTGTTGCTAGGTACCGCTCACTGTTTATTATGTTAAATACTGATTTAATATAATTGCCAATGCCGCGAAAACCTACAAGGTCACACACAAAGGACGGATTGATGAGAGATAGAGTAACTAAGGAACACCGTAAGGTACGGTGCACTTAAGTGAATTGTAGAACATCGTAAGGTACGGTGCACTTAAGTAGAATACGAAATATGGTAAGGTACTACGCGCTTAAGTGATTTTGGTATATTATAAAATATGGGCCACATACACTTAAGTAGGCTTTTTAGCTTGCAGCCCATATAAGTGGTTCTATAAATAGAACCCTTGTGCAGAAGCATTTTGTGCAGTTGCATTTTTCGTTTCTCTCTCTCTCTCTCTCTCACTCAAAGCCTTCATTCGTAGCAGCTAGCACTGAGATTGAAGAAATTCGTTCGTGTGGACTGAGTAGAGGCGTTGTCATCGTTGAACGTTCGTGATCGCTCTGTAGATCTGCATCAAAGGTTTCAATCGTCACAAGAGATAACGATTCTATCACTGATCATGCCCATTTGTAAGGATCACTAAAGGAGAAATTTTTAATTCTGTTGCGTTTTGGATCGCCCTTCTCCTTCAGTGGTATCAGAGTCACTTACAAAACTATGCATCTGATAGCTATTTATTTTCTGTATTAATATGATTAAAAGACAGAATGAATCAAAGAAAAAACGAGTAATTAAATTTGGCATCATGTGTGTACGATTTGGATGATTGATGTTGACTATGCTTCGGAATCCGACATTAGTATGGTGAAGCAGCGATACATCGATCGTCCATAGGTTACGCAATTGAGATCGATCAAGTTATATATATGATATAAGTAATCCTAATGCAAAATACGGTATATATGATATACTGTTTCTATTTCGTTCATTCAAACACTTAATGGTTGTTTTCCTTTGAGCGATCAATGGTCATTTGCTTCGGAATCCGACATTAGTATGGTGAAGCAATGACCTGTTGATCAATCATACTGAATCAACAATCGAGATATGTTTGACGGTCTGAAATTGGTGCATTAGGGTTACTGACGGCACAAGGGTTGTGCTGTGAAAGAGTTGTGAATTGAGGGCTTGTTGTATCACGTCTGTGATTTTGGCCGCGTGACGTTCGTCATGGGCCTGTGACGGTCGTAAAAAGCTGAACATGACGGTCGTAACATGCTTTGTGACGGTCGTCACATTCACAAAGTCAGAATTCTTGGTTTTTCTGTTTGTGACTGCGCAAGAGACCGGGCAGCGGACCCCCGACTAACTCTGCATAGTGTGATTGGTCACCGAAATTTAATTTGGTTTTAATTAATTAAAAGAATTAAAATTAATAATAATAATGTGTTTATTATTATTGTCTTGTGGTGATCGGTTATGGCCTTAGTATTCCTTTATTTTGTTTTGGGTTTTAAAATACGACATGCGTGTCGTGCCTCTCTTTTAATCTCTTAATGTAACTTCTTTTCTCATCTCACTCCCTCGTATGTAAAACGAGTTTCTTTTATATAAGTTATGAAGAAAGAGAAGAATTCAATATAAAAGTAGGACAACCTTGAAGGTCTTGCTTGGAGAAGCTTAGAGCGTTATTAGGTTATCTTAGGTTCTCTCATTGGCTTGGGAGAACAATTGCGCTAGGGGCCATAACTGTTTCATTATGTATGTTGATGCATGTGAATGTATGTTGATGCATGTGAGAGACGATTTATATGATAAATAAGCCGGTGAGATCAGAATAATTGCAATTCCCTCAAATTAAATATTAAGTTTATGCTTTCCAAGTTTTAGCACTCATCAAGACTAGTATCAAATAATGTAGATTTCGCCTACGCGAGGTGCATGTTCTATATTAGTAAGGTACGATGGGATAATTGTAATATCCAATTGTTAAAACAATGGGTCAAACTTAACTAAACAAATTATAATAAGATTATATGTGTTTAGAAGCAAGAGTTGGAAATGATCCATGTGATGGATTGGAATAAGGAGTTATTCACCCAACTAAAATATTTGAGAGTTGTATTAGATACAATTGGAAGGAGTTCCTACCTAAATAACCTAGTTTTGTGTAATTCGCCTACACGGACTTAAAACAAAGTGAAATGTGGATCTCGACCAACTAGAAAATCTTCCAACGGGATTTTCCTAATCAAATGATGAGGGTAATTTGTTTTGAGTAAAATAGTAGGAGCATATTTAATTAAAGACCTAATTAAATATGTTATTGATACTTATATTTTCATTAATTTCATGTAGATTACCATGACAACAAACACCTCTAACAACATTTTGCGATCAATCCTTGACAAGGAAAAATTGTCTGGGACAAATTTTCTGGATTGACACCGAAATCTGAGGATTGTCCTTAAACATGATAGAAAGCTGTATGTCTTAGAGAAACCTGTTCCTGAAGAGGAACCTCCTAGTTCTGCACCTAAGGCAGAAAGAGATACTTATAAGAAGCATGTCGATGATGCCAATGAAACTGCTTGTCTCATGCTAGCTACCATGAACTCAGAGTTGCAAAAGCAACATGAGAACATGGCAGCGTTCGATGTGATCGAACACCTGAAGATGCTCTATCAAGAGCAAGCAAGGCATGAAAGGTTTAAAGTTTCAAAAGCCCTTTTCAAGGAAAGTTAGCTGAGGGAGCCCCTGTAGGTCCCCATATGCTCAAGATGATTGGGTATGTGGAAAACCTTGAAAGGTTGGGTTTTCCCCTCGGAAAGGAACTTGCGACTGATTTGATCTTGCAATTGTTGCCAAATAGATTCAATCAATTTGTCCTAAATTTCAATATGAATGACATGGACAAATCTCTTCCTGAACTGCTAGCCATGTTAAGGACTACTGAGTAGAATCTGAAGTCAAAAGGGAAGTCCATTCTGATGATCGGAAATGGAAAGAGACAGAACAAAAGACCCACCAAGCAGGGTGATAAAGGGAAAGGCAAGGAAGTTGCCATACCCAGACCCACTGTTGCTGCTTTGAAGCCTAGTGGAGGCATAGCAAAGGCAGGCACCTGCTTCCATTGCGGTAAGACCGGACACTGGAAGAGAAACTGCCCAAAGTACTTAAAAGATATGAAGAATGGAGTAGAGACTTCAACTTCAGGTATTTTTGTTATTGAAATTAATTTATCTACTTCTGCATCATGGGTATTAGATACTGGATGCGGTTCTCAAATTTGTACAAATGTGCAGGGGCTAAAAAGGAGTAGAGATTTGGCAAAAGGTGAAGTTGACCTACAAGTTGGCAATGGAGCAAAGGTTGCTGCTTTAGCCGTTGGAACTTATGTATTAACTTTACCTAGTGGTTTAATAATTCAGTTAGAGAACTGTTATTATGTACCTGCAATTAGCAAGAATATTATTTCCGTTTCTTGTTTGGACAAGTTTGGTTTTTCATTTATAATAAAGAACAATTGTTGCTCAATTTATTTGAATGATATATTCTATGCTAATGCACAAATGAGAAATAGACTATATATCCTTGATCTCGAAATGCCTATTTATAACATTAATACTAAAAGGATGAAACCTAATGAGTTAAATATAACTTACCTTTGGCATTGTCGATTAGGCCACATAAATGAGAAACGCATTTCCAAACTCCATAAAGATGGACTCTTGGACTCTTTTGATTATGAATCATATGAGACATGCAGATCTTGTTTAATTGGAAAGATGACAAAGTCTCCATTCACAGGAAAAGGTGAAAGAGCTAATGATCTTTTGGCCCTCATACATACTGATGTATGTGGACCACTGAACATACCAGCCAGAGGAGGTTTTTAGTACTTTATCACATTTACTGATGATTTCAGTAGATATGGTTATGTGTATTTAATGAAACACAAATCAGAGTCCTTTGAAAAGTTCAAGGAATTCAAGAATGAAGTACAAAACCAACTAGGTAAGAATATTAAAACTCTTCGATCAGATCAAGGTGGTGAGTATTTAAGCCTAGAGTTTGATGACCATCTGAAAGAGTGTGGGATCCTATCCCAACTTACTCCTCCTGGAACACCCCAATGGAATGGTGTATCTGAGAGAAGAAATTGAACCCGGTTAGACATGGTCTGATCCATGATGAGTCACGCCAATCTTCCAAACTCCTTTTGGGGACATGCACTATTGACAACAGCTTACACACTTAACCGTGTTCCATCCAAAAAGGTTGAGAAGACACCATATAAGATATGGAGTGGTAAGAAACCACATATGTCTTACATGAAGATTTGGGGTTGCGAAGTTTATGTGAAACAACAAATTTCAACTAAGCTTGAGCCAAAATCTGACAAATGCTTATTTGTGGGGTATCCTAAAGAAACAAGAGGGTATTACTTCTACAATCCTTTTGAGGGCAAAGTGTTTGTCGCTCGAACTGGAATTTTCCTAGAAAAGGATTTTATTTCCAAAGGAATCAGTGGGAGGAAAGTAGAGCTTGAAGAAATTCAAGAATCACAAAGCATTGATACACCTATGGAGGAATTAGAGCAGGAAACACAAGTAGTTGTGGAAGAGCAACCTGCTCAAGTAGAACAAGATCGGCGTAGGTCAAGCAGGATACGTCAACTACCTGAGAGATATGGATATCTCATAACTGATCAAGGTGATGTATTACTCATGGATCAAGATGAGCCTGTGACCTACCAAGAGGCCATAATTGGTCCCGAGTCTCAGAAGTGGATAGAAGCCATGAAATCTGAAATGGATTCCATGTACACAAACCAAGTTTGGACCTTGGTAGAACCTCCTGTAGGAGTTAACCCTATAGGGTGCAAGTGGGTCTTCAAGAAGAAGACTGACATGGATGGTAAGGTACATACCTATAAGGAAAGACTGGTTGCAAAAGGATATAAACAAATTCATGGGGTTGACTATGATGAAACCTTTTCACCAGTTGCAATGCTTAAATATGTTCGGATTTTACTTGCTATCGCTGCATATCATGATTAGGAAATATGGCAGATGAATGTCAAAACTGCTTTCCTTAATGGGAATCTTCTTGAGGATGTGTACATGACACAACCTGAAGGATTTGACATACCAGAAGAAGCCCAAACGATATGTAAGTTACAAAGATCAATCTATGGATTGAAGCAAGCTTCTAGAAGTTGGAATCTTTATTTTGATGAAACAGTAATACAATATGGATTCATCAAGAACGAAGATGAGCCTTGTGTCTACAAGAAGGTTAGTGGGAGCATGCTCGTTTTCCTGGTATTATATGTAGATGACATATTACTCATTGGCAACAATGTCCCTACCCTGCAACAAGTAAAGTCTTGGTTGGGGAAATGCTTTTCTATGAAGGACCTAGGTGAAACAACCTATATATTAGGAATCAGAATCTATAGAGATAGATCACAAAAACTGTTTGGCCTAAGTCAGAGTACATACATAGACAAAGTGCTGAGACGCTTTAATATGCATGATTCCAAGAAAGGATTCATACCTATGCAACATGGCCTGTGTCTATCAAAAACACAATCCCCTTCAACTAAGGAAGAAAGGGATTGCATGAATAAGATTCCATATGCATCTGCAATAGGATCTATCATGTATTCCATGTTATGTACTCGACCATATGTCTCGTATGCTTTAAGTGCAACGAGTAGGTACCAATCTGATCCTAGTGATGCTCATTGGGTAGCTGTCAAGAATATCCTTAAGTATTTGAGAAGGACTAAGGACTCATTCTTGATATATGGAGGTCAGAAAGAGCTGGCTGTAATTGGATACGTCGATGCTAGCTTCCAAACATATAAGGATGACTTTAGATCGCAATCTGGTTATGTGTTTTACTTAAACGGTGGCGCTGTGAGCTGGAAAAGTTCAAAGCAAGATACAATTGCTGATTCTACGACCGAGGCCGAGTATATTGCTGCCTCAAGTGCAGCAAAGAAAGCTATTTGGATCAAAAAGTTCATTAGTGAACTTGGTATGGTTCCTAGCATTGTGGATCCCATTGGTCTCTATTGTGATAACAATGGTGCTATCACACAAGCTAAGGAACCTAGATCTCACCAACGATCCAAACACATACTTAGGCGTTATCACCTCATTCGAGAGATAATAGATAGAGGAGATATGAAAATATGCAGAGTACCTACACTTGACAATATTGCTGACCCACTGACAAAGCCTCTTGCGCAGTAGAAGCATGGTGGCCATACTAGGTCTATGGGCATTAGGGGTATGCCTGATTGGCTCTAGTGCTAGTGGGAGATTGTTGGTGTAAGCCCTAGAGGCCAATACTTTTGGTACTTGTATCGAATTATTTATTAATTATAAAAGGTTTTTTCTTTATTATGTTTGTTTAATATAGTCCCTAGGATAGCTAGTCCGTTTAATGTATCAAGTATGACTTAATCATGAGATCACATTAAACATAAAGACATTATTCTTAAAGTATCCGTAGTCGAGCTTTATTGTGAAGTGGGATAACATTAAAGCATTAAGACTATTATGTATATAGACTGATGATCACATCTCATAGATCATGGATAAGGAGTTATCAAGTCTTAAACATAGGTATGAGTATTAAGAGTAATATTTATACTGGATTGACCCGCTATGAGAATACTATATAGAATGTTATGCAAATTGTCATAAGTTATTCTCATGGTGATAATGGTGTATACCATCCTTCGACCTGAAACCACTATGGACCCTAGATGTAGAGTCGAGTGCCTTGTTGCTGATCAAACATTGTCCGTAACTGGATGACCATAAAGACAGTTGATGGGTATTCCATGAAGCATGCTAAGGGACATGAGTGACCAAGATGGAATTTTCCCATCCTGCGTAACAGGATAAATGTCTATGGGCCCAATATTGAACTGGACAAGGATGACACGGTCTATGCCTTGTGTTCAATATAGATATAAGGGCAAAAGGGTAATTATATACATAAATATTATCACAGAAGGATTTGTCAGATCACATGACATTTTCGTGTCTTGGGTAGCAGTGATGTGTTGCTAGATACCACTCACTGTTTATTATGTTAAATACCGATTTAATATAATTGTCAATGCCGCGAAAACCTACAGGGTCACACACAAAGGACGGACTAATGAGAGATAGAGTAACTAAGGAACACCGTAAGGTACGGTGCACTTAAGTGAATTGTAGAACATCGTAAGGTACGGTGTACTTAAGTAGAATACGAAATATGGTAAGGTACCACGCGCTTAAGTGAATTTGGCATATTATAAAATATGGGCCACATACACTTAAGTGGGCTTTTTAGCTTGCAACCCACATAAGTGGTTTTATAAATAGAACCCTTGTGCAAAAGCATTTTGTGCAGTTGTATTTTTCGTTTCTCTCTCTCTCTCTCTCTCTCTCTCTCTCTCTCTCACTCAAATCCTTCATTCGTAGCAGCTAGCACTGAGATTGAAGGAATCCGTTCGTGTGGACTGAGTAGAGGCGTTGTCATCGTTCAACGTTCGTGATCGCTCCGTAGATTTGCATCAAAGGTTTCAATCGTCACAAGAGGTAACAATTCTATCACTAATCATGCCCATTCGTAAGGATCACTAAAGGATAAATTTTAAATTCCGCTGCATTTTGGATCGCCCTTCTCCTTCAATAATCAGCATAATATTGGTGATTATTGGAGAAAGGTCCTTTTAATTAGTTTGATTCAAAGTTCACCATAGTTGAGTGTATTTGCAAAATTAAGGAAGTAATAGGTTCAAAAGAATCCGTTTTTTTGGAAGGATGATATCCAAGACGAAATGGATTTAACAATGTCAAACCATCCTTGAGAACATGTCAATCCACCTAAAGGATAAAGACCTATTGGATGGAAGTGAGTGTTTAGAAGGAATTATCATAGTGATGGTACACTAAACACCTACACGTCTAGATTAATAACAAGGGTTTTAGACAAAATGAAGGTGTTGACTATTTCGACACATATGCGTTAGTAGCAAGCACGACAAAAATTAGAGTTTATTCGCATTAGCTTCTTTGCATGACCTTATAGTTCATCAAATAGATGTAAAAATAATATTCTTAAATAGAGATCTCGGTGAGGAGATTTATATGAAGCAACTAGAAGGTTATATACTTCCTAGTAATGAACAAAAGGTGTGCAATCTTGTTAAACCCTTTTATGTATTAAAACAAGCACAAACACAATGAAATGAGAAGCTTGACTTTGTCATTGTAAGATTCACCAATTAATGGGGAGACATACAATTTAAGGGGAATCATTATCACAACATAAATTCAAATATTTTGTCATCATCAAAAGGAAGAGATTATGAGGAATACATCTTAGTATATCTAGTTCAATTTTGATGAAGACAAATATTATCAAAGAAGAAAAAGATCAAAAGTGTCATGCACATCAATGATGATGTTGATCAAGAAGGTTTAACATAGAAATTCAAATGAAGATTTGAGACAAGTGAATGTAACTAATATACTCATTGCAATTCATATTATATTATTATAAATTACTCAAAATTTCATCTCTCGCTTCATTTAAAAGCCTTCTTGCATCATCATGCATGGTTATCTAAAATCGTCTTCATCTAATTCTTGTGACAAGTGTTTGTACACAAAGTTATGTGAGAATATTGTTATATTAATTTATCTCCATGTTGATTATATGAATGATCATTAGCAACAAGATGAATTGAATTTTAGAAACAAAGAGGTTTCTAACTTCCACATTCAATATGAATGATCTTGGACTAGTTGATACACTTTTGGAGATCAAAGTAAAGCGAAATAGTGGGGGTTATGAACTTAGTCAAACATATTATGTTGAAAAAGTACTTGACAAGTTCAAACACTTACATTTCAAGAAAGTGAGTACCCCATTTGATCCTAATGTCAAACTTCAAAAGAATGATGGAAGAGTTGTGGCTCAATTAGAATATGCAATTGCATGCAATGTACTAGACCTGACATAGAATTTGGAATGAATAAAATGAGTAGATTTTACTAGTAATCCAAATGGTGAGAACTAGAAGACCATCATTAGGATTTTTGACTATCTTATGAAATCCAAAAATCTCGGTCTCCATTTATGGTAGATTTCTTACCATATTAAAAGAATATATTGATGCGAGTTTGATATCAAGTGTTGAATATAATAAATCTCCTTTTATATGGATATTTATACTAGCCGGGGGTGAAATTTCTTGGAAGAGAAATAAATAAATATGGATCATTCTCTCAATCATAGAATCAGAGTTCGAGGCTCTTGCTTCCGCTGGTAAAGAATATGAATGGTTGAGATACCTTTTGTTGGAAGTTCCATTTGCTAAAGATAATATTTCGAAAGGTGTTGATACATTGTGGTAATCAAGCTACTTTACCTAACCTAGAGCATACAAACAGTATAAGCAAGTATGACCTAGACATTCTTTCGTGAGAAAATTGATTAAGGATTTAATTATTTCATTCACATATATATGGTCAAGTTATAATTTGCTTGATCCATTTACTAAATCACTGCCCTGAGATTTAGTAAAGACTACCTCGAGAGGTATGAGATTGAAACTCCTTGAATAAGGGTTCCGACGATGGTAGAAATCCAATTTGAAGTTAACAAACCTTAACCTAAGATTCAATAGGTAACAACAAGTCATTAATTTGGATGTTTATGCAACATTCTGTGACAATGTTGACTATTACATATTGAGGATTGAGTTTTTTTTAAACTCTTAATGAAGTTATATATCAAGGATATGTATCTCAAGAAATAGATACACAATGAACTTCACCTATATGAATTTCGAGATGGTGTCGTCTCAAAGTGAGAGTTGGAGTTTCTCTCATGAAAAATTCACGAAAATAGGAAAAGCACATGATCATAAATAGTGTTAGGCGAGAGATGTAGGCGAAGAACCACTAAAGAGTGTGTGTAAGGTAACGCCGATTTAATCATAAGGGATAACGGTTCAAAGTATTGCTACCTAACATTCCGATTAGACTTTATATTATCCTTACTAAGGTTAAGTTAAAATAGAAAAATATTTAACTGTATTAACATTCTTTGTTTCTCTTTTTCTGGAATTGGTCTTGTCATTATTAGAACATGTGAGAGATTGTTGTAAATTATAACAATTAATAATATTGAGTGTGTTCCAAAATGACAAATATTCAAGTGAATATTAATTTTTGAATTCAAAAATAGGCAACACTTGTGAAGTGTTACAGTAGGTTTGAATTCGGAAATAGGTAACACTTTTTGAATTATTGCAGAATGTGAAACCGTACAACCTTTGAAAATTGTTGTTGTAGGCGAAATAGTGCAACATTTGGTAAAAGTTCTGCTGTAGGCGAAATAGTGCAATGTTTGAAAAGTGCTCTTGTAGGCGAAACAATGCAACCCTTAGCAAAAGTGTTGCTGAAAGTGTGTGTTTCATCAAGGGTCGCAACCTTATGAAACAACACTAGTTTGACCTTGTATACGTGCGTTTTCGACGCCATGAGATTTGGTGTGGGAAGTGATGTTTTCGACAAACGATGACAGGGGTTGAAACAATTTGACTAAAGAGTATGGTTCGACACTTCGACAAAATGGAGGTTTCGTCATTTCGACAAAGATATTTGCAACTAGAAAGGTATTTTCGACAAAATACGGAAGACATTGCAGTATGTTGGTAATTCGACAAAATCCTGAAGGAAGACGTCATTTCGACTTAAAAGTAAATTTGGATTTAAAAGGTTGTGACGTTTGGCAGAAGACGCGTGGAAGCATCTGGCGAAAGGAGGAAAGCCATGTGTCGTAGTTTTAGGATTTAGTCGTTAATGACAGTTATGTTATTTATGTATATATAGGGTAGTTATTATCTAAAAAAGGGTGTGAAGAATTACTATATGCAAAATTCCTGAAAACACTCAAAATACCCGTGTGAGAGAAAAGAGTCATATTTGGAAAATGTATGTGTAAACAAACACCAATTCTTTCAAAGTTTATTTTATAAAGTCTAAAATTCTTTACAAATCTCTTTTATGCTTTCCAGTCATTTATCTTTCTGCACTTTATCCTTTTCGACACTTTACGTTTCATCAGTTATTTTCCGCCATTTACTTTATCTTGTTAAATTTACATCCACTTAACATTGTAATCAACACATTTCGACGTAAAACGCTTAGAGAACAGGAATGAAATATTCAAAAGCGATTTTAGACATCTTCAAGACCATCTAGATTTGCACATGTCCTAGGATTTGTGTGGTTGATCCTGCAAGTGACCCAATTCTACAAGTTTTGGTAAACCAGAGGTTGTTCGCCAAATTTCACAGCGAACAAATTGGCACGCCCAGTGGGACAGTGCAAAAAATTTAGAAAGTTAGATAATCGCTAGTCAAAATCTGCTCTTCATTTGTATGAGACTGAGAAGCGGTAAATTAGCCGTATCCGAAGTAGAATTACCTAAAAGAACAAGAGTAAGGAAAATGGCGAACCAGCCAAATAATCCTAACGAATCCATCCCAGTATCTAACCCTGTCCCTTCGACAGAAGGCAATATAGGATCGGTCCCTGTGTCAGAGGCTGTACCTTCGTCAGCGGGGTCGATACCAGCGGTTTCGATGTCGCAAAACGCGCCTAGTTCGTCCTTCAGGGCACAACAAATGCCCATTGGGACACCCCCCCTGTGGGAAACACTTCTAGGCCTTTTGTAACGAATTTCACTATGCCTCCGCCTGGTAGGGAACAACCCTTCGGAATGCCAACTTCGGTGATGGCAAATTTACATAACTCCCCGTTAATATATTCAGATTCGATGGCCAACGTGTCTTCACCCTTACAAGGGTCAGGATATGGTGGAAACATGAGTAGATTGAATCAACAACCATTTTACGTGCCGCCGATAACAAATAATTCGGCGCAAGTGATTAGACAGCAGATGGACGAGAGTAATCATGATATGGTCCAAATGTTGACGCAACAAATGGGAGCGGTGTTTAATCCACTAATACAGAACACCACTCAAACAAACCAAGTATTGGCAGCGCAAATGACGCGCATTGCTGATTTCTTTGGAGTCCCTCAAACTCGACACAGAGAACAAGTGATTCATAACCCAGCGGTAGCGGTCCAGGAAGAGCCTACGATAAACCAGATACCGTTAGACAATCCTCAAACGAACGTCAGAAACCAAGAGGATGTAGTCGAACAGCCTCGTGTCGAAATCCCCATTCCACAAGAGCCTAGAAGGATAGTAATCCAGAGAGGCCAGGACGCGGATGCTGTATTGCAACAACGGATACGGTATGATAATCCGCCTGTCGAAAACAACTTGGCAGCCATGGTCGAAACGATAATGGCACAAATGGAATGAACATGGGTTTACAAAGGCCTAGTTACGCATCCCCACTATCAGAATACATTCTGCAAGAAGAACTGCCACCAAGGTGGAAAGTCCCTAAGTTCACAAAGTTCTCAGGGGACACCAGTGAGTCCACTATAGAACATGTGGCACGTTACCTGATCGAGGAAGGGGAGATAGCCCGTAACGAAAATTTGAAAATAAAATATTTCCCTAGTTCCTTAACAAAAAACGTGTTTACTTGGTTTACATCTTTGCCTGCAAACTCAGTATACACGTGGACCCAATTAGAAAGGCTGTTCCATGAACAATTCTACATGGGACAAACGAAAATAAGTCTGAAAGAATTAGCCAGTGTCAAGAGAAAACACTCCGAACCAATAGATGATTATTTAAATAGGTTCAGATTGCTAAAGGCTAGATGTTTTACCCCTGTGCCAGAACATGAGTTGGTCGAAATGGCCGCAGGGGGACTAGACTATTCTATAAGGAAGAAACTAGATACCCAGTATCTGAGGGATATGGCACAATTAGCGGATAGAGTAAGACAGGTCGAAAGATTAAGGGACGAAAAATTCAGGGCAAATAAGAATAAAAAAGAGAGGGTAGCCTACGTAGGGGTTCGCCAAGATGATGAGTTCGACGAAGACGGACCAAGTAGCTTCGACGAACAGGAAATCGACCTAGCAGAACTAAAACAAGGCCCGCCTTATTCGTGTAAAGTACTAACGCCGTCGAACGGGAACCCAGTCGAAGCCAACGATAAGTTCCCCAAAAGGACTTATACGTTCGACATTACTAAATGTGACGAAATCTTCGATCTGTTGGTTAAAGATGGTCAATTAATAAAACCACCAGGCGCTAAAGAACCGCCTGTGGAACAACAGAAAAAGAGAGGTTTTTGTAAATACCATAATTTTCTGGGCCATAAGACGTCTCGTTGTTTCCTTTTCAGGGATCTCGTGCAAAATGCTATCCGTGATGGAAGGCTCAAGTTTGGTGACAAACCAAAACAACAAATGAAGATCGACTTGAATCCTATGCAAGCAGTCGAAGCCCACTACGCTGAACCATCCGTCGTAAACATGGTGGAGGCCAAAGTTGCTCCTGATGGCAATTTGGAAATGGTGGAAGCCCCTGGAAGCTTCGACGCAAATGTCAACATGGTCGAGATTGCTGATGATCTCGCAAGCCAGAGAGGAATAGAAACTACTGAAGGTTTCGACAAGAAGGACGGTGACAATGCTGTCGAGAATGTGGAGTTTCGACAAGAGGAGAATTGGGACCGCTTGGGACAGCCAAGTGGAAAATATGATTATCTTGTGAAGTACAACGCGCCGGCAAGCTCTCAGATCGACATCAACACAATCCAACCAAGCGGTTGGGGAGATGCTTCTTCAGAAAACAATGAGGAAACAGTCGACGAAATGGAGCATGCCCCTAATACGAAGGAGAGGGTTACTGAAGACCCAGCGATTGAAAACAAGGCTGCTGAAGGCCTTGATTCTAACAAAACGAAGAAAGGTGATATCGCTAACTGCGTCAACACCATGGGGCCTTTCAGTGAAGAAATCACAAAAATCAAAGCGGAAGCCGCTAACGGTCCGTCGAAGCCCATGATCAGTGGGATTCTGCGTAGGACAATGGAAGACCCCAGAAGGAATTGGGATTATGACGAAATGCCTGGTCTTGACAGAAGTCTGGTCGAAATGCAGTTGCCAATAATGGAAGGGAAGAAGCCAGTAAAGCAGACTCCGAGACGCTTCGCACCAGAAATCCTGTCGAAGATAAAAGAAGAGGTCGAAAGACTTCTAAGATGCAAGTTCATCCGCACAACCAGGTATGTCGAATGGATTGCAAATATTGTTCCAGTAATTAAGAAAAATGGCAAACTTAGGGTATGTATTGATTTTCGAGACTTAAACTCGGCTACCCCAAAGGATGAATATCCTATGCCAGTGGCAGAAATGCTCATAGATTCTGCAGCCGGCCACGAGTACTTAAGTATGCTAGACGGATACTCTGGCTATAACCAAATTTTTATCGCTGAAGAAGACGTTCCTAAAACGGCTTTCCGTTGTCCTGGAGCCATAGGAACGTATGAATGGGTAGTAATGCCTTTTGGTTTAAAGAACGCTGGAGCGACTTACCAACGTGCCATGAATTCCATCTTTCATGATTTCATCGAAACTTTCATGCAAGTGTATATTGACGACATCGTGATTAAGTCTGTTTCAGGAAAAAATCACATAGATCATCTTCGACAATCCTTTGAAAGGATGAGGAAGTTTGGTTTGAAAATGAACCCACTTAAATGTGCTTTTGGTGTGCAGGCGGGTGATTTCTTAGGCTTTGTGGTCCATAAGAAGGGGATCGAAAGAAACGAGAATAAAGCCAAGGCCATAATGGAAGCGAAAGCGCCATCAACCAAAAAGGGGTTGCAGTCTCTGCTAGGGAAAATCAACTTTCTCAGAAGATTCATCTCCAACCTCAGTGGGAAGACACAAGCTTTCTCTCCTCTACTTCGACTAAAGAAAGAAGACTTCGCATGGAGGCAAGAACAGCAAGCGGCTTTCGACAAAATCAAGGAGTACCTGGCTAATCCCCCAATCCTGATGTCTCCTTGCAGAAAAAGAAATATGAGATTGTACATTTCGGCATCAGACAAAACATTAGGAAGTATGTTGTGTCAAGAAGATGAGAATGGCGTCGAAAGGGCCATTTATTATCTCAGTAGAGTCCTGAACGATGCCGAAACTAGATATAGCATTATAGAAAAGTTATGCCTGTGTGTATATTTCTCTTGTATTAAACTAAAGCATTATATAAAACCTGTCGATGTATATATTTCTTCCCATTTCGACGTAATAAAGTATATGTTATCTAAATCTATTTTACATAGTCGAATTGGAAAGTGGGCTTTAGCTTTAACAGAATACTCCTTGAAATATCTGCCTTTAAAAGCAGTGAAAGGACAAGTGGTCGCTGATTTCATAGCGGACCACTCTATAAACGAAGACGTAGAATACGTCGAACTGGAACCTTGGAAACTGTACTTCGACGGTTCCAGTCATAAAAACGGAACGGGCGTTGGGATGTTGATTATTTCTCCTGAAAAAATTCCAACAAAATTCAAGTACAAAGTTGAAAGTCTGTGTTCAAATAATGAAGCAGAATACAAAGCTTTGATCGCTGGACTTGAAATCTTGTTGAAATTGGGGGCAACGAGAGTCGAAATAATGGGTGATTCCGAACTGGTAATAAAGCAGTTGACGAAAGAGTATAAGTGCGTGAAAGAAAATTTAATCATGTACTTTGTAATAGCCAATAGACTTCTCAAAGCATTCGACAACGTCGTCTTCAGGCACATTCCCAGGTTGGAGAATCAAGAAGCGAATGATCTTGCTCAACTAGCGTCCGGATACAAAGTGTCGAAGGAAAAGTTAGAAGAAGCCATTGAAGTCAGAAGAAGAGTCGTGTCCACCAAGTTGTCCCCATCAGATCTAGAGTCAATAAGATTAGGATACGGTGACGAAGAAAACTTCGAGATATTCAACATAGATGATTCAGGAATAACAGACTGGAGAAAGCCTGTCAAGGATTATCTACAAGACCCAAATCAGAAAGCGGAAAGAAAGATAAAATACAGAGCTTTGAGTTACGTACTTTTGGGAAATGAATTGTTCAAAAAGACTGCAGAAGGAGTTTTGTTGAAATGCCTGAGTGAGGATGAAGCCTACATAGCCTTGTCGAATGTACACAGTGGAGCGTGTGGCGCGCACCAAGCAGGTCACAAAATGAAGTGGCTTTTATTTCGACAAGGAATGTATTGGCCAACAATGCTGAAAGATTGTGTCGAATTCGCAAAAGGTTGTCAGGAATGTCAAGTACATGCAGGCATACCTCATGTCCCTGCAAGTGAGTTGCACTCAATTATAAAACCTTGGCCATTCAGAGGATGGGCGTTGGACTTGATCGGGGAGATTCGACCAGCTTCCTCAAAAGGGCAAAGGTACATTTTGGTTGGGATAGACTATTTTACAAAATGGACCGAAGCCATACCATTGGCGAATGTGGATCAAGAAGCAGTCATAGACTTTATCCAAAAATACATAATTTACAGATTTGGGATACCTGAGACAATAACAACAGATCAAGGATCTGTGTTCACTGGTAAAAACATGCAGAAGTTTGCACAAGAAACAGGTTTTAAGCTCCTTACTTCGACACCCTACTACGCTCAAGCAAATGGGCAGGTTGAAGCAGCCAACAAGGTAGTGATAAACTTGATTAAGAAGCATGTGGGGAAAAAGCCTAGAAATTGGCATAAAACTTTGGATCAAGCCTTGTGGGCTTGTCGAACGTCCCCCAAAGAGGCAACGAATTCGACCCCATTCAAGTTGACTTACGGACATGATGCAGTTTTGCCAGTCGAAATATATCTGCAGTCAGTTAGAGTGCAAAGGCATCATGAAATCCCATCAGATACATATTGGAGCATGATGATGGACGAACTAGTTGACTTAGACGAAGAAAGGCTGCGCGCGCTAGACCTAATAAGAAGACAAAAGAGGAGAGTCGAAAGATTTTACAACAAGAAAGTGAGATCCAAGACCTTCTTAATAGGTGATCTTGTGTGGAAAGTAATCCTTCCTATGGATCGAAAAGATAAATTAATGGGAAAGTGGTCTCCTAAATGGGAAGGACCTTTCCAGGTTTTGAGAACATTCTCAAACGGCGCATATGAAATAGAAGAAATAGAGAAGGATAAGAGAATCCTAAGAATAAATGGCAAGTATTTGAAAAAATATAAGCCTATATTGCAGGAAATAAAAATAGTAACAGAATAAGTGCAAAGCATAATTGTGATAAGATGGGCCAAATAAAAATGGCATTCAAAAGTTATTACAAGGAAAGCCTCAAAGGGCTGAGAGTTGCTAAAATAAATTCGACTAAAAATTAAAATTGGCAAAAGTATCCTTCAAAGTGGCAAACTTCTGCCTCTGGAGTTGGAGTCGATGATCACAAAGACTTTTGTGAGTAGAGAGAGTCTCAATCTCCTGACTAAGTTGATGGGCTTTCTCTGCATGTCGAATACCCACCCTCAATTCTTCGTCAATCTCGCTCTGTTTGGGTTGCGGAATGGATGCCTTACGTTTCTCCTCTTGAGAGATCTTTTCTTGAAGGGCTGCTATCTGTGTTTTCCATTTTTGAATATTGTCATTACAAGCAGCAACTTCTTCGACATACGTTTCAGAAAGCTTTTGCAATTTTGAAACTTTGTCAGTCGAAGTCGAAACGGCATCCCATTCAGTAGTTTGAGTTTCAGACTTGGAGGAGATTTGAGCGGTAAGATCCGTCAGACGATGGAGATCTGCAGTGGCCAAGTCAATGAGAGTCATCAACTCCATCACAAAACTTCCAATCTCAGCAGAAGTTTCCAAAACATTCACTTGCTTTAAGAGTTTCTTAAGACCAATTTGAGCAAGGGAATTCTCTTCCAAGACTTTAAACAAATCGACATCAAGGATTTTCGTTTTGATCTTGGTCAGGAGGCTGCCAAGTGATGGTGCTTCAGAAGTTGCCCCAGAAGTGGTCGAACTGCTCTGAGAAGAATCCTGGAAATTGAAACGGGTGCTAAGCATGGCTTTCAGATACTCCAAAGGTCTTTGTACTTTGAGATTTTCAAGCTCCTCGCGAGAGAAACTGGTCGAACCAGTTGATTTGCTACTCCCTTGGACCCGGTCAGGAGCAGGTGGAGTGTTTCGCGTCGAAGTATGCTCGACCTCTGTTCGTTTCGACTGATTGTCCCCGTCTCTGGCAGCTCCATTTTCAGGGTCATCTTCGACCACAACCTCCATTTCAATATCACCACCTTGAGGTGCAACATGCAATCCTGGATGAGGAGGAGATTCATCTTCAGAGGCGTCACCCACTGTAGTGTCGAATTCTTCTACGGTTTGCATATCATGGTCACTTGTGGGGGCATCTTCCTCTGGGGCTGTTTCCTCCAGAATTTTCTCAGGTGTTTTTTCGACAACTACTTGTTCCTAAAAATAAATTCTAAGATTTAGAAGGAAAGATGTAGGAAAGGTAAAACATATGCTGTCGAAATAAAAATTACCTCAGGAATTTCAGTATTAAAACTGGACTTCCCACGCCCCGTATCTGTCGACTGAGGTTTAGCAGGAGGAGTGCTGGCAGAATCCTTCCTGATTGGGTTAACGATGGATCTTTGGGAAGAAACCTTTGTGAGTTTCTTTTTCTTCTGAGGGGGAGGGATTAACTCCGGAGATTCGTCACCAGACTCTTCATTAGGGACTTTATCCTCTTCTTTCTCCTCTTCATTCTTCTTCTTTTGGATTGTTGAGGGTTTTCGACTTACCTAGTCATACCGGCCAAAGCCAGTTAGTTTTGAATAATGGAAGGGAAATAATAAGAAGAGAAAAAGTTTTGTACCTTTGTCGAAGGCTTCTTAGCAGTACTGGGCGACGCTTCGACAGCAGCTTTCTTAGCAGGGATCTTCACGGCTAAGGAAAGAAAGAAAATTCAGAAACAAATATAAGAGATACATGATAAGACAGTTAGAATAACAGAGAGAAAAATCATATTTTTCTGTGAACACCTTCAAGAATGGTATCTTCCACGCGAACGTGTTCTATTCCAATATGAAGGTGTCCCGGATATTCGCCCAGATGATACTTAGTCGGAACCACACGCTCAGCAGGTTTTTGATACTTTTGACGAAGAATTTTCATAAAATCCCCATAAAGGAACCAGTCTGGAAGTGGAAAACCAAACGCCACCCCAAAGTCAGCAGTTGGCAAAGGAGGAAACTTTGGTGGATGACAATTGAAAGCAAGGTCATAGCGCGCCTCTGGTGAAAGATTGGAAGGCAATGACAGTTTTTTAAACTTCTCTGTCAATTTGCGTTTTAATTCAGCCGCTGCTTCGCATATGGTTCGACTAAGATCATCAGGTCTATACGCAGTTTCAAAATATTTTTGAAATTTCTGTATTTCCTTAATGTGTCGTTGAATATCTTTTTTGGTCCGATCCTGCACAAAAGCGAAAGCATTTGTCAAATGTGTAGCAAAAGTAGCTACGTCGAAAAATTTGTTGGAATAATAATCCTTCCACCATTCATCAAACTCAGGAGTGCATAAGAATGATGGTCGAAAAATAACTGGTCGAATGTCGAGAGAAGCATCAGCTAGTTTCTTCGACAGCTCTTTGCCTTCGTCTTCAGTATGAAGGGAGTTATAAAAGATGATGGACCCCTTTTTGGGGAATATAGGCTGAGGTTTGATTTGGATTAGACCAAATTGTCTAGAGACAAGGTTGGGTTGATAAACTATCAAAGCAATTTGGTTTTTGGTGGTGTTACGATAAGAAAAAAGGAGCCTAGGGGTCAGGAACGATTCCCAAACATTCAGAAATGTGTTTTCGTCCTTTTGCATCTCCAAGGGCAGTTGTTGGGTAAACCACTTAGGTCCAACCTTTCTATCAGCAAAAGGTGCCATGGTCGAAGTAAATTGATGACTTTTAGCAAACATCATAACATAGCCTTTAAATGCCTGTCGAAGGCTGATTCCTTCATCAGTTGGCGTTAATAGCACTAATCTTGGCCATTCGACAGTCCTATTGTTTACTTCTTCTTCATCTATTTCTGGTGCTACAGGAAGACTAGCTTCAAATGTGGCATTGAGCCATAGTTGCAAGAGCCAAAAGGGTCCTGACAAGTTGATTTTCCCTTGGGTTTTGGTGTTCTTTAAGAAATGCACACTCTCACTCAGAGATTCATAGAGATTCGCCAGAATCATTTCGCTCAAACATAGTTTCGTGCCTGCATGAAGCTGATTGGCTATGGTGATGAACCTCTTGGCAACTTGAAGAGAGCGAGAACAGAACACATATTTGGACAGCCATAGTGTCAAAAAGGCTATATGTTCGACATCTAAAACTTCAGTGGTACTCTTATCATGGTAATAGGACATGAATAAGGAGTAGGGTGCAAGGCTAGTCTCGAAAGCAATGGTATCTTCACTTAAGACAGTAGGGTCGAAATCTATACCATTGGGATGAAGACCAACAATGGCGGCTGCGTTGAAAAGGGTAGGCGTAACCATCCCACAAGGAAGGTGAAAGGTGTTGTAAGTACTGTCCCAAAAGTAGAGAGAAGCCAAAAGCAAATTTGGGCAGATATTGGGTCCTACTCTCGACAACTGGATAAGGTCGAAAATGCCTATTTCTTTCCAAAAAGACCCTTTAACTTTTTCTATTTTATCTAACCAAGATACGTAGTCAGAAGGATCTTTCGACCATGGGCAGGTTCTAAATATCCTGGGAAAATTCAAATAGGCTAAGTCCAACTCTCCAATATCTGTCGAACTTGATGAATCTTTCTGTTCTACAACTTTCTCTTTAGGCTGAGGTTTTCTTCCAGCGCCTATGGGTTTTGTGTGAAAGTAAGATGGAAAAAACTCTCTTAAACGCTCTGGTTTAATCTCTAGGTTCGGAAGGGGACCTAACATAGCTTGATAATTTCCAGAAATAAGAACAGGGATTAGTACCTGAGATTTATAGATGCAGTCTTTTTCCTTTTCATTTGGAGGTTCCGGAACATACTGTTGATTTCCTATGGTCATTGGCCCTTTTAAATCATGCACAGGAGGAAAAGATGAGTCTTGTTTCTTCTTGGAGTGTTTACTGCTTGAGGGTTTTTGAGGCGCCATTGCTAAAAAAAAAAACTGAAGAAGATTTCTCAGAAAATGTGAAAAGCTTGAGAAATGGGTATGAAAAAAGGAAATCTGAAACGTGAAAGGGTTTAAAGAAAAGGTTTATGGGTATTTATAGGAAGAAGATGTTGAAACGTTTTAGATGGTAATGGTGTTAGTGGGACACATGGCCGTCTCTGATGGAAATAATAAAGAGTTGGAAGTTGAAAAGAAACCATGACGTGAGGAAATGATGGAAGTAGGCTGTGAACGTGGGCTAGACGTGACATTGTGGAGAAAGTGTAATGATAAATCTGCATTGGAAATTGAGATTATCAGACTTACATTTAATGAGGTTTAAGTGACATGGCATCAAAGCACTGATTGACAACAAATGACTGTTTCTCCCAGAACAAACAGTCGAAACGTCTTTGCTGGGGGGCAATTTGTATACGTGCGTTTTCGACGCCATGAGATTTGGTGTGGGAAGTGATGTTTTCGACAAACGATGACAGGGGTTGAAACAATTTGACTAAAGAGTATGGTTCGACACTTCGACAAAATGGAGGTTTCGTCATTTCGACAAAGATATTTGCAACTAGAAAGGTATTTTCGACAAAATACGGAAGACATTGCAGTATGTTGGTAATTCGACAAAATCCTGAAGGAAGACGTCATTTCGACTTAAAAGTAAATTTGGATTTAAAAGGTTGTGACGTTTGGCAGAAGACGCGTGGAAGCATCTGGCGAAAGGAGGAAAGCCATGTGTCGTAGTTTTAGGATTTAGTCGTTAATGACAGTTATGTTATTTATGTATATATAGGGTAGTTATTATCTAAAAAAGGGTGTGAAGAATTACTATATGCAAAATTCCTGAAAACACTCAAAGTACCCGTGTGAGAGAAAAGAGTCATATTTGGAAAATGTATGTGTAAACAAACACCAATTCTTTCAAAGTTTATTTTATAAAGTCTAAAATTCTTTACAAATCTCTTTTATGCTTTCCAGTCATTTATCTTTCTGCACTTTATCCTTTTCGACACTTTACGTTTCATCAGTTATTTTCCGCCATTTACTTTATCTTGTTAAATTTACATCCACTTAACATTGTAATCAACACATTTCGACGTAAAACGCTTAGAGAACAGGAATGAAATATTCAAAAGCGATTTTAGACATCTTCAAGACCATCTAGATTTGCACATGTCCTAGGATTTGTGTGGTTGATCCTGCAAGTGACCCAATTCTACAAGTTTTGGTAAACCAGAGGTTGTTCGCCAAATTTCACAGCGAACAGACCTATAAATTGAGCATTCCGGATTCAAAAAAATAGATTAGAAAAACCTATCTTCTTCACACAAAATTCTGGATTTCATCTTTTCTATATTCGAGTTTTCATCGGTCTTGTGTCGGATATAGACTGAATTATCCTGGGTATTTATGTGTTCCAACTCTAAGACATTTAAGAGTGTTTGAAATACTTATAAGGAAAGTGATATCGTTCACGATTCTAGACTCAATCCATTCTATTTATAATTTAATTTTCTAACGGAGTATTTAACATCAATAGACTTTGATGAATCCTTATCATACTTATACATGTTGGATTAGTGAGAGTGCATGTATGCAAAATCATATAATCTGAAAAAATTAGATTATTATTCTCATATTGTCATATATTCTTGCATGCACTATAAAATATGACATATTCTAAGAAGACTTTAATATATTGAATAACTCTAAGAAGACTTATTTTATTATACTGAGATATATATTATTCTCTTAATCTCAGAAAACGGATATTTAGGTTGATATTGAAAAGACAAAATAATTATTTAGCATGCAATAATATTGTATTATTCTATCTTCAACATCCACATTGTTGAGGTCATAAATACGAAAGTACAAGTATAATATCAATGCTCCTATCGAGTATGATACTTTGTTAATAAAGTACAAGTATAATATCAATGCTCCTATCGAGTACGATATTTTGTTAATAAAGTACTTATGATTAAATATAATTACTCTCTTAATAGGATACCTCTATAAGTAATTACTATTCTTAGACTTATCTGAATATTCTATGACCTATACTTTAAAAATTTACTAGTATAATCACTACTCAATGGCTTATACACATGAGTAAGCCTTATGATATTTTAGGTTAGTGAGAGTTTATCAATAGCATTTTCATATGCTCCTGCCATTCTTTAATAACATTTTTTTAAACTTAAATATGTTACTCTCAATTCACCATTTTTTAAATAAAATGTAAGTCTTTAACATGTATAATTTGTGTTTCCTATCGGATATAACTTTTGTAACGTTGAAATTTACTTCTCATTTTGATTGGTTAGTGTTTGGACTATTATTAATATTCTAATATTAAAACTAACATTTTAATAATTAATTATTGTCATCCAAGTGGATGATTATTAGATTAATTATTTTAATTAATCAAATATGAATTTTCATAATTAATTATTAATAAATTATATTCTTGTCAATTGTTATTAAACACTAATTTTAATTAATTATTTAACTGTATTTTGTGTTTCAATGAATCTTAACGAGTTGAATCATTTAATTAAAGTCAATGAAAGAACATTGTCCTCCCCCATTTAGTTATTTAAGATTATCTTATTAAACAATTAAAAATATTCAAAAATCATATTCGATAACTAGAGTAGTAATCATCTCATACAGTTATTTAAGATTATCTCATTATACAATTAAAAATATTGAAAAATCATATACGATAACGAGAGTAGTAATCATCTCATATTCACTATTCCAATGATCAAAAATACCGTTTTTATTGTTCTTGATTATTCAAATAATATTATACTAGTAATATACTATCATTTATGTTTATATAATTCTATTAAATCTATTATGGGACGGTATAAGATTAACTTTTGACTTAATCGTTTTATGCAACATAACAATCTCTTTTCTTTAAAGTGGCTTAAAGTGATACGATTTTGGATATCACCATCACAGTTAAAGACATGATTATGGTTTTCATTTTCTCTGTTATTATTTTGTCTGAACTATTATTAACACATCTATCTCCTCATTCCCTTAGTTAAGACGTCGGCTGCTGTTTCATTTTGATTTATTTATTTTCTAAATTCAATCAATGACTAACCGTCCAATTATTGTAATTACCACGTAGACCAACTAATAAATAATCTTTCACATGTGAAAACCATGTGAAAACCCACTTCTACCCCCACTCCCATTCAAAACAAACCTTCCTCTTCCTTTTCCTCTCATTCTTCTTTCTCCCCTGCAATCAATCACTCTTTCCATTTTCTCTTCTTCTTTTTTTCAGGTACGTCAAACACCAACACCTTTCTTTTTCGATCTCAATTCAGTTACCAATCGAAAACTCTGTTAGTTATTACTTAATCATTACAATTTCTTGTTTCAGAAAAATTTTCGTCTCCATTTTTATCATAAAGATCAAATCAACACTCATGTTTAGGCTTCTGTTTATCTGATTAATTTATAATCAGTTTTCAACGATCGCTGTTTTGTTCAAATCACAAATTGCATAATTGTGTATTCTACGTGAAAGATCACGTTATTTCGCATAATCACCTTTTCACAACTTTTACGCATGATATGGTCATAGTAGAATTGCGGTTTAAGTGCGTTTTTTACGGTAATCATCGCTAAACTTGTGGAATATTTTTCGAAATCGATCTAATTAATCATTCTTAGCTTGTATATTTATTGTTAGAAATGTAATAATACAAATATTTTTAGTTTTTTTTTGTTAAGGCTTTGTAGTAACATTGGATAAACAACTTAATTAATTAAGCTCTGATCACATAGGTGTTTATCATATAAGTGTTTATAGTTAAATTATTTTTATATTAAGTTGTTTCCAGAGAAATCCCGAAGAGCATGTAGAAATAAGCCAACACCTTAACACCTTAAGGACATGTCATAAGCGAGTTTTAAATAACAATCCGGGTTGAGTTGCAGTCGTGTAAAGAATTTCATTATTTCGATCCGTACAGGTGTTGTGACAATAATTACGACACTAATTGCAACTACACTAATTGCAGTTGTGGTGGTGTGAAGTAATCACAATTTATTCTTTATCATTAAAACTGTAAATAACTGTATCGTTATCGGTACTTTTCGATATTGTTTTGTAAATAATGGTATCGTTATCAGTACTTTTCGATATTATTTTGTCGCATCCATTTTTACAATAACGGACTGTTTAAACTCTTTATATAAATAAATGAGTTTAAATAAATTAATCATATTTTGGGGTTTTGGAATAGTTATATCATGATATGATTATTCTAAATAAATCAGATTAATTTTCAGTTCAAGGTAGATGGTGGTTTTTTCATTTGTAAATTAACGATACATACACTGTGATTAAAATTTTATTATATATAAAAAAATATAAAATCTGCTTATATTTATATTTGTTTTAAGCTAAATTTTGGCATTGTTGGTTGCTGATAGATACTTATTTCATCAAGGTTTCAAATCTTATTCTCAGAATATGCTATGAAAGATTCCTCATTACTTTTTTGGTTCTGTTTATTTTCTGTTTTGTGTAACTGTTGGTAACAAATGTGTGATTCAGGACAAATTGGTAGGGTTAGGTTTATGATGAAACACATGATGTGAACTCTTTTGTAGAGTATTGCTTTTTGGCATCTTGTAGTCCTAACTACCTTATTTGGCAAATTATGCTTGCAAGATGCGATTCTTTGTTACTACTTTGTACCTTTGCTTTAGGTACAAACATTGATTGGTCAAACTTTTGTAACCAGCAAACTTCTAATGGGGAAGAGCTCTAGTAATCTAAAGTTGATTCTTTGTGTATAAAGTTACAGAAATATTAAATCTATGTCACATGTCTTAGAAATATCGAATCTATTCTTGTGTTGCAATGCATGCATTGTTTTTCACTTTGCAGGTTTACTAACAACATCAATCACATTCATTTTATTTTTCATTTTGTGTCTGTAACTGCAGTTATGGATACTGCAGCAGGTCCAAGTCTCTATCCATTGCATCATAGCAAAACTATTCATCTGGTTGGTTGCAAATTTATCCTTGAAGCAGAATTGTATTTATTTTATCATACAAAAAATTGTGTTTTTAGCATTAGTCATAAAATCTTAAGCCTTACTCACCTCTGATTATATATATGAACTAGCGTTAAGTACTTATCTCTTTCTGAATGACATAATAATATGAAGTTCTATCTGATAAACAAGATTATGTACAACATGAAATTCAGTTCATAAAGATTGAATTTGGCATAATAATTCACGGACTTGTCATTTTTTCATTACATAAGTTAATAGTTTGTGTTGCAGCAGTTGTATTTTGGTTCTTGAGACCATTTATAATTTGCTATACTTTTGATAGCACTAATGTGTTTTATGACCTTATTATATACAGGTTAGGCATGCCCAAGGAGTTCATAATGTAGAAGGAGAAAAGAACCATGATGCGTACTTATCTTATGATTATTTTGATGCAAACCTAACCCCTCTTGGCTGGAAGCAGGTAGTTTCCAGTTGATTTTTTTTTAATGTCAAGTTGTCGAGTATTGTTAATGGTTTTTGTATTGTGTGGAATTCCTCAATGAAGTGATCAGAATGATCAAGATGATACTGTTGTACTTGTTAGAGACTGGTATTAGTATTCTGTCCTGGTATTTCCCCAATTTGATTTTTCACAAAAACCTGTCTATGCTAACTTGTTGTCGCACATACATCTATCTCTTGTTAGTTTTTTCCTGTTCAATTTTTATATTCGTTAAATGTCATGGTGAAATGCTTGTATGACAGGTTGAAAATCTGCAAAAGCATGTGAAGGCTAATGAACTTCCCAAAAAAATTGAACTAGTTGTGGTTTCCCCATTGTTAAGGTACTTATTGCAATTTTGAGTTCTGCCAAATCATATATACTTTTCACTTTGTTATCTTACTTCTTTTTCTGTATCTTATAAAAAATTGTGTATCCGAACTGGGTATGTAGTTTTAGGAGAAAAGATGATAAATATTTCGTGCGATGAGGTACAGGGATTGATTATAAAGGCACAGTTGGTGAGACAAATACAAACAAATTTGCTTCAACTTGGGAAAGAAATAGAAAAGAGGAAGTTATGAGATAAAACTAATTTAAATCGTATCTAAACTTCATCATTCAGATTTTAATCTGTCTAAACTATTACAGAAGTTCAACCCATAAGTCCTAATAAACTCTTACACCATCCCTCAAGTTGATGTGTATATGTCCTTCATGTTCAACTTATTTACTGTTGGAATTTCCGCCTTAATTGCGGTTTGCCCCTAGTCGCCTTGATTTTGGCATTTGGCTTGTCTTCATTGCAGCCCCCAACACCTTCATTGTGTTAGTGGTAGGAATCATTCGCACTTATCGATTCTATGTTTGCAGAAATCTTTTTTGATTGTTTTTTACTGTCATTTAGTGAGCAAATAAGCGTGTTTCTTTATTTTGAGCTATCATAAGTTGAAATTAAAACTATTGCATTGCAGGACAATGCAAACAGCTGTTGGAGTCTTTGGTGGGGAAGCATACACCGATGGAATTAGTGAACCTCCTCTGATGATTGAAAATGTGGGACACAGTGATCATCCTTCTGTTTCTGCTCTGAACTGCCCACCATTTATTGCAGTAGAGCTTTGCCGAGAGCAAATGGTACGATAAAATAGTGCCAAGGAATGATACCTTGACACAAACCTTTGACATTAAATTTGATGGTTAACACGGTTTAAATATCTGGTTAACGTGTATTTGTTGATAATTAATGAATATAACAAGGTGTTTTAGTTCATTAATCATCCACTTAGTTAAAAGTATTTGCTTTATAAATCAATTCACTTTTCTACAAATCCTTCTTTTGTAATGCAGGGACAACATCCTTGTGATAAGAGAAGAACTGTCGGCGAGTACCGACACATGTTTCCAGGAATTGATTTTTCATTGGTTAGTGATCTTTTGCTTCTCACCTTATGATATGGTCCAGCAGTTAATATGATTAAGTTTGTTCTGATGCATTGATTGCTATTAAATGTTTTTGAATCTGTTGGATTTGTGCTAAATATAATTCTTTATAGATTGAAACCGACGAGGACACTTGGTGGAAACCTGAAAGAGAGAAGAAAGAAGAAGTTACTGGTAGGGGACTGAAGTTTTTGGAATGGTGAGTGTGATTAAATAATTTCATTTTATCAAAAGCATTACTGCAATTCCCTTAAGTTAGAATTTCATATATATTTCATAAGTTTCTTTAATTGTTCAGGTTGTGTACACGTAAAGAGAAGGAGATAGCTGTTGTTACCCACAGCAGTTTTCTGTTTAATACCCTCAGTGCTTTTGGAAATGACTGTCACCCAAATATTAAGACTGAAATGTGCACACAGTAAGCATCTCTTCTTCCGAAAGTTTGACTATATTGGCTGTGTGACATCGACACAATACTGACATTTATGATTACGCTTAATTAATTTATTTTTTTAAATTATTATTCGTGTTGACATGTTTGTGCTCTTAGTGTAAGAAATAACAAGGTGGTTCTCTCAAAATGTCTAATTGTGAAATTTTGGTTTTCTGTTAACAGCTTTGCTAATTGTGAACTACGCTCCATGGTTATTGTTGATAAAGGGTAAGCATTTTCATAACTTGCATAACATAAAACTTATATTGAAGCTTATGCAGAAGATTCATTTGATTCATATGATTTATACATGTGCAGTATGGTTGGATCTAATAATTCAACCACCAACTATCCTGGCAAAATTCCTCATGGTCTGGATCTTCCTAGTGATGCTGCTGGCTAGATAAGCATTACTGTAATTCAAGAAATGGGCTGACCAAATAATTGTTCTTGGTCGTCTGTAACATGCCTCGGAATTTTCTTCAGTACAGTATATTGACTGATTTCTTCCTCGCATTTATGGTATAATATTTTTGTTTCTTAGGAAATAAAAATCTCTAAGAACAAATTTTAAAATTCCTTATAAGAGGTAGTAAGTAAATCAATTATTTTAATAGCTGATAATTTTTAAGATAAGAAAAATATTTTTTTCCATTTTCTTTCGGTGTTTGAAAAATTGAACCGAACCATCAGGTCAAACTGAAAATCGGGGGTCACGGATCTGGTTTGATTCCTGGATCATGCTATTGAATCGGTGGGAGTTGTCCAGAATGGGTCAAAATTGGTAAAAATGGGTGAACCGACGGTTTTGAAAATTCGACGGGTTAAATATATGCTTTATCTTTTCCAGACAAAATGATGCTATTCGATAATTTTTAAAAAATAAAATTAAAATAAAAATATTATTATATTTTATTCAAAATTTATTTCGAAAAAGTTTCTTTTGTTTGCAATTAAATTTTATTCAAAATTTATTTAGATTTGTATTTCATACAATTTTGTTAGGTGTGATAATTATATTTAGAATTTGAATTTAAATAATGAATATGTGAAATTTTGATATTTTAAAATTTTGTAGGTGTGATTATATTTTTTA
Source organism: Lathyrus oleraceus (assembly GCF_024323335.1). Taxonomy (NCBI): domain Eukaryota; kingdom Viridiplantae; phylum Streptophyta; class Magnoliopsida; order Fabales; family Fabaceae; genus Lathyrus; species Lathyrus oleraceus. The sequence continues at coordinate 156,377,852 of NC_066580.1, forward strand.
GAGCATGAGTCATATAATTTGATCGATTTAATAAATATATAGTATTGCAATAAAAGTTTGTTTATTCAACCGAAGTAACAAACTCGTGCGTCCATACGGATCAAGCATAGTCAACAAATATTAAATAAATTTAAAATAAAAATTATATACATGTATTTAAGAAATGTATATTATAAAAATTGTTTAAAAATATTTAGAGTGATGGTTAAGAAAGTGAGAGCAGCATTTTAGTTAACGGGACCACCCTCAGGTGCTGGTTAAGTTACAACAGGAGCACCATTACCCCCTATTGGATTCACTACAGGATTAGCATCATCGGCTCTTAGATTAGCCTGACGAGTTTCTTCCTGACCCCTGGCCAGATTCTGCATAATCTCTATGAGTTGGTCCATTTGCGCTCTCATAGTGATCATGTCCTCCCTGATAGCAGCTTGATTCTATTCCAACTTATTCATGATGATCTTCTGATTGCTACGGGTGTTGTATGGGTGTCGGGAAGTCAGCTTGACGATAATAGATTCTCTGAACAGAAGGTCAAGATAATAGTGAGATCAACTGGTTTTATTATGAAATGCATGAGGATGCGTGAACGATGCACGGATTATGCTTATTTTGTTCTTATTCTTGGGGAACCTTATATGATTTATAATGAATAGCAAACATTAAAAATGAAAGATAAAGTAAGCACACCGAATTCAAACAAGTCAAGCTTTTATTCATGATTCGAGATTACAATTACAGGAGATATAATACAGTAATTCAAAACATGACAAGGAAGATATATAGTAATGATCAGATGACACGCTTGGCCTTGCACTCTTTCAATTTCAACTCCTTAAGTTCGACCTTGAACCTCTTCATCATCCGCTCACAGAGGTAGACAACCCGAAGTATAGAATGAAAAGTACTGCTCTCATCTGCATCTTCTATGGCGTCTTCCAATCTCCAAGGAACCTCCCTGGTTAGCTCATTGCAAAACCTTACCAAGCAATCGTACTTAGCACGGTACATGGTGGCAGCAGGTTGTAAGAGGTTGTTGGACTTAGTATATGTATCCAAGAGATTGTTCAAGTGTGCTTTCTCATTGAGCCACCCCATACTCTCTTTCTTCAGAGCCTCGAATCGTTCTTTCCAGTGTTCGACACACTTTGTGGCAAGCTCAGCTTTTTAACACTTGTCCTTCTAAATATGAGGAGTGACATAGGAAGTTCGCACAACTTTTTCTTTAAGACGACGCTCCTGATCAGCTTTGGTATTGGCATTGTGGAGAGACAATTTAAGCTTTTTGATCTCAACATGAGTTCCATCCCTTAAGATCTTCTTCTCTTCAATAGCTAGTTCAAACCAATGGTGAGCTTCCCCACATTTTTTATCAGTTTGTTTTAGCTGCTTACAAAGCGAAGTTAACCCCAAGTCACCTTGGTATAGACCATCCTAATATTTATCTTTGAGATCCTCTTCTATCTTGGCTTTCTTCTTGCTTTCAGCCAAGAGTTCAGCATCATCTTCACTTTTCCTCTTGAGTTTTGTGTTACCTTTATCCACGGCATGGAGTTTAGATCGCAACTTTTCGTTTTCTCTGGTCAACTGTGTAAGCGTAGCTCTTAATGCATCAACTTCCTCCTTGGAAGCATGAATAGGCTCTGGCTCTGGTGGAGAAACCAAAATTTCAACACTTTAAGGCAACTTGACTTCCTTCACCCTTTTTATCACCCACTGGCGATAAGGTTCTTTTGCTTGGAAATCTCGCTTACCAAGTTTCCCCCTTTATGTGAATTAAAGTCCAAGCTCTCTTGATCTTCAATAATAAGTCTGGATTTTCTGTTCCCAAACCTAGCAAGACAAAGTCCTTTAGTGATTATGTATTTGGTTCAGTCTTCATTGGATATCTGAGTTGTCTCAAGGCCAATGATGGGTTATAGTTGATACAACCTCGAGGACCCATTAGAGGAACATTTGGAAAATCTCCACAACTAGTGGCAACTTGCTCAACCTTCCAAGCATGAAGATACCATACAATGGTATCTGAGGTAAGAGAAGCTAGCTTTTAGGACCACCTCATATCCTTCAGAAACTCTACCCATGGACCCTTCTGAGGTATATGAGATAGAAGCCATGAATACAACAGAGATGCACAACTCAAGACTATACCATTCTTCTTCTCGTGTCTGGTGTGAAGGTAGTAATGCACATCAGCCAACAAAGCAGGGACTAAATTCTTGGACAAGAATACGTTGATGGTAGAGGGATCCATGTAATCCTCTTTGGAAGAATGGTTGTCAGCACAAAATGACTTACGTGCCAGCGAAACTCCAAAAAGAATCTACTCCAAGCGGGGTCTTTGTACCTTCCCACCAAGACAACTACACTTGACGAGTTAATACGAAACTCCCTCATATCTTAGGTATACTCTCCAAGCCTGTGTATTGATCTTTTCACTCAAGGAACTGAAACCAACCCACAAGAGCACAAACAAATATATACACAGAAATATATAACAAGAATAGATAAAGGCAAGCAATATAGAGATAAACATCCAAGACAAAATGGATACATGCAAGCTAGGCTTGACTTGCTTAGGAAACCCCTCCCCAGCAGAGTCGCCAACAGTCGTGCTACGAAAAATACAGAGTCACCACCGCATTTTATTTATTCCAAAGTAAAGGGAAAATAGCGATAAAACCCCAAGAGAATAGTCTTCACAACCTAGAGCGGATTCGAAAGTCGGTTATGGAAGGAGAATGTATTAGCACCCCTCACATCTGTTGTACTCAATGGGAATCACTTGCTTGTTCTTCATGTGTATGAATGTTGTTATCTGAAGGTTACTTACTATCGGTTAATGGCAGAAATAAGTGGGGAAAATAAAATATAATTATTAATGTGCTCTCCAAGGCTTCGAACCCTTGTGCCTACTCATTCTTGTAATAAGGAAGTCAGAGCTCCATAGTTCTGATCATAAAACTGAGTGTTTGTTGGTTGTTTTTAATAGACAATGCTAAAGTTTGCGTTCTAGCGGTTAAATTGCTTATATTCTCACATCATCTAAGGCTTAAGTGTTTGTTTGTTTTCGGTAGAATTAATGTGCTTAGATCATATTCTAGCAGTTAAACATTACTTGTATGCTCGCGCATGGGAGGCTTAAGCTTTGTTCACGGTAGAACGAAAGTAACATGCCCTTTCTGAAAAGGTTTGGGAGGATTCCTTAAGGCATAAAATTGTATTTGATTGGTTATGGTTAATTTTAGCATGAACACAAGTATCAGACCACAAGCTAGGTACGACCGACAATCTGTATACTTGGGACTTGAGAGGACAGTTGCATCATAACCCCTCTTTTTCATCCAAAGAAGAGTTTGACTATGAAATGGTTTGGTGATTTTAATCATTGGTACTTAGAGGGAGACAAGTATCTAACCCTTGGCTAAGTACGGCCAACAATCATAATACTCGGGAGTTGAGAGGATACAGGGCATCCTAACCACTTTGTTTCTCTCTCAGAGCATCGAATTTGAACTCGTTTTTATTGTTAGGTGTTTTTAATGGAAGTTGAGTAATCGGGCCACAATCTAGGTACTACCGACAACCAAGTACTTGAGTGTAGTGCACAAGTACGTACACCCCACTTTTGCATTCCAGTTTATTTAGAAAATATTTAAAAATGTACTTGACGTTGGATCAAGCGTTTGAAATTTATTGTGAAAATATTTTTGTGAAGAATGGAGTTAGAGATAGAGATATGGATAGACTGAGAAGTGAGATATGAGAGAATATATGGAGAAGTGAAAGGGTTAATGGAATGGATAATGATGGAGAGGTACTTTACGTTGGATCAAGCACTCGTGTTGCTTTGAAGTGAGTTTGATTTGGAAAATACTTGACGTTGGATCAAATGTGTTTTTTGTCTTTTGAAAAGGTCTTTTTATCGTTTGATTTTATATTTTTATTTAGAATGCATTGAAAGCATTAAAGGAAGATAACCCTAAGCTATTAAACTTTCATGGGAAGGGGGGGCATATGGCCCACAATGAGGGTCTGGTACCAAAGAATACAAGGAAAGGGAATGGAATCCATACAAGTTACAAATCAAGTACCATGCCTAAAACAATCAAGTAGCATGGTATCCCCAAGTATAATCAGACAATACAAAGAAAATGATAAGTGTAATAAATGATGATGATGGGAACACAATATAGATTAGGCTTGAAGTCACATGATTCAAGTGAACACATAAGCAAAATGGAGTTAGAATGGAATCAATGTAAATGGAAAACAATGCATCAAAGTAATCATATTCAATGGAATAATAAAATAAAATGGAAATGGATTCAACATGGACAATTAATGAACATTAACCACATGAATATGATGGGAAATGATATCTACATAAGGCATAGTATCAAAACAAATTGAAATGGTATTTTTAATTTAACAAGATGATCACAATCCAATGGACAATTATGAATAGGTTAACCTAACGGAAAAGCCTGGAAAAATCAACATCTAAGCATGGCACATCATTATGAACCAAATCAACAAAATGAATTAGTATGGATTATCAAACCATATCACATTCTAACCTAATATAAAAATGTTCATGGTAATTAATCGTGATGATTAAATGGTGTCATATCTTAAATTTTTCCCCACCTAATTCATCTGCATTCATCCATGGACATTTATTCATTTACAATCATTCATCCATTCATCTGCATCTGAATTGATTCCTTAGAATCATTTCAATTGGTCATAAAGGTCACATTTTTCATACACAAGTCAATATTAACATTCACTTTGTTTGATTTGCCTTATTTTGACCAGTACATACATTCATCCATTCATGCGTTACATGTCCATAATCAGGAAGTGGTTTTGGATTTTGTTTAACCTTTATTAGTATGATTGCTTATGGTTTTTCTTTGTTATGAATTTTCATTATGCCTCTTTTAGTTGATTTTAATCAATTAGAATCACACTATAACTAATTTACGCATACATCTGTCACACACCGTGTTCATTCATACATACACTTTTCTATCATACATGTCCATATTTGGATCGTCTTGAATCACATGGAGTGTTTACTAGCATGGATGTTCATAGATTTGTTTAGTGATTTTAATTAAAGGGTTATCTCTAATTAATTAGAGGGGCATATGTCTTTGTATTCCTTTTTAAAATAAGATATGTCTCTCCGACTTCCCCTAGAAAAATCTCTTGCCTTTTCTACTCACCGCCTTAGCTCAACTATTCTTATTTTAATTGTGAACTTTGACGAGTTCCTTGTCCTGGGAAGACCTCTAGTAATGGAAATGATATATTGGAGTTACCCTCTATCATTCATTCGTCTTTTTTATTGTTGTTGTTATCCTTCTTACCTTTAGATCCGCTCACCGCCTCTTTGGTTTTCTTAGGAGATCCTTTTTCTGAGTGAAAGGATCATTTCTTTCTTGGCATCTCGTCTCACTTCTTATATTCTTTATTTCCTGATCATCTTTTTGACCGCCCTCTTGGGTGAACTAGGTGAGCCTCCCCTTCTTAATCAGCTATTCAATTATGCCATTCAAATGGATGCATTCATCAGTGTTATGGCCATGACTCTTATGGAAATATAAAAATATTTTTTGGCGGTTTTGGCAGACTCTTTTACTAGATAAGGGTTTCTTATTCCAGCTTATTTGAAGTCGGTGTTTTCACATTCTTGTATAATTTTATCCCTTGAGGTGTTCAGGGGGAGTATAGGATGAAAACCTGGTTAAGGTCCCTTGTCTCCATTGTCTCGAGGCTGGTTGTTGTCTATGTTGTTCCTCAACCATTTATTGGGTTTCCTTCTCCCTGACCCTTCTTTACTTCTTTGGATATGAGTTCTTCTTCATAATTGATGTAGGTTTGGGCGCTAGTTAAGAGATCATTTAAGCTACAAACTTCTTCTAGCCCTAGCTTCTCACGGAACTTACTGTTTGGTCACAATCTATTTTTAAATATCCAACATTTTAATTGTTGTTCACTGTCCCTACTTCTATCGCTACTTTTATAAACCAATCAATGTACTATCGTAGGGTCTCCTTCTTATTTTGTTGAATCTCACTGAGTACGATTATCATAGTGGCCTACCATTTTTAAGTAGTTAATTGAACAGTAAAAGAGTCACAAAGTTCCTTTCAGGAGTTTATGCTTTTGTTGGAAAGAGTCTTGAACCACGCATTTGTGACTCCTATAAGAGTTAACACAAATAGTCTGTATTGCATGGCCTCCCGAGCATGGCAGTAGTCGAATCTAGTGTCTAGATGCTCATCTGGTTCTCCCCAACCATCATAATTGTCCAACTTTGGAGGTTTCTTGAGAAATTCTAGGATCCTACTATTGAGGATGCGCTTTGAAAATAAAAGATTGGATCTAGTGCATCATTGTTGTCTAGAACAGAGAAAGGGAACCAAAAATAGTTGATGATGGAGTGAATCAAGGTTCAGATACAACGAAATATGTTTCTAATAAAGTCGAGTTTGTGGACTTGCAGGGTTAGCACTCCAATGACCAAATCATTGAATGAATGAGAAATAGTTTGAAAGTAAGAGTAAATAGAATATGTGCATCTGACGCATGTAGAGCTTTATATGAATAATGTGATTAAAGCTACCTATGCTTAATATGGTGCTTTGATGGAACACAGTTAGGTTATATTTAATAGTGGGAGAAGGCTAGAATTATGTGTTATATGCTTGAGCAAGGTCACACTTGTTCCTCGCGCCTTTCCTGTGGTGTTTGCAATTGGGCCTTTATATGTGTGTCGTGTGAATGACATTGGACAAAATGTATACATATCAATGTTATTGTATTTATTAACTGATTTATACATATAAAAGAGCGTTTGTTTTACGAATACAAAATTATATGTGGGAATACTTTTCCATGAATTTAATGGAAATTCCATTCCTATAAATTTTTAAAAAAATGAATTTGGTTAACCATTTTGAACACTTGTGAATTTTTTTAAGCATGAGAATTATACATTAGAATTCTTAAAACACTCCTAGTGTGTGTAAGAATTTTTTTATCTAAATACTACTTAATATGAGATATATGCAATTTAAAAAATACAAAAATATTAGTTATGTAGAAACTTGATAAATGATAATGTATAATATTAGAACTATTTAACAAAAACAAATTAGAGAGAAAATCGGGAAAAAATGTCTCAAATCTAAAACAATCAATCAATCATCACATAACTAATTGAGGATAAAATAGTATATTAACAAAAAATGACTCCAATTGTTTGGGAATGAAAGTTTTATGAAAATTTTCCACCCTCGTCAAATCAAAGGAAAATTAAAATTGAGCCTACATAGAAATACCGTCTTTGAGCAGTTTATAGATTATTGATAGTTGTGGTAAATTCTCTAATGTGCCTCTCATTGGTACACAAGGAGGAGTTAACTACAACCTTGCTTTGGCTCGCCGTCAACTTGGGTTCCTCTTGAGAGACAAACCTAATAACATGTTGTTAGAAGGTTTTTTCTATCAAGAGGGTAAAGATCCCCAACATTTAAAGCATAAGATTGTGCATGCTTGGCATAATGTGCATAGGAAAGGAAGATCCGAGTTTGGTTCGCGCAATTGTGTAGCTTTGGAAGCTTACACTCTTTGGGTGAGGAAGAGAGCTTTGGAGTTGAAGATGCCTTATCCTTGTGAAAGACCTATGTCTATGGTTGTGGTTGAGCCATTAACTCTCCCTAACCAAGATGTAGAGGAGTTGGAAGACACGTTCGTCAAGATGAAGCAAGAGAAGGACATGTGGGAAGAGCGTTTCTGTGCTTTGAGCAAAAAGCATGAAGAGTTGCAGTTGGAGTCTAAGGACAAAGATGCACTTATTAAGCTACTTGAAGACCGAGTGACGAAGAGACAGAGAGAGCCAGAGGTTTCATCTTCTAGCATGCCTCAGCCTTCCGTTGCTTGGAAGAAGATTATTGATCAACTTATCCTCGGGAAGACTCAGATGAAGGCTTCTTTTGAGACCGAGATCCATCGCATTCGAAGGAAGTACGCGCCTATAGCCAGATCTACTGACATTGTTGTTAGGGATCCTTAGGATGACTAGTCTCTTTTTCTCTTGTATTTTTCATTTGGTTTCTAAAATTGTACTCAATGTAATCCTTCCAATTTATATAAATAAAAAGAGATTTTCGGTCATATCCAAATTGTTGCAATTGCTATTTAAATATATTTTCAAATGATATAGTAAGTTCCTTGAAAATAAAAATAATCAAGCATTGCATTTCATGCATCATTTGTATAAGCAGGTTTTTGCCAGATGTCTTATTGGTGTTTGTTTTGTACTTCAGCTAAGCTGACTCACCAGTACAATACCCGAGCCAATCATCTGAAAATCATGGAGCAACTAGAGCAAGAGAACATAGAATTAAAGGACGAGATCGCCCGCCTGACTGCCATGATGGAGTCAATTCTTGCTGCTCAGAGTCAATCTTCTCCAACGCTCGCAACTCCTCCTGCGAGGACTGTTATTTCAGAGGTTGCTACCTCTACCATGCCTGTTGCTGCCGCTCACTTTGCACCAACTATGCCTGTAGGATTCCCATGGGGAATGCCGTCCAACTTTGTGCCCAAAGGCTTTGCATCTACCTTTGCTTCCATGCCGGCATCTAGCCCGGTCATGTCCGTGCCACCTCCCGTTGTGCACACCTTGCCTCGCGTAGAGGACACCATTTATCACTCCGAGCCGTCTGAGGGTCCGGATGTCTACGAGAAAATGGATGAAATGAAGAATCAGTTTCTTGAGTTGCGCAAGGAATTGAAGACACTGAGAGGTAAGGATTTGTTTGGGAAGAGTGCTGCTGAGTTGTGTTTAGTACCCAACGTCAAGATCCCGGTGAAGTTCAAAGTGCCTGACTTTGAAAAACATAAGGGGAACTCTTATCCGCTCAGTCATCTTGTGATGTATGCTCGTAAGATGTCTACTCAGACTGACAATGATCAATTGCTTATTCACTACTTCCAATTTAGTCTGACTGGTGCTGCGCTCCGTTGGTACATGGGGTTGGATAGTGCAAGCATTTGCACTTTCAATGACTTGGGGGAGGCTTTTGTCAAGCAGTATAAGTATAATGTGGACATGGCGCCTGATCGAGACCAGCTGAGGTCTATGTCTCAGAAGGACAAAGAGACATTTAAGGAGTACACGCAGAGATGGAGGGAATTGGCTGCCTAGATCACTCCTCCTTTAGAGGAAAAAGAGATGATAAAGATCTTCTTGAAAACTCTGAGTTCATTTTACTATGAAAGAATGATTGCTAGTGCCCCCAGTGACTTTACCGAAATGGTAAACATGGGGATGAGGCTTGAGGAAGGAGTCCGAGAGGGACGTTTGTCAAGAGATGAAGCATCAACAAGCAAGAGATATGACAGTAATTTCGGCAAGAAAAAGGACAGTGAAACAAATGCAATTTCAAGTGGGAGGCAGAGGAGGCCTCAGATCAGAAGAAATCCACCATCCCGTCAACATCATCATCATCAAGTATCTTCCGTTATCCCGGTATTTTCTAATCAATAAACAACTCCAGTTCAATAACAACAACATCAACCGCAATAACCGCAACAACGAGCAAATACCTACAACAACAACAATACCAACAACAATCATCATCAACAAAACTTTGAGAGGAAGAAGGTCTCTCTCGACCCGATTCCTATGTCTTACGCAGAACTCTATCCATCCTTGGTTCTCAAGAACCAGATCCAACCAAGAAACCCGCCACAGATTCCAGAACCACTACCTATGTGGTATAAGCCTGAGCTCCGGTGTGCTTTTCATCAAGGAGCACCCGGACATGATATTGAAAATTGTTATCCGCTCAAGTATGAGGTTCAAAAATTGATGAAGAGTGGTATGGTGTCCTTCGAGGACCGTGCGCTGAATGTAAAAGCAAATCCGTTGCCCGCTCATGGGAACTCTTCTATGAATATGGTGGATGATTGTCTTGGAGAGTTTAAAGTTTTTGATGTGCGGTTTATCCGAAGATCCTTGGTGCAGATGCATAATGATGTTTGTTTGGTAAGTGATTGTGAGCACGACCATGATGGTTGTGATGTTTGTAGTGTTAACCCAAGGGGTTGTGGAGTTGTGAAAAGGGACATCCAATGACTGATGGATGAAGGCATGATTCAAATTGTTCAATCCCGTCATGTAGATGACGATGTTAATGTCATAGTGCCTGTTTTCAAGCAGCCTGAGAAGTTGGTAATCCAGTATGACTCCAGTAATAGCAACAGTCAAAGATCAGTATCGTCGTTGGTAATACGGTTATCGGGCCCAGTCCCATATTCATCTGATAAAGTTGTGTCGTATCAGTATAATGCTACAATGATGAAGGATGGTCAAGAGGCCCCGTTACGTATGACTAGTTCAGTAGTGAGCATTGCTGATGTTACTAAGGTGACCCGTAGTGGTCGAGTGTTTGGGCCGGTGTTCCCAAAGGATAAAGAAGAATCAGTTGTGAGTAGGAAGGTGGAAGTGCCTATTGAAGACTTAGTTGGCTTTTCAAAAGGTAAGTCTGGTGAATCCAGCAATTTGAAACCAAATGATGATGATGAGGTACTTCGGTTAATCAAAAGAAGCGAGTTTAATGTGGTGGAGCAACTGCTCTAAACCCCCTCAAAGATCTTAGTGTTGTCTCTGCTCATGAATTCCGAAGCACACAGAGAAGCACTGCATAGAGTTCTAGAGCAAGCGTTCTTAGAACATGATGTTACAGTGGATCAATTCGATCATATTGTGGCTAACATCACTTCTTGCAATAATCTTAGCTTCTATGATGAAGAGCTCCCCGAGGAGGGCAAAAACCATAATTTGGCTTTGCACATCTCAATGAATTGCAAAGAGGATGCTTTGTCAAATGTGCTTGTTGACACCGGTTCGTCACTAAATGTGCTTCCAAAGTCAACTTTGTCAAAGTTATCTTACCAAGGAGCGCCCATGAGGTATAGCGGCGTAATCATCAAAGCTTTTGATGGTTCGCGCAAAATGGTTATTGGTGAAGTGGACCTTCCAGTCAAGATAGGTCCGAGTGATTTTCAAATTACTTTTCAAGTAATGGATATCCACCCAACCTACAGTTGCTTGTTGGGAAGCTGTTACTTCAACTTTGCACCAGAAGCTCAAATTTGTGAAGAATGGCAAGCTAGTGATTGTTGGTGGAGAGAAAGCGCTGTTGGTTAGTCATTTGTCATCTTTCTCTTACGTTGAAGTTGAGGATGAGGTTGTAACTCCATTCTAAGCCTTATCTATTGCTGCTGAAAAGAGGGTTGGGGCACCTATGTCCTCATTGAAAGATGCTCAGAAGATTGTGGAAGAAGGCAATGTTGATCAGTGGGGGTGCATGGTAGAGGTCTCCGACAACAAAGGCAGAATCGGTTTGGGGTTCCAAAAGGGTTCATTAACTGCAAGGACTGAAGATATGCAACTTAGCTTCCGTAGCGGAGGGTTCATTCATGACAATGAACAACACTTAGCTGCTGTGCTAGAGGATGACAAAGAGGAAGACTGCACCAATTTTGTGACGCATGGAAAGGCTTGCGACAATTGGAGTGCTGTTGATATTCATGTTATTTTGCATCGATCTAAGTAATTGCTTTTATATGGTTTTAAAATCCTTCTCCTATGCCTAAGGGAGAAGTGAACATTGTTTGGGCATTTTCAAATTGATCATTAATAAAATTAATTCTATTCATCCACATCTATGATGTTTATTTTTACTTTTTGCTTTATTCTGAAAATGGTAATCACAAAAAAACATAAATAAACAATATAATTGTCCATCTGCATAATATTTGGTCGTAAATTCACTTCTCTAAAATCAAAATATCAAATCATTATGCAAGTTGGTTCCTAACCCCATTGAATACAATGATCCTTCTCCTTCTCCAAATTTTGAATTCCCTGTGTTTGAAGCCGAGGAGGAAAGTGATGTAGAAGTGAGTGATGAATTATCTCGTCTTCTTGAGAAAGATGAAAAGACCATTCAGCCGTTCGAAGAGCAGGTCGAGTTAGTCAATTTGGGTTCCGAGGATGATGTGAAGGAAGTCAAGATTGGGTCTCGCCTGTGTTCAGATGTCAAGAAGGGGTTGATTGATCTTCTTCGAGAGTATTCAGATGTGTTTGCTTGGTCCTATCAAGACATGCCTGGTTTGGATTATGAGATTGTGGAGCACAGATTGCCGTTGAAGCCAGAATGCCCGCCAGTCAAGCAAAAGTTGAGAAGAACACATCCTGATATGGCTGTGAAGATCAAAGAGGAAGTGCAGAAGCAGATTGATGACGGTTTCCTTGTAACTACTGAGTATCCGCAATGGGTGGCCAATATTGTGCCAGTGCCGAAGAAAGATGGAAAAGTCCGCATGTGTGTTGACTATAGAGATTTGAATAAAGCCAGTCCGAAAGATGATTTCTGTCTGCCACACATTGATATGTTGGTAGACAATACTGCTAAATTCAAAGTCTTTTCTTTCATGGATGGATTTTCCGGGTATAATCAGATCAAGATGGCACCCGAAGATATGGAGAAGACCACATTCATTACACCTTAGGGAACATTCTGTTATAGAGTGATGCCGTTTGGTCTAAAGAATGCCGGTGCAACTTACCAAAGAGCAATGACTACTCTCTTTCATGATATGATGCATAAAGAGATCGAAGTATATATAAATGAAATGATTGCTAAATCTATTGATGAGGAGGAACATGTTGAGCATTTGTTGAAGCTATTCCAACATTTGAGGAAATATAAACTCCGCTTGAATCCTAATAAGTGTATGTTATGTGTTCGTTCTGGTAAGTTGTTGGGCTTTATTGTTAGCGAGAAGGGTATTGAAGTTGATCCTGCCAAGATCAAAGCAATACAAGCGATGTGTGCGCCCAAAACTGAGAAGCAAGTCAGAGGTTTTCTCGGCCGCTTGAATTATATTTCCAGATTCATTTCCCACATGACTGCCACATGTGCTCCTATATTCAAGCTTCTTCGGAAAGATCAGTCTTGTGATTGGACTGAAGATTTCCAGAAAGCTTTTGACAATATTAAGGAATATTTGCTTGAGCCTCCGATTTTGTCTCCACCTGTTGAAGGAAGACCGTTGATTATGTATTTGACTGTGCTCGAAGATAGTATGGGTTGTGTTCTTGGTCAGCAAGATGAGACTGGAAAAAAAGAATTTGCGATCTACTACCTCAGTAAGAAGTTCACCGATTGTGAGACTCGGTATTCTATGCTTGAGAAGACTTGTTGCGCGTTGGCTTGGGCTGCTAAGCGTTTGCGTCAACATATGTTGAATCATACCACTTGATTGATATCCAAAAGGGATCTAATCAAATATATATTTGAAAAGCCTGCTTTAACTGGGAGGATTGCCCGTTGGCAGATGTTGCTATCAGAGTATGATATCGAATATCGATCTTAGAAAGCGATCAAAGATAGTATCTTGGCTGACCATTTGGCTCACCAACCGATTGAAGATTATCAGTCAATGCAATATGATTTTCCGGATGAAGAGATTTTGTACTTGAAAGTGAAATATTGTGATGAACCATTGGTTGAAGAAGGGCCAGAAACTGGTTCCCGTTGGGGCATGGTATTTGATGGAGCTGTTAATCAATATGGAAATGGCATTGGGGCAGTGATTATTACTCCTCAAGGCACGCATCTACCATTACAACTAGATTGACTTTCAAGTGTACAAACAACATGGCAGAATATGAAGCTTGCATTATGGGGCTTGAAGAGGCCATGAATCTCAGAATCAAGTATTTGGATGTCTTCGGTGATTCGGCTTTGGTTGTGAATCAAATCAAAGGAGAATGGGAGACAAATCAACCCGGTTTGATACCATATAGAGATTATGCGAGGAGGATTTCAACTTTCTTTACAAAGATTGAGTTTCATCATATCCCTCGAGATGAAAATCGGATGGCAGATGCTCTTGCAACGTTGGCATCAATGATTGTGGTGAAGTATTGGAACGAAGTTCCCAATTTATCCATAATGCGTCTTGATAGGCCATCTCATGTGTTTGCTGTTGAGGAGATCAAAGATGAGAAGCCGTGGTATTATGACATCAAATGTTTCCTCCAAAGTCAGATTTACCCGCCTGGGGCATCTTTGAAAGATAAGAAGACTTTGAGAAGATTAGCCGGTAATTTCTACTTGAATGGTGATATATTGTACAAGAGAAACTTCGACATGGTTTTGCTTAGATGTGTGGATAGACACGAAGCAGACTTGTTGATGACCGAAGTGCACGAAGGTCCCTTTGGTACTCATTCCAACGGACATGCAATGGTGAATAAGATGTTGCGAGCAGGTTACTATTGGCTGACAATGGAATTTGATTGTTGGAAGTTTGTGAAGAAATGCCACAAGTGTCAAATTTATGCTGATAAGATTCATGTTCCTCCGACACTATTGAATGTTATCTCTTCCCCACGACCCTTCTCCATGTGGGGAATTGATATGGTTGGGATGATTGAACCCAAAGCTTCGAATGGACATCGTTTCATTTTGGTGGCAATTGACTATTTCACAAAATGGGTTGAAGCGACATCGTATGCAAATGTAGCCAAGCAAGTTGTTGTAAGGTTTATCAAGAATCGGATCATATGCCGTTATGGTGTGCCAAGAAAGATCATTACTAATAATGGATCGAACTTGAATAATAATATGGGGGAAGCTCTTTGTAAAGACTTCAAGATTGCACATTACAATTCTTCTTCCTACAGACCCAAGATGAATGGGGCCGTTGAAGCTGCGAATAAGAACATAAAGAAGATTATCCAAAAGATGGTTGTCACATACAAGGATTGGCATGAGATGCTCCCATTTTCTTTGCACAGGTATCGTACATCCATCCGCACTTAAACAGGGGCAACCCCTTTCTCTCCTGTATATGGTATGGAAGCAGTACTCCCCGTAGAGGTTGAGATTCCTTCATTGCGTGTGCTCATGGAAGCCAAGTTGACTGAGGCTGAATGGTGTCAAATTAGGCTTGATCAGTTGAATTTGATTGAAGAGAAAAGATTAACTGCCATGTGTCATGGTCAGTTGTATCAGCAAAGGATGAAGAAAGCTTTTGATAAGAAGGTCAGACCTCGTGTGTTCAGAGAAGGTGACCTTGTGCTCAATAAGATTTTGATGTTTAAGCCAAATTCTAGAGGGAAGTGGACTCATAATTATGAAGGAACATATGTTGTTAAGAGAGCCTTTTAAGGCGACACATTGATACTTACAACTATGGATGGTGAAGAATTCACTCGTCCTGTGAATGCAGATGCAGTCAAGAAATACTTCGCCTAAAAAAGAAAAGAACAACTCGCTAAGTTGAAAACCCGAAAGGGCGGCTTAGGTAAAAATGAGCGTCTCGGTGGATTGAAAACTCGAAAGGGCGATCCAGGCAAAATTTAGAGACATAAAATAGAAAGAATTTCCCGATAAGTTGAGTACCCCACCTTGGGGCAACTTATGCAAAAATTAGGGATTATGGAAAGTAACTGCGTTCTGCTGATCTTCAGTGTTTTGAAGACTTGATTGAGCACAAGGGTTGACATCAATTCATCACCCCGATAGTGGTCAAGAGCACAACGAATATTAAGAGTTGGTAGAAGGATTAAGGATCAGTTGTATTCAATGTAACCCTTTTCCATGTAAATTACCATTTTCAGCTTTGTAAAAATATATGGAGTCTTGTCATTTACAGACTACCATTCTATCAAATAAAGTTGAGCTTTTATCCAATTGTTTCTACTCTTATTTATTTCAGCCAATAGTTTAAATTTTATTATGATCATTTTTCGAAAATTTAAATTTTTTAATCAAAATCTCTTTTTCTTAAAACATATAAAAGCAAGAATTTTCCAAAGCAATTGAAAAGGAATATCAACAGCATTTCGATGGATAACAAGTCCTTGAGTCCGAAACATCATAGGTTCCCCAAGCAATTAAGCCTTCGGGTATCCTTAGACGGTTGTGTTGGTTCAGTTCCTCGGCGGAGTTTTGTTTCCCCAATGGAGCTTTGTTCCTTTTCCCTAGCTGAGTTGGCTGATTCAGGTACCCTGCGGCTTGTCTCCCCCGACAGAGTTTCTGCATTCCCTAGTGGAGTTTGGGTTTCCTTCGGTAGAGGTGGTTGATCTCCCCAGAAGATCGCATTTGGTTTCCCCGCCAATCGCCTTTCGACTTGCTCCCCAGTCAGAGTTTCCTCCTGGTTTCTGAGCAGTTTATTTCCCTGTAGGGTTGTCTCCTATTTTTATGGTGTTGACCTAAAATTCCCCATAGGTTCGATGATATTTCTTTTTTCTCAGAAGATCTCCTCCTTCCCCAATTAGGGTTGAGCTTTTTGGATTGATGATCTCTCTGTTCTCCAGCAGTTGTCTCCATATTTTGTGGATTGACCGAGGATTGTACTGATAATTCAATTTCTTTGCGACACCTGTGTATCCTTTGTGATCATTCTTGTTAGCATAATCATCATATATATATACATTCATATAATTTCATAATTGCATATTTGCATATCTGATTAACTTGTTGGTTTGAGATTCTCATTCCATGTATGGCGGTACTTTATCCCCATACAAATTCTGGTGTCTGTTGTAACACCCCTTTTTCTACCCCAAATTATTTAACATATAATCAGAGTAAATAAGCACGCATATAAAGAAAAGGGCATCACAACGACGTTTTCGAAACTTAATCTTTCAAAAACCAACAATACTCCTGGTCATTCAAAATAACACATTTCGCTCCTCATGAATATTCAAGCAATATGCGTTCGCAACGGAAAATAAAGAATACTCATGTATTTCATAATATGATCCATGTCCCATACCATGATCACCTCTCAATAATCACTCCAAATAAAATAATTAATGACATAAAGCATATCAAAATAAGATATGAGTTCAATACCACTAATCTACCCAGTGTTACATGACCAGAGCATCGACTCATTACCTAATTTCAAACTAAATACGGAAACTCTCCAGCTATTCTTGAGCGAGCTACCGTCCACCTACTCCAGCAATACTACTCTATAGTATCTGCACGATACCCATGTAAAGGTAACATTCAAACAGAAAGGGTGAGAATTCAAATCATCATGAAATAGCATAATAAGGCACAATGAATTAAAACACAATTTAAGAATTCATCACACTTGGTATAATCACGTCAATAATATTAACCAACAATCATCTCACATATTTCAAACGTACATCGCATCCACATCAATACATGCATTCAATGATCACATAACTATAGACGACTCAATGCAAGACAATGTGACTCTATGCATGTGGTACCTCAATGTGAACTCAAAGTTTCACCGCTTTCCGATTCAATATCTAGAATCCAAGCCACGCTTCCGATCCGGACAAGACCAAAGCCCTACGTCTGTTTCCAATGAAGGATCACCGCTTAATACTACGCCTAATCCCAATTAAGGATTAACGTCTGCTACGTCTGTTTCCAATGAAGGATCACCGCTTAATACTACGCCTGATTCCAATTGAGAATCAACGTCTGCTCATGTGAACCCACAGTTTCACCACTTCCACAATGAAGTCAACCATGCTATGAATGAATGCACACATACCAACACATATGCAATTAAGACCATCTATATACCGTCTTAACATCCCATATATCACCATGACTCACAATTGGTACATATACACATTCATCACAACACATCAATTACGATTACATATACACATCCATAACCATAAATCATTCACAATTCAATAATGGTATACATACACATTCATACAATATATTATTCACCAATATAGGCCAATCATCAAATATGTACACATAGGTTTCATTCCAAAACGCACACAACATTTAAATATCAAATTTTCACTTTTCAAACAGTGTTAACCGGTTAACGCCCTGGGTTAATCGGTTAACGCAAAACAGAATTCAATTTTTTCAATATCGTAACAGTGTTAACCAGTTAACGCCCTGGGTTAACCGGTTAACGCAAAACAGAATGTTGTTCCTGCGCTAACACGAAACAGAATGCAGATTTCCCCGCATTTTTCATCGTTGGAGGACTTCCGGACCTCCGATTTCGATTCCGTAAAAAGCTACACGTTCAGAAAATTATGACTCATCCAAATATATATTCATTCACAGTTTTAACATCATTTAATCATCACAATCCAGAGTATTTATCAAGGCCTAATAATTCCAAAACCATGCCAATTAAGGATTTCAACCTAAAACATGTTCCTACCCATTGATCCAATCATACTAACCCACAATGATAAGGATTTCCCGCCTTACCTTGTCAATTTGATGGAAACCTTGACTCCTCTCGCTTTTCCTCTCCTCTTTCTCTATTGCCTTCAGTGCTCAAGTGAATTCTAATTCTCACTTCCTTCACTCTTACTATTTATAATAGTATTCTAGTTGGGCTTAAATCATCTAATTTAATCACTAGGCCCAATAATACCTAATATTTAAATACCTCTATTTAAATTTAAATAATTAACCACTCACTATGCAACCAAGTTAATTAATTAACACTCCACATAATTAAATTAAAATTATAATAATAATAGTATAATAATTCAATACTAAAAAAAAATGGGTTGTTACAACTCTCCCCCACTTAAAAGATTTTCGTCCTCGAAAATTCCTCAAACGAACCACTCCGGATACGATTCCCTCATCTTATCCTCGAGTTCCCACGTAATATTTCCATTGGCGACTCCGCCCCATATCACTTTTACCAAAGCAATCTCCTTACCACGAAGCTTCTTCACTTCTCGATCTTCAATCCGCACAGGTGATGTATCAACCGTCAAATTATCCCGTACTTGCACATCATCTAATGGAACAACATGCGATGGATCCGCAATGTACTTCCTCAATTGGGACACATGGGATACATCATGAAGATTAGAAAGTGATGGTGGTAATGCAATCCGATATGCCACTTCACCTATCCTCTCAGAAATCTGATAAGGACCAATGAAACGCGACGTCAACTCTAAATCATGCGTCGGATAATTCTTCTCATGAACCTTGAGTTGCCTTGAAGCATAAGCTACCACTTGCCCCTTTTGCATCAGAAAACCTCCCAAACCCAACAAAGAAGCATCGCAATACACCACGAAGATTTCTAACGGATTCGGTAAAATCAAAATAGGAGCCGTAGTCAATCTTCTCTTAAGCTCTTGAAAATTCGCTTCACACTGCGAAGTCCAAATGAAAGCTTGACCCTTCCTAGTCAACTGCGTCAACGGTAACGATAACTTAGAAAATCCCTCAATGAACTTCCTATAATAACCAGCCAAACCAAGGAAACTTCGAATCTCAGCAACAGACTTAGGAGCTTCCCACTGAGATACAGCTTCGATCTTCGTAGGATCCACAGAAATCCCACCGCTCGAAATCACATGTCCAAGAAAACTTACTTCACTCAACCAAAATTCACATTTAGAGAGTTTAGCAAACAACTTCCTCTCTTTCAACACCGATAACACAACCTTCAAATGCTCTGCATGATCCTCTTCGCCCTTGGAATAAATCAATATATCATCGATGAACACAACTACAAACTTATCCAGATAATCATGAAAGATTCTATTCATATACTCCATAAATACACCAGGTGCATACGTCACCCCAAAAGGCATCACGGAGTACTCGTAGTGACCGTACCTTGTCCTAAAAGCAGTCTTCTGAATATCCTCATCCTTTACACGAATCTGATGATACCCAGACCTCAAATCAATTTTGCTAAACACACGAGCTCCAATCAGCTGATCCATCAGATCGTCAATCCTCGGAAGTGGATACTTGTTCTTAATTGTCACTTTATTCAATTGTCTATAATCAACACATAATCTCATAGAACCTTCTTTCTTCTTGACCAATAGCACAGGTGCACCCCACGGCGACACACTAGGACGAATAAACTGCTTCTCGAGTAAGTCTTCAAGTTGACTCTTCAACTCTTTCAACTCAGAAGCGGACATTCGATAGGGAGCCATCGATACAGGACTAGTCCCAGGAACTAAATCAATCGAAAACTCGACCTCTCGTTCCGGCGGTAAATCACTTATATCTTCCGGAAATACCTCCGCAAATTCACAAACTATTGGCAGTTCTTCGATCGTCCTCTTCTTCCGAATATCCAAAGTTGCCAACAACATAAACAACTCGGCACCATCTTGCACCGATTCATCAACTTGCTTAGCAGACACACACCAATCTTCCTTAGCATCAACCTCAGGAAAAATAACCGTCTTCTCGAAACAGTTGATATACACCCGGTTAACTTTTAACCAATTCATACCCAAAATCACGTCGAGTTGCTCTAACGGAAGACAAACTAAATCAATTCCAAAATCCCTACCAAATATACTCAACGGACAATTCAAACACACATAGGAAGTAGAAACAGAACCCATAGCAGGTGTATCAATAATCATACTTCTACGCATATCAGATAATATGAGATTCAACCTCTTAGCACAATCCAAAGAAATGAAAGAATGTGTTGCACTGGTATCAATAATGGCAATCAAAGGTGTACCATTAATAAAGCACGTACCTTGGATTAGTCTATCATCGGTAGTGGTCTCCGCACCAGACAATGCAAACACCTTTCCCTTCACTTGCTCCTTCTTCGGCTTATCACGTTGCGAACTAATGTGACCTTTCTCACCACAGTTGAAACAAGTTACGTTCGAACCAACCCTACACTGGTTTGCTCTGTGATCCATCCTGCAACAATTGAAACACTTCCCAGAATCTCTACTACACTCCGTAGCACGATGGCCTTCCACACCACATTTGAAGCACTTAAGTGGAATAGAAGATACTCCCCCACTTGGCTTCTTGCCAACACTAGATTGTCTCCTCTTGTCATCATATGGTTTTCCCCGATCTTGGTTTTTCCCCTTCAGACTCTTGTAGACAGAAGCACTCTCCCTACTATCCTCGTCATAAATCCGGCTCTTGTTAACCAATTCTGTAAAACGAGTAATCTGTTGGTAACCAATGGCCTTCTTGATATCATGTCTCAAGCCATTCACAAACTTCAAACATTTAGATCTCTCAGCATTAGCAGTATTGTAATGAGGACAATACTTGATAAGCTCCTGAAATCTGGCAGCATAATCAGCCACGATACCATTTCCTTGCTTCAATTCAAGGAACTCCACCTCTTTCTTCCCACGACAATCTTCTGGGAAATAGTTCTCCAAGAAGGTATCACGGAAAAGAGTCCAAGTAACTTCAATGTTGTCTTCTTCGAACCTCTGAAGAGTGTTATTCCACCAATCTTCAGCTTCCTTCTCAAGCATATGGGTACCAAACTGCACTTTCTGAGCATCAGTACAGTTCATGACTCTGAAGATCTTCTCAATTGCTTTCAGCCAAGCTTGGGCTTTCTCAGGTGCATGCTCACCCTCAAAGATAGGAGGATTGTTCCGCTGGAATCTCCCCAAAGCACGGAACTCATCATCATCTCCCTTTTGGTTACCGGCATTCTCATTCGCTTGATGGGCATTCGCTTGATGGATCTGACCCATGGATTCAGCCAGCATCCTCAGCGCCTCAGCAATGGCATCGTCATTCCTGCCTGCAACCATTGTCCTAACAACCCGAAACATCAAACAAACAGTATCGATCATGTCAGATACACAAATCAAATACCACGGAAAACCTACTACTATTGACCAACTGGTCGACCATGCTCTGATACAACTAATTGTAACACCCCTTTTTCTACCCCAAATTATTTAACATATAATCAGAGTAAATAAGCACGCATATAAAGAAAAGGGCGTCACAACGACGTTTTCGAAACTTAATCTTTCAAAAACCAACAATACTCCTGATCATTCAAAATAACACATTTCACTCCTCATGAATATTCAAGCAATATGCGTTCGCAGCGGAAAATAAAGAATACTCATGTATTTCATAATATGATCCATGTCCCATACCATGATCACCTCTCAATAATCACTCCAAATAAAATAAAACAATTAATGACATAAAGCATATCAAAATAAGATATGAGTTCAATACCACTAATCTACCCGGTGTTACATGACCAGAGCATCGACTCATTACCTAATTTCAAACTAAATACGGAAACTCTCCAGCTATTCTTGAGCGAGCTACCGTCCACCTACTCCAACAATACTACTCTGTAGTATCTGCACGATACCCATGTAAAGGTAACATTCAAACAGAAAGGGTGAGAATTCAAATCATCATGAAATAGCATAATAAGGCACAATGAATTAAAATACAATTTAAGAATTCATCACACTTGGTATAATCACGTCAATAATATTAACCAACAATCATCTCACATATTTCAAACGTACATCGCATCCACATCAATACATGCATTCAATGATCACATAACTATAGACGACTCAATGCAAGACAATGTGACTATATGCATGTGGTACCTCAATGTGAACTCAAAGTTTCACCGCTTTCCGATTCAATATCTAGAATCCAAGCCACGCTTCCGATCCGGACAAGACCAAAGCCCTACGTCTGTTTCCAATGAAGGATCACCGCTTAATACTACGCCTAATCCCAATTAAGGATTAACGTCTGCTACGTCTGTTTCCAATGAAGGATCACCGCTTAATACTACGCCTGATTCCAATTGAGAATCAACGTCTGCTCATGTGAACCCACAGTTTCACCACTTCCACAATGAAGTCAACCATGCTATGAATGAATGCACACATACCAACACATATGCAATTAAGACCATCTATATACCGTCTTAACATCCCACATATCACCATGACTCACAATTGGTACATTATACACATTCATCACAACACATCAATTACGATTACATATACACATCCATAACCATAAATCATTCACAATTCAATAATGGTATACATACACATTCATACAATATATTATTCACCAATATAGGCCAATCATCAAATATGTACACATAGGTTTCATTCCAAAACGCACACAACATTTAAATATCAATTTTTCACTTTTCAAACAGTGTTAACCGGTTAACGCCCTGGGTTAATCGGTTAACGCAAAACAGAATTCAATTTTTTTCAATATCGTAACAGTGTTAACCGGTTAACGCCCTGGGTTAACCGGTTAACGCAAAACAGAATGTTGTTCCTGCGCTAACACGAAACAGAATGCAGATTTCCCCGCATTTTTCATCGTTGGAGGACTTCCGGACCTCCGATTTCGATTCCGTAAAAAGCTACACGTTCAGAAAATTATGACTCATCCAAATATATATTCATTCACAGTTTTAACATCATTTAATCATCACAATCCAGAGTATTTATCAAGACCTAATAATTCCAAAACCATGCCAATTAAGGATTTCAACCTAAAACATGTTCCTACCCATTGACCCAATCATACTAACCCACAATGATAAGGATTTCCCCCCTTACCTTGTCAATTTGATGGAAACCTTGACTCCTCTCGCTTTTCCTCTCCTCTTTCTCTATTGCCTTCAGTGCTCAAGTGAATTCTAATTCTCACTTCCTTCACTCTTACTATTTATAATAGTATTCTAGTTGGGCTTAAATCATCTAATTTAATCACTAGGCCCAATAATACCTAATATTTAAATACCTCTATTTAAATTTAAATAATTAACCACTCACTATGCAACCAAGTTAATTAATTAACACTCCACATAATTAAATTAAAATAATAATAATAATAGTATAATAATTCAATACTAAAAAAAAATGGGTTGTTACATCTGTCCTCCCTCAATTGTAGAGCATCAGCCCCTTAGGCAGAAAGACTTTAACCTTTCTTCTCTTCCCCACTGCGTTGTTTCCTCGTGGATGATTATTATTTCAGTTTCCTCCTCAGTTGTTTATCTGGATGGAACCATTCCCCTTGAGTTATGTCCTCATTGGGTTGAGTCTTGTTTGACTGTTTCTTTCCAGCTCTTACCTAGATAGATGCTTCGAGTCTCCTAAGAGTTTATTGCCCAGTAACTGGTAATATTCTTCTTAGTTTGCAGTTTGTTACTTCTTTCCCGAAGCATGGCAAAAGTACCCTTGTTTTTCTTCTCAGTAGAGTCCCTAGCGGATCTGATTCCCCAGGAAGTATATCCTTGATATGTTCATCCTAACCGTTGACGGATATCTTTATTTCCCCTACCAGAGTCTATCCTTAATATGTTCATCCTAACCGATGACAGATATTCTCACCTTTGGTATTCTACTTAGTAAAAAGGGTAGTTGTAATCCCTATTCTTGTTTCCCAGAGAGTTAATCCTTGATATGTGCATCCTAACTGATGACTGATTTCCTTCTCTTTGCGGTCTTCTACCCAGTAACTGGTAGTTGTAAATCCTGCTTTTTATCCCCTCTGCAGAGTTGATCCTTGATATGTTCACTTTAACCAGTGACTGATTCTCTCTCTTGGTATTCTATCCAGTAGCTGATAGATGTAATCCCTATTTTCTCCTCTCTCAGAGTCTATCCTTGATATGTTCATCTTAACCGGTGATAGATTTTCTCTTTAACGGTATTCTATCCAACATTCGATAGATGTAATTCCTACTTTTTGTTCAGTTGGTTTATCCTTGATATGTTAATCTTAACCGATGACGGATATCCTCCTTGACATTTCCCAGGCAAGTCTATCCTTGATATGTTCATCCTAACCGATGATGTATTTTCTTCCCTGTCGAGTTTATCCTTGATATGTTCATTCTAACCGATGACAAATACTTTCACCCTTGGTCTTCTGCCCAGTAACTGGTAGTTGTAAATCCTATTTTCTGCAGTTTCCCTAGCAAGGCTATTCTTACCTAGTAACCGGTAATGAATATTCCCTTCTATTGTTTCCCAGCGAGTCATCCTTGATATGTTCATCCTAACCGATGACAGATGTTCTCTCTGTCAGATCTTTATTGTCTCCTTACCCAGTAACATGTAATAGATAATAGATTTCCGCTCCTCCTGTGTTGAAGTTTATTTCTTCCCCAGTTGAGTTGAGTGCGTGTTTCCTTAGTGAAGTCGCTTTTCCTGCATGATTCAAGTACTTCAATTTTATCCTGACTTAATCGTATCCCCTGCAGATGTTGTTGTTCCCTGGCTGAGTTCTTTCCATGTTTGTATGGAATTCCTCGAGTCCCCCATTAGTTTTAAGTCGTAGCCTAGCCTACGCATAACTCCTTTTCCCCCCCATAATCTTTGTCTCCTCAGTGAGTTTTCCTTACGGAATACATTATGCTCTTGTGGACTTTCGGTCTCTCTAATTTCTTTTCCTTTGTGGCAATATTTCCCCCCACAAGGCATTAACTTTTACATTCATGTCATATGCATCATGAGGTCTCTTAGGGACCAAAATTTGCTTCTATATGTTGTTATTTAAGCCCATTCTACTGAGTCGACATGAAGATTTTAACCTTCGCCTCCTCAGTTAGAATGTCCTTAAATAGGGGCAGCTGTAAGACCCCAATTTTAACCCTAAGATCCCTCATGCAACTTCATCATATGAATTAAGCATTGGGATCATACCTTGGCATTCTCCTTACCCCTTTTTCATTGGGTTTGTTTCGGGAGAAATCACCAAGCACCATATGATTGTATCATACTTGTATTTTATCATTTTTTCACTAACCAAAATACCAAAAAATATGTCTTTGTATTTGCCTAACTCTTTTGTAGGTAGGGCATGATCCCATTTATCTATCAAGTTCACATCTAGGATTTGAGACCCTCATGAACAAAGAACACAACCATGGATTGATACAAGAATGGTCACAAGCATCATATATGAGTCCTAATGATCTCTACATGTTATTTTGATCAAGTTTTCTTCAAGAGTTTGAGGGTGATTTGCCTAGGAAACCCTAGTTTGACTGGGTATCTTGAGTAACTTCTCCAATAAGTTATCTCATCATTTGATCAAATTTCTTAAGGGACACTTCAAAGTTCATCATATTATGCATATATGATCTACCATGAGCCTAGAAAGTCAATATAATTGAAGATTAGCAAGTTGGTTGATGGTGGTTGGCCAGATGAATTCATCTGATCAAGACTAGGTCTCCATAGACCCTATCTCCTACAATTTTCACCATATGAAAATTATTCCAAGATCAAACTTACTCTAAATGACATTACAAACAACTTTCATTTTGAGACCTAGAGGTATGTTTGCTTGGAAAATCATTTTCTATATTGAAGCATTATAGATCATTTTGTCTAAACCCTAATTTGAATGTCAACTTCCCAAGGCCATAACTTGCTCAACTTTTATGAGATGAAAGATTTACAAGTTGCACAATCAAATTAAAGAGGTCTACTTCAACTTTTATGTTTTGAGTGAGAGCTAATTCAACTTTTATGAGCATGTGATATGAGACTACATTATAGGTCACTTTTGACCTATACCATTGAACAAGTGATTTTTCCAAACTTCAAAAATGCATAACTCTATCATTTCGAATCCAAATGACATGAAATTGATGACTATTTTGAAGGTATTTGAAAGATCTACAACTTTTATGAAGAAACGTTTCTCATTTGAATCTCACATAAAAAGTTAAGCAAGGTAGAATATTGAGATATATGGCTTGACACTTAGAAAAATTTTCAACATGTTGAAATTTCCAAACTTCCACCTCAAAATTCATCATGATACATGCTTCAAATGGAAAAGTGTTGAACATGAAAGTTGTTCCTCTTGATCTAACCTTTCCAAAAAGTCAAATTTCATCCATTTTGAACAAGATTTGCTAGGGATGCGCAAGGCTTGAACATGATATCATCATTTGGCAAAGATCAAACTTCAAGTTTCCATGTACACTGGCCTTGCAATCCAAGTTGATTTCAGACTCTCTCATACTCATTTGTGGACCTAAAGCAATTATCTCATGAGCCTGTACACGCCCATGCACCCATGCATCATCCATTGTCAATTTTGGAAAGTCATTTGGAAGGTGCAAATATCACATGATCCAGCTATAAATAGAGCTCCATATGCTCAGAATTCAACACACATCCGCGCCAGCTTTGATCCTAGACCCCTAACCCTTCCATTTGAGAGGATAATCCTGAGAATTTCATCTTGAAATTGAGTTTGAATCTCACTGTTTCGAGATTTAAAACTCCAGGGATCCAAGACCTTTTGTGTATTTCATTGTACTTCTGCAAGCCTTCTGAGTGAGATCAAGCACGAGCCAAGGCAAGAATAGTTGAATCCAGACCTGCATTGAAGGTATTTTCCAGAAAATTTCATCTCTTCGATTCTCTCTCAATCTTGCTCAATTCTCTTGATTCTTTGGTTGTCTAAAGTCCTACCAATATAGGCAAGAAGATTGAGTTGCTTAGAGGTTAAATCGAAGCAACTCAGTTGACATACCTTAAAATTCAACTCCTCATATCTTTCTATATGTGAGGAGTTATTTAAAATTAAGGTCAGATTCGTGCTCTACGTCATTTTTTCTTTCAGTTCATGTCCTCCTTTTTCATTTTTTTTATGGTGATGAGTGAACCAGTCCGACCAGGGTCACCAGAGATCATGTCCTCCTTTTTCATTTTTTGGACGCCGATGATGTGTTGGCATGATTCAGAGCCATTGATCCCTTTTAAATTGTTTTAATCTCGTGCGTTGTTTTTAATTACCATGCTTATGCCACGTTGACTCAAGTCCACCATAGAACGCGCGCTGGTGGCCACTTGATCCGCCACCTCAATTAATGAGGGAGATCAAGTGGTCCACGTTTTTTCTGATTATTTGAATTTCATTTTAATTGCTTTATTTTCATTAATTCATATTAATTTTAATATTGATCCAAAAAATATGAGAGTTTCACCAAAAAAATTCAAATAATTTCCTCTTTCATATTCTGAATTAAAATTATTTTTTGGATCATTATTAATATTTTTCATGATTTAATTGATTTTTCATTTGTTTTTAATTGTTTAAAAATACTTTTAAGTCTTCAAAAATTCTGAAATTTTTTCTCCAAGGTTCTTTGACCTTGTTTGACCTATGATAAATCTCATGACCATTTATTTGGTGTTTTGATGAGGTTTTAGGAATTTGGCAAACCATATTTAATTTAAATGTATTATTTTAGTATTTTGAATTTGAATAAATGCCAAATAATTTTGTTGACCAATTGTGATGACTTGTTTGTGTTTGACTCTTGTTGTTGAGCCTTGGTCAAGGTTGATTTGACTTTGTCAAGTTAATATCATTGGATTTAGGGGATTGATGGAACATACATTCCATCTCCCAAAATGAATGGATGATATTAATTTGGTAAAAGTCCTCCTTTGATCAATTCGAGTTTTCATCTATTCCCCTCCCTCTTCATCTTATTCCCCTTCTTTATGCATTCATCTCATTTGGCCTATGATATCTCAAAGTCCTAAAGCTAGTTGATTGAAAAATTAACATGAGTATGGATGAGATTAGGCCACACCTTTTGCATACACCTTTTACATAGCATTCTAGTTAGTGAGATTGTAAGTCTCCCATCTTTCATGGTATTGTATGGAAACTTGGCCTTTTTTCCTTCCTTTGGAAGATGTCTTGGTTCAAGGATCCATGCTTGTGATAAGTGGGTTGAGTATTCTCCAAAGAATGTATAAGAATGAAAAGCAAAAGCAAAACAATACTAACTTCTAACCTATTAACAACTAACTTTTAATTTCAAGTCATTTACTTTAATGTCATTTAATTCTAGCTTTTATACATTTGCCATTGTTCATATCATTCTAATTGTTTATGTTAATGCAATTTTCACTTTGTCCACTTGGACCATATTGTGTGATATATATTTCGTTTGTGTATACTTTGCTTGTTTGTGTGGTCTTTGACCATTAATGTACATAATAACAACAAAAAACCCTAAAAAACTTTTGTATGGACTGTTGGCTTGATCTTGGACAAATGGACTTAGAACTTAGGCAACATTCCTATGCTAAAGGACTTGGCCAATTGTAACACCCCAAAATTTGCCCTCCTCATTCATGCATTCATTTTTAGGTCATTTAACATTTCATATTGCATTTCATCATTTCAATCAAAATCAGATCCAAGAAGTTTTTTTTTAGAAAACAAAAAAAACAAAAAAAAACTTTATTTAAAAAAAAGAACGGAAAAACGAAAAAAAAAACGAAAACGAAAAAAAAAAGTAAAAAAAAAGAATAAAAAAGAATAAAAAAAAAGAATTAATTAAATAAATAAATAAATAAAATAAAATATAACATAATTTTTTTTTTTGGACTTGGGTCTATCTCATTTGAGCCCACAAAGCCATGAAATTCAGTCTATAAATACTAAGGCTTCACTTGAGAAAAAGGAAGAGAAGCAAAACACTTTGAGGTTTCCTTGGAACAAAACCTGGAGAGAAACCTGACAGAGAACTCAGAGCAGCCTCCAAACCCTGAAGGGAACTCAACTGCACAGAATCACCTCTGCCTCACATAAACCCTAAAGATTGTTTTGTAAACCTCACGGGTGCAACTCAATTTCAATCAAGCTCTCCAATCAGGTTTGCCCTTATTCCCATTACCTTTATGCTCTTAATTTGGATCATCTGAATGTATGAGGTATGATGGATGAATTTCATTAGGTTTTTGCCCACGGGTTTTAAATGTATATGAATGTATAAATAATGCCTTGAATGCTTAATCCTTATCGTGTTTCACTAACCCTTTTGTTGAGTTTTTGTGAAGGCTCACATGACTTTTGCAGGGATAACTCGTTGGATATTCCACTTTGCTCGTGGGATACCATTTGGGAGATTTATTCTGATTGCCTTGTTGGCTCATTTACTTTATGCATGTTTGTTTTGTATGTGTTCGTATCCCCACAGGTAGCGCGGTTCCTTCGTCGAGGACCGCCCTTTTGCCCTTGAGCATCCCCCAAACCCTAAAACCCAAAGCAACGCGTTAACTCCTTCTACTACAGGCGAGTAAGTCTCCAAAGGTCGAGCATCCGGTAGATTGCGTAGTAACGTCGTTCGTCCAAAACCCAATCCATAACCCCGTAGTTAGCCGAACTACGACTTGCTCTGATTCTCATTCCAGATGAGATACCTAGGCATAAGACGCGATGTCTTAGCGAGCACAATTACCCTTAAACCCTAGGTAGCCGAGCTACGAAGACTCTGATTCTCATATTCATATGAGATACGTATGCAGTTGATGCGACATCCGTGCGAGTCATTTTCTTTTGACCCCTTTTTTTTAGTAAATAACACATTAGATAAACCCACACCCTTTAGACAAGAACTACAAAAGTGGATCCCGTAGAGTACTACGGATGCGTAGGGGTGCTAATACCTTCCCTTCGCATAATCGACTCCCGAACCCAAGATTTGGTTACGGGACCTTGTCTTGTCCTTTCCTTTTTCCAGGTTTACTTCGAGCGTTTCCTTTCCCTCCTTTGGGATAAATAACGCACGGTGGCGACTCTCCTGTCTTTCTTCGCCGGTTGTTTTTTTTCGCATTCCATTTTTCAGGTTGCGACAGCTGGCGACTCTGCTGGGGAGTTGATTTCCCTAAGCGAGTCCCTCCTAGCTTCTGTAGGTTGTTTGTTTATTGGGTGTTTATTCTTTTGTACAGTTATTTATCTTTCAGCATTTACCTACTTTATTGCATTGTGTACATATGACTGCCGTATTTGCTGGTTCTGTTTGTGAGATGAGTTCTATACCCGAACTCGAGTGCACTTAGGATAGGAGAGTGGCATAGTCTTGTTGACTTGTGTGGAGTTATTCCTTAGCAAGTTGACTTGCAAGTCCATTCCTTTGGTGGAGGTCATGTTGGGATCAATAATGTCACACAAGTAAGTTGTGGTTAGACATTACTTTTTCCAATATAGACCTTAGAAGCCAAGGACCTTAGTTTACCAAACCCATCTTGGCCTATTCGTAGGACGTAGTGCGAAAGTCGTTCAAGTGTAAGATTTGATACGATTGTTACGCGATACTACACTCATAAGAGTCTCTCTTGAGAATATTTTTGGAATACGAGTAGTCGTTCCTCCGATAATATCGAAAGATGGGATTATGACTATGGGAACCTTTTGTAGAACATGTTTGGCAGGTTTAAACCTTAGTACACTCCCTTTGGGTGGTTCTTAACCTAAACTCCATGCTCGTGACTTGCAACAAACCCTTGATTCATGGTTGATCCGTTCAGGTATCCTTAATATCAATGAAACTTGGGTGTTGATAAGGTATAAACCATAATCCACCAAAAATGGATGGTTGATATTAAGGATAACATGATCCATCCCATGACCTTTGTTTGGTGTGCTTTGCTTGATCCTCTTAATTTCTCTCCACGCAGTGCAACCTGACAGATGTTCAAGCGGATCCAGCAATTCTGATTGACATGCCATTGCATTGCATAACATCATCTGCATATTTGCATCCAATATCTCATGCTTATTTATTTGCAGGGTATTCCCTTTTTAAGGGGGGGCCTTAAAATCGAATAAGCAGTGCATCGCATACCATACATACTAACCCTTGTTTGTTTTGCAGGTGTCACCGCAGTGTCTAATGTTTGTTCCCTGTTGCGGGCAGTTATTGGTCCCAAGCGAGTTCACAGGTACCCGACAAAGGAAAACCGTCCACGACTAGAAATGGACCAGATACAGAAAGAACTAGCTGATATGCGTGAAAGGATGGATCAGTTCATGACATTGATGACTGGTATGGCAGAAGGCCAGGCGAAGCTGAAGGAATTGGTTGAGCAACCGAGGCCCGATCCAGAGGTGGAAATACCAAGTGCTGAGGGGAACCCTGGTAACCCTGGGAACGCTGATAACCCTGTGAACACTAGAAATGCGGGTAACGCAAATGTTGATGGAAACCCGGGTAATGTTGGCAACACGGGAAATGTTGGGAATGGTATTGGCGGAAGGTAAAATGTGAATCAAGGGATTCGGATTAACGGGCGCCCCGTTACTGAAGATTGTCAGTATGATCAATTTTCTTTGCACGACGAGGCCCTCGAGACCACTCGCCGTATGGATGAGCTTGTTGAGAAGCTCAAATCTTTGGAGTCTCAAAATTCCTTAGGTTTTGATGTCACCAATCTTGGTCTGGTTCAGGGAGTAAGGATCCCTCACAAGTTCAAACCCCATACTTTTGAGAAATACAACGGGGCTTCTTGCCCACGCACTCATCTCCAATCTTATTTGGGAAGGTTGGGAGCTCACACTGAAGATGAAAAGCTGTGGATGTACTATTTTGAAGACAGTTTAACTGGAGCTTCTCGTGAATGGTATTCTCATTTGTCTCGTACTACCATAAAGAGCTGGAAAGACTTGGCAGAGGCTTTTGTCAAGCAATATCAATACAACTTGGACATGGCTCCAAATCGGACCTTGTTGCAAGGAATGTCTCAGACTGCCAAGGAAACCTTTAGAGAATATGCTCAGCGTTGGAGACAGATTCCTGCATCCGTCCAACCTCCTATGTCTGAAAGGGAGATGACGGACATGTTCATGAACACTCTTCAAGGCAATTATATCGAGAGATTGGCTGCTTGCCCGTCAATCAGCTTTGCAGAGATAGTGATTGCTGGAGAAAGGATCGAGAGTCTGTTGAAGATGGGGCGAATTCAAGACAACAGTGCTTCCAACTCATCAGTTCCCAAGAAACCGTTTGCTGGTAACGGTCAGCGAAGAAGAGAAGGTGAGACGAGAATTGTATATGCCGGCAGAGGCAGGGGCAGAGGACGCCCTAATTATTATCAAGATCAAGTAGCCGCAGTCACTATTCCAACACCTGTTCCTTAACCGCAATATCATCCGCAACAGCAACCCAGGTACAACAATCAACAGCAAGGAGGTAATCCGGGTCAGCAGAGACCCTATTAACAACGTCCAAGGCAGGCGGACCGGGTTATTGAGCCAATCCCAATGCCTTATTCTGTATTACTTCCCAAGCTGATTGACATGAATCTGGTTACGTTGAGAACTCTGGCCCCATCGGTCGATCCCAACAATCTGCCTAGAGGTTATGATGTCAATGCCAGATGTGCTTTTCACTCCAATGCACCTGGCCATACTACAGATAATTGCAATGCTCTCCAGTTAAAGGTACAAGATTTGAGAGATGCCCAGGCCATCAATTTTCTCCGGTGCCTAATGTTATCCAAAACCCGGTGCCAGCTCACGGCGGGCAGAGGATTAATGTTGTTGATAGTGGGGAAACTTTGAATTTGGTTTCTGATGTGACTAAAGTGAATACTTCGCTATCGGTGGTCAAAGACCGACTCTTGAAAGGACGGATTTTCCCGGGCTGTGGGGAAGAGTGCAGAAATTGTCAAGACGCCGAGAATGGATGTGATAGTTTGAGAAGGGGTATTCAGCAACTGATAGATGAAGGTTGTCTTCAGTTCGATCAGACTCGTCCAGTGAAGAATGATGTGTCGACAGTAACGTTTTATTTCACTCCTGAAGAAATATATGTTCCCGAGAGACCCGCTCCGACAATAATATATTTCCCAGAAAGTCCAACACCAATTTACTCTGACAACCTTCAACCGACTTTGATTGATACGGTCACCATCACGGTACCAGGACCCGTTCCGTATGAGAAAGATAATGCTATCCCATGGCACTATGGGGTTGATATCTACTACCAGGGGAGAAAGTTAACGAAGAAGACATTGACATTGGTAGCTCCGCAGTAGACAATGTTGGAGGAATTGGTGGCTTCACTCGCAGTGGACACCTATTTGCACCATCAACATTGCGCACGAATGCTGAAGCTGAGGAAGCTGCCAAGGCTAAAGGAAAACAGGTATCCACCAAAGAGGTTACTACCGAGGAAGCTCCTCCTAAGACCGCATTCGAGAAGGAAGTGGATGAGTTTATGAGGATTATCAAGAAAAGTGACTACAAGGTAGTCGACCAGCTAAATCAGACACCCTCAAAGATCTCCATTCTCTCACTATTGATGTGCTCTGAGGCACACAGAGCAACCTTGTTGAAAATACTGAATATGGATTATGTTCCCCCAGAGATAACTGTTGACCAGCTGGAGTCGGTAGTTTCAAATGTACACACTAGTCATGCGCTAGGTTTCACCGATTATAACCTAACATCTGAGGGCAGGAATCACAACAAAGCCTTGCATATCACAATGGAATGCAAAGAGACGGTGTTTTCCCATGTTTTGGTTGATACAGGTTCTTCTCTGAATGTTCTCCCAAAGAAAGCCTTAACGAAGTTGGATTGCGATGACGCCACCCTGAGGCCGAGTAATTTAGTTGTAAGGGCTTTTGATGGCTCTAAGCGAGCTGTTTGTGGCGAAGTTGAGTTGCCAGTTAAGATTGGACCGCAGGTATTCAAGAGTACCTTTTATGTGATGGATATCCAGCCTGCCTATAGCTGTCTGCTAGGTCGACCCTGGATTTATGCTGCCGGTGCTGTTACTTCTACTCTCCACCAGAAGCTCAAATATGAGCTAGAAGGTCAAGTCGTCACTATCTGTGGTGAAGAGGATATTTTTGTTAGCCACCTGTCTACGTTTAAGTACGTGGAGATGGATGGCGAGATGCATGAGATGCTGTGTCAGGGCTTCGAAGCCATAAACATCAGCGAGGTCGCGCCCGGAACTGTCTTTTCACCTGAGTCTGAGAAGGTCGGGACTTCTATCTCTTCATACAAGCAAGCTGTTGAAGTGGTTAAGGCTGGTAATGCCCAAGGTTGGGGAAAATTTGTGGAGCCAATCATAAAAGAAGACAAGTTTGGATTGGGGTATACTCCGAGGTCTCAGAAGAATGAAGCCGGTACTTTCTCCAGCGGGGGTTTGGTTTCTCCCCACACCGTCAATGCTGCAGATGAAGACAAGGCTGACAGCGACTGTGACTTAGATAGCTGGATCCGCCCGTGTGTCCCAGGAGAAAAGCTCGACAATTGGTCGTCTGAAAAAGTCGTCCGGTTTACTCTACTGAAGGAGTAATTTTTATTGTTTTCCTTTTATCACATGCATAACAAAGTCTTACACTTTGACCAAGGTGTAATGACTCATCTGTAGGGCCATCCATTTAGTTATATTTCGCAATTATTTTCATCATCGATAAAGGACAGCTTTTGCAAACAATTTTGTGTTCTCTTTCTTTCAATTATTTTTACTTTTACAAAAACGGAAATGTTTCTTTTTCATGTTTCTTTTTCGTTTTTCTTTCCAAAAAACACCTCGTAAAACTGATCACCCAGATCTCACTGCTAACGACACTGTTATGGCCAAGTATGACTTCGACAATCCTATCTATCAAGCCGAAGAAGGGGGTTGAGGAAGATTGTGAATTGCCTGAGGAGTTAGCCAGGTTGTTGAAACAGGAGGACCGAGCTATCACACCTTATCAGGAGGTGGTTGAGACCATCAACATTGGTACTGAAGATGACAAGAAAGAGATCAAGATCGGGGCCAGTCTACAGGCCGAGAGGAAAAGACCGTTGATCATGTACTTGACTGTGTTAGAAAGGTCAATGGGTTGTGTGCTCGGTCAGCATGACGATTCAGGTCGAAAAGAGCATGCAATATACTATCTTAGCAAAAAGTTTACCGACTGTGAACAAAGATACTCACTGCTCGAGAAAACTTGTCGCGCTTTGGCGTGGGCTGCTCGCCGACTAAGACAATATATGTTGACTCACACAACTCTATTGATATCAAAGATGGATCAAGTCAAGTATATTTTTGAAAAGCCAGCACGATTGCTAGGTGGCAAATGATGCTGACAGAGTATGACATCCAATACATTTCACAAAAAGCCATCAAAGGAAGTGTCTTGTCAGACTATCTTGCCGCGCAACCGATTGATGATTACCAACCTATGAGGTTCGACTTTCCTGATGAGGACATCATGTTTCTCAAATCGAAAGA
This sequence comes from Lathyrus oleraceus, assembly GCF_024323335.1. Classification (NCBI taxonomy): domain Eukaryota; kingdom Viridiplantae; phylum Streptophyta; class Magnoliopsida; order Fabales; family Fabaceae; genus Lathyrus; species Lathyrus oleraceus. The sequence goes on from NC_066580.1 coordinate 156,413,783, forward strand.
TTGCGAGGAACCACTCCCGGAGGAGGGGCCTGACCCTGAATCCAAATGGATTATGATGTTTGATAGGGCGGTCAATGTCAATGGTCGCGGAGTTAGTGTAGTGTTGATCACTCCTGAGGGGGTTCATATGCCATTTTGTGCAAGAATAACTTTTCCCTGCACCAACAATGAAGCCGGACGAAGCAGAATGGGTCCGTTCTCGATACAATCAGCTAAGCCTAGTTGAGGAAAATAGACTAGCAGCTATATGCCATGGCCAGCTATATCAGAGACGGACGAAGAGAGCGTTTGATCAGAAAATGTGCCCTCGGGAGTATCGAGTCAGTGAATTGGTACTCAAAAGAATTCTTCCTCCCAACACAGATCACAAGGGCAAATGGACACCGAACTATGAGGGTCCATACGTGGTTAAAAGAGTTTTCTCTGGCGGAGCTCTGATGCTAACAACCATGGAGGGCGAAGACTTCCCGTCCCCTGTCAACTCAGACGCAGTTGAAAAATACTTCGCATAAAATAGACCCGCTGGACAGTAAAAAGAATAGTCCAGGCAAAAAAGGGGCATCCCGACGAACCAAAAAAAAGAATGAAGAGGTTCGGGCAAAAATTAGGGATATAAAAATAAAAAAAAATATGTACACCCGATGAGTCGAAAACCCGAAAGGGCGGCTCAGGCAAAAAAGGGTATCCCGGTGGATTGAAAACCCAAAAGGGCGGTCCACGCAAAAGTTAGGGAATAAGCGAATAACTACGATCTGAGTTCATCCGTGTTATATCACCGTTTCATTCAATCCGGCAATCTTCGAAGGTAAAAGATCGACTTATCATCCACTTCAGAAAACAAGATGAGCAGAGCGTCTTGAGGACATACGAGCCATAGCAGAGTCGAAACTCGGTGGGACCCCGTTTCCACATTGCCATTAGGATAGTTTCTCTTGTTCAATTTATAGCGATCGCCTCTTTCCAGGGATCAGCTTCCTGATGTACTCGCCTATTCCTGGCACAAATTTTTCAACCAACAAAAGTCGAATAATTCAGTTAAAAAGCCTCTTTACTTTTCATTTATCAGTTTGTTTGCAAAAGATGTCGGAATTCTTGAGGAAACATATTGCATCTGAATGTAATGGTGGCTTTTACAGATGACTTGCGCAGGAAAACAATCAAAATTGCTTTGAATGTGCTTAATCCCGGACGGTGAATTCAAACCGAGTAATTCCCCCGGAACATACGTGTGTGATTGCAGGTCACGGGAACCGGATGCCAAGTCGTGAATCCTCATCCCCAAGCGGTTGACAAAGTCTCTCCTCAGCAGAGCAGGTTCCCCAGTAGAGTTGACAGTATCCAGACTGTATATCCCCAGTATAGTTGATAGTGCCAGACTGTATCTTCCCAGCAACAGCAGAGTAGTCGCATACCCAACAGACAAGAGAGTGGTGTTCCCAATGTTCATCTCGTCCCCAACAGATTTTTTTTTAATAGATTTGTTTTAATCCCCAGCCTGAGGACGATTGGCAAGTTCATATCCCCAGCAAAGGTCGATTCCTACGACATTTCCCCAGGAAGTGCTTTCCTCACAGACTCTCCTCACAGAGCCTCGCCAAATAAGGTTCCCATAGTTGATACTCCCCCAGCAAGGTCGACTTTTCTCGGCAGACGGATCGTTCCCCACAGAGCATTCAAGAATAGATACAGCGATCCGCTCCCTGCCAGAGTCGCTTCCCCAAGCAAATTTCTTTTTTCTTTTACACCATGCATAACGTTTGCATTTGCATTTGCATGCATATCAAACATACACATAAGCTGATAATCAGGTTCGTCAAAGCAGACTGAAAAATTACTTTACAACCAAAGTCATGAGATTCGGCCAGAGGATCAAGTGTGTGTGTGACCCAGCATGAGGGTCATTTCGAAGATTCAGCCTGAGAATCGTGTTCCAGAGATCCAGCCTGAGGGTCATTTCGAAGATTCAGCCAGAGAGTCGACTACGAGCGTTATTTCCTCAGTAAGCCAGCTGGAGGAATAGATTGACAACTCAACAGAAAATTAACCTACAAGAGGATCCAGCCCGCGGATCGCATTAAAAAAAACAAAGTCTAATCGAAGAGTCGTTATAACATGTTCTAGCCTGAAGAATATGTACGAAGCCCAAAAGTGGGATATTCTCGAAGCTGCATATCTAACATGAAGACTGTAGATTTCGAAAGAGGGTCAACCAGCGCATGCCCCAGATGCGAGATCCTAATGATGGGAATTTATCATCAAAACAATTCAGACCTAGCCAGAAGATCGAAGTAGATTCAGCCAGAGAATCAAAGAAAATAGATTCAGCCAGAGAATCGAAACAAATGAGATCTAGCCAGAAGATCGAAGTAGATTCAGCCAGAGAATCAAAGAAAATAGATTCAGCCAGAGAATCGAAACAATTCAGATCTAGCCAGAAGATCGAAGTAGATTCAGCCAGAGAATCAAAGAAAATAAATTCAGCCAGAGAATCGAAACAAAGGAAATCTAGCCAGAAGATCGAAGAAGATCTAGCCAGAAGATCGAAGAAGATCTAGCCAGAAGATTGAAACCGTATCCAGCCCGAGGATCAAAATTAACATCCAACCAGAGGACTAAATTGAGTATAGATTCAGCCAGAGGATCGAAACTCCAGATTAAGTCAAAAGACTGATTCAAATTCAGTCAGAGGATCGGAAGAGAAATAAACAGCGCGGTGTATTTCAGCATTTTTATGGTGTTCTCGGAGCACAAATTTTCGGTCTGTCTTTGGTATTCAATCACAGCTCACCCTGTTTGTCTGATAAGCTGTTCGCTTTCATCTTGCTCGGGTTAGCTGATGACTGAATAGGGGCAGCTGTAACACCCCAAAATTTGCCCTCCTCATTCATGCATTCATTTTTAGGTCATTTAACATTTCATATTGCATTTCATCATGTCAATCAGAATCAGATCCAAGAAGTTTTTTTTTAGAAAAAAACAAAAAACAAAAAAAAAACTTTATTTAAAAAAAAAACAAAAAAAAAACGAAAACGAAAAAAAAAAGTAAAAAAAAAAGAATAAAAAAAAATTATTTAAATAAATAAATAAATAAAATATAACAGAAAAAAATTTGGACTTGGGTCTCTATCATTTGATCCCACAAAGCCATGAAATTCAGTCTATAAATACCAAGGCTTCACTTGAGAAAAAGGAAGAGAAGCAAAACACTCTGAGGTTTCCTTGGAACAAAACCTGGAGAGAAACCTGACAGAGAACTCAGAGCAGCCTCCAAACCCTGAAGGGAACTCAACTGCACAGAATCACCTCTGCCTCACATAAACCCTAAAGATTGTTTTGTAAACCTCACGGGTGCAACTCAATTTCAATCAAGCTCTCCAATCAGGTTTTCCCTTATTCCCATTACCTTTATGCTCTTAATTTGGATCATCTGAATGTATGAGGTATGATGGATGAATTTCATTAGGTTTTTGCCCACGGGTTTTAAATGTATATGAATGTATAAATAATGACTTGAATGCTTAATCCTTATCGTGTTTCACTAACCCTTTTGTTAAGTTTTTGTGAAGGCTCACATGACTTTTGCAGGGATAGCTCGCTGGATATTCCACTTTGCTCGTGGGATACCAATTGGGAGATTTATTCTGATTGCCTTGTTATCTCATTTACTTTATGCATGTTTGTTTTGTATGTGTTCGTATCCCCACAGGTAGCGCGGTTCCTTCGTCGAGGACTGCCCTTTTTCCCTTGAGCATCCCCCAAACCCTAAAACCCAAAGCAACACGTTAACTCCTTCTACTACAGGCGAGTAAGTCTCCAAAGGTCGAGCATCCGGTAGATTGCGTAGTAACGTCGTTCGTCCAAAACCCAATCCATAACCCCGTAGTTAGCCGAACTACGACTTGCTCTGATTCTCATTCCAGATGAGATACGTAGGCATAAGACGCGATGTCTTAGCGAGCACAATTATCCTTAACCCCTAGGTAGCCAAGCTACGAAGACTCTGATTCTCATATTCAGATGAGATACGTATGCAGTGGATGCGACATCCGTGCGAGTCATTTTCTTTTGACCCCTTTTTTTTAGTAAATAACACATTAGATAAACCCACACCCTTTAGACATGAACTACAAAAGTGGATCCCGTAGAGTACTACGGATATATAGGGGTGCTAATACCTTCCCTTCGCATAATAGACTCCCAAACCCAAGATTTGGTTGCGAGACCCTGTCTTGTCCTTTCCTTTTTCCAGGTTTACTTCGAGCGTTTCCTTTCCCTCCTTTGGCATAAATAACGCACGGTGGCGACTCTCCTGTCTTTCTTCGCCGATTGTTTTTTTTCGCATTCCATTTTTCAGGTTGCGACAGCTGGCGACTCTGCTGGGGAGTTGATTTCCCTAAGCGAGTCCCTCCTAGCTTTTGTAGGTTGTTTGTTTATTGGGTGTTTATTCTTTTGTACAGTTATTTATCTTTCAGCATTTACCTACTTTATTGCATTGTGTACATATGACTGCCGTATCTGCTGGTTCTGTTTGTGAGATGAGTTCTATACCCGAACTCGAGTGCACTTAGGATAGGAGAGTGGCATAGTCTTGTTGACTTGTGTGGAGTTATTCCTTAGCAAGTTGACTTGCAAGCCCATTCACTTTGTGGAGGTCATGTTGGGATCAATAATGTCACACAAGTAAGTTGTGGTTAGACATTACTTTTTCAATATAGACCTTAGAAGCCAAGGACCTTAGTTTACCAAACCCATCTTGGCCTATTCGTAGGACGTAGTGCGAAAGTCGTTCAAGTGTAAGATTTGATAAGATTGTTACGCGATACTAAACTCATAAGAGTCTCTCTTGAGAATATTTTTGGAATACGAGTAGTCGTTCCTCCGATAATATCTGAAAGATGGGATTATGACTATGGGAACCTTTTGTAGAACATGTTTGGCAGGTTTAAACCTTAGTACACTCCCTTTGGGTGGTTCTTAACCTAAACTCCATGCTCGTGACTTGCAACAAACCCTTGATTCATGGTTGATCCGTTCAGGTATCCTTAATATCAATGAAACTTGGGTGTTGATAAGGTATAAACCATAATCCACCAAAAATGGATGGTTGATATTAAGGATAACATGATCCATCCCATGACCTTTGTTTGGTGTGCTTTGCTTGATCCTCTTAATTTCTCTCCACGCAGTGCAACCTGACAGATGTTCAAGCGGATCCAGCAATTCTGATTGACATGCCATTGCATTGCATAATATCATCTGCATATTTGCATCCAATATCTCATGCTTATTTATTTGCAGGGTATTCCCTTTTTAAGGGGGGACCTTAAAATCGAATAAGCAGTGCATCGCATACCATACATACTAACCCTTGTTTGTTTTGCAGGTGTCACCGCAGTGTCTAATGTTTGTTCCCTGTTGCGGGCAGTTATTGGTCCCAAGCGAGTTCACAGGTACCCGACAAAGGAAAACCGTCCACGACTAGAAATGGACCAGATACAGAAAGAACTGGCTGATATGCGTGAAAGGATGGATCAGTTCATGACATTGATGACTGGTATGGCAGAAGGCCAGGCGAAGCTGAAGGAATTGGTTGAGCAACCGAGGCCCGATCCAGAGGTGGAAATACCAAGTGCTGAGGGGAACCCTGGTAACCCTGGGAACGCTAATAACCCTGTGAACACTAGAAACGCGGGTAACGCAAATGTTGATGGAAACCCGGGTAATGTTGGCAACACGGGAAATGTTGGGAATGGTATTGACGGAAGGTACAATGTGAATCAAGGGATTCGGATTAACGGGCGCCCCGTTACTGAAGATTGTCAGTATGATCAATTTTCTTTGCACGACGAGGCCCTCGAGACCACTCGCCGTATGGATGAGCTTGCTGAGAAGCTCAAATCTTTGGAGTCTCAAAATTCCTTAGGTTTTGATGTCACCAATCTTGGTCTGGTTCAGGGAGTAAGGATCCCTCACAAGTTCAAATCCCCTACTTTTGAGAAATACAACGGGGCTTCTTGCCCACGCACTCATCTCCAATCTTATTTGGGAAGGTTGGGAGCTCACACTGAAGATGAAAAGCTGTGGATGTACTATTTTGAAGACAGTTTAACTGGAGCTTCTCGTGAATGGTATTCTCATTTGTCTCGTACTACCATAAAGAGCTGGAAAGACTTGGCAGAGGCTTTTGTCAAGCAATATCAATACAACTTGGACATGGCTCCAAATCGGACCTTGTTGCAAGGAATGTCTCAGACTGCCAAGGAAACCTTTAGAGAATATGCTCAGCGTTGGAGACAAATTGCTGCATCCGTCCAACCCCCTATGTCTGAAAGGGAGATGGCGGACATGTTCATGAACACTCTTCAAGGCAATTATATCGAGAGATTGGCTGCTTGCCCGTCAATCAGCTTTGCAGAGATAGTGATTGCTGGAGAAAGGATCGAGAGTCTGTTGAAGATGGGCCGAATTCAAGACAACAGTGCTTCCAACTCATCAGTTCCCAAGAAACCGTTTGCTGGTAACAGTCAGCAAAGAAGAGAAGGTGAGATAAGCATTGTATATGTTGGCAGAGGCAGGGGCAGAGGACGCCCTAATTATTATCAAGATCAAGTGACCGCAGTCACTATTCCAACACATGTTCCTCAACCGCAGTATCATCCGCAACAGCAACCCAGGTATAACAATCAACAACAAGGAGGTAATCCGGGTCAGTAGAGACCCTATCAACAACGTCCAAGGCAGGCGGACCGGGTTATTAAGCCAATCCCAATGCCTTATTCTGTATTACTTCCCAAGATGATTGACATGAATCTGGTTACGTTGAGAACTCTGGCCCCACCGGTCGATCCCAACAATCTGCCTAGAGGTTATGATGTCAACGCCAGATGTGCTTTTCACTCCAACGCACCTGGCTATACCACAGATAATTGCAAGGCTCTCCAGCTAAAGGTACAAGATTTGAGAGATGCCCAAGCCATCAATTTTTCTCCGGTGCCTAATGTTATCCAAAACCCGGTGCCAGCTCACGGCGGGCAGAGGATTAATGCTGTTGATAGTGGGGAAACTTTGAATTTGGTTTCTAATGTGACTAAAGTGAAGACTTCGCTATCGGTGGTCAAAGACCGACTCTTGAAAGGACGGATTTTCCCGGGCTGTGGGGAAGAGTGTAGAAATTGTCAAGACGCCGAGAATGGATGTGATAGTTTGAGAAGGGGTATTCAGCAACTGATAGATGAAGGTTGTCTTCAGTTCGATCAGACTCGTCCAGTGAAGAATGATGTGTCAACAGTAACATTTTATTTCACTCCTGAAGAAATATATGTTCCCGAGAGACCCGCTCCGACAACAATATATTTCCTAGAAAGTCCAACACCAATTTACTCTGACAACCCTCAACCAACTTTGATTGATCCGGTCACCATCACGGTACCAGGACCCGTTCCGTATGAGAAAGACAGTGCTATCCCGTGGCACTATGGGGCTGATATCTACTGCCAGGGGTAGAAAGTTAACAAAGAAGACATTGACATTGGTAGCTCCGCAGTAGACAATGTTGGAGGAATTGGGGGCTTCACTCGCAGTGGACGCCTATTTGCACCATCAACATTGCGCACGAATGCTGAAGCTGAGGCAGCTGCCAAGGCTAAAGGAAAACTGGTATCCACCGAAGAGGTTACTACCGAGGAAGCTCCTCCTAAGACCGCATTCGAGAAGGAAGTGGATGAGTTTATGAGGATTATCAAGAAAAGTGACTACAAGGTAGTCGACCAGCTAAATCAGACACCCTCAAAGATCTCCATTCTCTCACTATTGATGTGCTCTGAGGCACACAAAGCAGCCTTGTTGAAAATACTGAATATGGATTGTTATCCCCCAGAGATAACTGTTGACCAGCTGGAGTCGGTAGTTTCGAATGTACACACTAGCCATGCGCTAGGTTTCACCGATTATGACCTAACATCTGAGGGCAGGAACCACAATAAAGCCTTGCATATCACAATGGAATGCAAAGGGACGGTGCTTTCCCATGTTTTGGTTGATACAGGTTCTTCTCTGAATGTTCTCCCAAAGAAAGCCTTAACGAAGTTGGATTGCGATGACGCCACCCTGAGGCCGATTATTTAGTTGTTAGGGCTTTTGATGGCTCTAAGCGAGCTGTTTGTGGCGAAGTTGAGTTGCCAGTTAAGATTGGACCGCAAGTATTCAAGAGTACCTTTTATGTGATGGATATCCAGCCTGCCTATAGCTGTCTGCTAGGTCGACCCTAGATTTATGCTGCCGGTGCTGTTACTTCTACTCTCCACCAGAAGCTCAAATATGAGCTAGAAGGTCAAGTCGTCACTGTCTGTGGTGAAGAGGATATTTTTGTTAGCCACCTGTCTACGTTTAAGTATGTGGAGATGGATGGCGAGATGCATGAGATGCTGTGTCAGGGCTTCGAAGCCATAAACATCAGTGAGGTCACGTCCGAAACTGTCTTTTCACCTGAGTCTGAGAAGGTCGGGACTTCTATCTCTTCATACAAGCAAGCTGTTGAAGTGGTTAAGGCTGGTAATGCCCAAGGTTGGGGAAAATTTGTGGAGCCAATCATAAAAGAAGACAAGTTTGGATTGGGGTATACTCCGGGGTCTCAGAAGAATGAAGCCGGTACTTTCTCCAGCGGGGGTTTGGTTTCTCCCCACACCGTCAATGCTGCAGATGAAGACAAGGCTGACAGCGACTGTGACTTAGATAGCTGGATTCGCCCGTGTGTCCCAGGAAAAAAGCTCGACAATTGGTCGTCTGAAAAAGTCGTCCGGTTTACTCTACTGAAGGAGTAATTTTTATTATTTTCCTTTTATCACATGCATAACAAAGTCTTACACTTTGACCAAGGTGTAATGACTCATCTGTAGGGCCATCCATTTAGTTACATTTCGCAATTATTTTCATCATCGATAAAGGACAGCTTTTGCAAACAATTTTGTGTTCTCTTTCTTTCAATTATTTTTACTTTTACAAAAACGGCAATGTTTCTTTTTCATGTTTCTTTTTCGTTTTTCTTTCCAAAAAACACCTCGTAAAACTGATCACCCGGATCTCACTGCTAACGACACTGTTATGACCAAGTATGACTTCGACAATCCTATCTATCAAGCCGAAGAAGGGGGTTGAGGAAGATTGTGAATTGCCTGAGGAGTTAGCCAGGTTGTTGAAACATGAGGACCGAGCTATCACACCTTATCAGGAGGTGGTTGAGACCATTAACATTGGTACCGAAGACGACAAGAAAGAGATCAAGATCGGGGTCAGTCTACAGACCGAGAGGAAAAGACCGTTGATCATGTACTTGACTGTGTTAGAAAGGTCAATGGGTTGTGTGCTCGGTCAGCATGACGAGTCAGGTCGAAAAGAGCATGCAATATACTACCTTAGCAAAAAGTTTACCGACTGTGAACAAAGATACTCACTGCTCGAGAAAACTTGTTGTGCTTTGGCATGGGCTGCTCGCCGACTAAGACAGTATATGTTGACTCACACGACTCTATTGATATCAAAGATGGATCAAGTCAAGTATATTTTTGAAAAGCCAACACGATTGCTAGGTGGGAAATGATGCTGATAGAGTATGACATCCAATACACTTCACAAAAAGCCATCAAAGAAAGTGTCTTGTCAGATTATCTTGCCGCGCAACCGATTGATGATTACCAACCTATGAGGTTCGACTTTCCTGATGAGGACATCATGTTTCTCAAATCGAAAGATTGCGAGGAACCACTCCCGGAGGAGGGGCCTGACCCTGAATCCAAATGGATTATGATGTTTGATGGGGCGGTCAATGTCAATGGTCGCGGAGTTGGTGCAGTGTTGATCACATCGGAGGGGGTTCATATGCCATTTTGTGCCAGAATAACTTTTCCCTGCACCAACAATGAAGCCGGACGAAGAAGAATGGGTCCGTTCTTGATACAATCAGCTAAGCCTAGTTGAGGAAAATAGACTAGCAGCTATATGCCATGGCCAGTTATATCAGAGACGGACGAAGAGAGCGTTTGATCAGAAAATGCGCCCTCGGGAGTATCGAGTCTGTGAATTGGTACTCAAAAGAATTCTTCCTCCCAACACAGATCACAGGGGCAAATGGACACCGAACTATGAGGGTCCATACGTGGTTAAAAGAGTTTTCTCTGGCGGAGCTCTGATGCTAACAACCATGGAGGGTGAAGACTTCCCGTCCCCTGTCAACTCAGACGTAGTTAAAAAATACTTCGCATAAAATAGACCCGCTGGACAGTAAAAAGAATAGTCCAGGCAAAAAAGGGGCATCCCGACGAACCAAAAAAAAGAATGAAGAGGTTCGGGCAAAAATTAGGGATATAAAAAAAAATGTACACCCGATGAGTCGAAAACCCGAAAGGGCGGCTCAGGCAAAAAAGGGTATCCCGGTGGATTGAAAACCCAAAAGGGCGGTCCATGCAAAAGTTAGGGAATAAGCGAATAACTGCGGTATGAGTTCATCCGTGTTATATCACCGTTTCATTCAATCCGGCAATCTTCGAAGGTAAAAGATCGACTAATCATCCACTTCAGAAAGCAAGATGAGTAGAGCGTCTTGAGGACATACGAGCCATAGCAGAGTCGAAACTCGGTGGGACCCCGTTTCCACATTGCCATTAGGATAGTTTCTCTTGTTCAATTTATAGCGATCGCCTCTTTCCAGGGATCAGCTTCCTGATGTACTCGCCTATTCCTGGCACAAATTTTTCAACCAACAAAAGTCGAATAATTCAGTTAAAAAACCTCTTTACTTTTCATCTATCAGTTTGTTTGCAAAAGATGTCTGAATTCTTGAGGAAACATATTGCATCTGAATGTAATGGTGGCTTTTACAGATGACTTGCGCAGGAAAACAATCAAAATTGCTTTGAATGTGCTTAATCCCGGACGGTGAATTCAAACCGAGTAATTCCCCCGGAACATACGTGTGTGATTGCAGGTCACGGGAACCGGATGCCAAGTCGTGAATCCTCATCCCCAAGCGATTGACAAAGTCTCTCCTCAGCATAGCAGGTTCCCCAGTAGAGTTGACAGTATTCAGACTGTATATCCCCAGTAGAGTTGACAGTGCCAGACTGTATCTTCCCAACAACAGCAGAGTAGTCACATACCCAACAGACAAGAGAGTGGTGTTCCCAGTGTTCATCTCGTCCCCAGCAGATTATTTTTTTTAACAGATTTGTTTTAATCCCCAGCCTGAGGACGATTGGCAAGTTCATATCCCCAACAAAGGTCGATTCCTACGACATTTCCCCAGGAAGTGCTTTCCTCACAGACTCTCCTCACAGAGCCTCGCCAAACAAGGTTCCCATAGTTGATACTCCCCCAGCAAGGTCAACGTTTCTCGGCAGACGAATCGTTCCCCACAGAGCATTCAAGAATTGATACAGCGATCCGCTCCCTGCCAGAGTCGCTTCCCCAAGCAGATTTCTTTTTTCTTTTACACCATGCATAACATTTGCATTTGCATTTGCATGCATATCAAACATACACATAAGCTGATAAATAGGTTCTTCAAAGCAGACTGAAAAATTACTTTACAACCAAAGTCATGAGATTCGGCCAGAGGATCAAGTGTGTGTGTGACCCAGCATGAGGGTCGTTTCAAAGATTCAGCCTGAGAATCGTTTTCCAGAGATCCAGCCTGAGGGTCATTTCGAAGATTCAGCCAAAGAGTCGACTACGAGCGTTATTTCCTCAGCAAGCCAGCTGGAGGAATTGATTGACAGCTCAACAGAAAATGAACCTACAAGAGGATCCAGCCCACGGATCGCATTAAAAAAAACAAAGTCTAATCGAAGAGTCGTTATAACATGTTCTAGCCTGAAGAATATGTACGAAGCCCAAAAGTGGGATATTCTCGAAGCTGCATATCTAACATGAAGACTGTAGATTTCGAAAGAGGGTCAACCAGCGCATGCCCCAGATGCGAGATCCTAATGATGGGAATTTATCATCAAAACAATTCAGATCTTGCCAGAAGATCGAAGTAGATTCAGCCAGAGAATCAAAGAAAATAGATTCAGCCAGAGAATCAAAAAAACTGAGATCTAGCCAAAAGATCGAAGTAGATTCAGCCAGAGAATCGAAACAATTCAGATCTAGCCAGAAGATCGAAGTAGATTCAGCCAGAGAATCAAAGAAAATAGATTCAGCCAAAGAATCGAAACAAAGGAGATCTAGCCAGAAGATCGAAGAAGAACTAGCCAGAAGATCGAAGAAGATCTAGCCAGAAGATTGAAACCGTATCCAGCCCGAGGATCAAAATTAACATCCAACCAGAGGACTAAATTGAGTATAGATTCAGCCAGAGGATCGAAACTCCAGATTAAGTCAAAAGACTGATTCAAATTCAGTCAGAGGATCGGAAGAGAAATAAACAGCGCGGTGTATTTCAGCATTTTTATGGTGTTCTCGGAGCGCAAATTTTCGGTCTGTCTTTGGTATTCAATCACAGCTCACCCTGTTTGTCTGATAAGCTGTTCGCTTTCATCCTGCTCGGGTTAGCTGATGACTGAATAGGGGCAGCTGTAACACCCCAAAATTTGCCCTCCTCATTCATGCATTCATTTTTAGGTCATTTAACATTTCATATTGCATTTCATCATGTCAATCAGAATCAGATCCAAGAAGTTTTTTTTTAGAAAAAAACAAAAAAAACAAAAAAAAAAACTTTATTTAAAAAAAAAAAAAAAAAAACGAAAACGAAAAAAAAAAGTAAAAAAAAAAAGAATAAAAAATATTTTTAAAAAAAAATTATTTAAATAAATAAATAAATAAATAAAATAAAATATAACAGAAAACAATTTGGACTTGGGTCTCTCTCATTTGAGCCCACAAAGCCATGAAATTCAGTCTATAAATACCAAGGCTTCACTTGAGAAAAAGGAAGAGAAGCAAAACACTCTGAGGTTTCCTTGGAACAAAACCTGGAGAGAAACCTGACAGAGAACTCAGAGCAGCCTCCAAACCCTGAAGGGAACTCAACTGCACAGAATCACCTCTGCCTCACAGAAACCCTAAAGATTGTTTTGTAAACCTCACGGGTGCAACTCAATTTCAATCAAGCTCTACAATCAGGTTTGCCCTTATTCCCGTTACCTTTATGCTCTTAATTTGGATCATCTGAATGTATGAGGTATGATGGATGAATTTCATTAGGTTTTTGCCCACGGGTTTTAAATGTATATGAATGTATAAATAATGCCTTGAATGCTTAATCCTTATCGTGTTTCACTAACCCTTTTGTTGAGTTTTTGTGAAGGCTCACATGACTTTTGCAGGGATAGCTCGATGGATATTCCACTTTGCTCGTGGGATACCATTTGGGAGATTTATTTTGATTGCCTTGTTGGCTCATTTACTTTATGCATGTTTGTTTTGTATGTGTTCGTATCCCCACAGGTAACGCGGTTCCTTCGTCGAGGACTGCCCTTTTTCCCTTGAGCATCCCTAAAACCCAAAGCAACACGTTAACTCCTTCTACTACAGGCGAGTAAGTCTCCAAAGGTCGAGCATCCGGTAGATTGCGTAGTAACGTCGTTCGTCCAAAACCCAATCCATAACCTCGTAGTTAGCCGAACTACGGCTTGCTCTGATTCTCATTCCAGATGAGATACGTAGGCATAAGACGCGATGTCTTAGCGAGCACAATTACCCTTAACCCCTAGGTAGCCGAGCTACGAAGACTCTGATTCTCATATTCAGATGAGATACGTATGCAGTGGATGCGACATCCGTGCGAGTCAATTTCTTTTGACCCCTTTTTTTTTAGTAAATAACACATTAGATAAACCCACACCCTTTAGACAAGAACTACAAAAATGGATCCCGTAGAGTACTACGGATGCGTAGGGGTGCTAATACCTTCCCTTCGCATAATCGACTCCCGAACCCAAGATTTGGTTGCGAGACCCTGTCTTGTCCTTTCCTTTTTCCAGGTTTACTTCGAGCGTTTCCTTTCCCTCCTTTGGGATAAATAACGCACGGTGGCGACTCTCCTGTCTTTCTTCGCCGATTGTTTTTTTTCGCATTCCATTTTTCAGGTTGCGACACCAATGCCAACTTATTGAGAAATCAAGTGCTTGCAATATGAAACTTCATCTGATACATCATTCAAGATCCCTCTGAGTTCATCTGCAACATGATCATTGTGAAGCTATTATTTTAAACTCGTGACTTGTTAAATTTATCTGCTACATGGGTTAATTTTGAAGAAGATCATGGAATGGATAAGCTTGGATGTGGCTATCTTTATTTTATGCCTTTGCTCTTCAAGATAATATAATTGTGTATTTGTGTGTTGCTTGATTCTAAAAGTCCAAGGGAATTCTGGGTTTCTATTGACATTCTTGTCTATTGGATTGCTACCCATTTGGTCAGATCTTTTCAACTCTTAACTTTTAATTTTGTACATAGGATTAGTCTCTTCATCTTCTCCCCATTTCTTTAATTTCAAAATCTCTCCCTCTCTTTTCAAAATCTTCTTTGATTGAACTTATTTTGTTCTAAACTTTGACCACTTTGCAAGAAGATAGATACTTTGGCCTTATGCCATTGAATTTTCAAATTTCTTTTCTTAAATCAAACTTGTAAATAAACTTAACTATACTTGACTTAAACTTTCAAAAAGCCAAAAAAGAACTAACTCATTCAAACCATTTTTAGGCCTTTGTGCCTTTTAAACTTAATTTTTATTAAAAGCAATGCATCCATTTTGAAATTTGTATCACGAACTACGAGGTTTTGATCCCTCATTTTTATGTTGGTACGTAGGCACAAGACCGAAGGTCTTGACAAACACAAAAATATAATTAATGAATTCTCTTCTCATCCCCCCATTCCATTTGTTTATAAACATCATTTTGTACCAAATACATATGCACACAAAAAGGGCTCCCTAGGAGTACCTAGGACACTTTGGATGCTAACACCTTCCCTCTGTGTAACCAGCCCCCTTACCTGTAATCTCTGACATTTTATTAGTTTTGATTTGAAAACTTCTTATTTTTGGGTTTTGTTCGTACTTTTCCCTTGGAAACAATAAAAGCGCGGTGGAGACTCTTGTTATTTGATGTCTAGCTTATCCATAACTTGATGATCATGAATTTACCTCTACACACAATACTACACTCAGACAAGTTTCTCTTGAGAATATTATGGGTTGATGAGTCAGTCATCATAACCTATAATATCCGATAGATATGATTAAGACTTTGGGAACTTTTAGAACATTATCTACAGGTTTTTATCCTTAGTACACTCCTTTGGGATGGTTCTTGACCTGACTCCATACTCGTGACTCACAATAAACCATTTGATTCTTGGTTGATCCGATCATGTCTTATCAATATCAATGGAACTTAGGTGTTGATACGGTGAAAACCATAATCCACCAAAATGGATGATTGATCTTGATGATGACTTGGTCCATCTCTTGACCTTTCTTTGTGTTTGCCTTGTGTGTGATCCCTTGTATGTGATTGTTGCATTCATGCATACATACGCATCATGACATCAATCACAAAAAATAAATTTCATGGAACTAAGGTCTTATTTGCAAATATTTCCAGACCATGGATTGTGGACGAAGGAACACTAAGAAGTACAGTTTCGGATGTCCTGATTTGAAAGAGCTAAGAAAGTTGTCAGCTTTTTTATTAGATCTCTTGGACTTCAAGCAACGTCATGGGAAGATTTTGTCTGTATTATCTGCTAATGTGGTTGAAGGACTTCTGAGTGTTTTGGTCCAGTTCTATAATCCTCTTTACCGGTGTTTCACTTTTCCAAACTATCAGCTTATTCCTATGTTGGAGGAGTATGCCCATCTCTTGAGAATACCTGTATCTGACAAGGTACCTTTCAGTGGATTGAAGGAGATTCCCAGATCTCATGTCGTAGCTGAAGCTCTTCATTTGAAGAAATCTGAGATTGATGCTCATTTGGTGAAGAAAGGAGGAATTCTTGGTATGACTTCCGAGTTTATCATTGGTAGGGCTACTGTTTTTATAGAAGCCGGTAGTATGGATGCTTTTGAAGCCATCTTTGTATTGCTCATCTATGGCTTAACTTTGTTCCCTAACGGTTTTGTTGATGTGAACGCCATCAGAATCTTCTTGATTGGGAATTCTGTCCCTACTCTGTTGGGTGACATGTATTTCTCTTTGCATTTAAGGAATTCCAAAGGTGGTGGGACTATTGTGTGATGTGTTCCTCTTATGTACAAGTGATTTATTTCGCACTTGCCTGAGACGCCTGCTTTTTCAGAGAATAAGCAATGTCTACGGTGGTCTCAGAGACTTATGTCTCTCAATGATGATGATATTATTTGGTATGATTCTGCATTGAGTATCTTGGACATTATTGATAGTTATGGTGAGTTCTCTAATGTGCCTCTCATTGGTTTACAAGGAGGAACCAACTATAAACCTGATTTGGCTCGTCGTCAACTTGGGTTCCCCTTGAGAGATAAACCTAATAACACTCAGTTAGAAGGTATATTTTATCAAGAGGGTAAAGATCCCCAACATTTAAAGAAAAAGATGATACATACTTGGTATAATGTGCATAGTAAAGGAAGATCCGAGGTTGGTCCACGCAATTGTGTAGCTTTGGAAGCTTATAATATTTGGGTCAAGAAGAGAGATTTGGAGCTGAAGATGTTGTACGCTTGTGAAAGACTTATATCTGTGGTTATGGCTGAGACATCAACTCTCCCTAACCAAGATGTAGAGGAGTTGGAAGACGCACTCACCAAGATGAAGCAAGAGAGAGATGTGTGGGAAGAGCGGTTCCGTGCTTTAAGTCGAAAGCATGAAGAGTTACAACCTGAGTTGAAAGACAAGGATGAACTTATCGAGATTCTTGAAGACCGAGCAATGAAGAGACAGAGAGAGCTAGAAGGTTTAGTTTCCTCTAGCATGCGTCAACCTTCCGGTTCTTGGGAGGAGATGGTTGATCAGCTAGTCCTCGAAAAGGCTCAATTGAAGTCATCCTTTGAGTCTGAAATTCGACACATCCGAAGGAAGTATGCACCCCTAGCCAGATCATCTGATGACATTTTCCTTTTCTCTTGTATTTGTACTTTGGTTTCTGAAATTGTACTCAGTGTAATCCTTCCAAATTTTATGAATAAAAATATATTTTATGGTCAATCAAATTGTTGTTATTATATATATATATATATATATATATATATATATATATATATATATATATATATATATATTAGTGTTCACATAAATATGAGTTCTTGTATAGGAATATTTTCAAAATATCCATATAGAGAAGGGTATTATGTTCATTACCATTATTTGAGTGAGTAGGAATTTCTTATGTTTATTGCCAAGCTGACTCACCGCTATAACATCCGCGCTAATCAACCAAAGAGAATGGAGAATCTATAACAAGAGAACCGAGAGCTGAAGGATGAGATCGCCAAACTAACGACGCTAATGGAGTCTGTCATTGCCACCCAGAATCAATCGTCACCATCTCCTGCAACTTCTCCTCCTCAGAGCACCGTCATTTCTGAGATTGCTTCCTCAATCGTTCCTGTTGCTGCTGCCAGTCAACCCATCCCTACTATGCCTACTGGGTTCCCTTGGGGAATGCCACCAAATTTTATGCCAGAAGGGTATGCATCCACATTTGTTTCTTTGTCGACATCTAGCCCGGTCATGTCAGTGCCACCTCCTATTACTCACACTCTTCCTCGTGTCGAAGACACTACCTATCACTCTGAATCGTCTGAGGGTCCAAATGTATACGAGAAGATGGATGAAATAAACGATCCATTCCTCGAGTTACGCAAAGAGTTGAAGACTCTGAGAGGGAATGAGTTGTTTGGGAAGACTGCTGTTGAACTATGCTTGGTCCCTAATGTTAAGATTCTGGTGAAATTCAAGGTCCCAGACTTTGAAAAGTACAAAGGGAATACTTGTCCGCTAAGCCATCTTGTTATGTATGCCAGGAAAATGTCTACTCAGACTGATAATGATCAGCTGTTGATTCACTATTTCCAAGACAGTTTAACTGGAGCTGCCTTGAGGTGGTATATGGGTCTGGACAGTGCAAGCATCCTTACTTTCAATGAGTTAGGCGAAATTCATGATCATTAACCTATTGACAAGCTAAAGATCAATTAACAAGAGTCGCCACCGCGATTTTATTGTTTCCAAGGGAAAAGGGAAAAAATGCGAACAAAACCCAAATAGTAAGAACTTTTCAAATAAAAACTAATAAAAGTCAGAGATCACAGGTAAGGGGGTTGGTTACACAGAGGGAAGGTGTTAGCACCCAAAGTGTCCTAGGTACTCCTAGGGAGCCCTTTTTGTGTGCATATGTATTTTGTATAGAGTGATGTTTACAAACAAATAGAATAGGGGGATGAGAAAAGAATCGGTTAATTATATTTTTGTGTTTGACAATACCTTCGGTCTCGTGCCTACGTACCAACATAAAAATGAGGGATCAAAACCTCGTAGTTCGTGTTAGAAATCTCAAAGTGAGTATGTTGGTTTTTAACAAAATTTAAGCTTGAGAGGCACAAAGGCCTAAAATGGTTTGACTGAGTTAGTTCTTTTTGGCATTTTTTGAAAGTTTAAGTCAAGTATGATTAAGTTTATTTACAATTTTGATTTAAGAAAATAAGTTTGAAAATGCAATGGCATAAGGCCAAAGTTTCTACCTTTTTTGAAAGTGGTCAAAGTTTTAGAACAAAAATAGTTCATACAAAGAAGATTTTGAAAATGGAGGGAGAGATTTTGAAATTAAAGAAATGGGGAGAAGATGAAGAGGCTACCCTAGATACAAGAAATTTAAAAGTTTAAAGTTGAAAAGATTTGACCAAATGGGAATCCAATAGACAAGTATGTCAATAGAAACCCATAATTCCCTTGGACTTTTAGAATCAAGCAACACACAAATGCCCCATTATATCAATCTTGAAGAGAAAAGGCATCAAGTAAAGATGGCCTCATCCAAGCTTATCCACTTCAATGA
The DNA here is from genome assembly GCF_024323335.1 of Lathyrus oleraceus. NCBI lineage: Eukaryota > Viridiplantae > Streptophyta > Magnoliopsida > Fabales > Fabaceae > Lathyrus > Lathyrus oleraceus. Next base: position 156,432,824 of record NC_066580.1, read on the forward strand.
TCTTCTCCAAAAGAGCCTATGTAGCAGATGAATTCCACAAATCACAGGTTCAACATAACAGCTTAACAATGATCAAGGTTGTAGATGAATATGGAGAGATCTAGAATGATGTATCAGATGAATTCAAACTTGCAAGTTCTTGGTTCTTCAAAAAATTGGCATTGGCCAAGTCCATTAGCAAAGGAATGCTGCCTAAATTCTAAGTCCAATTTGGGAGATCAAAACAACAGTCCACTTAAAAGTCTTTTAGGGTTTTTGTAATTATTATGTGCATTAGTGGTCAAAGACCAAACAAACAATCAAAGCAACAAAGTATATCACACAATATGGTCCAAGTGGACAAAGTGAAAATTGCATAAACATAAACAATTAGAATGATATGTACAATTACAAATGATAATAGTCCTAAAAGTAAATTGCATTAAAAGTAAAAGCTTGAAAGTAAAAGTTAATGGTTAGTAAGTTAATAGTGAGTTTTGTTTTGCTTTTTAATTTCAAGACATTCTTTGGAGAACACTCAACCCACTTGCCACAAGTATGGATCCTTGAACCAAAACATCTTCCAAAGGAAGGAAAGAAGCCAAGTTTCCACACAATACCATGGAAGAGGGGAGACTTACAATATCACTAACTAGAATGCTTATGTCTTTTGTGTCACAAATTTAGCGCTATGTTAAGCAATCGTAATTGGACTTTTGTAGAAGTCACAACTATTCGAGGCCGGGCAATAAACTTTTGGTGTTAATTCATGTTGGAGACATAGTATTAAGAACTATGCTCATTAAACATACCACGCACAAAAATATGCAAAGAGTGTGACCTAATCTCATCCATGCTCATGTTAATTTTTCAATTAACTAGCATTAGGACTTTGAGATGTCATTGGCCCATGAATATGAATGGATGAAGAAGAGGAATTAGATGAAGAGGGGATGAGATGAATAAGATCACAAATTTATCAAAGGAGGACTTTTACCAAATTAATATTATTCATTCATTTTGGGAGATGGAATGTACATTCCATCAATCCCCTAAATCCAATAATATTAACTTGACAAAGTCAAATCAACCTTGACCAAGGCTCAACAACAAATGAGAAACTCAAATAAGTCAATCCAAATGGTCAACACAATTAAAATGGCATTTGTTCAATTAAAAGTATTAAAATAATGCATTAAATTCTAATATATTTTGTCGAAATCCTAAAATCACATCAAAACACCAAATAAATGGCCACGTGATTTATCATAGGTCAAACAAGGTCAAAGGACGTTGGATAAAAAAATTCATAATTTTTGGACACTTAAAAATATTTTTAAACAATTAAAAATAAATGAAAAATCAATTAATTCATGAAAAATATTAATAATGATCCAAAAAATAATTTTAATTCAGAATATGGAAGAGAAAAATATTTGAATTTTTTTGGTGAAAGTCCCATATTTTTTGGATCTATATTAAATTTATTATGAATTATTGAAAATAATGGAATTAAATGAAAATTCAGAAAATGCTAAAATACGTGGACCATCAGATCTCCCTCATTAATTGAGGTGGCAGATTTGATGATCCACAGCGCGCGTTCCACCAACACGTGAGTCAATTGTGTGGCAAATGTGTTAATCAAAAGGAACAACTGAGATTAGAACATAGGAGTTGGATCACACGGTCTAGACCTTAAACACATCATAACCAGAGCCAGAGCTCCGATTGTCTTCTCCGACGAGCTTCACCGGACTGGTCATCATCAACCATCACTAAAATTTGAAACAAGGACATGATTTTAAAGAGAAAACATCACTGAGCACGAATATCATCTCCATTTCTTCCAATTCCAACTATATTGAGAGATATGTGGAATTGAAAAATGAGCTTCATGATCTGAGTTGCTTCGATTCAGCACCAAAACAACTCAAACACCTTGCCTACATTGGTAGGACTTCAGCCAACACAATAATCAAGAGAATTGAACAAGAAACAAGGAGAATCGAAGAGATCAAATTTTCTGCAAAATACCTTCAATGGAGGTTTGAACTTGCTAGATCTTGATCTGAATCGTGCTTTGCTTCACTTCAATTGCTTGCAAAAGAGGAATGGAATGGCTTAGAATCAAAGGACTCCTTGAGAATTGAATTTCAAAATAGTGGAGATTCAAGCTCAAATTCAAATGAATTTCTCAGGTTTATCCTCTTCGTATGAAGGGTTTTCTGTGGGGAATCAAAGCTTGTGCAGTGTGTCTGTTGATTATGAGCAATTGAGCTTCAATTTATAGAGAATTCAAGTGTTAATTGCACAGTCCATTCAAGTTTCCAAAATTGGCAAAGTGATGTAAGCAGCTGCATGGGCGTGCATAGGCCCATCAAATGATTGTTCAAAGGTCCATAATGAAGTTCAGATGTGTTGAGGCAAGCTTGGAATGCAAGGCAAGTGAGCATTGATACTTGAAATTAGATCCATGACACATGATATCAGTCTATTTAAGCCATGCGCAACCTATGCATTTCTCATCCAAAATGCATGAATTTTATCTCTTTGGGAAGGTGAGATAAAGAGGAACAAGTTTGATGTTGAACACTTTTTCATTTGGAGCTTGGAACTTGGAGATATTTGAGATGGAAGTTTGGAAAAATTTGACATATTGAAAATTTTCTAAGTGTCAAGCCATATGTCTCAATATTCCACCTTGCTTAACTTTTTATGGGAGCTTTAAATGAGAAAAGTGTCTTTATCAAAGTTGTAGATATCTCAAATACCTTAAAAATGGTCACAAATTTAATGTCATTTGTATTTGAAATGATAGAGTTATGCATTTTTGAAGTTTGGCAAAATCACTTGATTAATGGTATAGGTCAAAAGTGACCTATAATGTAGCCTCATATCACATGTGCAAAGAAGTTGAATTATCTCCCACTCCAAACATCAAAGTTGAAGTAGAAACATTGAATTTTATTGTGCAACTTGGAAATATTTCATCTCATAAAAATTGAGCAAGTTATGGCCTTGGGAAGTTAACTTTCAAATTAGGGTTTAGACAAAATGACCTATAATGTTTCAACATTGAAAATGATTTTCCAAGGAAAACTAGATCTAGGTTTCAACATGAAAGTTGTTTATAATGTCATTTAGAGTAAGTTTGATCTTGGAAGCATTTTCATATGGTGAAAATTGTAGGAGATAGGGTCTAGGGAGACCCAGTCTTGATCAGATGAATTCATCTGGCCAACCACCATCAACCAACTTGCTAATTTCCAATTCTCTTGAATTTCTTAGCTCATGGTAGATCATATATGCATAAGATGATGAAATTTGAAATGTCCCTTGAGAATTTTGATCAATTGGTGAGATAGCTTGTTGGAGAAGTTACTCAAGATACCTAGTCAAACTAGGGTTTCCAAGGCAAATCTCCTTCAGACAACTACAAAGACATATTTTTGGTATTTTGGTTAGTAAAATGATAAAATACAAGTATGATATAATCACAAAATTCTTGGTTATCTCTCCCCAAAACAAACCCAATGAAAAGGGGTAAGGAGAATGCCAAGACATGATCTCAATGCTAATGCTTATGATGGAATTGCATGAGGGATCTTAGGATCAAAATGGGGGTCTTGCAACTGCCTCTATTTAAGGACATTCTAACTGAGGAGGTGAAGGTTAAAATCTTCATGTCGACTCAGTAGAATGGGCTTAAATAACAACATATAGAAACAAATTTTGGTCCCTAAGAGACCTCATGATGCATATGATATGGAATGCAAAATTTAACACTCTATGGGGAAATATTGCCACAAAGGAAAAAGAAATCAGAGAGACCGAAAATCCACAGGAGCATAATGCATTCCATAAGGAAAACTCGTTGGGAAGACAGAGACTCTGGGGAAAAAGGAGTTATGCGTAGGCCAGGCTACGACTTAAAACTACTGAGGGACTTGAGGGGATCCATATGAAATGGAAAGACTCAGCCGAGGAAACAAACATCATTTGCAGGGGATACGAATAAGTCAGGATAAAACTGAAATGTTCGACTCGTGTAGGAAAAGCGATTTTACTAAGGAGATGCGCACTCGACTCGACTAGGGAAGAAATAAACTTCAACACAGGAGGAGCAGAAATCTATTACCTACTACCTGCTACTGGGTAAGGAGATAATAAAAATATGACAGAGAGAACATCCGTCATCGGTTAAGATGAACATAACAAGGATGACTCGCTGAGGAAAGGCCAGGAGGAATATTCATTACCGGTTACTAGGTAAGAATAGCGTTGCTGGGGAAAAATGCAGAAAAATAGGATTTACAACTACCAGTTACTGAGCAGAAAACCTAGGGTGAGAGTATCCGTCATCGGTTAGGATGAACATATCAAGGATAAACTCGACAGGGAAGAAAATCCGTCACCGGTTAAGATGAACATATCAAGGATAAACTTGCATGGGGATGTCAAGGAGGATACCCGTCATCGGTTAAGATGAACGTATCAAGGATATACCAACTGAACAAGAAAAGGTGAATTACATCTATCGAAAACTGGATAGAAAACCGTCGAAGAGAGAATCCATCACCGGTTAGGATGAACATATCGAGGATTAAACTCTGGGGGGGAACAGAGAGGATTTACAACTACCTATTACTGGGTAGAAGACCAATCAAAGAGAAAATCCGTCACCGGTTAAGATGAACGTATCAAGGATATACTCTAAAAAGGGAGAAAATAGAGATTACATCTACCAGTTACTGGATAGAATACGAAAGAAGAGAAAATCCGTCACTGATTAAAGTGAACATATCAAGGATAGACTCCGCTAAAGGGGAACAATAGGATTTACAACTACCAATTACTGGGTAGAAGATCAATAAGGAGAAGAAAATTCGTCATCGATTTAAGATGAACATATCAAGGATTAACTCTCTGGGGAAACAAAATAGGGATTACAACTACCTTTTTACTGGGTAGGATACCAAAGAAGAGAATACTCGTCAATGGTTAAAATGAACATATCAAGGATAGACTCACGCGGGGGAATGAAAGATATCCGTCACTGGTTAAGATGAACATATCAACGATATACTTCCCGGGACTCCACTGGGGAGAAAAAAGATACTTTTGTTGGGCAAAAAGTAACAAACCACAAACTAAGAAGAAATATTACCAGCTACTGGGTAATAGGCTCTTAGGGGACCAAAATATCTATCTAGGCAAGAGCTAGAAATAAAACGGTCAATCAAGACTCAACCCAATGAGGACATAACTCAAGGGGAGTAATTCCATCCGAAAAATTTACCGGAGAGGAAACTGAAATAACAATCATCCACGAAGAAACAAACTCAGTGGGGAAATAGAGAAAGGTTAAAGTCTTTTCTGCTTAGGGGCTGACACTCTACACTTGAACGAGGACATACACCAGATTTGGTATTGGGGATAAAGTACCGCCATAACAGAGAATGAAAATCTCGAACCAAACAAATATGCAGGATATGTAAAAATCATGAAATGAATGTATATGTATATATGGTGATTATGATGACAAAACGACCGCGAAGGATACAGAGGTGTCGCAAAGAATTTAAACCACCGGTACAATCCTCGGTCAATCCACAAAATATGGAGACTACTGCTGGAGAATAGGGAAGTCAAACATCCCAAAAGTTCAAACCCTAGCTGGGGAAGAAGGAGATCTGTTGAGGAGAAAACACATCCAACTGTAGGGAATTTTAGGTCAACACCATAAAAATGGGAGACAACCCTACTAGGGAGGAAGCAGAAACCAGGAGGGAACTCTGACTGGGAGCAAAGATGCGACGATCGGTGGGGATACCAAGGAGATCTACTGGGGAGAGGTCAAACATCTTCTGATGACGATCTATCTGCTGAAGAAATACGAACTCGCTGAGGAATAGAAAAGAAATTTCACTGAGGAAAAAACACTCCACCGGGGAACTGAATCCGCTAACCGAGGACAACAACATTCTACTGAGGACATGAATCAACACTGATGCCTAGAGATACCCGAAGAGTTACTGCTTGGGAAACCTTAGATGCTTCACACTTAAGAACTTGCTATTCACTGAAATGTTGTTGATATTACTGTTACTTGCTTTGGAAAAGTTTTTGTTTTTATATTTTTAAGAAAATTTGATTTTAAATTTTTTATTTCAAAATGATCATAATAAAAATTTAAAACTATTGGCTGAAGTAAATAAGAGTAGAAACAATTGGATAAAAGCTCAACTTTATTTATAGAATGGTAGTCTATAAATGACAAGACTCCATAGATTTTACAAAGTTGAAAATGGTAATTTACATGGAAAAGGGGTACATTGAATACAAATGATCCTTAATCCTTCTACCAAATCTTGATATCCATTGCGTTTTTTTTTACCGCTGCTGAAGATGAACCAACGTCAACCCTTGTGCTCAAACAAGTCTTCAAAGAATCACTGAAGATCAGCAGAACGCAGTTACTTGCCATAATCCCTAATTTTTGCATAAATTGCCCCAAGGTGGGGTACTCAACTTATCGGGAAATCATTTCTGTTTTTATGTCTCTAACTGGATCGCCCTTTCGGGTTTTCAATCCACCGAGACGCTCATTTTTGCCTAAGCCGCCCTTTCGGGTTTTAAACTTAGCGAGCTGTTCTTTTATTTTTTTAGGCGAAGTATTTCTTGATTGCATCTGCATTCACAGGACGAGTGAACTCTTCACCATCCATAGTTGTAAGTATCAATGCACCGCCTGAAAAGGCTCTCTTAACAACATATGGGCCTTCATAATTAGGAGTCCATTTTCCTCTAGAATCTGGCTTGAACGACAAAATCTTCTTGAGCACAAGGTCTCCTTCTCTAAACACATGAGGTTTGACTTTCTTATCAAAAGCTTTCTTCATCCTCCGCTGGTATAACTGACCATGACACATGGCAATCAACCTCTTTTCTTCAATCAAATTCAACTGATCAAACCTGGTTTGACACCATTCAGCTTCGGTCAACTTGGCTTCCATGAGCACATGCAATGAAGGAATCTCAACCTCTACGGGGAGCACTGCTTCCATACCATACACAAGAGAGAAAGGGGTTGCCCCTATTGAAGTGCAGACGGATGTACGATACCCATGCAAAGCAAATGGGAGCATCTCATGCCAGTCCTTATATGTGACAACCATCTTCTGAATAATATTCTTGATGTTCTTGTTCGCAACTTCAACAACCCCATTCATCTTGGGTCTGTAGGGAGAAGAATTATGATGTGCAATCTTGAAGTCTTTGCAAACAACTTCCACCATATTATTATTCAAGTTCGATCCATTATCAGTAATGATCTTACTTGGCACACTATAACGACATGTGATCTGATTCTTGATAAACCTTACAACAACTTGCTTGATTACATTTTCATACAATGCCGCTTCAACCCATTTTGTGAAGTAGTCAATTGCCACCAAAATGAAACGATGTCCATTCGAAGCTTTGGGCTCAATCATCCCAATCATATCAATTTCCCACATGGAGAAGGGCCACGGGGAAGAGATAACATTCAATAGTGTCGGAAGAACATGAATCTTATCAGCATAAATTTGACACTTGTGGCATTTCTTCACAAACTTGCAACAATCAAATTCCATTGTCAGCCAATAGTAACCTGCTCGCAACATCTTCTTCGCCATTGCATGTCCATTGAGTGAGTACCAAAGGAACCTTCATGCACTTCGGTCATCAACATGTCTGCTTCGTGTTTATCCACGCATCTGAGCAAAACCATGTCAAAGTTTCTCTTGTATAGTACATCACTATTCAAGTAGAAATTACCGGCTAATCTTCTCAAAGTATTCTTATCTTTCAAAGATGCCCCAGGCGGGTAAATTTGACTTTGAAGGAAACATTTGATGTCGTAATACCACGGCTTCTCGTGTTTGATCTCTTCAACAACAAACACATGAGCTGGCCTATCAAGACGCATTACAGATAAATTGGGAACTTCATTCCAATACCTCACTACAATCATTGATGCCAACGTTGCAAGAGCATCTGCCATTCAGTTCTCATCTTGAGGGATATGATGAAACTCACCCTTTGTAAAGAAAGTTGAAATCCTCCTCGCATAATCTCTATACGGTATTAAACCAGGTTGATTCGTCTCCTATTCTCCTTTGATCTGATTTACTACCAAAGCTTAATCATCGAAGACATCCAAATACTTGATTCTGAGATTCATGGCCTCTTCAAGCCCCATAATGCAAGCTTCATATTCTGCACAGTTGTTTGTACACTTGAAAGTTAATCTAGCTGTAAATGGTAGATGCGCACCTTGAGGAGTAATAATCACTGACCCAATGCCATTTCCATATTGATTAACAACTCCATCAAATACCATGCCCCAACGGGAACCAGGCTCTGGCCCTTCGTCTAGCAATGGTTCATCACAATCCTTCATTTTCAAGTACAAAATCTCTTTATCAGGAAAATCATACTGCATTGACTGATAATCTTCAATTGGTTGGTGAGCCAAGTGGTCAACCAAGATACTACCTTTGATCGCTTTCTGAGATCGGTATTCGATATCATACTCTAACAACAACATTTGCCAACGGGAATTCCTCCCAGTTAAAGTAGGCTTCTCAAATATATACTTGATTGGATCCATTTTGGATATCAACCAAGTGGTATGATTCAACATATACTGACGCAGACGCTTAGCAGCCCAAGCCAATGCGCAACAAGTTTTCTCAAGCATTGAATACCGAGTCTCACAGTCGGTGAATTTCTTATTGAGGTAGTAAATTGCAAATTCTTTCATCCCAGTCTCATCTTGCTGACCAAGAACACAACCCATACTATCTTCAAGCACAGACAAATACATGATCAACGGTCTTCCTTCAACAGGTGGAGACAAAATCGAAGGTTCAAGAAAATATTCCTTGATACTATCAAATGCTTTCTGGCAGTCTTCGGTCCAATCACAAGACTGATCTTTCCGAAGAAGCTTGAATATAGGCGCACATGTGGCAGTCGTGTGGGAAATGAATCTGGAAATATAATTCAAGCGGCCGAGAAAACCTCTGACTTGCTTCTTAGTTTTGGGCAAAGGCATCTCTTGTATTGCTTTGACCTTGGCAGGATCAACTTCAATACCCTTCTCGCTGACAATAAAGCCCAACAACTTACCAGAACGAACACCAAAAGTACACTTATTGGGATTCAAGCGGAGTTTATACTTCCTCAAACGCTGGAATAGCTTCAACAAATGCTCAACATGTTCCTCCTCATCAATTGATTTAGCAATCATGTCATCGACATAAACCTCGATCTCTTTATGCATCATATCATGAAAAAGAGTACTCATTGCTCTCTGGTAAGTTGCACCAGCATTCTTTAGGCCGAAAGGCATCACTCTATAACAGAATATTCCCCAAGGCGTAATGAATGTGGTCTTCTCCATATCCTCGGGTGCCATCTTAATTTGGTTATATCCGGAAAATCCATCCTAAACGAAAAGACTTTGAATTTAGCAGTATTGTCTACCAGCATATCAATGTGTGGCAGAGGGAAATCATCTTTTGGACCGACTTTATTCTAATCTCTATAGTAATACACATGCGGACTTTTCCATCCTTCTTCGGCACAGGCACAATATTGGCCACCCATTGCGGATATTCAACAGTCACAAGGAAACCGACATCAATCTGCTTCCGAACTTCCTCCTTGATCTTCACAGCCATATCAGGATGCGTTCTCCTCAACTTCTGCTTGACTGGCGGGCATTCTGGCTTCAACGGTAATCTATGCTCCATAATCTCATAATCCAACCCAGACATGTCTTGATAGGACCAAGAAAACACATCTGATTACTCTCGAAGAAGATCAATCAACCCCTTCTTAGCATTTGGACACAATCGAGACCCAATCATGACTTCCTTCACATCATCTTCGGAACCCAAGTTGACAAGCTCAATATGCTCTTCACACGGCTGAATAATCTTCTCATCTTGTTCAAGAAAACGAGACAATTCCTTGCTCACTTCTACACCACTTTCCTCCTCGGCTTCAAACACAGGGAATTCAAAATTTGGAGAAGGAGAAGGATCATTGTATTCAATGGGGTTAGGAACCAACCTGCATAATGATTTGATATTTTGATTTTAGAAGAGTGAATTTGTGACCAAATATTATGTAGATGGACAATTATATTATTTATTTATGTTTTTTGGGATTACCATTTTCAGAAATAAGCAAAAAGTAAAAACAAACATCATAGATGTGGATGAATAGAATTAATTTTATTGATAATCAATTTAAACTTCCCAACAATGTTCACTTCTCCCTTAGGCATAGGAGAAGGATTTTTAAAATATAAAAAGCAATTACTTAGATTGATGAAAAATAACAGGAATATCAACAGCAGTCCAATTGTTGCATGTCCCTCCATGCGTTACAAAGTTGGTGCGGTTTTCCTCTTCATTGTCCTCTAGCACAACATCTAAGTGTTGTTCATTCCCATAAATGAACCCTCCGCTACGGAAGCTGAGTTGCATCTCTTCCGATCTAACGGTTGACGAGCCCTTCTGGAACCCAAACCAGTTCTTCCTTTGTTGTCGGAGACCTCTACCACACGCCCCCTCTGATCAACAGGACCTTCCTCAATAATTCTCTAAGTATCTTTCAGATAGGACATAGGTGCCCCAACTCTCTTCTCAGCAGCAATAGATAAGGCTTGGAACGGCGTTCTAACCTCATCCTCAGCTTCTACATATGAAAAAGATGACAGATGCCTGACCAACAACGCTTTCTCACCTCCCACAATCTCCAACTTGCCATTCTTGATAAATTTGAGCTTCTGATGCAGAGTGGAAGTAACAGCCCCTGCTTCATGAATCCATGGTCTTCTGAATAAACAACTATAGGCTGAGTGAATATCCATTACCTAGAAAGTAATCTGAAAATCACTCGGACCTATCTTGACTGGAAGGTCCACTTCTCCAATGACAGTCTTGCGAGAGCATTAAAGGCCTTGACGATTACTCCACTGTACCTCATGGGAGCTCCTTGGTAAGATAACTTCGACAATGTTGAATTCGGAAGCACATTGAGTGACAACCCAGTATCAACTAGCACGTTTGACAAAGCATCTTCCTTGCAATTCTTCGAGATGTGCAAAGCCAGATTGTGATTTCTTCCCTCCTCAGGGAGTTCTTCGTCACAAAAACTCAAATTGTTGCATGAAGTGATGTTAGCTACAATATGATCAAATTTATCCACAATAACATCTTGCTCCACGTATGCCTGCTCAAGAACTATCTGGAGTGCTTCTCTGTGCGCTTCAGAATTCAAAAGCAGAGACAACGCGGAAATCTTAGAGGGAGTCTGGAGCAACTGCTCAGCCACGTTGAATTCACTCCTCTTGATCAATCGGAGTACCTCATCATCATCACTATTGGTTTTCAAATTGATGGATTCACCAGACTTATCTTTTGAACAACCCACAGGATCTACCATAGGCACCTCCGCCTTCTTACCAACAATCAATTCTTCCTTACTCTCTGGGACAACTGACCCAAAAACTCGACCACTGCGGGTCACAGTTTGTAACATCTGCAATGCTTACTACTGAATTGTATTGATACGGTACAACCTTATCAGGTGCATACGGGACTGGGCCCGCCAGCCGTATTACCAACGGCGAAACTGATCTATTGTTGACATTCTTGCTGCTATCATATTGCATCACCAACCGCTCTGGTTTCTTGAAAACGGGAACAATGACATTGACATCATCGTCTATATGACGAGATTGAACAATCTGGATCATGCCTTCATCCATCAGGCGCTGGATGTCCCTTTTCACAACAACACACCCCCTTGGGTTCACACTACAAATATCACAACCATCGTGATCATGTTCACAGTCACTCACCAAGCATATATCTTTATGCATTTGTACCAAAGATCTTCAGATAAACCGGACATCGAAGACTTTAAATTCACCTGGACAACCGTCCACCATGTTTACTGAGGTATTCCCATGAGCGGGCAAAGGATTAGCTTTCACATTGGGCGCGCGGTCTTCAAAAGACACCATGCCACTCTTCATAAGCTTTTACACCTCATACTTCAGCGGATAACAGTTCTCAATATCATGCCCAGGTGCACCCTGGTGAAAAACACAACGAAGCTCGGGTTTATACCACCAAGGAAGTGGTTCTGATATCTGTGGTGGATTCCTCGGTTGAATAAAATTCTTGAGGACTAAAGATGGGTACAACTCTGCGTTTGACATCGGAATTCGGTCGAAAAATACCTTCTTCCTCTCAAAGTTCTGTTGTTGGTGATGATTGTTGTTGTAGGTGTTTGTTCTTTGTTGCGGTTGTTGTTGTTGACGTTGATTTTGATACCGATGTTGTCGTTGTTGTTGAATTGGTGTTGCTGGCTGATTTGAAAACACTGGAATAATAGAAGATACTTGATGATATTGATGTTGACAGGGTGGTAAATTCCTTCTGGCTTGAGGCCTCCTCTGCCTCCCACTACTTATTGCGTTTGTTTCATTGTTTTTCCTCTTGCTAAAATTTCTCCCATACTTCTTGCTAGTTGACGCCTCTTCTTTTGACAATCGTCCTTCACGGACCCCTTCTTCAGGTCTCATCCCCATATTTACCATTTCGGTAAAATCACTGGGGGCACTGGCGATCATTCATTCATAATAAAATGAACTCAGAGTTTTGAGAAAGATTTTTGTCATCTCTTTCTCCTCTAAGGGAGGAGTAATCTGGGCAGCCAACTCCCTCCAACGCTGGGCATACTCTTTGAACGTCTCTTTGTCCTTCTGAGACATGGACCTCAACTGGTCCCTATCTGGCGCCATATTCACGTTGTACTTGTACTGTTTCACGAAAGCCTCTCCTAGATCATTGAAAGTGTGGATGCTTGCGCTATCTAGCCCCATATACCAACGGAGCGCAGCACCTGTCAGGCTATCTTGGAAATAGTAAATCAGTAGTTGATCATTATTTGTCTGGGTTGACATCTTGGGGGCATACATCACAAGATGACTGAGTGGACAAGAGTTTCCCTTATACTTCTCAAAGTCAGGCACTTTGAATTTCATTGGGATCTTCACGTTGGGTACTAAGCACAGTTCAGCAACACTCTTCCCAAATAGATCTTTGCCTCTCAGCGTTTTCAGTTCCTTGCGCAACTCAAGGAATTGGTCCTTCATCTCATCCATCTTCTCATAGACGTCTGGGCCCTCAGATTGCTCAGAATGATAGATGGTGTCTTCAACATGCGGCAAAGTGTGCACAACAGGAGGTAGTACAGACATAACCGGGCTAGATGCCGACATGGAAGCAAAAGTGGGAGCAAAACCTTCTGGCACAAAATTAGGTGGCATTCCCCAAGGGAATCCAGCAGGCAGATTTAGAGCGAAGTGGGCGGTGGCAGTAGGCACAGTAGAGGTAACTACTTCAGAAATGACAGTCCTCGTGGGAGGAGTTGCAGGAGTTGGAGAAGCTTGGCTCTGGGCAGCAAGAACTGACTCCATCCTGGCAGTCATCCTGGCAATCTCTTCCTTCAAGTCTCGGTTCTCTTGCTCAAGGTGTTCCATGATCTTTGAATGATTGACTCGAGTGTTGTACCGGTGAGGCAGCTTGGCTAAAGCACAGAAGAACACTGATCAGACACCTGGCAAAAACCTGCTTATGCAAATGATGCATGAAATGCAATGCTTGATTATTTTTTATTTCCAAGGAACTTACTATATCATTTGCAAAAATTGAAATGGAAATTGCAATAATTTGATGTGACCAAAAATCTCTTTTCATTTCTATAAATTGGAAGGATTACACTGAGTATAATTTCAGAAACCAAAATAAAAGATACAAGAGAAAAGGAGACTAGTCATCCTAAGGATCCCTAACAACAGTGTCAGAAGATCTGGCTGAAGGCGCGTACTTCCTTCGAATGCGATGAATCTCGGTCTCAAAAGAATCCTTCATCTGAGTCTTCTCGAGGACAAGTTGGTTGACAATCTTCTTCCAAGCAACGGAAGGTTGAGGCATGCTAGAAGATGAAACCTCTAGCTCTCTCTATCTCTTCGTCACTCGATCTTCACGTAGCGCAATCAATGCATCTTTGTCCTTTGACTCTAATAGCAACTCTTCATGCTTTTTTCTCAAAGCATGGAAATGCTCTTCCCACATGTCCTTCTCTTGCTTCATCTTGGCGAGCGCGTCTTCCAACTCCTCTACATCTTGGTTAGGGAGAGTTAATGGTTCAACCACAAACATAGACATAGGTCTTTCACAAGGATAAGGCATCTTCAATTCCAAATCTCTCTTCTTCACCCAAAGAGTGTAAGCTTCCAAAGCTACACAATTGGGCGGACCAAGCTCGAATCTTCCTTTCCTATGCACATTATGCCAAGCATGCACAATCTTCTTCTTCAAATGTTGGGGATCTTTACCCTCTTGATAGAAAAGACCTTATAACAAAGTGTTATTAGATTTGTATTTCAAGGGGAACCCAAGTTGACGACGAGCCAGAGCAGGGTTGTAGTTAATTCCTCCTTGTGTACCAATGAGAGGCACATTAGAGAATTCACCACAACTATTAATAATCTCTACACTGCTTAAAGATGGGTCATACCAAACTATATCATCATTAGTGAGAGACATAATTCTCTGAGACCACCTTAGACATTGTTTGTTCTCCATAAAAGCAGGCGTCTGAGGCAAGTGCAAAATAAACCACTTGTATAGAAGAGGAATGCAACAAACAATTGTTCCACCACTCTTAGAATTCCTTAGATGCAAAGAGAAATACATATCTCCCAACAAAGTAGGCACAAGATTCCCAATCAAGAAAAGTCTAATGGCGTTAACATCAACAAAACCGTCAATGTTAGGGAACAAAGCTAATCCATAGATGAGCAACACAAAGATAACTTCAGAAGCATCCACACTACCAGCTTGAGCAAAAGTAGTAGCTTCCTTGATGAGGAAATCAGATGGCAATCCAAATAACCCTCCTTTCTTCACCCAATGAGCCTCTATCTCAGACTTCTTCAAGTGAAGAGCTTCAACAATAATACTAGATCGGGGAATCTCCTCCAATCCACTAAAGGCACTCTACTAGAAACAGGTATCCCCAAAAGATGAGAATACTCCTCCAAGGTAGGCACAAGCTGAAAATCAGGGAAAGTGAAACAATGGTAGAGAGAATTATAGAACTGCACCAATACACTCAACAATCCTTCCACTACATCAGTAGACAAGATGGACAGAAGCTTCCCACGACGTTGTTAGAAATCCAAGGGATCAAATACAAAAGATGTTAGCTTCCTTAACTCTTTTAAGTCGGGACATCTGAAACTGTACTTCTTAGTGTTCCTTCGTCCACAATCCATGGTCTGAAAATATTTGCAAATGATACCTTAGTTCCTTGAAATTTTTGTGTGATGAATGTTATGATGCGCATGAATGCATGAATGCAACAATCACAAATAAGGGATCAGACATAAGGCGAACAAAGGTCAATGGATGAATCAAGTCATTATCAAGATCAATCATCCATTTTGGTGGATTATGGTTTGCACCTTATCAACACCCAAGTTCCATTGATATTGCCAAGACTTGATTGGATCAACCAAGAATCAAGGGTTTGTTGCAAGTCACGAGCATGGAGTCTGGGTAAGAACCATCCTAAAGGAGTGAACTAAGGATAAAACCTGTAGATCATGTTCTAAAAAAGTTCCCAAAGTCTTAATTCCATCTATCAAATATTACAGGTTAAGATGACTAACTCATCGACCCATAATATTCTCAAGAGAAACTCGTCAGAGTGTAGTATCGCATAACAATTGTTATCAAGTCTACACCTGAACAGTTTCCGCACTACGTCCTAAATAGGCCAAGATGGGTTAGGTGTTCTAAGGTCCTCAGCTTCTCAGACCCAATTAGAAATAGTCATGCCTAACCACAAATACTTGTGTGACATTTCCAAATCCAAAGGAGTCTCCACTGAGCAGATGGATCTCAAGCCAACTTGTTAAGGACTACTCCACACAAGTCGAACATGACTATACCATCCTCCTATCTTAATTGCACTCAAGTTCGGGTTAGAACTTATCTCACCATTCAGAGATCACCAAGCACAACAAGCAGATTATATCACACATACATATATACAAACATCACATATATACAAATATATTCACACAAAAAGTAGGCTAAACCCACTGGAGACTACTCCCCAACAGAGTCGCCACTTAATTTTAGTAGTGGGAAATTCATGATCATTAATCTATTGGCAAGCTAAAGATCAATTAACAAGAGTCGCCACCGCGATTTTATTGTTTCCAAGGGAAAAGGGAAAAAAATGCGAACAAAACCCAAATAGTAATAAATTTTCAAATAAAAACTAATAAAAGTCAGATATCACAGGTAAGCGGGTTGGTTACACAGAGGGAAGGTGTTAGCACCGAAAGTGTCCTAGGTACTCCTAGGGAACCCTTTTTGTATGCATATGTATTTTGTACAAAGTGATGTTTACAAACAAATAGAATGGGGGGATGAGAAAATAATCGGTTAACTATATTTTTGTATTTGACAAGACATTCGGTCTCGTGCCTACGTACCAACATAAAAATGAGGGATAAAAACCTCGTAGTTCGTGCTAGAAATCTCAAAGTGTGTATGTTGGTTTTTAACAAAATTTAAGTTTGAGAGGCACAAAGGCCTAAAATGGTTTGAATGAGTTAGTTCTTTTTGGTATTTTTTGAAAGTTTAAGTCAAGTATGATTAAGTTTATTTACAAGTTTGATTTAAGAAAATAAGTTTGAAAATGCAATGGCATAAGGCCAAAGTTTCTACCTTTTTTTAAAGTGGTCAAAGTTTTAGAACAAAAATAGTTCACACAAAGAAGATTTTGAAAATGGAGGGAGAGATTTTGAAATTAAAGAAATGGGGAGAAGATGAAGAGGCTACCCTAGATACAAGAAATTTAAAAGTTTAAAGTTGAAAAGATCTGACCAAATGGGAGCAATCCAATAGACAAGTATGTCAATAGAAACCCAGAATTCCCTTGGACTTTTAGAATCAAGCAATACTCAAATGCACCATTATATCAATCTTGAAGAGCAAAGGCATCAAGTAAAGATGACCTCATCCAAGCTTATCCACTTCAATGATCTTCTTCAAAAGAGCCTATGTAGCAGATGAATTCCACAAATCACAGGTTCAACATAACAGCTTAACAATGATCAAGGTTGTAGATGAATATGGAGAGATCTAGAATGATGTATCAAATGAATTCAAACTTGCAAGTTCTTGGTTCTTCAAAAAATTGGCATTGGCCAAGTCCATTAGCAAAGGAATGTTGCCTAAATTCTAAGTCCAATTTGGGAGATCAAAACAACAGTCCACTCAAAAGTCTTTTAGGGTTTTTGTTATTATTATGTGTGTTAGTGGTCAAAGACCAAACAAACAATCAAAGCAACAAAGTATATCACACAATATGGTCCAAGTGGACAAAGTGAAAATTGCATAAACATAAACAATTAGAATTATATGTACAATGACAAATAATAATAGTGTTAAAAGTAAATTGCATTAAAAGTAAAAGCTTGAAAGTAAAAGTTAATGGTTAGTAAGTTAATAGTTAGTTTTGTTTTGCTTTTTAATTTCAAGACATTCTTTGGAGAACACTCAACCCACTTGCCACAAGTATGGATCCTTGAACCAAAACATCTTCCAAAGGAAGGAAAGAAAGCCAAGTTTGCACACAATACCATGGAAGAGGGGAGACTTACAATCTCACTAACTAGAATGATTATGTCTTTTGTGTCACAAATTTAGCGTTATATTAAGCAATTGTAATTGGACTTTTGTAGAAGTCACAACTATTTGAGGCCGGGCAATAAACTTTTGGTGTTAATGCATGTTGGAGACATAGTATTAAGAACTATGCTCATTAAACATACCACACACAAAAAGTATGCAAAGAGTGTGACCTAATCTCATCCATGCTCATGTTAATTTTTCAATTAACTAGCATTAGGACTTTGAGATGTCATTGGCCCATGAATATGAATGGATGAATAAGGGGAATTAGATGAAGAGGGGATGGGATGAATAAGATCACAAATTTGTCAAAGGAGGACTTTTACCAAATTAATATTATTCATTCATTTTGGGAGATGGAAGGTACATTCCATCAATCCCCTAAATCCAATAATATTAACTTGACAAAGTCAAATCAACCTTGACCAAGGCCCAACAACAAATGAGAAACTCAAATAAGTCAATCCAAATGGTCAACACAATTAAAATGACATTTATTCAATTAAAAGTATTAAAATAATTCATTAAATTCAAATATGTTTTGTCCAAATCCTAAAATCACATCAAAACACCAAATAAATGGCCATGTGATTTATCATTGGTCAAACAAGGTCAAAGGATATTGGATAAAAAAGTTCATAATTTTTGGACACTTAAAAATATTTTTAAACAATTAAAAATAAATGAAAAATCAATTAATTCATGAAAAATATTAATAATGATCCAAAAAAATAATTTTAATTCAGAATATGGAAGAGAAAAATATTTGAATTTTTTTGGTGAAAGTCCCATATTTTTTGGATCAATATTAAATTTATTATGAATTATTGAAAATAATGGAATTAAATGAAAATTCAGAAAATGCTAAAATACGTGGACCATCAGATCTCCCTCATTAATTGAGGTGGCAGATCTGATGATCCACAACACGCGTTCCACCAACACGTGAGTCAACTGCGTGGCAAATGTGTTAATCAAAAGGAACGACTGAGATTAGAACATATGAGTTGGATCACATGGTCTAGACCTTAAACACATCATAACCGGAGCCAGAGCTCTGGTTGTCTTCTCCGGCGAGCTTCGCCAGACTGGTCATCATCAACCATCACTAAAATTTGAAACAGGGACATGATTTTGAAGAGAAAACATCACTGAGCACGAATATCACCTCCATTTCTTCCAATTCCAACTATATTGAGAGATATGTGGAATTGAAAAATGAGGTTCATGATCTGAGTTGTTTCGATTCAGCACCAAAACAACTCAAACACCTTCCCTACATTGGTAGGACTTCAGCCAACACAATAATCAAAAGAATTGAGCAAGAAACAAGGAGAATCGAAGAGGTCAAATTTTCTGCAAAATACCTTCAATGGAGGTTTGAACTTGCTAGATCTTGATCTGAATCGTGCTTTGCTTCACTTCAATTGCTTGCAGAAGAGGAATGAAATGGCTTAGAATCAAAGGACTCCTGGAGAATTAAATTTCAAAATAGTGGAGATTCAAGTTCAAATTCAAATGAATTTCTCAGGTTTATCCTATTGGTATGAAGGGTTTTCTGTGGGGAATCAAAGCTTGCACATTGTGTCTGTTGATTATGAGCAATTGAGCTTCAATTTATAGAGAATTCAAGTGTTAATTGCACACTCCATTCAAGTTTCCAAAATTGGCAAAGTGATGTAAGCAGCTGCATGGGCGCGTATAGGCCCATCAAATGATTGTTCAAAGGTCCATAATAAAGTTCAGATGTGTTAAGGCAAGCTTGGAATGCAAGGCAAGTGAGCATTGATATTTGAAGTTGGATCCATGACACATGATATCAGTCTGTTTAAGCCATGCGCAACCTATGCATTTCTCATCCAAAATGCATGAATTTTATCTCTTTGGAAAGGTGCGATAAAGAGGAACAAGTTTGATGTTGAACACTTTTCATTTGGAGCTTAGAACTTGGAGATATTTGAGATGGAAGTTTGGAAAAATTTGACATATTGAAAATTTTCTAAGTGTCAAGCCATATGTCTCAATATTCCACCTTGCTTAACTTTTTATGGGAGCTTCAAATGAGAAAAGTGTCTTCATCAAAGTTGTATCTCTCTCAAAGACCTTCAAAATGGTCACAAATTTCATGTAATTTGGATTTGAAATGATAGAGTTATGCATTTTTGAAGTTTGGCAAAATCACTTTATCAATGGTATAGGTCAAAAGTGACCTATAATGTAGCCTCATATCACATGTGCAAAGAAGTTGAATTAGCTCCCACTCTAAACATCAAAGTTGAATTAGACACATTGAATTTGATTATGAAACTTGTAAATCTTTCATCTCATAAAAATTGAGCAAGTTATGGCCTTGGGAAGTTGACTCTCAAATTAGGGTTTAGACAAAATGACCTATAATGTTTCAACATAGAAAATGATTTTCCAAGAAAAACTAGATATAGGTCTCAAAATGAAAGTTGTTTATAATGTCATTTAGATTTAGTTTTCTCTTGGAAGAATTTTCATATGGTGAAAATTGTAGGAGATAGGGTCTAGGGAGACCCAGTCTTGATCAGATGAATTCATCTGGCCAACCACCATCAACCAACTTGCTAATTTCCAATTCTCTTGACTTTATTGGCTCATGGTAGATCATATATGCATAAGATGATGAAATTTGAAATGTACCTTGAGAATTTTGATCAATTGGTGAGATAGCTTGTTGGAGAAGTTACTCAAGATACCCAGTCAAACTAGGGTTTCCAAGGCAAATCTCCTTCAGACTCTTGAAGAAAACTTGATCAATATAACATGTAGAAGCAAATGGGACTCATACATGATGCTCATAACCATTCTTGAATCAATTCTTGATTGTGCTATTTGTTCATGAGGGTCTCAAACCCTAGATGTGATCAATGAATCAAGGAAATCATGTCTCTTACCTACAAAAGAGTTAGACAACTACAAAGACATATTTTTGGTATTTTGGTTAGTAAAATGATAAAATACAAGTATGATATAATCATAAAATGCTTGGTGATATCTCCCCAAAACAAACCCAATGAAAAGGGGTAAGGAGGGTGCCAAGACATGATCCCAATGCTAATGCTTATGATGGAATTGCATGTGTGATCTTAGAGTCAAAATTGGGGTCTTACAGGCGCCTGATAGAGACCAGTTGAGGTCTATGTCTCAGAAGGATAAAGAGACATTCAAAGAATATGCCCAGATATGGAGAGAACTGGCTGTCCAGATAAGTTCACCTCTTGAAGAGAAGGAAATGACGAAAATCTTCTTGAAGATGCTGAGTTCATTTTATTACAAACGTATGAATGCAAGTGCCCCCAATGATTTTTCCGAAATGGTAAACAAGGGGATGAGGCTAGAAGAAGGATTCTATGAAAGAAGTTTGTTTAAAGAAGAAGCGTTAGCTAGCAAGAAGTATGGTGGGTGTTTCTCCAAGAGGAAGGAGGGAGAAGCTAATACAGTATCAGTGGGGAGGCAGAGGAGGCCTCATGTCAGAAAAAGTTCTAAACCCCGTCAATATCAACACCAAGTTTCCTCAGTAATTTCGGTTTTTTCCAACAACTCCAAGAATCAATCATTTCCAGTTCAACAACAACAACATCAACAACCGCAACAAAGAACCAACTACAACAACAACAATAATCATCAACAAAATTTTGAGAGGAAGAAGGTCTCCTTTGACCCTATTCTTATGACGTATACGGAGTTATACCCGTCATTGGTCCTCAAAAATCTAATCCAGCCAAGAAATCCTCCACAAATCCCTAAGCCACTACCATGGTGGTTCAAGCCTGATCTTCATTGTGATTTTCACCAGGGAGCCCTTGGTCATGATATAGGGAACTATTATCCACTGAAATATGAAGTTCAAAATCTTTTGAAGAGTGGTATAGTGTCCTTTGAGGATATAGCGCCAAATGTGAAAGCCAATCCGTTGCCCGCTCATGGGAAGGCTTCTGTCAACATGGTGAACGGCTGTCCAGGGAATTTCTGAGTTTTTGATGAGAGACGTATCTAAAGATCTTTGGTGGCGATGTATAGGACTCTGTGTTTAATCGGTCATTGTGAACATGACCGTGACGATTATGTCATTTGTAGCATGAACCTCCGTGGGTGTATGATTGTCAAGAGAGATATCCAGAAGTTGATGGATGAGAATGTAATCTAGATTCAACAGTCGAGGGATATGGGAGATGATGTGAATGTCACTGTACCAGTGTTTAAAACCCTTGAGCGGGTAGTCATTCAGTTTGATAGTAGCAGCAACAATAATGTCAATAGATCAATATCGTTGTTGGTAATACGGTTAGCGGGGCCCGTCCCTTATGCATCCAATAAAGTTGTGCCATATCAATACAATGCCACTATGATTGAAAATGATCAAAAGGTTCCTCTACTAGTTGCAGACTCAGTGGTGAATATCGCAGATCTAGAAAAGGTGACCCGTAGTGGTCGTGTGTTCATTCCAGTTTTCCCTAAGGTGGTAGAAGATGCTTTAGTGAGTAAGAAGATAGATATTCCATTGGCGAATCCTGTTAGTGCTCCAACGTGTCAGTCTGGTGAGTCTAGCAAGTTGAAGACTAACGATGATGATGAGGTGCTAAGGTTAATTAAAAGAAGTGAATTCAATGTTGTAGAGCAGTTTCTCCAGACGCCATCAAAGATCTTCGTGCTATCATTACTGATGAATTCTGAAGTGCACAGGGAGGCATTGCAGAAAGTGTTGGAACAGGCCGATGTTGAACATGATGTTACTGTGGATTAGTTTGACCACATAGTTTCCAACATTACTTCTTATAAAAGTTTGAGTTTTTGTGATGAAGAGCTTCCCGAGGAAGGCAAAAATCATAATTTGGCATTACATATTTAAATAAACTGTAAGGAGGGTGCTCTGTCTAATGTGTTGGTCGACACTGGTTCCTAGTTGAATGTGTTTCCAAAATCAACTCTATCAAGACTCTCTTATCAAGGCACCCTAATGAGGTATAGTTGCGTAGTTGTCAAAGCGTTCGATGGTTCTCGTAAGATCGTCATTGGAGGAGTGGACCTTCCAGTTAAGATAGGTCAGAGTGATTTCCAGATTACTTTCCAAGTAATGGATACCCACCCGGCCTATAGCATCTTGTTGGGAAGGCCATGGATTCATGAAGTTGGAGTTGTGATGTCTACTTTACACCTGAAGCTGAAATTTATGAAGAACAACAAGCTTGTCGTTGTTGGTGGAGAGAAGGCATTTTTGGTGAGCCATCTATCATCTTTCACTTATGTTGATGCTCAGGAAGAGGTTGGAACGTTGTTCCAAGCCTTATCTATTGATAATCAATTGAAGAAGGTTGGGTCACCCATGTCTTCTTTGAAGGATGCGTAAGAGGCTATTCAGGCTGCCAGTATTGATAAGTGGGGCCGTATTGTGGAAGTCGTTGAGAACAAGAATAGGGAAGGGCTAGGATTCAACCAGGGTCATTCAACTCCAAGGCTATGCAACCAGTATTCCACAGTGGAGGGTTCATTCATGGGAATGATCAACACTCAGCTGCCATTATTTAAGACAGTGGTGATGAAGACGAAGCTTGCGCCAACTTTGTGACGCATGGCCAGACTTGCAACAACTGGGTTTCCATTGATGATCCTGTTGTCATTCATCATTCTAAGTAATTTGTTTTTATTATTTTTAGAAAATCCTTCTCCTATGCCTAAGGGAGAAGTGAACATTGTTGGGCATTTTTATTACTATCATCAATAAAATACAATTTTTATTCATCCACATCTATGATGTTTTATTTTTACTTTTTGCTTTTTCTGAAAATGGTAATCACAAAAAACATAAATAAATAATAATCTTCCATCTGCATAATATTTGTTCGCACTCCACTTCTCTAAAATCAAAATATCAAATCATTATGCAGGTTGGTTCTCAAACCCATTGAATATAATGATCTTACTACCTCTCCAAACTTTGATTTCCATGTGTTTGAAGTCGAGGAAGAAAATGGCGATGAAGAAATATCTGATGATTTATCCTGTTTACTTGAGCACGAGAAAAAAGCCATTCAGCAGTTTGAAGAGCATGTTGAACTAGTCAACTTGGGTTCCAAAGATGATGTGAAGGAAGTCAAGATTGGGTCTCAATCGTGTCCAGAAGCTAAGAAGGGGTTGATTGATCTTCTTAGAGATTATTCTGATGTGTTTGCTTGGTCCTATCAAGACATGTCTGGTCTGGATTTTGAGATTGTGGAGCATAGATTGTTGTTGAAGCCAGAATGCCCGTCGGTCAAGCAGAAGTTGAGGAGGACTCATCCCGATATAGTAGTGAAGATCAAAGAGGAAGTGCATAAGCAGATTGATGCTGGTTTTCTTGTTACCTCCGAATATCCGCAATGGGTGACCAATATTGTGCATGTTCCAAAGAAAAATGGAAAAGTACACATGTGTGTTGATTATAGGGATTTGAATAAAGCCAGTTCGAAGGATGATTTTCCTCTGCCACATATTGATATGTTGGTAGACGATACAACTAAGTTCAAGATCTTTTTATTTATGGACAGATTTTCCGATTACAATCAAATCAAGATGGCACCTGAAGATATGGAGAAGACCATATTCATTACACCCTGGGGAACATTCTATTATAGAGTGATGCCTTTCGGTTTAAAGAATGCTGGTGCAACATACCAGAGAGCTATGACAACTCTTTTTCATGATATGATGTATAAAGAGATTGAAGTTTATGTCAATGATATGATTATTAAATCAAGTGATGAAGGAGAGCATGTTGAGCATTTGTTGAAGTTATTCCAGCGTTTAAGGAAATATAAACTCCGCTTGAATCCCAATAAGTGTACTTTTGGTGTTCGTTCTGGTAAGTTGTTGGGCTTTATTATCAGCGAGAAAGGTATTGAAGTTGATCTTGGTAAGGTCAAAGCAATACAAGAAATGACTGCACCCAAAATTGAGAAGCAAGTCAAATATTTTCTCGGCCGCTTGAACTATATCTCAATATTTATATCGCATATGACTACGCTTATATTCAAGCTTCTTCGGAAAGACCAGTCTTATGATTGGACCGGATATTTCCAGAAAGCTTTTGATAGTATCAAAGAGTATCTGCTTGAGCCTCCAATTCTGTCTCCACCTGTTGAAGGAAGACCGTTGATCATGTATTTGACTGTGCTTAAAGAGAGTATGGATTGTGTTCTTGGTCAACATAATGACTCAGGAAAGAAAGAATATGCCATTTACTACCTCAGTAAGAAGTTCACCGACTGCGAGACTCGGTATTCTATGCTTGAGAAGACATGTTGCGTATTGGCTTGGGCTTCTAAGCATCTGTGACCGTATATGTTGAATCATACTACTTGGTTGATATCTAAAATGGATCCGATAAAGTACATTATTGAGAAGCCTGCTTTAACTGGGAGGATCGCCTGTTGGAAGATGTTGTTATCTGAGTATGATATTGAATACCGATCTCAAAAAGTAATTAAAGGTAGTGTCCTGGCTGACCATTTGGCTCACTAACCTATTGAAGATACCAGTCAGTGCAATATGATTTTCCTGATGAAGAGATTTTGTACTTGAAGATGAAAGATTGTGATGAACCATTGCTTGAAGAAGGGTCTGAGCCTGGTTCTTGTTGGGGTATGGTATTCGATGGAGCTATTAATTCATATGGTAATGGCATTGGGGAAGTGATTATTAATCCTCAAGGCACTCATTTTCTGTTTACAACTAGATTGACCTTTAAGTGTACAAATAATATGGCTGCATATGAAGCTTGCATTATGGGGCTTAAAGAGACCATTGGTCTCAGAATTAAATATATTGACGTATATGGAGATTCAACTTTGGTTGTGAATCAGATCAAAGGTGAATGGGAGATGAATCAACCTGGGTTAATACCATATAGAGACTATGCAAGAAGGATTTCAACTTTCTTTAGAAAGGTTGAGTTTCATCATATCCCTCAAGATGAAAACCGTATGGCAGGTGCTCTTGCAACGTTGACTTCAATGATTGTGGTAAAATTTTGGAATGAAGTTCCCAATTTGACCGTGATGCGTCTTGATAGGCCAACTCATGTATTTGCTGTTGAAGAAGCCAAAGATGAAAAGCCTTGGTATTTTGATATCAAATGTTTCCTCCAAAGTCAGAGTTACCCTCTTGGGGCATCTTTGAAAGATAAGAAGACTTTGAGAAGATTGGTTGGCAACTTCTACCTAAATGGTGATGTGCTTTATAAGAGAAATTTCGATATGGTTTTGCTCAGATGCATGGATAGAAACGAAGAAGACCTGTTGATGACTTAAGTCCATGAAGGTTCCTTTAGTACTCATTCCAATGGACATGCTATGGCAAAGAAGATGTGAGAGCAAGTTACTATTGGCTGACAATGGAATATGACTATTGCAAGTTTGTGAAGAAATGCCACAAGTGTCAAATCTATGCAGATACGATTCATGTTCCTCTGACACTATTGAACGTCATTTCCTCTCCATGGCCCTTATCGATGTGGGGAATCGATATGATTGGTACAATTGAGCCCAAAGCTTCAAATGAACATCGTGTTATTCTGGTGGCTATTTATTAGTTCACAAGGTGGGTTGAAGCGGCATCATATGCAAATGTGACCAAGCAGGTTGTGGTCCGATTTATCAAGAATCATATTATATGCCGTTATGGTGTGCCGAGCAAGATCATTACTGATAATGGATCGAACTTGAACAATAATATGGTGGAAGCTCTTTGCAAAGACTTCAAGATTGCACATCATAAGTCTTCTCCCTACAGACCTAAGATGAATGGGGTTATTGAAGCTGCGAACAAGAACATTAAGAAGATTATTCAGAAGATGATTGTGACATACAAAGATTGGCATGAGATGCTCCCATTTGCTTTGCATGGGTACCGTACATCCATTCACACTTCAACAGGGGTAACCCCTTTCTCTCTCATTTATGGTATGGAAGCTATGCTCCCCGTGGAGGTTGAGATCCCATCATTGTGTGTCTTGATGGAAGCCAAGTTGACTGAGGCTGAATGGTGTCAGACCAGATATGATCAGTTGAATTTGATTGAAGAGAGAAGATTGACTGCCATGTGTCATAGTCAGTTGTATCAGCGGAGAATGAAGAAAGAATTTGATAAGAAGGTCAAGCCTCGTGTGTTCAGAGAAGGTGGCCTCATACTCAAGAAGATTTTATCTTTCAAACCGGATGCTAGGGGCAAATGGACTCCTAATTATGAAGGCTCGTATGTTGTTAAGAGAACCTTTTCAGGCGGGGCTTTGATTCTTACAACTATGGATGGTGAAGAGTTCACACGTCCTGTGAATGCCGATGCAGTCAAGAAATAATTCGCCTAAAAAAGGAAAGAACAACTCGTTAAGTTGAAAACACGAAAGGGAGGCTTAGGAAAAAAATGAGCATCCCGGTGGATTGAAGACCCGAAAGGGAGATCTAGGCAAACGTTAGAGACATAAAACATAAAATTTACCCTGGTAGATTGAGTATCCCACCTTGGGGCAATCTAGGCAAAAATTAGGGATTATGGCAAGTAACTGCATTCGGTTGGTCCTAATCCTATGAAGCAGTTTTGAGCAGTCATTTGATTCTAATTCATCATTCTCAACCAAAGACAAGCACAATAGATGTTGAAGTTGGTAGGAAGAGTAGTGATTATTGTATTCAATGTAGCCATTTTCCATGTGAACTACCATTTTCAAACTTTGTAAAGATCTATGATATCTCGTCATTTATGGACTACCATTCTATTAAATAAAGTTGAGCTTTTATCCAATTATTTCTATTCTTACATACTTCCGTTAAATAAAATTGAATTTTTATGATGATAATTTTGAAATAAATTAATGAATAATTATTTTTCTTAAAATAATAAAAGAATTCACTTTAAGGATAATCGATTTCAGCAAGGAATGTCAACAATAATCCGAGAATAGATAAGTCTTGAAGTGTGAAGCATTGTTGGTCTTCCCCAAGCAGTTGGTTTGGTAACTTTGTACCTCCCTAGCAGTTCGTCGTTTATCCCCAGATTGGTCGAAGAGTTTCTCCTTGGGTAATTTATCATCCCAAGTAGTGTTGAGATGACAATCGGTCCCTTTGCAAATTCATTTTTCCTAGCTGAGGTACTCATGTTTGGTATCCCCCCAGTTTGT
Organism: Lathyrus oleraceus; assembly: GCF_024323335.1. Lineage (NCBI taxonomy): Eukaryota > Viridiplantae > Streptophyta > Magnoliopsida > Fabales > Fabaceae > Lathyrus > Lathyrus oleraceus. Next base: position 156,460,829 of record NC_066580.1, read on the forward strand.
AATTAGAATGATTGAACCCTGGATATCCGAAACCTCTATTTGGTTTCCAGATCCCCCATTTGCATTTGTTTATGTTGTATAATCGCGGAAGTTTTCCCCCTGTGTGAGTCAAATCCGATTATCTTTACCTGAGAATTGGTTTATTTCATAATTTCCAAGAAGAATTTGGCGATCATTGAGGAATTCGGTGGTCTTTGGTTTGTTCTGACAGATCTCAGCATCCCCAGCATTTGGCTCATTTTCCTCACTCAGAGTTTTATCTCTGGTATTCCCCAGCGGAGTTCGTCTTCTGTTAGAAGATCCCCCGTTCCCGGCAGTATTGGATTCTAAGCAATATTTGATTTCTGTCCGCCGCAAGGTTGTCTCCCATTTAACGTGGTGTTAACTTAAAATTCCCCGCAATGCTGATTTGTGTGGATCTTCAACAGATCCTTCCCCATACTCAGCATGTTTGGTTGATCATCCTTCAGCAGTGCTCTCTCCCCATAGAGTTTTTCGTGATTGATTGGAGGCATGTTCTCCATGTCTCTCCTTAGCCATAATTGATTTATGCAGAGCTAGATGATTTTATATTCATCCCTAGCATTTTCTCCAGTTGGTTTTTCCATCTTGTTGAGATTAGCCGAGTGTTGCAGTGATTCAGATATTTGTTTTTTATATCTTTTGTATTGTTTTATCATCATAATCACAATCATATACATGCATATTCATGCATAAAACACAACATCCGATATTTCATTATGCATTTTATCGCATTTGATTTTTTCTTCTGATCCCCTGCTTCGGTAATATTATGCAGATTGGATGTGTCTGTCCTCCTTCAATTGTAGAGTGTCATCCCCTTAGGCAGAAAGAGTTTAACCTTTCTCATTCCCCACTGAGTTATTTCCTCATGGATGATTATTATTTCAATTTCCTCCCCAGATAATTATCTGGATGGAACCACCCCCATTGAGTTATATCCTCATTGGGTTGAGTCTTTGTTTGACCGTTTCTTTCTAGTTATTACCTAGATAGATATTTTGGTCCCCCGAGAGTCTATCAGCGAGAAACTGGTAATATTCTTCTCAATGATGAGTACATTACTTTTTCCCAATACTCGGTAAAATGCAATCTACTTCCTTTGTATTCCCCAGCGGGTTCGTTTCCATGTTTCCCCAGTAAGTCTATCCTTGATATGTTCATCCTAATCGGTGACAGATATTCTTCCTTTTTTGGTTTTTTCCCAGTAAAAAGGTAGTTGTAATCCCTATTTTATTCCCCAAAGAGTCTATCCTTGATATGTTCACTTTAACCGGTGACGGATTTTCTCTTCTCTTTGGTATTCTATCCAGTAATTGGTAGTTATAACTCCTACTTTCCCCTGCTGAGTTTATCCTTGATACGTTCATCTTAACCGGTGACGGATACTCTCTCTTTGGTATTCTATCCAGTAACTGGTAGATGTAATTCCTATTTTCCCCCAGCAGTCTATCCCTGATATGTTTACCCTAACCGGTAACAAATACTCTTCCTCTTTCCCTAAGTGGTTTATCCTTGATATGTTCATCCTAACCGATGACAGATATTCTTCCTTTGAGTTTATCCTTGATATGTTCACTTTAACTAGTGATGGATACTCTCTCTTTGGTCTTCTTCCCAATAACTGGTAATTGTAAATCCTATTTGATTTCTCTTCCTAGTAGGTTATTCTTACCCAGTTGACCGATAATGAATACACCTCTTTTTCTCAGCGAGTCATCCTTAATATGTTTACCCTAACCAGTAACGGATGTCCCTCTGTCAGAGTGTATTATCTTCCTATCCATTAACTGGTAATAGATAAGGTATCTCTTTTACTCCTGTGTTGAAGTTCATTCTTCCCCATTTGAGTTTGAGTGTGTATTTCTTCAGTGAAATCGCCATTCCCTGTTTGATTTGAATATTTTAGTTTTGTTCTGATATATTCCTATCCCCTGCATATTTTCCCTTATCCCCAGACCGAGTCTTTCCATTGATTTATTTTTATGGAAACCCCTCGTGTCTCCAGCAGTTTTCAAGTTGTAGCCTGACCTACGTATAACTTGTCATCCCCCCAAAGTCTTTGTCTCCTCGGTGAGCTTTCCTTATGGAATGCGTTATGCTCCTATGGACTTTCGGTCTCTCCATATTCTTTTTCTTTGTGACAATATATTCCCCACAAAGATTATTTTTTACATACATATCATATGCATCGTGAGGTCTCTTAGGGACCAAAATTTGTTTCTAGATGTTGTTATTTAAGTCCATTCTACTAAGTTGATACGAAGATTTAAACCTTCGCGTCCTCAACTAGAATGTCCATAAATAGGGGCAGTTATAAGACCCCAATTTTGACCCTAAGATCCCTTATGCTATCTTATCATATGCATTGGCTTTGGGATCACACCTTGGTATCCTCCTTACCCCTTATCCATTGGGTTTGCATTGGGAGAGATCACCAAGCACATTTGATTGTATCATACCTTTTTTCCATTATTTACTAACCAAAATACCAAAACTATGTCTATGTATAGCTTTGTTTCTTTTGTAGGTAGTGTGTGCATTCACCAATGCCTCATCAAGCTCATATTTAGGGTTTAAGACCCTCAGTACAAGGTAATCAATTAAGGGATGGTTCACATTGGTTATAGAAATCATAAATGAGTCCCCTTAATCTTCACTTATCATTTTGATCAAGAAATCATCAAGAGTTTGAAGTTTGTTTGCCTTGGAAGCCCTAATTCACCTAGGTATCTTGTGTGACTTCCTCGGCAAGTTTCTTCAACATTTGATCAAATATATCAAGGTATACTTAATTTCACATCATCTTATATATATATGCTCCTCCATGAGTCCCAAATATCAAGAGAACTTCAAGTTTGCAAGTAGGTTCAAGGTAGTTGACCAGAGAAAGTCAACTGGTCAAAATTGGGGTTCCCTAGACCTTATATCCTACAATGTTTGTCATATGAAAATGATTATAAGATAAACGTTACTCTTTATGACATTCCAAACAACTTTCATGTTGACATCAAGAGCTATTTTTGCTTGGAAAGTCATTTTTTATGGTGAAAGATTATAGGTCATTTTGTCTGAACCCTAGTTAAGAGGTCAACTTCCAAGGACCATAACTTGCTCACTTTTTATGCAATGAAATCCATCCAAGTTTAATGATCAATTTAAAGATGTCCTATCCAACTTTTATTCTTTGAGAAATGTAAAATTCAACTTGCAAAGGCATGTGCCAAAAGGAAATATTATAGGTCATTTTGGGCCATTACCATTGAACAAGCAATTTTCCTCAACTTCTAAAATGCATAACTTCTTCATGCCAAATCCAAATAAGGTCAAATTTGTGATCAATTTGAATAATATTTAAATATCTACAATTTTGATGAAGGAACGTTTTCGATTTGAAGCTCATAGCAAAAGTTATTCAAGGTGGAAGAAGTGGTCATTTGACTTGGTACTTAGAAAATTTTCAAATATGTTTGATCTCCCAAACTTCCACCTCAAAATTCATTATGATCCAAGCTTCAAATAGAAAATTGTTAAACATTAAAGTTGTTACCCTTAATCACACCTTTCCAAAAAGTCCAAAATCACTTCATTTGGACAAGGTTTGAATGACTTGCGCATGGTTACTCTTCATGGTTCCATTTGGATGAATCTCATGATCACTTCTCAAATTTAAATGCATGGCTTCATGTTACACTTTCAGCATCACTCATGATCATTTTTGGACTTAATCACGTTATCTCATAGGCCTATCACACGCCCATACAAGCATGCATCTCACTTTTCCAATTTTGGCCAATTTTTGAAGTGTGCGAAAAGCAATGAGCATGGTTATAAATACATGACCCTGGTGATCAGAAATGGGATCCCTCTTTCCCAAGCTTCGACCCCTTTCTTCCCTAAATACCATTGAAAGGATAATCTTGAAGATTTCTTGAGAAATCGAGTTTCAATTCTCTTTCTATTTTGGAATTGAAACTCCAAGAGTCAAAGCTTTTTAACCATCCAAATCATCTCATGCAAGCTTATAGAGTTAAGCCAAGCTAAATCAGAAGCAAGATCAAGCTAATTTTAAGCTCCTCGAAGGTGAGATTTCATAAACTTTTCCTGTCTGGTTCTCCCTCATTTCTCATCCATTTTCATTGATTGTTGGTTTGCTGAAGTTCTACCAATGTAGACAACAAGATTGAGTTGCTTTGAGGTTAAATCGAAGCAACTCAGTTCATACTCCTCAATTTTCAATTCCACGTATCTTTCAATATATTGAGAATTGGAGAATTTTGAGGGCAGATTTGGATTCCTGACATTTTTCTCTTCAAATTAGGGTATTCACTTTCTATTTTAGTGAAGGTTGATGGTGGACCAGTCTGGTGAGGTCCATCGAAGAATATGACTGGAGCCCTAACTCCGGTGGTGTGTTGGCACCCTCTCATCCCTTTAAAATGTTCTAATCTCATATGTGGCTTATGATTACCACTTGTGCCACGTGTTGACTGCAATGCACCATGGAACGCGCGCGCTTGGTCATCAGATCTGCCACATCAATTAATGAGGGAGATCTGATGGCCCTTGTTTTTTTGAATTTCATTTTATTTTCTGATTTTTCATTTAATCCCTTTGTTTTATTTAATTCATAAAAATTTCATTTTTTATCCAAAAAATATGGGACTTTCACCAAAAGTCTTTAAATATTTGTATCTTCCATATTCTAAATCAAAATTATTTTTTTGGATTAATTTTGGTATTTTTCAAGAATTAAATGTTTTTGTGCATATTTTTAATTGTTTCAAAATACTTCTAACTTTTTTAAAATAGTGAAATTTTTTGTCTAAGGTCCTTTTGCCTTGTTTGACCTAGGATAAATCTCTTGGCCATTTATTTGGTGTTTTGAAGGAATTTTAGGTTTTGACCAAATTTAAATGTATTTTAATCCATTTTTAAATTGATTTTTAATTTATTAAATGTATAAAAATGTTATTGAGCCATTGTTATGGTCTTGTGATGTTTGACTTTCTGTTTGGGCCTTGGTCAAGGTTGATTTGACTTTTGTTGGATAAAAACCATTGGATTTAGGGGATTGATGAAATGTACATTTCATCTCCCAAAATGAATGTATAGTTTTGATTTGATGAAATTCCTCCCATGATCAATTTGTGTTTCTATCTTCCCCTCCCTCTTCATCTTCATCCCTATTCTTCCCCATTCCCTCATTTGACTAATGAAATCTCTAATGTCTAAAGGCTAATTGATTCATCAATGACCTTGTGTCAGATGAATCAATATAAGTATGATTGAGATAGGTCCTTTCCATTATCTTTTAGTGTGTGGTATGTTTTAGGAGTTTGGTTCTTTGTACCAAATCTCTAACATGCATTAACACCTATATTTTTATTACCCGCCCTCAGATAGTTGTGACTTCTACATAAGTCCAATTACGATTTCTTAACATAGAGCTAAATTTGACCCTTAAGGCATATCATTCTAGTAAGTGAGATTGTAAGTCTCCCTTTCTTCATGGCATTGTGTGGAAACTTGACCTTTTTTCCTTTCATGAGAGCTAGTGGCATACTTGTCGAATTATCCAAGTTGGAGCCCTTCTCATGGAAGATGTCTGAGTTTAAGGATTCATACTTGTGAATGAATGGTTGAGTGTTTTCCAAAGAATGACTTAATCAATTAAAAATCACCTCTAACACCACTAACTTTTGTCTAACATTTGACTAACTCTTATTCATTATGTTTTTACTTTTAAGTAATTTACTTTATAAAATTTAACTTTCAGTCATTTATCATTCATTGCCATTTACATTTCATATAACTTGTTTATGTTTAAGTCCTTTTTCTTTTTTTCTCATTTGAGCCATTTCTTGTGATTGTATATACTTGTTTGTGTGTTTTGATTTTGTTTGTGGTCTTAGGATCCTAAAACACCTAATAACAACAAAAACCCTAAAAAAAACACTTGGTGGGCTGTTGAACTTGATCTGAGCTTCTGGACTTAGAATTAGGCAACATTCCCTGTGCTAAAGGACTTGGTCAATGCCAACATTTTGAAACTGAGCTATCTTTGATTTTACCTTCATATGATGCAAGACTTGGGAATCTTCTTGGATTCATCTGCTACTCTGTCTTTGTGCTTAAGTGTTATTTTGATCTTGTGTCTGATGTTTTGTTCCAAGTTGATCAAGCAATATTTCATCTGGTACATTGAAAGACAATGAAGACTGCTAGCTATTGGAATGCTTGCTTGGATGTAGCCATCTTTATTTGATGCTTTGATCTTCATGATATCTAGATATTGCTCATTGCTTATTTTTCAACTTTTAACTTTTAATTTGTGCTTAGGATAGCCTCTTCATCTCTTCCCACTTCTTAAATTTCAAAATCTCTCCCTCTTTTCAAAAACATTTATTTGCCTGTGATTTTAAATTTAGACATTGTTTTAATGATTAAAAACTTTGGCCTTAGGCCATTGAATTTTTGAAATTCTTTTCTTAAATCAAACTTGTAAATAAACTTAACCATATTGACTTAAATTTCAAAAGACAAAAATAACTAATAACCCCACTCAAATTTTTGGCCCTTTGTGCCTCTTCTTATTAAACTTTTGTTAAAAGCAATTCACCAACTCATTTGAAATTTTTACCACGAACTACGAGATTTTGATCCCTCATTTTTATGTTGGTACGTAGGCACAAGACTGAAGGTCTTGTCAAAAGTCTTGTCAAACACAAAAAGATAATTAATGAATTCTTTTCTCATCCTCACACTCTATTTTTATCAAACATCATTTATACCAAAAACACATGCACACATAAAAAAGGGCTCCCTAGGAGTATCTAGGACACTTTGGGTGCTAACACCTTCCCTCTGTGTAACCAACCCCCTTACCTGTAATCTCTGGCATTTTATTAGTTTTGATTTGAAAACTTCTTATCTTTGGGTTTTGTTCGGACTTTTCCCTTTCCCTTTGCAAACAATAAAAGCGCGGTGACGACTCTGGTTTTATTGACGTCAAGTTTATCCATAGCTTGATGGTCATGAATTTACCACTACAATAGTCTTAACTAATTTTTGAACTGCATTAACCAAATTTGGTTTACCGATTTTGCTCTATTTTGATGTCTAGGCCTATATTAACCAAACTTTTAACGACATTGACTAACTTCTTACACTTCATTAACCAACTCTACTTTACCAATTTTGCTATGTTTTGATGTTTGGGCTTATATTAATCAAACATTAAGCGGCATTAACCAACTTCTTGCACTATATTGACTAACTTTTCATTACCAATTTCGCTATGTTCTGACATCGGGGCCTATATTAGCCAACTTTCTATACTGCAATGACCAAACTTTAAACTGCATTAACCAACTTCTTGTTCTGTATTAACCAAACTTTAGAATTTATTAACTAACTTTTTACACTGTATCAATCAACTATTTTTTTACCATTTATAACTCTATTTTGAAGTATATTAACCAACATTTTTTACATTATACACACCAAAAAATTTAGTAGAATATTTTATACACTTACAATACTTCAACATTTATATGACAAAAGTGACTTCCACCCGTATAACTAATACCACCAAAATAACTTTGATTAGTGTAATATTAATTACACTACCATGCTATACAATATTAGTCAAGATTAAAAAGATGCTTGACACCATACCATCATGCACAATTTGTTAAACTTGTTTTCTTAATCGTCCAACTAGTATAAATATGTGACAACCATTTATATGACAAAATGACAAAAGTGACTTCCATTTGTATAACTTGTACCACCAAAATAACTTTGATTAGTGTAATATTAATTACACTACCATGCTATGCAATATTAGTCAAGATTAAAAAGATGTTTGAACACCATACCATCATGCACAATTTGTTAAACTTGTTTTCTTAATCGTCCAACTAGTATAAATACGTGACAACCATCCACAAAATTTACATGTCATTAATCAATAACAAAAAATCGGTTAAAGGTGAAAAAAAAGTTGGTTAAAAATGTGGGGAAAAAAGGTCAATACAGTTTCGAACATGGTTAATGAACAATCATAAATAAATGTGTGAAATCAGTTTACAATAAATAAAATTGATTAATGGCGTGAAACAAATTGGTTAATACATTTCAGAATATTGTTAATGGACAATGATGAATAAATATATGAAATCAATAAAAAGCAAAGTAAGTTGATTAATGATGGGTATAAAATTGGTTAATTATGTGTATATGTTGGTAAATAAAAACTTGTACATGGGTATACTTTTATAATATTTTTTATTCAAACATCAGATATGAGACAAAAGAAGAAGATTCATATCTTTAAATAAAATAATTGAGCTAAATTTTCATCTGTATTACATAATGATACCAAATATTTTTTTTATATGGTAATTATTTCATATACTTTATTAAAGTATTGTTGGGGATGCAAAGAGAAGAATAGCGGAAGAAAGAGTGAGACAATCATAAATAACAGAAAAAAAATTTAAAAGAGAGTTATATATATATATATATATATATATATATATATATATATATATATATATATATATATATATATATATATATATATATATATATATATATATATATAAAACTTGGCTCCGCTTGTAAATATAGCGAGAGAAAGAAAATAATATAAATTATTTAATTAATTTTCTTTAGTAGTAAGTAACAATGTATACGGTGTACTGAAGTAAAAAAGTGTCAACAATAGCAAATCTGATCTACTTATCATCTTACATTCCCAAAAATAAGTATAATATATATATAATAAGTAATTAAAGGATAGATTAACCAAAGTAGTTTAGACATAGCTGGCAATGTGCTTCACTTAAAATGAAGGGTAATATTTATAAATAAAAAATTACACCAAAATTTGATATTTATTTTATAGATATAGATTAATTATATAATTTTCTTTTGAAAGTTACTTATTATAAATTGCATATTCAATAATATTATTAAAACATGAGTCGATATTATTCATTACTATCTTTCAGACACAACCCGATGAATTAATGGACATGATCACTCAGTTTATTATGCACAGCACTTAAAAAAAATTCAATCAACTTAAAATAACAAACATATTCATGAAATAAGTATTGAATCATTTCAAGTTGTATCCAATAGTACACAAATTTATACCTAATATAGAGATACTATATTTTTCTAGAATATATCTTTTAAGGATTTTGTTACTCAACAACTTTTATTCTAATAGTAAAACATTCAACTTGACCAATTTATTTCAAGCTGTACTGTAAAATGGTGTCGAATTTCTTAAAGAGTTCTTCAACAAAATTTAATATTTATTTTATTATACAAAATAGATTAATTCTATCATTCTTTCTAGAAAGTTATTAATTGTAAATTGCATAGTCGATAATATTATTAAAACATGAGTCTAGAAAGTTAAATAATATTAATATTAATATTTTTACTTAGAAAGAAATATTAAAAAATATATTAAATAGAAAAATATCAGTGTGAGGAGTATCCATTCATGATTTGCTCCCACGTCATGGAATATAAGATTTTTTTTAAATAACTAATATTTTCAATTAAAATATTAAAATAATCAAATTTTTAAAAAATATATCAAAATAACCACATTTTTTTAACTGAGGTGGCACATCCAATAACCATTCAAAAGAAACGCCAACTCCAATGGCGCATGCTCCCAATTGCATTGCATGTAGGCGCCATGGTAGTTGGCGCATGCATACACTACATAGTGTATGTGTCAATGCATGTGTAAGACCCAAATTTTGACCCTAAGATCCCTCATGCAATTTCATCATAAGCATCAACATTGAGATCATGCCTTGGCATCCTCCTTACCCCTCCTTCATTGGGTTTGTTTTGGGAGAGATCACCAAGCACTTTGTGATTATATCATACTTGTATTTTATCATTTCACTAACCAAAATACTAAAAACATGTCTTTGCATCTATCTAACTCTTTTGTAGGTAGGGCATGATCTCATTGATTCATTGATCACATCTAGGGTTTGAGACCCTCATGAACAAAGAGCACAACCAAGAATTGATTCAAGAATGGTAATGAACATCATATATGAGTCCCATTAATCTTTATATGTTATATTGATCAAGTTTGCTTCAAAAGTTTAAGGGTGATTTGCCTTAGAAACCCTAGTTTGATTGGGTATCTTGAGTAACTTCTCCAACAAGCTATCTCACCAATGGACCAAATTTCTCAAGGGACACTTCAAAATTCATCATCTTATGCATATATGATCTACCATGAGCCAAGAAAGTCAAGAGAATTGGAAGTTAGCAAGTTGGTTGATGGTGGTTGGCCAAATGAATTCATCTGATCAAAACTGGGTCTCCCTAGACCCAATCTCCTACAATTTTTACCATATGAAAATGATTCTAAGAGAAAACTTACTCTAAATGACATTACAAACAACTTTCATGTTGAGACATAGAGCTAGTTTTGCTTGGAAAATCATTTTCTATGTTGAAACATTATAGGTCATTTTGTTTAAACCCTAATTTGAAAGTCAACTTCCCAAGGCCATAACTTGCTCAATTTTTATGAGATGAAATATTTCCAAGTTGAACAATCAAATTCAATGTGCCTACTTCAACTTTGATGTTTGGAGTGGAAGCTAATTCAACTTTTTTGAGCATGTGATATGAGGCAACATTATAGGTCACTTTTGACCTATACCATTGATCAAGTGATTTTTCCAAACTTCAAAAATGCATAACTCTATCATTTCAAATCCAAATGACATAAAATTGGTGACCATTTTGAAGGTATTTGAGAGAGATACAACTTTGATAAAGAAACATTTCTCATTTGAAGCTCCTATAAAACGTTAAGCAAGGTGGAATATTGAGACATATGGCTTGACACTTAGAAAAATTTTGATATGTCAAAATTTTCCAAACTTCCACCTCAAATATCTCCAAGTTCCAAGCTCCAAATGAAAAGGTGTTCAACATCAAACTTGTTCCTCTTGACCTCACCTTTCCTAAGAGATCAAATTCATTCATTTTGGACTTGAAATGCATAGGCTGCGCATGGCTTAAACATGATGATGTCATTTGGCATGGATCCAACTTCAAGCATCAATATTCAATCGCCTTGAATTCCAAGCTAGTTCCTACACATATGTTCATTTTGGACTTCAAGCTATCATTTCATGGGCCTATGTGCGCCCATGCACCATGCTATCATCATTTGCCAAATTTGGAAGGTTGAAGAGAGTGTGAAAATATCACATGGATTTGGCTATAAATACAACTGCATTTGCTCAGAAATCACACACACATTGCGCCAGCTTTAAATATCCATTGAAAACCCTTCACTCTCAAAGGATAACCCTGATAAATTCATTTGAATTTGAGCTTGAATCTCCACTATTTTGGAATTCAATTTTCCAGGAGCCCATTGCTTCTAAACCTCTCAATTCCTCCCCTGCAAGCAATTGAAGTGAAGCCAAACACAATTCAGATCAAGATCCATCAAGTTCTGACCTCCATTGAAGGTAATTTGCAGAAATTTTAAACTCTTCGTTTCTCTTAAATTGTTGCTCAATTCCATTGATTCTTTGGTTGTCTGACGTGCTACCAATGTAGGCAAGAAGACTGAGTTGCTTTGAGGCCAAATCGAAGCAACTCAGATCATGAACCTCATTTTTCAATTCCACATATCTCTTAATATATTTGAAATTGGAGGAATTAGAGGTTATATTCGTGCTCAGTGATGTTTTTTCTTTAAGATCATATCCCTAGGAGTACCTAGGACACTTTGGGTGCTAACACCTTCCCTATGTGTAACCAACCCCATTACTTGTGATCTCTGATTTTTATTAGTTTTTATTTGAAAACTTCTTACCTTTTGGGTTTTGTTAGTACTTTTTCCCTTTTCCCTTGGAAACAATAAAAGCGCGATGGCGACTCTTGTTAAATTGATCTCTAGCTTGTCAATAGCTTGATGATCATGAATTTCCCGCTACAGAAATTAAGTGACGACTCTACTAGGGAGTAGTCTCCAGTGTGATTAGCCTACTTTTTGTGTGAATATATTTGTATATATGTGATGTTTGTATATATGTGATGTTTGTATATATGTATGTGTGATATAATATGCTTGTTGTGCTTGGTGATCTCTGAGTGGTGAGATAAGTTCTAACCCGAACTTGAGTGCAATTAAGATATGAGGATGGTATAGTCATGTTCGACTTATGTGGAGTAGTCCTTAACAAGTTGGCTTGAGATCCATCTGCTCAGTGGAGACTCCTTTGGATTTGGGAATGTCACACAAGTATTTGTGGTTAGGCATTACTATTTCTAATTGAGTCTGAGAAGCTGAGGACCTTAGAACACCTAACCCATCTTGGCCTATTTAGGAAATAGTGCGGAAATTGTTCAAGTGTAGACTTGATAACAGTTGTTACGCGATACTACACTCAGATGAGTTTCTCTTGAGAATATTATGGGTCGATGAGTCAGTCATCTTAACCTGTAATATCCGATAGATGGAATTAAGACTCTGGGAACTTTTTAGAACATGATCTACAGGTTTTATCCTTAGTTCACTCCTTTGGGATGGTTCTTACCCAGACTCCATGCTCGTGACTTGCAACAAACCCTTGATTCTTGGTTGATCCAATCAAGTCTTGTCAATATCAATGGAACTTGGGTGTTGATAAGGTGCAAACCTTAATCCGCCAAAATGGATGATTGATTTTGACAATGACTTGATTCATCCCTTGACCTTTGTTTGCCTTGTGTGTGATCCCTTACTTGTGATTGTTGCATTCATGCATTTTTCATGCGTATCATAACATTCATCACACAAAATTTCAAGGAACTAAGGTATAATTTGCAAATATTTTCAGACCATGGATTATGGACGAAGGAACACTAAGAAGTACAGTTTCAAATGTCCCGACCTGAAAGAGTTAAGGAAGCTAGCATCTTTTGTATTAGATCCCTTGGGCTTCAAACAACGCCATGGGAAGCTTCTATCCATCTTGTCTGCTGATGTAGTTGAAGGACTCTTGAGTGTGTTGGTGCAGTTCTATGATCCTCTCTACCATTGTTTCACTTTCCCGGATTTTCAGCTTGTGCATACCTTGGAGGAGTATTCTCATCTTTTGGGGATACCTATTTCTAGTAGAGTACCTTTTAGTGGATTGGAAGAGATTCCCCGATATAATATTATTGCTGAAGCTCTTCACTTGAAGAAGTCTGAGATAGAGGCTCATTGGGTGAAGAAAGAAGGGTTATTTGGGTTGCCATCTGTTTTACTCATCAAGGAAGCTACCACTTTTGCTCAAGCTGGTAGTGTGGATGCTTTTGAAGCTATCTTTGTGTTGCTCATCTATGGATTGGCTTTGTCCCCTAACATTGACGGCTTTGTTGTTGTTAACACCATTAGACTTTTCTTGATTGGGAATCTTGTGCCTACTTTATTGGGTGATATGTATTTCTCTTTGCATTTAAGGAATTCTAAGGGTGGTGGAATGATTGTCTGTTGCATTCCTCTTTTGTACAAGTGGTTTATTTCGCACTTGCCTCAGACACCTGCTTTTGTGGAGAACAAACAATATCTAAGGTGGTCTCAGAGACTTATGTCTCTCACTAATGATGATATAGTTTGGTATGACCCATCTTTAAGCAATTTGGAGATTATTAATAGTTGTGGTGAATTCTCTAATGTGCCTCTCATTGGTACACAAGGAGGAATTAACTATAACCCTGATTTGGCCCGCTGTCAACCTGGGTTCCCCTTGAGAGACAAGCCCAATATTTGAATCAGAAGATTGTGCATGCTTGGCATAATGTGCATAGGAAAGGAAGATCCGAGCTTGGTCCGTGCAATTGTGTAGCTTTGGAAGCTTACACTCTTTGGGTGAAGAAGAGAGCTATGGAGTTGAATATGCCTTATCCTTGTGAAAGACCTATGTCTATGGTTGTGGTTGAGCCATTAACTCTCCCTAACCAAGATGTAGAGGAGTTGGAAGATGCGCTCACCAAGATGAAGCAAGAGAAGGATATGTGGGAAGAGCGTTTCCATGCTTTGAGCAAGAAGCATGAAGAGTTGCAGTTGGAGTCTAAGGACAAAGGTGCACTGATTGGGCTATTTGAAGACCGAGTGACGAAGAGACAGAGAGAGCCAGAGGTTTCATCTTCTAGCATGCCTCAGCCTTCCGTTGCTTGGAAGAAGATTGTTGACCAGCTTGTCCTCGAGAACACTCAGATGAAGGCTTCTTTTGAGACCGAGATTCGTCGCATTCGAAGGAAGTACGCGCCTTCAGCCAGATCTTCTGACACTATCGTTAGGGATCCTTAGGATGACTAGTCTCCTTTTCTCCTGTATCTTTTATTTTGGTTTCTGAAATTGTACTCAGTGTAATCCTTCCAATTTATATAAATAAAAAGAGATTTTTGGTCATATCAAATTGTTGCAATTACCATTTCGATATTATATATATTTGCAAATGATAAATTAAGTTCCTTGGAAAAAAAACAAGCATTGCATTTCATGCATCATTTGCATAAGCAGGTTTTTGCCAGGTGTCTGATTGGTGTTCTTCTGTGCTTTAGCCAAGCTGACTCACCGGTACAACACCAGAGCTAATCATCAGAAAATCATGGAACACCTTGAGCAAGAGAATCAAGATTTGAAAGAGGAAATTTCCCGACTGACTGCCATGATGGAGTTAGTTATCGTTGCCCAGAGTCAAGCTTCTCCAACGCCTGCATCTCCTCCTGCAAGGACAGTTATTTCTGAAGTGGTTACCTCTATTGTGCCTGCTGCCACCGCCCACTTCGCACCGAACTTGCCTGCTGGATTCCCGTGGGGAATGCCTCCGAACTTTATGCCAGAAGGCTTCGCTCCTACTTTTGCTTCCATGCCGGCATCTAGCCCGGTCATGTATGTGCCACCTCCCGTTGTGCACACTTTGCCTCGCATAGAGGATATCATCTATCATTCTGAGCCATCTGAGGGCCCGAATGTCTATGAGAAGATGGATGAAATGAAGGACCAATTTCTTGAGCTGCGCAAGGAGTTGAAAACGCTGAGAGGCAAAGATCTGTTTGGGAAGAGTGTTGTTGAACTGTGCTTGGTACCCAATGTGAAAATCCAAGTGAAATTCAAAGTGCCTGACTTTGAGAAGTATAAGGGGAATTCTTGTCCGCTCAGTCATCTTGTGATGTATGCCCGTAAGATGTCAACTCAAACAGATAATGACCAATTGTTGATTCACTACTTCCAGGACAGCCTGACAGGTGCTGCATTCCGTTGGTATATGGGGTTAGATAGTGCCAACATCTGCACTTTCAATGATTTAGGTGAGGCTTTTGTGAAGCAGTACAAGTACAACGTGGATATGAAGCCGGATAGGGACCAATTGAGGTCCATGTCTCAGAAAGATAAGGAGACATTCAAAGAGTATGTCCAGCATTGGAGCGAGTTGGCTGCCCAGATCACTCCTCCTTTGGAGGAGAAAGAGATGACAAAAATCTTTCTGAAAACCCCGAGTTCATTTTACTATGAACGTATGATTGCCAGTGCCCCCAGTGATTTTACCAAGATGGTAAATTTCAGGATGAGACTTGAAGAGGGGGTCCGTGAAGGACGTTTGTCAAAAGAGGAGGCGTCAACCAGTAAGAAGTATGTGAGTAGTTTTAGCAAGAGGAAAGATAATGAGACTAACGCAATTTCCAGTGGGAGGTAGAGGAGGTCTCAAGCAAGAAGAAATCCACCACCCCGTCAACATCATCATCATCAAGTATCTTCCATTATTCCAGTATTTTCAAATCAGCAAACAACACCAATTCAACAACAACAACATCAATATCAAAATCAACGTCAACAATAACAACCGTAACAAAGAACGAACACCTACAACAACAATAATTCCAACAACAATCATCATCAGCAACAGAACTTTGAGAGGAAGAAGGTCTCTTTTGACCTGATTCCTATGTCATATGCAGAACTGTACCCATCATTAGTCCTTAAAAACTTGATTCAACCGAGGAACCCACCGCAGATCCCAGAACCACTTCCTTGGTGGTATAAACCTGAGCTTTGTTGTGCTTTTCACAAGGGTGCATCTAGGCATGATATTGAGAACTATTATCCGCTAAAGTATGAGGTGCAAAAGCTTATGAAGAGTGGCATGGTGTCTTTTGAAGACCGTGCGCCTAACATGCAAGCTAATCCTTTGCCCGCTCATGGGAATTATTTAGTTAATATGGTGGACGGCAGTCCGGGTGAATTTAAAGTTTTTGATGTCTGATTTATCCGAAGATCTTTGGTGCAAATGCACAAAGATATCTGTTTGGTGAGTGATTGTGAACATGATCACGATGGTTGTGATATTTGTAGCGTGAACCCAATGGGGTGTGATGTAGTGAAAAGGGACATCCAGCGTCTGATGGAAGAAGGCATGATCCAAATTGTTCAATCCCGTCATGTAGATGACGACGTTAATGTCATAGTGCCCGTTTTCAAGCAACCAGAGCGGTTAGTAATTCAGTATGATAGCAGTAGTAGCCAGAACGTCAGCAATAAATCAGTTTTGCCGTTGGTAATACGGTTAGAGGGCCTAGTCCCGTATGCATCTGATAAGGCTGTCCCGTATCAATACAATGCTACGATGATAGAGAATGGTCAAGAGGTCCCGTTACCTACGACCAGTTCAGTGGTGAGCATTGCAGATGTAACGAAGGTGACCCGCAGTGGTCGAGTTTTTGGACCGGTATTCTCGGAGAATAAAGAAGAAGTAGTTGTTGGTAAGAAGGTAGAGATGCCTAGTGTAGATCTTGTTGGTTGTTCAAAGGATAAGTTTGGTGAATCCAGCAATTTGAAAGCCAATGTTGATGATGAGGTACTCCGACTGATCAAGAGGAGTGAATTTAATATGGTCGAGCAGTTGCTCCAGACCCCCTCGAAGATTTCTGTGTTGTCTCTGCTTTTGAATTCCGAAGCGCACAGAGGAGCACTCCAGAGAGTTCTTGAACAGGCATATGTGGAGCAGGATGTTACTGTGGATCAATTTGATCACATTATGGCTAACATGACTTCGTGCAATAATCTAAGCTTTTGCGACGAAGAACTCCCTAAGGAGGGAAGAAATCATAATCTGGCTTTGCATATTTCAATGAACTGTAAAGAAGATGCTTTGTCAAACGTGCTCGTTGACACCGGTTTGTCACTCAATGTGCTTCCGAAATCAACATTGTCAAAGTTATCTTATCAAGCAGCTCCCATGAGGTACAATGGGGTTATTGTCAAAGCCTTTGATGGCTCTCGCAAAACGGTTATTAGAGAAGTGGACCTTCTAGTCAAGATAGGTCCGAGTGATTTTCATATTACTTTTCAAGTAATGGATATTCACCCGACCTACAGTTGTTTATTGGGAAGGCCATGGATTCATGAAGCAGGGGCTGTTACTTCCACTCTACACCAGAAGCTCAAATTTGTCAAGAATGGAAAGCTGGTAATTGTGGGAGGAGAAAAAGCATTGTTGGTTAGCCACATGTCATCTTTCTCCTATGTAGAAGCTGAGGATGAGGTTGGAACTCTGTTTCAAGCCTTATCTATTGCTGTTGAGAAGAGAGTTGGGGCACTTATGTCCTCTCTGAAAGATGCACAGAAGATTGTTGAAGAAGGTCATGTTGATCAGTGGGGGCGCATGGTAGAGGTCTTCGACAATAAGGGAAGAATTGGTTTAGGGTTCCAGAAGGGCTCGTCAACCATTAAATCTAAAGAGATGCAACTTAATTTCCGTAGCGGAGGGTTCATTCATGGGAATGAACAACACTTAGCTGCTGTGCTAGAGGACGATGAAGAGGAAGACTGCACCAACTTTGTGACGCATGGAAAGACATGCAACAATTGGACTGCTATTGATATTTCTGTTATTTTGCATCGATATAAGTAATTGCTTTTATATTTTAAAAAAATCCTTATCCTATGCCTAAAGGGAGAAGTGAACATTGTTTGGGAATTTTAAATTGATCATCAATAAAATTAATTCTATTCATCCACATCTTTGATGTTTATTTTTGACTTTTTGCTTTATTCTGAAAATGGTAATCGCAAAAAACATAAATAAACAATATAATTATCCATCTGCATAATATTTGGTCACAAATTCACTTCTCTAAAATCAAAATATCAAATCATTATGCAGGTTGGTTCCTAACCCCATTGAATACAATGATCCTTCTCCTTCTCCAAATTTTGAATTCCCTGTGTTTGAGGCCGAGGAGGAAAGTGATGTAGAAGTGAGTGATGAACTGTCTCGTCCTCTTGAGCAAGATGAAAAGATTATTCAGCCGTTTGAAGAATAGATTGAGCTTGTCAACTTGGGTTCCGAGGATAATATGAAGGAAGTCAAGATTGGGTCTCGACTGTGTCCAGATGCTAAGAAGAGGTTGATTGATCTTCTTCGAGAGTATTCATATGTGTTTGCTTGGTCCTATCAAGACATGACTAGTTTGGATTATGAGATTGTGGAGCATAGATTTCCATTGAAACCAGAATGCTCGCCAATCAAGTAGAAATTGAGAAGAACGCATCCTGATATGGTTGTGAAGATCAAAGAGGAAGTTCAGAAGCAGATTGACGCTGGTTTCCTTGTGACTGCTGAGTATCCGCAATGGGTGGCCAATATTGTGTCTGTGCCGAAGAAAGATGGAAAAGTCTGCATGTGTGTTGATTATAGAGATTTGAATAAAGCCAGTCCGAAAGACGATTTCCCTCTGCCACACATTAATATGTTGGTAGACAATACTGCTAAATTTAAATTCTTTTCGTTCATGGATGGATTTTCCGGATATAATCAGATTAAGATGGCACCCGAGGATATGGAGAAGACCACATTCATTACACCCTGGGGAACATTCTGTTATAGAGTAATGCCTTTCGGTCTAAAGAATGCTGGTGCAACTTACCAGAGAGCAATGACCACTCTTTTCCATGATGTGATGCATAAAGAGATTGAGGTATATGTCGATGACATGATTGCTAAATCAATTGATGAAGAGGAACATGTTAAGCATTTGTTGAAGCTATTCCAACGTTTGTGAAAGTATAAACTCCGCTTGAATCCCAATAAGTGTACTTTTGGTGTTCGTTCTGGTAAGTTGTTGGGCTTTATTGTCAGCGAGAAGGGTATTGAAGTTGATCCTGCCAAGGTCAAAGCAATACAAGAGATGCCTTTGCCCAAAACTAAGAAGCAAGTCAGAGGTTTTCTCGGCCGCTTGAATTATATTTCCAGATTCATTTCCCACACGACTGCCACATGTGCGCCTATATTCAAGCTTCTTCGGAAAGATCAGTCTTGTGATTGGACCGAAGACTGCCAGAAAGCATTTGATAGTATCAAGGAATATTTTCTCGAACCTTCGATTTTGTCTCCACCTGTTGAAGGAAGACCGTTGATCATGTATTTGTCTGTGCTAGAAGATAGTATGGGTTGTGTTCTTGGTCAGCAAGATGAGACTGGGATGAAAGAATTTGCAATTTACTACCTCAATAAGAAATTCACCGACTGTGAGACTCGGTATTCAATGCTTGAGAAAACTTGTTGCGCATTGGCTTGGGCTGCTAAGCGTCTGCGTCAGTATATGTTGAATCATACCACTTGATTGATATCCAAAATGGATCCAATCAAGTATATATTTGAGAAGCCTACTTTAACTGGGAGGAATTCCCGTTGGCAAATGTTGTTGTCAGAGTATGATATCAAATACCGATCTCAGAAAGCGATTAAAGGTAGTATCTTGGCTGACCATTTGGCTCACCAACCAATTGAAGATTATCAGTCAGTGCAATATGACTTTCCTGATGAAGAGATTTTGTACTTGAAAATGAAAGATTGTGACGAACCATTGCTTGAAGAAGGGACAGAACCTGGTTCCTGTTGGGGCATGGTATTTGATGGAGCTGTTAATAAATATGGAAATGGCATTGGGGCAGTGATTATTACTCCTCAAGGAACGCATCTACCATTTACAACTAGATTGACTCTCAAGTGTACAAACAACATGGCAGAATATGAAGCTTGTATTATGGGGCTTGAAGAGGCCATGAATCTCAAAATCAAGTATTTGGATGTCTTCGGTGATTCGGCTTGGTTTGTGAATCATATCAAAGGAGAATGGGAGACAAATCAACCTGGCTTGATACCATATAGAGATTACGCAAGAAGGATTTCAACTTTCTTTACAAAGGTTGAGTTTCATCATATCCCTCGAGATGAAAACCGGATGGTAGATGCTCTTGCGACGTTGGCGTCAATGATTGTAGTAAAGTATTGGAATGAAGTTCCCAATTTATCTATGATGCATCTTGATAGGCCAACTCATGTGTTTGCTATTGAAGATATTAAAGACGAGAAGTCGTGGTATTACGACATCAAATGTTTTCTCCAAAGTCAGATTTACCCGCCTGGGGAATCTTTGAAAGATAAGAAGACTTTGAGAAGATTAGCTGGTAATTTCTACTTGAATGGTGACGTACTGTACAAGAGAAACTTCGACATGGTCTTGCTCAGATGCGTGGATAGACATGAAGCAGACTTGTTGATGACCAAAGTGCATGGAGGTTCTTTTGGTACTCATTCCAATGGACATGCAATGGCGAAGAAGATGTTGCGAGCAGGCACTACGCCAAATAAGGGAAAAGAGGGCGCTTATTTTGGCCTATAACAGCGCTTTTAAGCGCCCTCTAAAGTGGCGCTGGCATAGGTAAAGACAGCGCTTTGTTTTCCTGGAGAAAGCGCTGTCTAAAGTGGCCACATTATAGTGCGCTTTCAGAAAAAAGCGCCCTCTGGAGTGGTCCATAAAGGGACACCTTAGAGGGCGCTTTCTGGAAAAAGCACCCTCTAAAGTTGTAAATGTAAAGTGTTTAGAGGGCGCTTTCAGGAAAAAGCGCCCTCTAAAGTTGTCAATGTAAAGTGTTTAGAGGGCGCTTTCAGGAAAAAGCGCCCTCTAAAGTTGTCAATGTAAAGTGTTTAGAGGGCGCTTTCAGGAAAAAACGCCCTCTAAAGTTGTCAATGTAAAGTGTTTAGAGGGCGCTTTCTGGACAAAGCGCCCTCTAAAGTGTTAGTTATTTTAAAAAAATTTGTTTGAAAAACAGTGGATATTTAATTGGTAACTTGTTCGCATGCTGCAAAAGTGTAAAACTCATATTAATTTCATCCTTTAATCCAATGTTATACACCATTAATCCATTGATATATACAACATGAATCCATTTATATACAACATTAATCCTCCATATATACAACATTAATATATGATTCTTTGATCAACAATATACAACAACATATTCATGATTTAGTAAAAGTACAACAACAATATACAACATATATACAACAACAGCATACAACAACAACATTCCATACATATATGTACAACAATATACAACCTAGCTATATGATTCTTTGATCAACAATGAATTGACACAATTCATCCTTAATTTCATCCAAATGAGCTCTTGAGTAAGATTTGTATTCCTCAAAGTACTACAATTAAGAGAATAAAACATATTCATGATTTAGTAACAAATTAGATGAAATATCCGATAATATTAAAATAAACCCTAAGTTATTATTCCATACCATTTTTGGGATGTCTATACGATTCAACGCAATGATATCTCTCATAAATCTCAATACAAAAAATCCGCAATCGACCGAATTATTTTGCTGAGGACACTACACAGAAAAACAAACAATATATATATATAGTTAATTTCTTACAAACACTATTATAAGCAAAAAAACAAACACTATTATAAGCAAAAATAAGATACTTAATATATACCTGAACTCTGACCCAGGTAATGTCCTTCCTATTGCGGTAATTCTTTTTCGATCTAAATTTTATTATTGCCCTAACAAAATAAAAACGTATATTGAGATCAATCTGACAGACATAATTAAATATACAAATACACACGAATATTTAGGGGAATTTCACTTACGCGTCAACCGTCTTCTTCATATTCGGATATTTAGTCCAATCACCCGATAACAAATCGAGATAATACACTATTAGTCTCGAAAGATCCATAGCAACCAACACCCAGTGACCACTGTAAAATAAAACAAAAATTTAGATGAATGAAAATTTTCTACGTAAAAGATATACATAGATTAGAATGAAATTATTAGAAAGAAAATCTAACCCGTTGCCAGAATTAAATGGTAAAAAATACAAACTGGGTGTAGTATTATCGCCGGCCGCCATGAATCTATCGACTAGATCATTCTTTACGGATGTTGGATTTTTCGTTATTAACGTTGCGTTGATACGGGAAGCAGCAATAAAATTGAAACGGTTACACAATTCAGTTCCCCGCATCAATGTTACATACATATACCTTAAATAGAAACATAATAAACATTAGACTACTCATTGAAATGTGTAAATAAATTGTTCAACTAAGTAAATTATAGATTGATCGGAGTACCATATGTATGTATGAATGACAGCGATGCCCAATTCGTCGTGTTCAAAAAGTTGTTGGAAGTCCTCCTTTGCAATTATTTCGAAATGAGCAGCTCCGAAAACACCTTCATCAAAATCTATACTACGAATGGCCTCGTGCATAATATCGGACTCATCCACCATTTTCTCAAGACGCATCATAATTTGAGATTTTGTCCCGGACGTCGTTGGAATATCCTTAGCAGCGCTTTTCAACTTTCGACCGGGAACCTAAAAATTCATATAAAATAAATCATGACTTTTTGTGATGCAACATAATCGTTGCGTATATAATTCAATGGGTATATATATTTGTACCTCTTTTTGAGATGCAACCGACTCGATGCGTCTTGAAATCCCTTTACCAACTTTATGTGTGGGTCTTGTAGGAGTCTAACATTACCATGTAATAAGGATTGATTAAATATCATAATTGTAGCTGAATTGAAATGTGAATACTGAATATTCATAATCATTTAGAACATATATACCTCGGCATCAGGGAAAATTAGATCTGACGGCCAACCAACAAAGGATCCGACTGCATCTCGCATCAACGTTGTCTCTGAAACAACGTTAGGTAATGGTAGAACGGCGTCCGTATCTAATACAAGGTCAACCGAAACTTTCATAAATCCCACCGGGAGGGGATTATGGTGAAGTAATTCACCCGAAGTATTGTGCACTTTTCCCTTGCCAACCATGCGATAAGTTGGTGACGATAGATACAGCTGACAAGGTGAAATGCCCTAAACCAATAATAAATGTTATTGTTAACGTGTATATGTGTCAAGTAAAAAAGTGCTATTTTAATTTCATAATAACATATATAATTACCTCGGGAAATTTCGGTTGATAATTGATACTAGCTCGGTCACTAGTATCTTTTGCCTCGGAAGCGCACCTTTCCTCTCTATACCTTGCATTCTCGTTTTGCAGTTGGAGTACTTGTGCCCTTAACTCCGCCAAGGTCTCCATCACCTCTTTGTTGGTAGGATTTTTTGTTTTTGGTTTTTTATAAAATGACGACGGAGTCACACCAAAACCCTTACCCCTCACACGACCGGAATACTCAGGAACATTTAGTACTCGACTAAGTACGCTCCTGCAATCCTGGACCTCGGTTGAAGGTAAGGTTTGGGATAAAGTCTCCTGAAATATTATTAGAGGAGATTAAAAATGAATTATATGTCTAACAAAATTTTCGATATAATTAAAGAAATAATGTTACATATACTTACACATTTGTCATAAACATTTTGGACCGCTTCAACGACAGCCCCATCCTTCCCAACCCGAGCAGCCTTCCATAATACGTGCTCCGGAAGAGATGTTGCGTCACCTTTCTCCTCGGCTAGCTACACATTGAATTAGATTATAAGATCATCAATTATAACATATTGTGACAATGTATAAGCTCATAGCATTTGAATATACTCACAATTCTTTGTTGTAACCGTGCATATCCCGTACGCCCTTTTTTGTACGGATACGCGGGTTTTGATGCCCTTTTCCGATTTTTGTCGCTTACT
The DNA here is from genome assembly GCF_024323335.1 of Lathyrus oleraceus. NCBI lineage: Eukaryota > Viridiplantae > Streptophyta > Magnoliopsida > Fabales > Fabaceae > Lathyrus > Lathyrus oleraceus. Next base: position 156,484,900 of record NC_066580.1, read on the forward strand.
TCCTGGATAAAAAAGTTTAAGGCATATTAGAACCAAGTAACTTAACAATTGTATAATACCATAATTAATAGACATTACATGGAATTTTTCGTTTCTTCGTTTGGCGACAAAGTTATCCCATTCATCGGCTGAAATAATCTCGGCATACTTCATTGGCCGTTCTGCTTCAACAAATTTTCCTTCCTCATCCTTGAGAAATTTGTTGGACAAAAAGGATCGAAATCCTCGAAGTCTTTTTCCGGCCAATTGAATACAATATTTTTTCCGGCTTTCATCGATGTGAAAGGATCTCTAAAAAACATACACATGGAGTGTGTTATTATAAAGTAATATTATAACAATATATGGTCAACAAATAGTCAACAAAAAAAACATATAACAATATATGGTAAGTACCTGTATCTCCGACCATATTTTTTCTTTGCCAACCTTCAAGTCCGGACTTCTCCAATTATCACATGTAATCGGAATATGTTGTCGAACAAGGAAATCAATGTAACTTGCCAACATTGAACCGTTAGGCTCAATTAGTTGGTCTTCAGCACTCCAATGCACTTCAAATTTTACACCCTTGTCTCTTGCACGAATGATTGACTTCATAACAGTCAATCCTCGTTTGATTTCTTTTTCAACATTGTTACGTGATCCATTCGCGTCATGGGTATCGTCTTGGTTAGCCATTTTATCTGTAATATAGAAATGATTCAATAAGACCCAAGTAAGACAATGATTCAATACGTGAACACATTCATATACCTTCCATTTCTCTCATGTTACAACAATCTAAACTCTTTTTTTTTATCATTATTGAATACAAACTCACACACACCTACTGCATGCAAAAGACCAATGCAAACTTATGGTGTTTGGAACATGAACAAACTTGCATCCATAATCATCAAACTTCCAAGCACAAGCTCAAACACACTTCAAATGATATCAGTTTTCAATCAGAAATAAAAAACTCAGTTTGCCCTAAACAACATTAATCAACATAATGCACAAAATGTAAAACTAAGTTTAGAAAATGCCCTAATCAAACACATGAAGAAAGTGAACGGTAACGATGGAGAAGAGAAATACCTTCAAGGTGACGATAACGATGGAGAAGAAAGTGAACAGTGACGGTGGACGCAGATAACTCAGTGAACGTGAACGCAGCAGCAGAAAAAGGCGACGGCGACGATGACGGTGAGGGAGGGAGAACGAACGGAGGACGAGAGTAATCGCAGTAGAGAGAAAACCCAGTTACGTAAACAAAATAGCTTATAGAGAGGGAAAATAAAGAGACATGCAGTATATGTTATAATTTTAATGTTTACTAAAGGGGACCTTAGAGGGCGCTTTTGTAAAAAAAGCGCCCTCTAAAGGGGGCCTAAGAGGGCGCTTCTGAAAGCGCTCTCTAAGGCTTTCCAAAAGCGCCTTTTAAACTGGAAATGTACATGGACTTAGAGAGCGCTTTTTCAAAAGCGCCCTCTAAGGGTAACCTTAGAGGGCGCTTTCACTAAAGCGCCCTCTACTGTTGTCCCTCCATTTCCTCATTATTTTTTTTTTTGCTTCACTTTAGAGGGCGCTTTGTTACAAAAGCGCCCTCTAAAGGGGGCCTAAGAGGGCACTTCTAAAAGCGCTCTCTAAGGCTTTCCAAAAGCGCCTTATAAACTGGAAATGTACATGGACATAGAGAGCGCTTTTTAAAAAGCGCCCTCTAAGGTTACCCTTAGAGGGCGCTTTCAATAAAGCGTCCTCTATTGGTGTCCCTCCATTTCCTCATTATTTTTCGCTTCACTTTAGAGTGCGCTTTGTTACAAAAGCGCCCTCTAAAGTGCGCTGTCTATTCCAATAGTATGCTCCTTATTTTTTCTCTTCACTTTAGAGTGCGCTTTTGTAATAAAGCGCCCTCTAAGGGGCGCTGTCTATTCCAGTTTTTGGCGTAGTGAGGTTACTATTGGCTGACAATGGAATCTGATTGTTGCAAGTATGTGAAGAAGTGCCACAAGTGTCAAATTTATGCTGATAAGATTCATGTTCCTCCGACACTTTTGAATGTTATCTCTTCCCCATGGCCCTTCTCCATGTGGGGAATTGATACAATTGGGATGATTGAGCCCAACGCTTCGAATGGACATCGTTTCATTTTGGTGGAAATTGACTACTTCACAAAATGGGTAGAAGCGGCATCGTATGCAAATGTGACCAAGCAAGTTGTTGTAAGGTTTATCAAGAATCAGATCATATGCCGTTACGGTGCGCCAAGTAAGATCATTACTGATAATGGATTGAACTTAAATAACAACATGGTGGAAGATCTTTGCAAAGACTTCACGATTGCACATCATAATTCCTCTCCCTACAGACCCAAGATGAATGGGGTTGTTGAAGCTGCGAACAAGAACATCAAGAAGATTATCCAGAAGATGGTTGTCACGTATAAGGATTGGCATGAGATGCTCCCGTTTGCTTTGCATGGGTATCGTACATCCGTCCGCACTTCAACAGGGGCAACCCCTTTCTCTCTCGTGTATGGTATGGAAGCAGTGCTCCCTGTAGAGGTTGAGATTCCTTCGTTGCGTGTGCTCATGGAAGCCAAGTTGACTGAAGCCGAATGGTGTCAGACCAGGTTTGATCAGCTGAATTTGATTGAAGAGAAGAGATTGACTGCCATGTGTCATGGCCAGTTATATCAACAGAGAATGAAGAAAGCTTTTGATAAAAAGGTCAAACCACGGGTATTCAGAGAAGGTGACCTGGTGCTCAAGAAGATTTTATCGTTTAAACCAGATTCCTGAGGAAAATGAACTCCCAATTATGAAGGCCCATATGTTGTTAAGAGAGCCTTTTCAGGCGGTGCATTGATACTTACAACTATGGATGGTGAAGAGTTCACTCGTCTTGTGAATGCAGATGCAGTCAAGAAATACTTCGCCTAAAAAGAAAAGAATAGCTCGCTAAGTTGAAAACCCGAGAGGGCGGCTTAGGCAAAAATGAGCGTCTCGGTGAGTTGAAAACCCGAAAGGGAGATCCAAGCAAAAATTAGAGACATAAGACAAAAAATAATTTCCCGATAAGTTGAGTACCCCACCTTGGGGCAACTTATGCAAAAATTAGGGACTATGGCAAGTAACTGCATTCTGCTGATCTTCAGTGATTTTGAAGACTTGTTTGAGCACAAGGGTTGACATTAGTTCATCTCCAGCAGCGGTCAAGAGCATAATGGACATCAAGATTTGGTAGAAGGATTAAGTGTTGATTCCTTAGGATTGGCAGTAATTTTAGAAAACAAATAATGTAATCATCTCTGTTGTTTTAATATGTTGGGTTGAAGAAATTCAACATCTGGACCAACATGTCATGTACGATGTCACGACATCAGGTCTGTGACATCGCACATGTGTAGAAAACTGAATTAATTAATTCAGTATATATTCTGGGATCAGCAAGGATATCTGGTGAATATCCTAACTCCCTTGTGGAGGTCTTGAAGACTAAATCAGAATATATATAGGCTCTAAAAATGGAGATATATATGGAGAGAGTTTAGGAACTTGAAGACCTTGTTTGTAGCAGAACTTTTCTGCTGAAGTTGTAACAGCAAAGAACAAGTCTGCTGCAATTTCTGAAGGCCCAAATCCAGTTGGGTGATTAGGTTATAAATAGCTGATTGTAACCTAGTTTTTGTAAGCCTCTTAGAATGAATTTTTAGGGGTGTGTGTAAGGTAAACCTCCCAATCTGTGGGAAGGTTACCATGTGTTTCTCAGTGGTAAAACCTGAGAGTGTTTGTAACTCGAAGCCTGTAGGCAAGAGTGATTATGTTCTTGAATGAAGCTGTGAAGCAAGTTCAAGGTGTTTGAACATTACATTGTATTTGTAGTGATAGGAATGGAAACTGGAGGTTTCTATCTAGGAGTTCCTAGGTATAGATTGCATTGGGTAGGGATTAAGTGATGAGTTGTAAACGGGTGAGTTTAACTCTGAATTAATACTGCTAATAGTGGATCTTCTTCCTGGCTTGGTAGCCCCCAGATGTAGGTCATGTTAGACTGAACTGGGTTAACAATTTCCTGTGTTTGCTTTCCTTCTGTATGATATAATCATGTCTGCCATAACTAAGCATGTATTCCAGTCTGTTCATCAAGATAATAGCAGACCTGATACATAGCCTTCTGTTGGAATGTCAATCAGAATGTTTTGACATTCATCAACAACAGCACATACTGTTTAATAAGCTGATGATTTCAGTTCAGTATGTAGTGAAGTCTGGAGTTCAAAAGCATAACAGACCTGGCCAAAAGATCACTGTGAAACTGTCAAACTGGATGTCTTGACAGTTCTTCCAGTAAGCTGATACTGAAGTAGAGACTGGTTGGTCTTTTACAGTACAGCAAATTTAGCACAGTCTATTTTCAGGAACTAAACAGACTTAGCATATGGTTCTGGACTTGGATGTCAAACGGAATGTTGTGACATTCACTCCTGACTGCATATGCTAAATTGTTGGATGGTTAGTTTTTCTGTTTCAGGATTTTTCTCAGGCTATTCTTCAGGAATCCAACAGCTGATCTAAAATCTAGGAAACTAACAACTAAGCTACAATTAATGAACCTAGAAAATAATCTATTTGTTAGCTCCTTAATAAGTGGAGATTAGTTTAACTTGTTACAACCTTTAATTTAGGAAATATAAGTACATGACCAACAAACTGGAACAATGTAACAGATAATGTCCAAAACAAGATTGAGACATCTTGCTGATATCTGTGTAGGAAAACAACAGAAGTGAATGATAAGGTGCACATAACTAGGTGTCCCTCCATTCTAGGATGACATAGAAGGAGAGGTCGTGACACTGTGAAAAGGTGCACATTAGTACAGAGTGTAATAACTGTCTTGCTGTAATAGGTACAATGTTAGATCAGATGTCCTGACTTGAAGTAGAACATTTGAATACTGACTACGCCAGAATTTAAATTGGTATCAGAGCAGGCATCCTGTTCTGTTTCTGGATGAGATCCATGGGTGATACTTTCTGGTAGCGTGCAAGGAGTTATGTTAGTACTGATGCTGGAACCAGTGTAAGGTTCTGTAATTCCCTGAATGGTCCCTTGAAGTAGGTGGATGGACTGTTCATAACAGGAATGGTGTGTACCTGTCTCTGGAGGTTGGCAATTGGCCTTTGTGTGGGACAGCTGTGCAAGTTTTGAATCACATTCAAACTTGGTATGGTCTTGGAGGCCGATCTGGTGAAGTGTGTGTTCATTGGTTGAGTTGTATTATGATTTCCGCTGCATAATACCTGGCAAAACTCAAACTCTGATGTAGTTTCCCCTCATGTGGATGAAAGGCTGCTGTATTGAAGATGTCAAAGACACTTGAGTCACCTCAAGCCCACTCATCATGACGTCTCACTTCAGGATGGTAAGAATCAAATGATCACTGATTCTGGGGTATGTATATGAAGACCTTGAAGAATTTCAAGGAAAGGTTGTTCCAAGGAGGTGGAACCAATGTTCTATGTGATGATAGAACATGTTGTTCAACAAGTATGCAGCTACTGGTTGAAGAGCAGATGTTTTTAGGTGTCAACCAAAGGGAGACTTTGGCTGGAACCTACTCCTGACCTGGAAGAGGAGACATCTGTGTGTGCTACGTTGACAAGGGAAAGGTCAACTGTGTGTGTGCTCAAGAAGGTCACATTTAGAAGTCTGATCTCTATAAGTTGAGCTGGTTGAGATGTGACATTGTGCAATCTTTTGCTGTTTGGCATATTCCTGCAGATTGATCAGGGTTGGAAAGTTGGTCCCTGAAGTACTATGTTGTGTTGGAAGACAAGTCCCTTGGATGTTAGTAGTCAATAATGGGATAACCTGATTGCTGTATCATTTGAAAGGATTGGAGCCATGAATCGTGTTATTCAAACACCACGTTCAGAAGTGGCAGTTCTTTCAAGGAGTGAGAATATGAAGATTCAGAGGTTAGTTGAGGTAATATGCTCTGGCAATGCATATCTACTATTGACTGATGTTGTTTGTCTCGCTAGTACTTATGGTCAGCTGTAGTCTGATTGGTGTGATTGGAGGAGTTAGTGTCACTGGTAAGGGATAATGGATGTCATGTTGAGACATCTGTATACAATGCATGGTTATTGGTGTGGAGTTTCCATGATTGTTAGGTTGAGGGGGAGTTTTGGTTAACCTCCTCAAGTTTGGTCAGCCTAGGGTCTGGTTGGCTGTTGACCTGTGTCACATGGGTTCTGGGTGTTGAGTGACACAGTTGCAAGGAAGGATTCATCTCTCTCATTCCTAAGGATGAATCTAATCTGGAAAGAGTCTCAAGACTGTTGAGGTGCTTGCAAGCAGAAGATGTTGACACAAGAAGAGTACTTTCAAAGTAGTCTTATGGTGGAAGTATCTGAAAGGATAATTGGGAAAGGATTTAAGATCAATGTCTACTTGTGCCAAGTACAAGTGTTTAATTGATTATCCTTGGAGCTCAAGATAATTGATGCTCTTAAAGATGTTGGAACATCACTTCTTTAAGACCCTGTGCAGAATCACAGGAAGGATAATACATTGACTTATGATCTATCTCTTTGGTGGCAGCAAAAGCATATGATCTCTGAAAAGGTTTCCTGGCAAGAAACATGTTCAGCCTTGGTATGTACAAGAAGAAGAAGACATCATAGTCTTGATGGTGGTTACTTGGATCAGTTTATTTCTGATCTAGGTAAGGAAGTGCATTAGCTTATGCACACTGTGGAGTCAAGAACAAGTGGCAGCATTCTTGACATCATGAAAACAGCCTTGCCTTAGGAAGTAAAATCCTTGGTATAGCTGAAGGGTTAGTTTCTAACTGGTCCTTCTGAAGACTCATGCATCAGAATGTCTGATGTCTTTGGAGAAGAAGCAGTAACTCATCAAGGTGTGAGCTTGGATGACTTAACTGCAAACCTGCAGGATGGAGGTTGTTTACTCAAACTTGGTTCCACAATCAAGTCTATGAGAACATTGAACTCTTGTTCTGTGAAGGGAGGAAGTTCTTTCAAGTGGCAGAAGAAGGAGCTGAATTCAACAGCTAGATGTCTAAACACAATGTTGTGACATTTGGTTTAACATCAGATTCTTAGTTGATGAAGTGGCACATCAACTTAAGATAGAAGGGTCTACAGAGTTGTAGATTGGGTACTTCAAAAGGATCGTTCTCATTGCAGTTCTTAGGAGTTGCTAGTTGGAGAAGATGTTACATGTTCATGTCTTAGAGACCCTAAGCTTTGTTTAACATGTAACTTGAAGTTCAAATCTCACTTGGAAGGTCAGAATATCTTTGGGAGAAGTCTGATAAACTTGGGGAGGTCAAAAAGCAGCATTTGACCTTTTCATATGAGGATTCATGAAGGAGGTAATCAACCAGAGGCATTTGGTCTATCTCAGAAGTGAGTTCGAAGAATCAAGATAATCCATATGGCAGCTGATTATTCTTGAGGAAAGTCTGAGACAAATTACTTTTGAGCAGAAAAGTAGTAAGTTGAAGACTAAAGGAGGTGTTTTCTATTCATCCCTTGGAGCTTGTGGTAGGAGTTCTGAGCTATCTATGGAAGATTATCTCTTGTAATGGGATGAAAATGTAAATGTCCCAATGTATGTCTGGGTTCTTCTTGATCAAGCTGGTGACTCAGACTATCAGATGGTGTTCCTTGTTATGTTGTGAAGGAAGTCCCAGCTGATGTTAGAACATCTTGTGAAGTGGTCTTCTATTCTCACTACGCCAAACAAGACCTTAGACAGCGCTTTTTTTAGCCTTAGACAGCGCTTTAAAGCGCTGTCTAAACCTCCGCTGCTAAAGGTTTAGACAGCGCTTTTTGAAATCTTAAAAGCGCTGTCTAAGCCCCCCCCTTAGACAGCGCTTTGGCCTAAAGCGCTTTCTAAGACCCTCCTATTTTAATTTTTTTTGGTATACCTTAGACAGCGCTTTTGGCAAAAGCGCTGTCTAAGGTATACCTAAAAAAATTAAAATAGGGGGGCTTAGACAGCGCTTTTTGAAAAGCGCTGTCTAAGCCCCCCTATTTTAATTTTTTTAGGTATACCTTAGACAGCGCTTTAGGCAAAAGCGCTGTCTAAGGGGGGGGCTTAGACAGCGCTTTTCAAAAAGCGCTGTCTAAGCCCCCCCCTTAGACAGCGCTTTTGCCTAAAGCGCTTTCTAAGCCCCCCCTTAGACAGCGCTTTTTCCAAAAGCGCTGTCTAATGTATACGAAAATTTTTGTAGCTTTTGTTTTAAACCACATTTTTTCCAGGTTTATAAACCAGAATTTCTACCTGTTTTCAACCAGATTTTGACAGACAGAATCACATTTTATACATGCCATTTTGGCCTTTTTTCTACCAATTTTTGGCTAACAAATATATATATACCAATTCAAACCAATTTTGCCTTAAATGTATCAAAATATATACAAATTTATGTACACATTTACAAGTCATTACCTATACTCGAAATTTATGTACACATTTACAAGTCATTACATATATTACAAATATACTACAAAATTACACAAATTTATGAAAAAACTTTGAGCTCTATCATGAATTGACACCACTCCTCTTTGATTTCGTCCACTTGATCCTTTGTATAAAATGCACACTTGAATTCCTCAAAGTACTACATATGAAGCAAAAAATATTTTGAATTAATTCCAACTATTTAATTATATGAGATATGTGTAAATATAAAATTAACTCATAAGTTAGTAATACATACATCGGTGGGAATCACTAATCGGCCCAAAGCAAGAGTATCCCGCATAAACCTCAACACGAAATACCCGCAATCTATTTGATTACGTTGTTGAGGACACTACATGAAAAAAAATATGGATTATAAATCCTAAGTTTTATCAAGTGTCATCACTAATATAATAAAAAATGTGGTAATTAAAAATATACCGCCACTTTAATCCATGTAATGCGGTTGGCGCCCCTCCTTGAGGTTTGGATATCTCGTTGGGCCCGAAAAGCTTGTAGGATGCTAATAAAATAAAAATGAAGCAATTAGAACAATTAACATAAACTAAGAAAAATTTTGAACATTCTCACTTACGTGTCAATTAGGCGCTTCATATCCGGGTATGTTGTCCAATCATTTCCTAACGAGTCAAGATAATACACAATTTCTCGGATAGGATTGATTGCGAGCAACAACCAATGTCCACTGTAATGATTAGGCAAATGTTAGATGGTAACTTGGAAAATAATTATAAAATATGAATTTAGAATGAAATGCTAACCCGGTATTAAACGGTATAAAAAACAACTTCTCCGCATTTTTATTGTCATTGAGGATCCGAAGAACGTACTCCGTCACGGAATCCGGGTTATTTAAGATTGCACCTAAGTTGATGCTCGCTGGTGCTAAGAATCCGAATGACTGGTCCAAATCATTGGGGCGCATCATTTTGTCATACAAAAACCTAATATAAAAACATCATTAACACCTCTTTTGAAACATAAAGTAAACCGGATTAACATAAAGTAAACCGAATTAATAAAACAAAGTAGACCGGATTTACCTAATATATGTATTGACAACGTTGACGCCGATTTCTTCATGACCAAATACTTGCATGAAGTCTTCATTACCAATCATTTGGTCGTGAGCAAAGCCGAAAATCCCTTCCTCCATATGTATAGTCCGAACACCTCCGGTCGGTATATCGGTCATCTCTATAAATGTCCTGAGGCACGACCTATACTTGGTGGTAGGTTTTTTCCTAGCTACGGTCTTCTTAGCACCAGAACTTTTTACCCGTGCGGAGGCGTTCTTAACCTCCTTTATTTGTTGTGCGGAGGCATTGCTAACCTCATTTTCTTGAACCTACATGTCATATAAATAGTTAGATCAAATTAAGAATGTAACAACTTCCATGAATATATGTCATATAATTGTATATTACCTCTTTTCTTGATTTGGATTTTGTGGGAGTCTATTTAACATAATCAAGGAAAATATGTAAGTAAAATTTTAAGCATAAATTTTAAACTTTGAATATACACATTAAAGTTAACATAAGTTTTAAGCATACCTCATATCCTACGCATATGAGGTTTGTCGGCCATGCAACAAACGAACCTACTGCTTCGTGCACCGTTGTTGCATCCGAATCATCGCTAGGATATGGTAATAATGCATTCGGGTCAACTGCAATATCAACTGATACCTTCAAACATCCAGCAGGGAGCTCTCTAGTGTGGAGTAATACTCCGCTAACGTTATGCACTTTTCCCTTGCCAACCATCCGATAGTGTGGTGACGACAAATACAGCTGACAATGGGAAATGCCCTAAAACCAATAATAACAAGAAATCGTTAATGTGTATATATGTCAAATACATAATTTAAGCAAACAGTTCAATTTAAGACAATTATATGTAATTACCTCTGGAATGTTCGGCTGAAAGGTACAGTTGATACTGTTTTTGTCCGAAGCATCTCTGTATACCGTTGAGGCGCTAGCCTCTCTTTCTCTCCTCAGTGCATCAAGCTCAGCTTGCATGGCTTCCAATCTTGCATGAAGCTCCCGATTACTAGGAGCCTTTCCTTTTCTAACACTGAGGGAGGTCGGAGTGACTCCAAATCCCTTACCCCTCACCCGACCAGAATACTCAGGGACATCTAATGCCCGACTAAGTATGTTCTTAGTATCATCGGGAGATAGAGTCTGAGATAGCTCCTCCTGAAAAATCAGATGAATACCGTATACTTGTCAAATATTTGTGTATAAAAATGTTATTCAATTAATGAAAAAATGTTATACTTACACATTTCTGGTATACGTTTAAAACGTCTTCTTGAGGAACTCCGGATTTGCCCACACGGGCTTCCTTCCACAAAACATGTGCAGGAAGAGATGTTTCTGAACTTTCCTCCTTCTGCAGCTACACATTAAGTCATACAATTTGATCAGATAAAACTAATATATGATGAACAAATTTGTTTTCGCAATTTATAAATACTTACCATGGATTGTTCTAAGCGTCCATATCCGACACGTCCTTTTCGGTACGGATATGCGGGACTCGATGCTCTTTCCCGATTCGTAGCACTTATTCTTTGAAAAGTCGGATCTTGTCTTTTGGATTTGAAAGCTTCCCATTCTTCAGCCGATATCAAACTTTCATATTTTCTAGGAAGCTCCGCATCCACAAAATTACCATCCGCATCCTTAAGGAACTTGGATGATAAAAATGTCCGAAACCCTCTAAGAAGCTTTCCGGCCAATTTCATGCAAAACCCTCTTCTTTCTTCTTCGATGTTAAAACATCGCTAAGAAAAACATACAGATTGATAGTTAGTATCGGTAATTGAAAAAAATATAATTGATACGGTATAATTAAGGGCCAAATGATTGTACCTTTATCTCACTCCAAATTTTTTCTTTGGACTCTTTCAACTCTTTATTTCTCCAATCATCACACGTAATGGGAATTTCATTCCTTACTAGTGCACCGATGAAACTAGTTAAGGTATGCCCATTAGGTTCTATAAGTTGTCCCTGGTTGTTCCAAGAGACATCTAGTATGATGCCTCGAGATCTTCCTTGGACCACCCTTCGCATTACTGTGATGCCTCTTCGGATTTCTTCTTCCGCGGATACTTTACTAACTTCCTCATGTTGGTCATCAGCCATGTCTAACCTGTAATAAACCAAGGAAACCATCAAATATCAAATATAACTTATAATCAAAACAATTGAAAACAAAAAAATAAAGAAATCATGCATTATCAGATATAACTTATAATCAAAGCAATTGAATACAAAAATATAATGAAATCATGCATTACCACATATAACTTATAATCAAAACAAATGAAAAAAAAACATAAAGAAACCATGGATAATTTACCTAAGTCACTAACATCTCTTTCTTTTCTTTGTTGGAATATTAATCACTTGTTTCTTAGCAATGCGTACGGATGAATTGATCCAAATTCCCTCATTATGATCGTTTCTTATATATGACTCATCCGGTATAAGATCCTCAACTTCATCATTTCTATTCAACTCATTCCGTCTAATGCATGACTCATTCTCAACATCAATATCACATTGATCGACACCGCTATCATCAGTCACTTTGTTAGAGAAAAGCACTATAGACCATTTTGTACTCTTCGGGTCATTCACATAGAACACTTGTTTAGCTTGAGATGCTAGAATAAAAGGTTCATCTTTGTACCCCACCCTAGTAAAATCAACTTGCAAAAATCCAGACTTATCCATTTGTATGCCACTACTACTCACCCACTTGCAACCAAAGATGGGAATCTGAAACTTCTCGTAATCAAACACCCAAATATGCTCTATAACTCCAAAATATGACAAATTTGCATATTTGGGGTTTAAGTCCTTCATACTTGATATATGCATTGCTTCAGCTAGCACGGTGACACCACTATTTTGCATAGTACTCTTATCATCTTGTTCTTTGGTATAAAATGTGTATCCATTAATTGAATATGCGCTATGAGAAAACACATGCAAACTTGGACCATACGCCAAACATCTCAACCTTTCTGTTACCGAAGAAGGATCTGAAGAGCGCTTCAAATAAATATGATCCTTCAACCATTGTATGAAACTTTGATTGTGCTCTATAACTATCCAATTTTCATTTCTGTTCGGATTTAACATTCGGAGTACATCCTTGTGCATTTCAACATATGGCTCAACCTCATTATTATTGTGCAGAACATACAAATGAACTTGATCCCGTTCATCCCTTGATATTGTCACAATTTTATTCCCAATTAATTTTTTACCTTCCATTTTGTCGAAAATCTGAGCTCTGGGGAGTCCAATCGATTGAACGTTAGACAAATATTCAGTACAAAACTCAACAGCTTCTTCAACAATGTATCGTTCAACAATACAACCCTCTGGTCGACTTCGGGATTTCACGTACCCTTTTAATATTTTCATGTACCGTTCAGCAGGGTACATCCATCTCATATATGCTGGTCCACACAACTGTGTCTCTTTCACAAGATGAACAACTAAATGAACCATTATGTCAAAAAAAGACGGAGGAAAATACATTTCAAGCTCACACAAGGTAATTACAATCTCTTTTTGTAGTGTTGGTAAGATCTCGGGATCGATCACCTTACTACAAATTGACCTAAAGAAAAAACACAATTTAGTTATGGCACTTCTTACTTTTTCTGGCAAAATAGAACGTATACCTATCGGTAGAAAATGTTCCATTATAACATGGCAATCATGTGTCTTCAAATTCTTCAACTTGAGGTCTTTCATAGAAACAAGTCTTCTGATATCAGATGAGTATCCTTCTGGAACCTTAACTTCACTCAGAGACTTACACAAAATTTTTTTCTCCTTTCTAGATAAAGTAAAAGCAGCAGGTGGTAGATATGTTCGTCTTCCTTTCTTCACGGGTGCTAATTCAGTTCTCATTCCCATTTTTAACATGTCCTCCCTTGCTTTAAGGCCATCCTTAGACTTGCCTTTTATATTGAGTAATGTACCGATAACACTTTCAAATACGTTTTTTTCAATATGCATAACATCGAGAAAATGTCTCACGTACAAAGACTTCCAATATGGCAATTCAAAAAATATCGACCTTTTCTTCCACCCACCTTTCACAATCTTATGTGCAAAAGGCTTGCCAAACTCAGTACGCACATCTTTCACCTTTTCAAAAACTTGTTCACCTGACAATGCGGGTGGAGCTCTACGATGTTCGGTGTCTCCATTGAATGCTTTTCTCCACCCACGGTAGTGATGTTTAGAATGTAAGAATCTACGATGACCGAGAAACACATTCTTCTGGCAAAGTTCCAATCGAATCGTATCGGTTCCGTCTTCACAAACAGGACACGCACGTTGACCTTTAATGCTATACCCAGATAGATTCCCGTATGCTGGAAAATCATTAATTGTGCCAAACAACATCGCCCTCAAATTGAAACTTTCTTTCCTATATCCATCATAAACCTCCACACCGTTCTCCCACAAAATCTTTAAATCTTCGATCAGAGGTGTCAAGTATACGTCAATGTCATTCCCTGGTTGTTTAGGCCCAGAGATTAACATAGATAACATCATGTACTTACGCTTCATACATAGCCATGGAGGTAGGTTATAAATCATAAGAATCACAGGCCATGTGGTATGTGAGATACTTTGAAGACCATGTGGGTTCATTCCATCAGTAGATAATGCCAATCGAAGGTTTCTTGCTTCTGATCCAAACTCAGGATAATCATTATCAATCTTCGACCACTGTGGTGAATCAGCCGGATGCCGATACATTCCATCAATAATTCTTTCATATGCATGCCAAGTAAGATGTCTTGCATCGGTTTCACTACGAAACATGCGCCTAAATCTCGGAATTATCGGAAAATACCATAAGACTTTTGCGGGAGATAATCTTTTCTTATATCGAGACAAACCGCATTTAGGGCACTCATTTAACATTGCGTATTCGTTACGAAACAAAATGCAATCGTTAGGACAAGCATGTATCTTATCATAGCTCATGCCAATAGAGCACAACATTTTTTTTGCCTCATAGGTTCGATTAGGAAGAACATTATCATCCGGTAGCATTTCTCTCATAAGGGCCAACAACTCTGTGAAACTTTTATCCGACCATCCATTGCCCGCCTTTAAGTTGTACAACTTTAATACCGCAGAAAGTCTTGAGAATTTAGTGCAACCTTTGTACAACGGTTTCTCTGCATCGCTTACCATCCTCTCAAACATTTCAGGACAATCATGAAGATCTTCTTCCAGTGCTTCTACAATCTCTTCAACTCGATCACAATCGTATGTTTCCGTGTCTTTGTCGTATGAAGCATAGGTCGTACTACTTTTTCCACTCGATTCAACATTCTCGTTAATTTTCTCACCATGAAATATCCAACACTGATAACTTTGATCAATTCCATGCCTCAGCAAATGCGATTTCAATCCATGTGCGTCAACCTTACCAATATAACAACAACGCAAGCAAGGACAATGCATTCGTCTGGGGTTTTCAGCGTGTTGAACAGCATACTTAACGAATTCCAAAACCCCACTCTCGTACTCTTTGGTCATTCGATCGGCACAGATCCATGTTTTATCCATGGTTTTCCTACTTATTAAAGTAAACAATTAATCCAGACGAAAATACATAACTAAAGTAAACACTTTCAAGGTTTGATAGCTAGGATGTTTGTTATAAAGAGCATGGTATGGTGAATCAAACTTAGTGAGTATGGATGATGGTAACCTATTGATCAAATAAACTGCAGTGGAAAAACTATGATCCCAATAGGTTACAGGAATGGATGAATGAGCAAGTAGGGTGAGGCTCATTTCAACTATGTGAATGTGTTTTCTTTCTACATATCCACTTTGGTGAGATGTATGTGAGCAGGTAAGCCTGTGACTTATGCTTAGGTCTACTAAGAACTTGGAGAAAGATCTAAGTTTACCTCCATAGTCAGATTGGACTGACTTGATAGTTGTCTTAAATTGAGTTTGAATAAACACATGAAATAGCTTAAAGGATTGTAGAGCTTCTGACTTTTGTTTCAGAAAGTATAACCAAGTATACCTAGTGTGACCATCTACAAAGGCAATGTAATATCTATAGCCAGGACTAGACGGATTAGGAGAGGGACCCCACAAGTCAGAATAAATAATATCAAAGGCATTATCATAGACAGTAGTTGAAGTAGGGTCATGTAATCTATGAGCTTTGCCTAGATTGCAAGATTTACACAACAAAGAATCATGTTTATTAGGTAGAGAAACATTACACTTTCTGAGAATTTGTTTGACAGAATTGAAATTGGCATGACCTAATCTATGATGCCATACAGCCAAAGAATTACAAGAGGAAACCTCATCTAAACTAGGTTTGACAACAGTGTAGCCTTGAGCATCAAGCTGTGTAGGCAAGGATTTATTTAAGCAATTGAACCCTGAGAGCTTCAATGAGAGCTTGGGAAGGCAGTGCAAGCCATTATTATCAAGGAATCCCTCAATAAGAACTTGTTTAGAAACCTGACATTTCACACAATTTGTCAACCCTAAACTCAAAAACAACATTGTTATCAACAGAAAATTTGGAGACAGATATCAGGTTCCTAGTGATAGAGGGCACATGAAGAACATTGTCAAGCACTAACTTATGGTGAGATACTACCTTAGTCACCACAACTCCAATCAAAATTGTATATGAACTAGTACAACAATCAGCTACTTAAAAGCTAAAGCTTCACAATGATGCATAAGGGAATGACGCTGCAGAATGTATGAAGTGGTGGGTACTGTACTTGAAAAACCAGTTGTAATAACATGAACAATAGAAATGAAGAAAGATTGAAGAACATACCGCAAGTGTATTCGTGTTCGCTGGTGTTCGCCGTTAGGGTTGTCGCCGCTGGTTTTCGCCGTTAGGGTTGTCGCCGCTGGTTGAAGCTTGAAAACAAAAGAACAGAGAACGAAAATAGAAATGAAGTCTGAAATTTTATTTTAATTACACCTTAGACAGCGCTTTTGTGGAAAGCGCTTTCTAAGGGGGGCCTTAGACAGCGCTTTCCAAAAGCGCTTTCTAAACCCCCCCTTAGACAGCGCTTTTGGTTTTAATTTTTTTTTAAAACTTAAAGACCTTAGACAGCGCTTTATCAAAAGCGCTGTCTAAGGTCTATATTTAAAAGCGCTTTCTAAAAGCGCTGTCTAAGGGGGGGTCTTAGACAGCGCTTTTTAAAAGCGCTGTCTAAGACCCCCCCTTAGACAGCGCTTTCATTATTTTCTTGGAACATTTTCAGCGCGCTATTTTAATTTTACCCTTAGACAGCGCTTTCTTTTAAAAGCGCTGTCTAAGATGCGCTGTTAAAAGTCATTTTTGCTATAGTGTCTGGTTAGAAGAGAGATTGACACAGAGTGTGAATGTGTTCAGCTAAGAGGGTTGAACAGAGGGTGTGCTCTTGAAGACATGAAGATGCGTCTTATGTTTTCCATTCATCAAGTGGTCTGGATTCTCTTTGAATCAGGAAGTATGTGAAGGTCCAACTTTGGGGTGTTGGATATGCTCATGTGTGACCTCCAAGTTTCAAGAGGAGAGTAGGGCGTCCATGACAGGGGGAGTTCTGTCCTTGAAGCTGCAAGTAATCATCAAGCTTGTGGTCTATGTGTACTCAGATAACTAGGTATGGCACCTTGTCAGTCATCAGGATGATGTGTCAAGGCTGAGTGAGCTGAAGAATGTCTGACCGGATGTCATGACATTGCCCTGGACAATGCTGCTAATTCCTTCTGAAACTTAAAGTCAGTAGGAATTATGAAGGTGATGTGTCAAATCCTGGTAAATCAGAATAAGCCAGATGGCTACAGCTGTGTGGTACAGGGGGAGTAACCATCTGCTGAAGTGTGGGAATTTGACTGTATCAGTGCCAGATGTCAAGTCCCTACTGGAGGTATGACAGGAACCTTGGAAAATGTTGAATACTAGCAGAATGCAGGAAAAAGCCGCGTGAAATGTTAAGACATCGCGTGCAACGTGTCTGACTGCATATATGGAATAGTCTCCATGCACTGGAACGACTGTTTTGGAAAAGAAACAGTCAAGAGCTATAAAAGGTATTCAAAGATAATCTGAGATTTTGTTGGTGATTCTCTGACTGTTTCTCAGCAAAAATAAATGCATCTTGACCAAGCATTTATTTCTACCGGAAATTCCTAGGCACGGGCAGGGCTATTTAAAGGATGCAATAGCCCTCTTCCTCTCACAAGAAAAACACTCCATTCTCGGAATCATGGGGTATGTTAAGGTTTGGGCAAGCTGCGCCTGGATCTGGTTTTGTGAAGGGTGCCTTTACAAATGTTTAGCTAAAAAGGGGGAGAGAAATATAGTCCTGGGGTTGAGAATGTACCAGAAGAAAGCCAACTGTGGATGTGGCAGCAAACAGAAGTTGGCATCAGGCACAAAATCCACCAACTGGGTTTACCACTTGTGTCTTGTGATCTGAGTTACATTGTCTATGTACTCAGCATTACATATTCTTCAGGAAGCTCTCCGGTTGAGGGGAAGGGTTCTGGTACAACTAAGTCTTGTCCCTCTTCTTCCCCATGTACACCAACTTTGGTGTTTGTGGTGGTGGAGCCAATGACGGAGATGAAGAGCATTCCCAAATTGGGATGTTTTGTCCAGTGTATTGTTTATTTGTTTTAGCTAAAATTTGCCAAAGGGGGAGATTGTTGATTCCTTAGGATTGGCAGTAATTTTAGAAAACAAATAATGTAATCATCTCTGTTGTTTTAATATGTTGGGTTGAAGAAATTCAACATCTGGACCAACATGTCATGTACGATGTAGCGACATCAGGTCTGTGACATCGCACATGTGTAGAAAACTGAATTAATTAATTCAGTATATATTCTGGGATCAGCAAGGATATCTGGTGAATATCCTAACTCTCTTGTGGAGGTCTTGAAGACTAAATCAGAATATATATAGGCTCTAAATATGGAGATATATATGGAGAGAGTTTAGGAACTTGAAGACCTTGTTTGTAGCAGAATTTTTCTGCTGAAGTTGTAACAGCAAAGAACAAGTCTGCTGCAATTTCTGAAGGCCCAAATCCAGTTGGGTGATTAGGTTATAAATAGCTGATTGTAACCTAGTTTTTGTAAGCCTCTTAGAATGAATTTTTAGGGGTGTGTGTAAGGTAAACCTCCCAATCTGTGGGAAGGTTACCATGTGTTTCTCAGTGGTAAAACCTGAGAGTGTTTGTAACTCGAAGCCTGTAGGCAAGAGTGATTATGTTCTTGAATGAAGCTGTGAAGCAAGTTCAAGGTGTTTGAACATTACATTGTATTTGTAGTGATAGGAATGGAAACTGGAGGTTTCTATCTAGGAGTTCCTAAGTATAGATTGCATTGGGTAGGGATTAAGTGATGAGTTGTAAACGGGTGAGTTTAACTCTGAATTAATACTGCTAATAGTGGATCTTCTTCCTGGCTTGGTAGCCCCCAGATGTAGGTCATGTTAGACTGAACTGGGTTAACAATTTCCTGTGTTTGCTTTCCTTCTGTATGATATAATCATGTCTGCCATAACTAAGCATGTATTCCAGTCTGTTCATCAAGATAATAGCAGACCTGATACATAGCCTTCTGTTGGAATGTCAATCAGAATGTTTTGACATTCATCAACAACAGCACATACTGTTTAATAAGCTGATGATTTCAGTTCAGTATGTAGTGAAGTCTGGAGTTCAAAAGCATAACAGACCTGGCCAAAAGATCATTGTGAAACTGTCAAACTGGATGTCTTGACAGTTCTTCCAGTAAGCTGATACTGAAGTAGAGACTGGTTGGTCTTTTACAGTACAGCAAATTTAGCACAGTCTGTTTTCAGGAACTAAACAGACTTAGCATATGGTTCTGGACTTGGATGTCAAACGGAATGTTGTGACATTCACTCCTGACTGCATATGCTAAATTGTTGGATGGTTAGTTTTTCTGTTTCAGGATTTTTCTCAGGCTATTCTTCAGGAATCCAACAGCTGATCTAAAATCTAAGAAACTAACAACTAAGCTACAATTAATGAACCTAACAAATAATCTATTTGTTAGCTCCTTAATAAGTGGAGATTAGTTTAACTTGTTACAACCTTTAATTTAGGAAATACAAGTACATGACCAACAAACTGGAACAATGTAACAGATAATGTCCAAAACAGGATTGAGACATCTTGCTGATATCTGTGTAGGAAAACAACAGAAGTGAATGATAAGGTGCACATAACTAGGTGTCCCTCCATTCTAGGATGACATAGAAGGAGAGGTCGTGACACTGTGAAAAGGTGCACATTAGTATAGAGTGTAATAATTGTCTTGCTGTAATAGGTACAATGTTAGATCAGATGTCCTGACTTGAAGTAGAACATTTAAATACTGACTACGCCAGAATTTCATTAAGGATCATTTGTATTTAATGTAACCCTTTTCCATATAAATTATAATTTTTCAACTTTGTAAAATCCATGGAGTCTTGTCATTTACAGACTACCATTCCATTAAATAAAGTTGAGCTTTTATCCGATTGTTTCTACTCTTATTTACTTCAGCCAATAGTTTTAAATTTTGTTATGAACATTTTAAAATTAAAATTTTAAATCAAAACTAAGTTTTCTTTAATATATAAAAGCAAGAACTTTTCCAAAGCAAGTAAAAAGAATATCAACAACATTTCAATGGAAAGCAAGTCCTTAAATGCGAAACATCTGAGGTTCCCCAAGCAGTTAACTCTTCAGGTATCCCTAGACTTCTATGTTGATTCAGTTCCTCGGCGGAGTGTTTGATCCCCGGTAGAGCTTCTTTCTTTCTACCCAGCTGAGTTGGTTACATCGCGTCCTTGTTCCCAATAGAGTTTCGGCCTTCCCAATGGAGCTCGTATTTCCTCAGTAGGTAGATTGTCATCAGAAGGTGTTTGACCTTTCCCCAGTAGATCGCTTTGGTGTTTTCACCAGTCGCCATCTATCTTTGCTCCCAGTCAAAGTGTCCTTCTGGTTCCTGAGCAGCTTTTCGATTCTTCCCCAATAGGGTTGTCTCCCATTTTTATGGTGTTGACCTAAAATTCCCCACAGATTGATTGTTTTATCCTCAACAGATCTCCCCTGTCTTTGCCCAGCTAGGGTTGAGCATTTGGGATGTTGATCTCTCTGCTCTCCAGCAATTTGTCTCCATGTTTTATGGATTGACCGAGGATTGTACCGGTGGTTCAGTTTTCTTTGCGACACCTCTGCATTCTTTGTGATCATTTTGTCAGCATAATCATCATATATACATATACATATACATTCATATAATTTCATGATTTGCATATCCCGCATCTTCATATTTGGTTTATTTGAGATTCTCATTCTCTGTTATGGCGATACTTTATCCCCATACCGAATCTGGTGTTTGTCCTCTTTCAATTGTAGAGTGTCAGCCCCTTAGGCAGAAAGACTTTATCCTTTCTTTGTTTCCCCACTGAGTTTGTTTCCTCATGGATGATTGTTATTTTGGTTTCCTCTCCAGCAAATTTTCTGGATGGAATTACTCCCCTTGAGTTATGTCCTTAATGGGTTGAGTCTTGATTGACCGTTTTCTTTCTAGCTCTTACCTAAATAGATATTTTGGTCCCCTAAGATTCTATTACCCAGTAACCGGTAATATTCTTCTTAGTTTGCAGTTTGTTACTTCTTGCCCAATACCCGACAAAAGTACCATTTTTCTCCTCATCAGAATCCCTAGTGGATCTTTTCCTTGAAAAGTATATCCTTGATATGTTCATCCTAACCGGTGACGGATATCTTTTCTTCCCCCGTGGAGTTAATCCTTGATATGTTCACTTTAACCAGTGACGAATTTTCTCTTCTTTGGTATTCTACCTAGTAAAAAGGTAGTTGTAATCCCTATTTTGTTCCTCAGAGAGTTAATCCTTGATATGTTCACTTTAACTAGTGACAGATTTTCTCTTCTTTGGTATTCTATCCAGTAACTGATAGATGTAATCCCTATTCTTGGTCCCCTTTTCAGAGTCAATCCTTGATATGTCCATCTTCATCGATGAAAGATTTTCTCTTTGATTGGTCTTCTGCCCAGTAACCGGTAGTTGTAAATCCTACTTTGTCCCCTCGCAGAGATAATCCTTGATATGTTCATCCTAACCGATGATGGATTTTTCTCCCTGATGGTTTTCTATCCAGTTTTTCGATAGATGTAATTACTCCCTTTTGTTCAGTTGGTATATCCTTGATACGTTCATCCTAACCGATGACGGATATCCTCCTTGACATTCCCAGGAAAGTCTATCCTTGATATGTTTATCTTAACCGATGACAGATTTTCTTCCTTGTCGAGTTTATCCTTGATATGTTCATCCTAACCGATGACGGATACTCTCACCTTCGGTCTTCTTCCCAGTAGCCGGTAGTTGTAAATCCTATTTTCTGCAGTCTTCTCCAGCAAGGCCATTCTTACCCAGTAACCGGTAATGAAATATTCCCTCCTGGTTTTCCTTAGCGAGTCATCCTTGATATGTTCATCTTAACTGATGACAGATGTTCTCTCTGTCAGATCTTTATTATCTCCTTACCCAGTAATAGGTAGTAGACAATAGATTTTTGCTCCTCCTGTGTTGAAGTTTTTTCTCCCCAGTCGAGTTGAGTGCACATTTCCTTAGTGAAATCGTTGTTCCCCTACACGAGTCGAGTACTTCAGTTTTATCCTGACTTATTCGTATCTTCTGTAGATGTTTGTTCCCCCAAACTGAGTCTTTCCATTGTTATATGGATTTCCTTGAGTCCCCCAGTAGTTTTAAGTCGTAGCCTGACATACACATAACTCCTTTTTACCCCCCCCCCCCCAGAGTCTCGGTCTCCCTAGTGAGTTTTCCTTATGGAACGCATTGTGCTCCTGCGGATTTTCGGTCTCTCTGACTTCTTTTTCCTTTGTGGAAATATTTCCCCACAAAGCATTAACTTTTGCATCCATGTCATATGCATCATGAGGTCTCTTAGGGACAAAAATTTGTTTCTACATGTTGTTATTTAATCCCATTCTACTGAGTCGAGCCGAAGATTTTAACCTTCACCTCCTCAGTTAGAATGTCCTTAAATAGGGGTATCTATAAGACCTCAATTTTGACCCTAAGATCCCTCATGCAATTTCATCATAAGCATCAGCATTGAGATCATGCCTTGGCATCTTCCTTACCCCTCCTTCATTGGGTTTGTTTTGGGAAAGATCACCAAGCACTTTGTAATTATATCATACTTGTATTTTATCATTTCACTAACCAAAATACCAAAAGTATGTCTTTGCATCTATCTAACTCTTTTGTAGGTAGGACATGATCTCATTGATTCATTGATCACATCTAGGGTTTGAGACCCTCATGAACAAAGAGCACAACCAAGAATTGATTCAAGAATGGTTGTGAACATCATATATGAGTCTCATTAATCTCTACATGTTATATTTATCAAGTTTGCTTCAAGAGTTTGAGGGTGATTTGCCTTAGAAACCCTAGTTTGACTGGGTATCTTGAGTAACTTCTCCAACAAGCTATCTCACAAATGGACCAAATTTCTCAAGGGACACTTCAAAATTCATCATCTTATGCATATATGATCTACCATGAGCCAAGAAAGTCAAGAGAATTGGAAGTTAGCAAGTTGGTTGATGGTGGTTGGTCAGATGAATTTATTTGATCAAAATTGGGTCTCCCTTTAATAAGTAATTAAAGGATAGATTAACCAAAGTAGTTTAGACATAGCTGGCAATGTGCTTCACTTAAAATGAAGGGTAATATTTATAAATAAAAAATTACACCAAAATTTGATATTTATTTTATAGATATAGATTAATTATATAATTTTCTTTTGAAAGTTACTTATTATAAATTGCATATTCAATAATATTATTAAAACATGAGTCGATATTATTCATTACTATCTTTCAGACACAACCCGATGAATTAATGGACATGAATACTCAGTATATTATGCACAGCACTTAAAATTCAATCAACTTAAAATAACAAACATATTCATGAAATAAGTATTGAATTATTTCAAGTTGTATCCAATAGTACACAAATTTATACCTAATATAGAGATACTATATTTTTCTAGAATATATTTTTTAAGGATTTTGTTACTCAACAACTTCTATTCTAATAGTAAAACATTCAACTTGACCAATTTATTTCAAGCTGTACTGTAAAATGGTGTCGAATTTCTTAAAGAGTTCTTCAACAAAATTTAATATTTATTGTATTATACAAAATAGATTAATTATATCATTCTTTCTAGAAAGTTATTAATTGTAAATTGCATAGTTGACCCTAAGATCCCTCATGCAATTTCATCATAAGCATCAACATTGAAATCATGCCTTGGCATCCTCCTTACCCCTCCTTCATTGGGTTTGTTTCGGGAGAGATCACCAAGCACTTTGTGATTATATCATACTTGTATTTGATAATTTCACTAATCAAAATACCAAAAATATGTCTTTGCATCTATCTAACTCTTTTGTAGGTAAGGCATGATCTCATCGATTCATTGATTACATCTAGTGTTTGAGACCCTCATGAACAAAGAGCATAATCAAGAATTGATTCAAGAATGGTTATGAACATCATATATGAGTCCCATTAATCTCTACATGTTATATTGATCAAGTTTGTTTCAAGAGTTTAAGGGTGATTTGCCTTAGAAATCCTAGTTTGATTGGGTATCTTGAGTGACTTCTCCAACAAGCTATCTCACCAATGGACCAAATTTCTCAAGGGACACTTCAAAATTCATCATCTTATGCATATATGATCTACCATGAGCCAAGAAAGTCAGGAGAATTGGAAGTTAGCAAGTTGGTTGATGGTGGTTGGCCAAATGAATTCATCTGATCAAAACTAGGTCTCCCTAGACCCTATCTCCTACAATTGTCACCATATAAAAATGATTCCAAGAGAAACCTTACTCTAAATGACATTACAAATAACTTTCATGTTGAGACCTAGAGCTAGTTTTGCTTGGAAAATCATTTTCTATATTGAAACATTATAGGTTATTTTGTCTAAACCCTAATTTGAAAGTCAACTTCCTAAGGCCATAACTTACTCAATTTTTATGAGATGAAAGATTTCCAAGTTGCACAATCAAATTCAATGTGTCTACTTCAACTTTGATGTTTGGAGTGGGAGATAATTCAACTTCTTTGAGTATGTGATATGAAGCAACATCATAGGTCACTTTTGACCTATACCATTGATTAAGTAATTTTTCCAAACTTCAAAAATGCATAACTCTATCATTTCAAATCCAAATTACATGAAATTTATGACCACTTTGAAGGTATTTGAGAGAGATACAACTTTGATGAAAACACTTTTCTCATTTGAAGCTCCTATAGAAAGTTATGCAAGGTGGAATATTGAGACATATGGCTTGACTCTTAGAAAAAAATTTATATGTCAAATTTTTCCAAACTTCCACCTCAAATATCTCCAAGTTCCAAGCTCCAAATGAAAAAGTATTCAACATAAAACTTGTTCCTCTTGACCTCACATTTCCAAAGAGCTCAAATTCATTCATTTTGGACTTGAAATGCATAGGTTGCACATGGCTTAAACAGGCTGATGTCATTTGGCATGGATCCAACTTCAAGCATCAATGTTCAATTGCCTTGCATTCCAAGCTAGTTCCTACACATCTATTCATTTTGGACTTCAAGCT
Source organism: Lathyrus oleraceus (assembly GCF_024323335.1). Classification (NCBI taxonomy): domain Eukaryota; kingdom Viridiplantae; phylum Streptophyta; class Magnoliopsida; order Fabales; family Fabaceae; genus Lathyrus; species Lathyrus oleraceus. Next base: position 156,510,199 of record NC_066580.1, read on the forward strand.
ATCATTTCATGGACCTATGCGCGCCCATGCACCATGCTATCATCATTTGCCAAATTTGGAAGGTTGAAGAGAGTGTGCAAATATCACATGGATTTGGCTATAAATACAACTGCATTTGCTCAGAAATCATACACACATTGCGCCAGCTTTGAATCTCCATTGAAAACCCTTCACTCTCAAAGGATAACCCTGATAAATTCATTTGAATTTGAGCTTGAATCTCCACTATTTTGGAATTCAATTCTCCAGGAGTCCATTGCTTCTAAACCTCTCCATTCCTCTCCTGCAAGCAATTAAAGTGAAGCCAAGCACAATTCAGACCAAGATCTATCAAGTTCTGACCTCCATTGAAGGTGATTTGTAGAAATTTTAAACTCTTCGTTTCTCTTAAATTGTTGCTCAATTCCATTGATTCTTTGGTTGTCTGAAGTCCTACCAATGTAGGCAAGAAGATTGAGTTGCTTTGAGGCCAAATCGAAGCAACTCAGATCATGAACCTCATTTTTCAATTCCACATATCTCTTAATATATTTGGAATTGGAGGAATTGGAGGTCATATTCGTGCTCAGTGATATTTTTCTTTAAGATCATGTCTCTAGGAGTACCTAGGACACTTTGGGTGCTAACACCTTCCCTCTATGTAACCAACCCCCTTACCTGTGATCTCTGATTTTTATTAGTTTTTATTTGAAAACTTCTTACCTTTTGGGTTTTGTTCGTAATTTTTGCCTTTTCCCTTGGAAATAATAAAAGCACGGTGGCGACTCTTGTTAAATTGATCTCTAGCTTGTCAATAGCTTGACGATCATGAATTTCCTGTTGGTGTAAGCCCTAGAGGCCAATACTTTTGGTACTTGTATCGAATTATTTATTAATAATAAAAGGCTTTTTCTTTATTACATTTGTTTAATAAAGTCCCTAGAATAGCTAGTATGTTTAATGTATCAAGTATGACTTAATCATGAGATCACATTAAACATAAGGACACTATTCTTAAAGTATCCGTAGTCGAGCTTTAGTGTGAAATGGGACAACATTAAAGCATTAAGACTATCATGTTTGTAGACTGATGATCACATCTCATGGATCATGGATAAAGAGTTATCAAGTCTTAAACATAGGTATGAATATTAGGAGTAATATTTATACCGGATTGACCCGCTATGAGAATACTATATAGAAAGTTATGCAAAGTGTCATAAGTTATTCTCATGGTGATAATGGTGTATACCACTCTTCGACCTGAAACCACTATGGACCCTAGATGTAGAGTCGAGTGCTTTATTGCTGATCCAACGTTAGCCGTAACTGGATAATCATAAAGACAGTTGATGGGTACTCCACGAAGCATGCTGAGGGACATGAGTGACCTATATGGAGTTTGCCCATCCTACATAACAGGATAAATGTCTATGGGCCCAATATTGAACTGGACAAGGATGACACAGTCTATGCCTTGTGTTCAATATAGACATAAGGGCAAAAGGGTAATGATACACATAAGTATTATAACAGAAGGTTTTGTCAGATCACATGACATTTTCGTGTCTTGGGTAGCAGTGATGTGTTGCTAGATACCGCTCACTGTTTATTATGTTAAATGCGTGATTTAATATAATTGCCAACGTCATGAAAACCTACAGGGTCACACACAAAGGACGGATTGATGAGAGATAGAGTAACTAAGGAATACTGTAAGGTACGGTGCCCTTAAGTGAATTATAGAACATCGTAAGGTACGATGTACTTGAGTAGAATACGGAATATGGTAAGGTACCATGGGCTTAAGTGATTTTGGGCATATTATAAGATATGGGCCAAAATACACTTAAGTGGGCCTTTTAGCTTGAAGCCCACACAAGTGGTTCTATAAATAGAACCCTTGTGCAGAAGCATTCATTGCGATTGCACTATTTTCATTTTCTCTCTCTCTCTCTCTCTCTCTCACACACACACACACACACACACACACACACACACACTCAAAGCCTTCATTCGTACCAGCTAGCAATGAGATTGAAGGAATCCGTTCGTGTGGACTGAGTAGAGACGTTGTCATCGTTCAACGTTCGTGATCGCTCCGTGGATCTACATCAAAGGTTTTGATCGTCACAAGAGATCTGCACCAAAGGTTTCAATCGTCACAAGAGGTAAATATTCTATCACTGATCATGACCATTCGTAAGGATCTCTAAAGGAGAAAATTTTAATTTCTGCTGCGTTTTGGATCGCAATTCTCCTTCAGTGGTATCAGAGCCACTTACGAAACCATGAATCGGATAGCTGTTTAATTTCTGTATTAATATGATTAAAAGACAGAATGAATCAATTAATTATACGGGTAATTAAATTTGGCATCATGAGTGTACGAGTTGGATGATTGATGTTGACTATGCTTCGGAACCGACATAAGTATGGTGAAGCAGCGATACATCGATCGTCCATATGTTATGCAATTGAGACCGATCAACTTATATATGATATAAGTAATCCTAATGCAAAGTACGGTATATATGATATACTGTTTCTGTTTCGTTCATTCAAACACTAAATGGTTGTTTTCCTTTGAGCGATCAATGGTCATTTGCTTCAGAATCCGACATTAGTATGGTGAAGCAATGACCTGTTGATCAATCATACTGAATCAACAATCGAGGTGTGTTTGACGGTCTGAAATTGGCGCATTAGGGTTGGTGACGGTGCAAGGGTTGTGTCGTTAAAGAGTTGTGAATTTAGGGCCTTTTGGAACACGTCTCTTGACTGTTTCAAATTTCTGTAATTTGGCCACGTGATGTTCGTCACGAGCTTGTGACGATCGTAACAAGCTGGACGTGACGGTCGTCACGTGCTTTGTGACGGTCGTCACATTCACAGATCCAGAATTCTAGGCGTTTCTGTTTTTGGCCGCATGATGTTCGTCATGGGCCTGTGACGGTCGTCATGGGCCTGTGACGGTCGTAACATGCTTGTGACGGTCGTCACACTCACAGAGTCAGAATTATCGGGGTTTCTGTTTTGTGACTGCGCAAGAGTTGTGTTGATGCAAAACAATGTCCATTTCAAATGAATTGTTCATTAAAAATGACCGGGCAGCGGAACCCCCGGCTAACTCCCGGCAAAAGAATGACCGGGCAGCGGAACCCCCGGCTAACTCTGCGTAGTGTGATCGGTCGCCGGAATTTAATTTGGTTTTAATTAATTAAAGGAATTAAAAATTAATAATAATAATGTGTTTGTTATTATTGCCGTATTGTGATCAGTTATGGCCTTAGTCTTCCTTCATTTTGTTTTGGGTTTTTAACTACGACCTGCGTGTCGTGCCTCTCCTTTTAATCTCTTAATGTAACTTCTTTTCTCATCTCAATCCCTCGTATGTAAAACGAGTTTCTTCTGTAATGTAATGATATGAAGAAAGAGAAGAATTCAATATCAAAGGAGGATAATGTTACGAAGAAAGAGAAGAATTCAATATCAATGGAGGACAACCTTGAAGATCTTGCTTGGAGAAGCTTAGATCGTTATTAGGTTAGCTTAGGTTCTCTCATTGGCTTGGGAGAACAATTGCGCTAGGGGCCATAACTGTTTCATTATGTATGTTGATGCATATGTATGTATGTTGATGCATGTGAATATATGTTGATGCATGTGAGAGACGATTTATATGATAAATAAGCCGGTGAGATCAGATCAATTGCAATTCCCTCAAATTAAATATTAAGTTTATGCTTTCCAAGTTTTAACACTCATCAAGACTAGTAATGGATAATGTAGGTTTCGCCTACGCGAGGTGCATGATCTATATATTAGTAAGGTGCGATGGGATAATTGTAATATCCAACTGTTAAAACAATGGGTCAAACTTAACTAAAAAAATTATAATAAGATTATATATATGTTTAGAAGCAAGAGTTGGGAATGATCCATATGATGGATTGGAATAAGGAGTTATTCACCCAACTGAATTTTTCGAGAGTTGTATGAGATACAATTGGAAGGAGTTCCTACCTAAATAACCTAGTTTTGTGTAATCCGCCTACGCGGACTTAGAACGAAGTGAAATATGGATCTCGACCCACTAGAAAATCTTCCAACGGGATTTTCCGAATCAAATGATGAGGGTCATTTGTTTTGAGTAAAATAGTGAGAGCATATTTAATTAAAGGCCTAATTAAATATGTCAATGATACTTATATTTTCATTAATCCTTATGTAGATTACCATGACAACAAACACCTCTAACAACATTTTGCGATCAATCCTTGACAAGGAAAAATTGTTTGGGACAAATTTTCTGGATTGGTACCGAAACCTGAGGATTGTCCTCAAACATGATAAAGGGAAAGGCAAGGAAGTTGCCAAACCCAAACCCACTAGTACTGTTTTAAAGCCTAGTGGAGACATAGAAAAGAAAGGCACCTGCTTCCATTGCGGTAAGACCGAACACTGGAAGAGGAACTGCCCAGAGTACCTGGAAGATAGGAAGTATGGAGTAGAGACTCCAACTTTAGGTATTTTTGTTATTGAAATTAATTTATCTACTTCTGCATCATGGGTATTAGATACTGGATGCGGTTCTCACATTTGTACAAATGTACAAGAACTAAAAGGGAGTAGAAAATTGGCAAAAGGTGAAGTCGACCTACGAGTTGGTAATGGAGCAAAGGTTGCTGCCTTAGCCGTAGGAACCTATGAATTGACTTTACCTAGTGGTTTAATAATTCAGTTAGAGAACTGTTATTATGTACCAGTAATTAGCAGGAATATTATTTCCGTTTCTTGTTTGGACAAGTTCGGTTTTTCATTCGTAATAAAGAACAATTGTTGTTCAATTTATTTGAATGATATATTCTATGCTACTGCACAAATGAATAATGGACTATATGTCCTTGATCTTGAAATGCCTATTTATAACATTAATACTAAAAGGATGAAACCTAATGAGTTAAATCCAACTTACCTTTGATATTTTCGATTAGGCCACATAAATGAGAAACGCATTTCCAAACTCCATAAAGATGGATTGTTGGACTCTTTTGATTATGAATCATATGAGACATGCAGATCTTGTTTAATTGCAAAGATGACAAAGTCTCCATTCACAGGAAAAGGTGAAAGAGCTAATGATCTTTTGGCCCTCATACATACTGATGTATGTGGTCCACTGAACATACCAGCCAGAGGAGGTTTTCAGTACTTCATCACATTCACTGATGATTTCAGTAGATATGGTTATGTCTATTTGATGAAACACAAATCAGAGTCCTTTGAAAAGTTCAAAGAATTCAAGAATGAAGTACAAAACCAACTAGGTAAGAATATTAAAGCTCTTCGATCAGATCGAGGTGGTGAATATTTAAGCCTAGAGTTTGATGACCATCTGAAAGAGTGTGGGATCCTATCCCAACTCACTCCTCATGGAACACCCCAATGGAATGGTGTGTCTGAGAGAAGAAATCGAACCCTGTTGGACATGGTCCGATCCATGATGAGTCACGCCGATCTTCCAAACTCCTTTTGGGGACATGCGCTATTGACAGCAACTTACACACTTAACCGTGTTCCATCCAAAAAGGTTGAGAAGACACCATATGAGATATGGAGTGGTAAGAAACCACATATGTCTTACATAAAGATTTGGGGTTGCGAGGTTTATGTGAAACGACAAATTTCAACTAAGCTTGAGCCCAAATCTGACAAATGCTTATTTGTGGGGTATCCTAAAGAAACAAGAGGGTATTACTTCTACAATCCTTCTGAGGGCAAAGTGTTTGTCGCTCGAACTGGAGTTTTCCTAGAAAAGGATTTTATTTCCAAAGGAACCAGTGGGAGGAAAGTAGAGCTTGAAGAAATTCAAGAATCACAAAGCATAGATACACCTATGGAGGAATTAGAGCAGGAAACACAAGAAGTTGTGGAAGAGCAACCTGCTCAAGTAGAACAAGACCAGCGTAGGTCAAGCAGGATACGTCAACTACCTGAGAGTTATGGATATCTCATAACTGATCAAGGTGATGTATTACTCATGGATCAAGATGAGCCTGTGACCTACCAAGAGGCCATAATTGGTCCCGAGTCTGAGAAGTGGCTAGAAGCCATGAAATCTGAAATGGATTCCATGTACACAAACCAAGTTTGGACCTTGGTAGAGCCTCCTGTAGGAGTTAACCCTATAGGATGCAAGTGGGTCTTCAAAAAGAAGATTGACATGGATGGTAAGGTACATACCTATAAGGCAAGACTGGTTGCAAAAGGATATAAACAAATTCATGGGATTGACTATGATGAAACCTTTTCACCACTTGCAATGCTTAAATCTGTTCGGATTTTACTTGCTATCGCTGCATATCATGATTATGAAATATGGCAGATGGATGTCAAAACTGCTTTCCTTAATGGAAATCTTCTTGAGGATGTGTACATGACACAGCCTGAAGGATTTGACATACCAGAGGAAGCCCAAAAGATATGTAAGTTACAAAGATCAATCTATGGATTGAAGCAAGCTTCCAGAAGCTGGAATCTTCGTTTTGATGAAACAGTAAAACAATATGGATTCATCAAGAACGAAGATGAGCCTTGTGTCTACAAGAAGGTTAGTGGGAGCATGATTGTTTTCCTGGTATTATATGTAGATGACATATTACTCATTGGAAACGATATCCCTACCCTACAACAAGTAAAGTCTTGGTTGGGGAAATGCTTTTCTATGAAGGACCTAGGTGAAGCAGCCTATATATTAGGAATCAGAATCTATAGAGATAGATCACAAAAACTGCTTGGCCTAAGTCAGAGTACATACATAGACAAAGTGCTGAGACGCTTTAATATGCATGATTCCAAGAAAGGATTCATACCTATGCAACATGGCCTGTGTCTATCAAAAACACAATCCCCTTCAACTAAGGAAGAAAGGGAACGCATGAATAAGATTCCATATGCATCTGCAATAGGATCTATCATATATGCCATGTTATGTACTCGACCAGATGTCTCGTATGCTTTAAGTGCAACGAGTAGGTACCAATCTGATCCTAGTGATGCTCACTGGGTAGCTGTCAAGAATATCCTTAAGTATTTAAGAAGGACTAAGGACTCATTCTTGATATATGGAGGTCAAGAAGAGTTGGCTGTAATTGGATACACCGATGCTAGCTTCCAGACAGATAAGGATGACTTTAGATCGCAATCTGGTTATGTGTTTTGCTTAAACGGTGGCGCTGTGAGCTGGAAAAGTTCAAAGCAAGATACAGTTGCTGATTCTACAACCGAGGCCGAGTATATTGCTGCCTCAAGTGTAGCAAAGGAAGCTGTTTGGATCAAAAAGTTTATTAGTGAACTTGGCATAGTTCCTAGCATTGTGGATCCCATTGGTCTCTACTATGATAACAATGGTGCTATCGCACAAGCCAAGGAGCCTAGATCTCACCAACGATCCAAACACATACTTAGGCGTTATCATCTCATTCGAGAGATAATAGACAGAGGAGATGTGAAAATATGCAGAGTACCTACACTTGACAATATTGCTGACCCACTGACAAAGCCTCTTGCGCAGCAGAAGCATGATGGCCATACTAGATCTATGGGTATTAAGGGTATGCCTAATTGGCTCTAGTGCTAGTGGGAGATTGGTTGTGTAAGCCCTAGAGGCCAATACTTTTGGTACTTGTATCGAATTATTTATTAATAATAAAAGGCTTTTTCTTTATTACGTTTGTTTAATAAAGTCCCTAGAATAGCTAGTCTGTTTAATGTATCAAGTATGACTTAATCATGAGATCACATTAAACATAAGGACACTATTCTTAAAGTATTCGTAGTCGAGCTTTAGTGTGAAATGGGATAACATTAAAGCATTAAGACTATTATGTTTGTAGACTGATGATCACATCTCATGGATCATGGATAAAGAGTTATCAAGTCTTAAACATAGGTATGAATATTAGGACTAATATTTATACCGGATTGACCCGCTATGAGAATACTATATAGAAAGTTATGCAAAGTGTCATAAGTTATTCTCATGGTGATAATGGTGTATACCACTCTTCGACCTGAAACCACTATGGACCCTAGATGTAGAGTCGAGTGCTTTATTGCTGATCCAACGTTGTCCGTAACTGGATAATCATAAAGACAGTTGATGGGTACTCCACGAAGCATGCTGAGGGACATGAGTGACCTAGATGGAATTTTCCCATCCTGCATAACAGGATAAATGTCTATGGGCCCAATATTGAACTGGACAAGGATGACACGGTCTATGCCTTGTGTTCAATATAGACATAAGGGCAAAAGGGTAATTATACACATAAGTATTATCACAGAAGGTTTTGTCAGATCACATGACATTTTCATGTCTTGGGTAGCAGTGATGTGTTGCTAGATACCGCTCACTATTTATTATGTTAAATGCGTGATTTAATATAATTGCCAACGTCATGAAAACCTACAGGGTCACACACAAAGGACGGATTGATGAGAGATAGAGTAACTAAGGAATACCGTAAGGTACGGTGCCCTTAAGTGAATTATAGAACATCGTAAGGTACGGTGTACTTGAGTAGAATACGAAATATGGTAAGGTACCATGGACTTAAGTGATTTTGGGCATATTATAAGATATGGGCCAAAATACACTTAAGTGGGCCTTTTAGCTTGAAGCCCACACAAGTGGTTCTATTGTGCAGAAGCATTCATTGCGGTTGCATTATTTTTGTTTTCTCTCTCTCTCTCTCTCACTCAAAGCCTTCATTCGTACCAGCTAGCAATGAGATTGAAGGAATCCGTTCGTGTGGACTGAGTAGAGACGTTGTCATCGTTCAACGTTCGTGATCGCTCCGTGGATCTACATCAAAGGTTTTGATCGTCACAAGATATCTGCACCAAAGGTTTCAATCGTCACAAGAGGTAAATATTCTATCACTGATCATGACCATTCGTAAGGATCTCTAAAGGAGAAAATTTTAATTTCCGCTGCGTTTTGGATCACAATTCTCCTTCATTTCCCGCTACAGCATGTGGCGCATGCACCATTAACTTTTTTAGAAAGAAATTTAAATGATAAATTTATAATTAATTAAAATAAATTCTGAAAATATAAATTATATTTATAGTATAATGAAAAATTACATAGAATTGACAAGAAATTCAATGACCCGCTCGATTGAAACGCTTCTTTGTTCCACATCCAGGTGCCTTAATCTGTCTTCGAGGTCTCCTACGATTTTCATGAGGTGTTTTGGGCTTTTGAGTGTTAACATGATTAAATGGTGGCTGGTGTGAAGGTCTGGTGGAAGGTCCAGTGGTATTTGATAGACATGTCATATTTTGTCCCCAATAGTTGGGGGATTGTCGCCAACAGAGCTTCCGTAATTGAGTTTGATGCCCATGTTGTCGTAGTTGGATTGTTGTGGTTGGGTGAATTATGGATGGTATGGTTGCCCAAATTGGGAAATTGAATCGGTTTGGAAACGAATTAATGGTTATTGGGGTGTATTATAGTAAACAATGGTTGGGTGTTGTGGTGATGGGATGTTTGGGTGGTCATTGGTGGGGGTCTACGATTGCATGAATTGTATGAATCATCTAGGCTATAGACTGTTATGGTGGCTGCGTATGGTTGTTGGTGGTTAGGGTTTGGTTTTTGGTTTTGAGTTTGCGTGTGTGGCATGAATGAGTTGCGAGGTTGGATGTTTGGTTGTTGGGTGTATATGGTAGGGTGATAGTAAGAGGTTGGTCGTTGGATTTGGGTGGGTTGACATTGTTCTTGGACGGGGATTTATTATTGGACGTATGATGACAAAGTTATTTGGCGTGGATCAATCATTGTGGCATGTTCAAAGGTTCGAAGGGATCCATCCTACTTACTAACCGACGTTTACAAAGTCATAAGCCTATCCAATGTTAACAAAATTAGCTTTTCAGTGGTTGTTGTAAGACCCTAACTTTGACCCTAATATCCCTCACGGCATCATATCATTGGTCTTTGCATCTTGCCTCAAGGATCATAGCATTTTAGCTCCTTCACCCTTGGGTTGGGACTTGTGTGAGTTGGTTTGAGACCACCAAGCATGCTAGAATTGTATATTATTTCTTTTCTTATTTTGTTTACTAACCAAAAGCACAAAAATATGTCATTAACTTGTTTTGTTTTGAAGCTTAAGCAATCATGTGATCCAAGGCTCTTAGGAGGCCCCTATGCTCATTGATATGGCCAGATGAAGTTGAAAGCCATCATGAGAATGGTTCCCAAAGCTCTCAAACATCATATATGCCTCCAAAGTATCTCAATTTGCCAATTTGATCAAGATAAACCAAAGGGCTTGAGGATTGTTTCCCAAGGAAACCCTAATTCATTTGTGCATTGACTATGCCTTGCTCATGAAGCAACCTCAACCCATGATCAAATAAAATCAAGGGAAGTTATTTCATTCATCATTTTATGCATATATGATCCTATGTGAGTATCCTCAATCATTCATTCATCAAGATTTGAAGTTTGGACTTGAGAAGTTGATCAGTCAATTCATTTGACTATTTTGAAATCCACTGAGACCTAACTTTTGTTGTGTTTGTCAAATGATGATGACCCTAAGATAAAAATGTTCTTAAGAACCATATGAACAACTTTCATGTTCATAAAAAACCCATTTGAAACTTGGAAGGTCATCATTCATTTCAAAACATTATAGGTCATTTTGACTGAAACCCTAATTTTGGGTCAACTTCCCAAGGACCTAACTCCTTCATTTTTTATGATTTTGAGGTGAGACCAAGTGCATTGGAAAGTTTAGGATGTCGAATTCAATTGTTATGTTGGACAAAGTTTCATAATCCAAAACGAAACACATGTGATAATACAAAACATTATAGGCCACTTTGGACCAAACCCATTGAAATGTGAAAAAGTCCAACTTCAAGTGCCCATAACGTTTTCATCAAAAATCCAAATGATGCAAAATTTAAGTCCAAATTTATTGTCTTGAAAATATATACAACTTTCATATTAGAGGTTTTGTCATTTGAGGCTTGCATCATTAAAACAGAAGGGCTTGAAGTTGGTCCATTTTGGAAAAATTTTGAAATGTATGTTTTGTACTTTGAACTTCATGGCTAGTTTTCAATATTTTCCAAACTCCAAATGAATTTTTGTTCAACATAACATTTGTTCCTTATGTTAAGACCTTTCCAACCATTACCCACATGCTTATGTTTCAATTTTCCAAATGGCATTTTTGAAGAGGTGAAGTTTTTGATTCAATTATGCATAACATGTTAAAATTCCACGCACAAGCTTATACATTGCCATATGCACGTCCATTCCACTTTCATATGTGTTCAACATGCAAAACCAATTGAGTTTGGGCCACACATGCGCCTGTACAGGCCCATGCATGGAGGATCCAAGTTCATGCACACACGAATTCTTCATTGCATTGCATCAGCCTTGGCTATAAATAGGATGCTTTGCTCACTTCAAATCTCAACCTAAAGGCGCCTGAAGCTCTGCACAACTGATTCCCCAACCCTCTATTAAAGGAATTCTGAATTTTGTCTCTTCACTTTTCAAGCTCAAATTTCAACTTCATTGGTTGATCTTTGGCTTATAATTCCTTAGCCTTGCTTCCTTGTTACTTCAAGATCAAGTTGCACTGAAGAATTGGATTGGATCAAGCTCACAAAAACTGCACTTCAAAGGTTTTCACTCCAACTGTTTTCCTTCGAATCTCTTTGGATATTGAACATTATTTATATTGGTTGGCATCTTTGAAGTCCTCATGTGAGAGGCAATTGATTTGTGGTTTTAATTTTAAGAATTGGACAAGTTCAGATTGAGTACCTTGTTTTTCCATCTCAGATTTCTTCTTCTATAAGAGTCTTGCGCAAAAACTAAGGTTACAGGGGTGATGTACATCACCCCATCTTTCGAATGATATATAGATCGCGTGCTATGGTTGAGATTTGAAAACTTGCAACTGGTGGCCGGAACTGGCCTTCTCAACGGAGAAGACGGTGGTTTCCACCACTGTCCCCAAGCGTCCTAGCCTCAACCCTTGGATTCATGTTTCCAGATCTAATCCTAGCGCTTCATTGTTATGACTTTATTTAATACCATGTGCCACGTTGTTGACTAAGGTTCACAATGCACGCGCTCTTCCCATCCACAAGATCAACCACGTCAATTAATGAAGTGGATCTGACGCCTCAGGATTTTTGCTATTTTTAAATTTCTGTTTTAATTTTGTTTTATTCCATTTTATTTTAAAAATTCATAACTTACTTATTTGGAATCACAAAAATATGGGACCAATTGCAAATTTTTCTCTTGAAGTCTAGTTTCTAAAAATGATTTTTAATTATTGTTGTGATTCCATTTAATATTTTTTGTGAATTATTTCATTTCTGATTATTTTTAATTCATTTAAAATACTTTTTGATATTCAAAAATGTCAAAAATATTTTCTTAACATCTTTGGATGATGATGAATCTATGAAAAATATTTTCATCAATTTCTTAATTGATTTGAGATTTATTTGAGATTTTAGTCAAATCATGTTATTTTTATTCATTTTTAATTGTTTAAAATTAGTTTCTGTTTTCAAAAAATGATGAATTTTTTTGTCAAACCTTGTTTGACCATGATAGACTTATGATGATCCAATTGGACTTTTCCAAGTTGATTTGAATTGGATTTGAAGTTTGACCTTTATTTGTTCATTTTATTTCAAGTATTATTTTAATTCCAAAAAATACCAAAAATATTTTTATTATTTCTTGACTTCTAATCTTCATTTCATTTCTGTTTACCATTGATTGATGTTGATTCCATTCATGTTTGGTCAATGTGTGTTGGTTATGTTATTTGACTTTTAATTTTGTACATTCCATTTCCATCTTCTTCTTTTTCTTTTTCTTTTTGACCAATGAGTTGATGATTGGTGGTTAGCCTTGACATATGAGAGGCTTAACCTTCTTTGATCCAAATCAAATTCATCTTGATCAAAGATCAAGTGAATTGCTTTGCATTAAAGATAGGTTGCTTCTTGGTCAAGCAAAAAGCCTAAATCCATACAAGGTCATTCTTCTGTTCTTTTGGCATGGCAAGTTGTAGGAGCTTGGCTTACTAGTCATGATCTCTAAGTTGTATTTATTTGCCTACAGTTTTATTGACCGGCCTCAGATAGGTGTGACTACTACATTAGTCCACTTACGATTGCTTAACATAGCGCTAAATTGCCTTATGGCACACTAACATTAACTACTAATCACTAACTTTTAATTCAAGCATTTAATTCTTGCAATTTACTTTAATGCAATTTAATTTCTTGCTCATTAATTCATTTGTCTTTGCCCTTTGCTCACTTGAGCTCATGTTTATGTTTATGCCATTTGCCTTTTGCTCACTTGAGCACATTATTGTGTATATACTTTTGCCTTGTGCTTGTTTTGTTTTTGTTTGTGTGAACCCAATGCAAAATGGAGAAAGGACTTAGATTTAGGACCTTACCTATGCTAAATGGAGTTTCAAGAGCAACTAGGCCTCATGCCTTTAGAATGCTAAATATGTTGAAGAGCAACTAGGCCTCATGCCTTTAGAATGCTTAATCCTGAAGATGACATTGAAAGGACCCCTATTCTAAACTCACTCTTGTCCATTCTTTTTATTGCATTGTGGAACTTTTTGATTTGTATGTTCTTGTGATAGGGATACCAAACTTGAGCTGTTAGAAAGACCATTGTCATGAGCATCCGAGATAAGAGAGACAAATCCAAATTGGAGAATCCTATGAGCTTGATTGATTATTTGCTTGATTGCTTGAGTCATTTGCTTATTGCTTGCTAAGTTCCAAAGAAAGGAGAAACTTGGATCATCTTTATGATCTCAAGAAGGGAACTTCAAGTGGTTTTATTTCTATTCCCTCATCTTTGCATGTTTAGGACCTAGCCCTTCTCTTCTTCTCTCCACTCTAACCCAAGCCAAACCTTTTTTGTGCAAACATAAACATTTCTTTCAAAATTAGAAACTTAGGCACTATGCCTTTGATTTTTTCAAACTCTTTTCATAACACTTATTTTGAATTGAATCTTAAGTCAACTTTGACTTTATTTTGTGAATACTTTTCATTTGTAAATTCAACTCACTCAAATTGTTTTTGTGGTTCCAATGGCCACTTTTGCCAAAGCTTTTCATAAACATTAGCTATTAGGTTTGAGTTATCATAGAGGTTGATGTAATCCTCACCTGTATCCTTAGTGATTGGACTATAAATCTTCCATACTTATTATAGGGTGGATCCCTCACTAGTATGTTGAAGCTCTCCTCACATGGTGGATTTGTGGTTTTAGGTTGAGTTTTCTCCCTTTGATAACAAAAGACCTCAAGGCTTTTGACCAATCAATTCACCAACTTATTTTGAGATTTTTACCCCGTACTACGAGGTTTTGATCCTACCTTTTTTAAGATGGTACGTAGGCAATGGGTTTATCCATTCAAACAACAAAATTGTAAATAATTTGTATATTCTTCTCTCATCTTCCCAATCATGTTTGCACAAATATCCTCACAAATACCAACCTACCATACAACATTTGCAAAAAGGGCTCCCTTAGAATACTAAGGATGTTTTGGGTGCTTAAAACCTTCCCATTGCATAACCAACCCCCTTACCCAAATCTCTGACATTTTTATTAGTTTTTGATTTGATAAAACTTCTCGGTTTTTGTTCGCTTTCTAACCTTTCCTTTGGATAAATATAAGTGCGGTGGCGACTCGAATTGTATGATTTACTTTTGATTTAATCAATAAATCTAAAGGTAACGAATACCCCGCTACAGTTGCAAAAGAGGATTATTGGCCTGAATATCAAGGGGACATTCTCTAGCACAATGAAGTAATGCGAAGAAAGAAAAAGGGCCGCCCAAACAGCACCCGTATTCAAACCAAAATGGATACGGCGAACAAAATGGTCCAATTATGTAGTTCATGTCGTCAGCCCGGTCACAATCGTACTAATTATCCTAGTGTTGGAACAAGCATAACTAGATCATTTTAATTGTACCTCTTTTGCTTTATATTAAAAACAATATTTATTTCATATGATAACTTTGTGAGGAAATACCATCATAAACAAATACAACACATTCAACACATAAACAACAACACAACAGACTACAACAAATAAAATACCATTACTATAACTAAGCGATTACAACCACCAAAACAATTTTGAACATATTATACATCATCTTGTAAACGTCTATGTCAGTCTTAATATCCACCCATACACGCACTTCCCCATTTTGGTTGAACGTGGACTAAAGTCATTGAATTCTTCTAATCCTTTCACCATTTGTAATTTCTCCATCTAACCAACGGTTCAACGTTCGATTAAGACGTTCAAACGATTCTATATTCCAAAGTCGAATCTTTATCGGATGCTGCACTGCTGAAAAGATTAAATCGATATTTCTCTTTGAATGTATTCATACATGGTTAAAGAAAAAAAAATTTAAGGAGATTGAAGTGGAATGAAAGAAAATGAGGTTAGAGGGTAAGAAGGTGTCTGAAAAAAATATGGGAGGTGCGCATATTATTTATAAATGAAACCATGAATGCATACGCCAATGCCCTAGACGCCACACACACATGACACAAGCACACACATGCATGCGCCAGATGCATGGGCATACTCACTAAATCACACATGCATGCACCAGCTACCATGACCCTACATGCAATTCCATTGGAGCATGCGCCATTGGAGCTAACGTCTCCTTTGAATGATTATTGGATACGCTAGTTCAATTGACGCATTAGTTAAGAAAGTTGATTATTTTGATAATTATTTTAAAAAATTGGTTCTATTGATATTTAAATTGAAAAACATGGTTATTTTAAAAAAATTGAATATAAGTATACTACCACATTTTTGCATAAATATTATAAACTATATAGAATAGGTACAAAAAGAGATAGTAGTAAGTTTGCGTGCTACTTGTTCTTTCAATTTTTTATGAAGACTTTTTTAATATTTTACTTAATTATTATTTTACAATATTATTTTATTCCATTCAGTCAAATTAAATTGAATTTAATTAAAATTTTAAATTTAAACCAAACAATAATAATAATTTTTTAAAATTAAATATATTTCATATAATTCTAATTTGTTTTTGTAATCAAATCATGAAATAAAATTTAATGATTCTAAATGAATGATTTTTTGTTAAATTGTTTTTAATAGAAATCTTATCTAACAACACATATTGTTAAAAAAATTAAAATTAAAAACCCGAAACAAGCAAAAGATAAGTAGGCCCAATGTCTCTTCCACTTGAAGGGTTAAAATTTGAGTTTGTCCTAATTCATCCTTAAAAACCAGTATGTAATATGAGGGGTATCACTTTATATAAACTTTTGCGGACTCTATCTTTAACTAATGTGAGATTTTTTTTTAATACACCCCCATCACACCCAGTATTATTAGGCATGGTGCACAGATATAAATGGTGGGTGGCTCGAGTTATCGATATGTGGGACTTGGTTTTTCCAATAATCCCTTGTGTCCAACACTTTTTGGCCTTGATGCGCATATAAATGAGGGGTGACCCGAATCGATAAGCTCGTGATACCATGTTAGAATTTGAGATTGACCTAACTTATCCTTACAAAATCGACTTTTAAGGTGAGAGGCGTCACTCTATATAAACCCTTTACGGGCTCAATCTTTAACAAATGTGGGGTTTGAGTTTTTCCTAATATGAAGTACTCTTTCATCTAAAAGGTGTGAACTTTGTTGTCACACCAAGTTATAGACATTGTTAAGTATATCGTTAGCCTATTGCATGCCTAGACCGGCTTGTCGTTTTTAGAGGCTTTGAAGCATGTCTTGACCAAGAATTTGCCCCATGAGATCGGGAATATTGATTGTTGTAGAGGCCGCAATGACATCGTTGCGTTGAGCAGGTGATCAAGTAGCTTTCAATGTTGGCATTATTTCATGAGGTTGATCAGTGCTTTGTGCGGGAAGGATATTCGTTATTCAAACGAGAAAGAGATCAAATGTTTGCCAAATTATGGGAGAAAGATGATGGTTTTGCGTGGGATTTTGCATTAATTAGATGTCAGATTAATAAGGCATCATTTTTCCATTTCAAACTAGAAATAATTTATGAAGAGGTGAAATAAGGTTCAAATGTGGTGAAGCGTGTTTCAAATGCGGCAGATCGGGTTGGATCTGCATGATTAGCACTTCAACGTTGAATGAATGAGAAATAGTTTGAGTGTGAGAGTGAATAAAATACCTAGATTTCGTGGGAGCATAGCTTTATATAGTTTAGATGGTTATAAAAACTTCGGCTTAATCCAAAACTTTGTATGGAACACCATTCAATTATATCTAACATCGGGAAGTTGACAGAAGGTTGGAATTACGTGTTATGTACTTGAGCAAGGTCACACTTGTTCCTCGCGCCTTTCTTCATAGTGCTTGCAATTGGACCATTATGTGTGTGCCTTGTGAGCGGCCTTGGACAAAATGTATGCATCACAATGTTATTACATCTAATAACTAAATTATACATATGTAGTGTTATATTTGGTAAAGACCCATATATGGGCACCCTTGTCCAGTAGTTGAGCCACCCTATAGGGAGTCCAAGGGAGTCTCCCAAACACCTCTTCCAACGTGGGAGTCAAGCTGGAAAAGGTCCCCGATAACTCCCTAAATATAGACGGTCAATAACCTCCCCAATAAGAGGGGGCAGTTAAGACCACATTCAAGAGGTAAAAGCATTAGGCTTCGGAGAACCCCTATAAATACATTATCCCTCAAAAGGATAAGGGACAACCTCTCAAGTAATACACACTTGCTACTACTCACTACTACTCAAACAGTACTTCACTCCTAGTAACGTTAACACAGACAATCTAACTGTCTGCCTCCAACCTAGCAGCGCCAACTGCCGACAGGGCATCTCACCTCACGTGAGTTGGCCCCTTAAACAACCTCAAAAACCACTGTACAGGACTACTCACCGCTGTGAGTTAACCCTCAACCCCCAATGTGTAATAAACCTACTAGGGCCTCTAAGTCTCTGTCATACCCCAAAATTTGCTCTACTTTTTTCATTTTTTACCCGCCTTACGACTTTATTCATCTACATGTATTTATGAAACATTAATTTTATCTACATATCATCATTCCATCTTCATTTGCAAAAATTAGGTCAAAGTCTCTTTGGTGATGATGTTTTGCTTAAATCAGTGGTTGACTTTTGGTCAACGGGGTCAACACTGTTGACCAGACATTTGACCATAATCATAGGTATTCCTAAACCTATTATCCTCCTTCTTTAATTCATCACATCATGTACAAAAAGGGTGTACCATGTGCACGACATATCCATCAAGCACACATTTTGCATTTTTACATGACCTATATTGTAAGTCATTCAATCTGACTTGCATTTTCGATTTTTTTAATACATTTTCAATTTTTAAATGATTCACTAAGTCACTTTTCACTTCATGGTAAATTCCCTAAGCATTCATTGGAATTCATTTCCATACATACACTTTGAGCTATAATTCCTTTTTTTATTCATGGTCTTTCAATCCATGTACATAAGGTTCAAAAGTCACTAAATATTATTTTTACATTTACATGACTTCACTGTACATCACTTTATGTCATTACAAGCATATTACATAGGTTCCATACACAAGAATAAAAATAATTCCAAGCTCTTCAATAGTCTTCATTCATACTCCATCTTTGATCGTGCTTGTTCATGCTCCATTACAATATACCATGTTGCAAAGAAAACAATAAAAACAAGTTAGAGATTATATTCACTTCTACAAATTCAGCACTCACATAACAAAAATTCAGCATCATGAGCATTTGCAAAATACACATGAAAAGTCATTTTAAATTCATATCCTTCATCTCTAAAATTCAACTTATGCACACACATTCACATCATATGCAAAACCATTAAAAAAAAGTCAAATTCAATAAAAATTCTTCATGTTATTCATATACCATGAATATAAATTCTAAATTATGTATCATTTTCATTCCACTTTTATACAACAGGTAAACCATCATTTCTTCCATGAACATCAATCCAAATACATCTATAAGTCATTCATTCATATCATGTAAATACCCAAGCATATGTTCAAGTGATGCCATGTAAATTCATTCAATTTTCCTCACATTCATTAAAAATCCTGCATGCGCACATGCATATAAATTCACATACATCCATGCCTTAACCATCCTAACTACCTCAAACTTCCACTTACAAACTTCTAACCACTTTGGACAATTGCCGAAAGTTTCCAAAACAGCCCAAACTAATTTCTAACCAATTTTCAACCTCTAATGATCTCTCACCTAGTTATATATAAGCATTCATCATTCACTCACTAAGGAGTTTCTTTTTCACTTTTTGATTCCACTTATTCTTCACTTTCTCTCAAGTTTTCACTCTTCATTCTTCATTCTTCAACCTTCCCTCACTAGAGCTCAAATTCATGGTTGTTGAAGCTTCGCATTGAAACTTCAATCAACTTGAGCATAAACCCTCACCATACTTCATCTCATAGTTTTTCATGATTCAAGCATCAAAAAAAATCAACAACAACAAGTAAACAGATGGAAGAAAAGAAAGGGGATGAAGAAGAAATGAAGACAAATTGAAGAATTGCTTAGCGTATTGAATCGGCGCCGCCATTGAAGAACCATTAGAGGGTTTCCGATAGGTAAACCTCAAACTTTATTTGTCACTCTATGAATGCTTGCTTCTTTGTGCCTTCTATGCTTGCTTGCTTATTTGAGTTATCTTTGTATGTTTTTTTTTATGTATTTTCCTTGCTTTTCATTTTCTGTGAACGACTGCCGTGACAATCCAAGCCTTGTCATGAACACAAACCACAGAAAATCCAGCATCTTGACAGTACCAAAACTTGACCTCTTTCATCAGTAATTTCAACCATCATCAATAATTCACCATAAACCACAAGAAACCGCCAAAAATTCATAACAAAACCAAAACCTGATTGAAGAGTCATAATCATTAGAGGAATCGCCAAGATCCAAAACAGTGAGTAAGAAAAACCCCTAAACATAACCAAAACAAGGAAAAAAGAGAAGAAATTTGATTCAAGAGTTTTATCCAAAACTTGGCATGCGAGTTTCAGAACTATAAACGTTAACCAGTTCACAAACCGCAAAACCAATGAGCCAAAAACACAAAAGACCGGAATAAAAAACACAAGCTGAAATCGAGTGCAAATTCATAACCCAAACAAAAATTGAGTTGCAATTCTGAACCGAAGAGTATTGAACCGAAACGTGATTTTTGAACTGAAGCGAAGTCGTTACAGAATCAAATCCAGGTGAAAATCCAAGCAATATTGGTGTTAGTTATACAATCGTGTTTTAGAATAGTTTAAATCACGTGCAAGTCTTGCAAAAAAAATCAATTTTGAGCGGTTCTACAACTTTTTCTCCAAATGCGTTTTCATGGACTTGTCTGCTTGTGTTAAGAAATTGGAAATTTCCCATGAACACTTCAATAGGAATTAAAAGCACTTGTTGAAGGGTATGTGTCATGGCCATAGATGCCATGGTGAAATATGGTCTCACTTTGCTTGCTGTAATGTGTTCTTACATTTTTGTCTTTTTTTTTTCTATACATGTGATGCATCTTATTACTACATGTAACATGGTTTTATTTTAATAGTTATATTTAAAAAGTTTAATTTTTAATTGAAATACATTGATAAGGTAAAAGAATTTTACACCGTCAGTTAATAATAAATGTTGGATATTAAAATAAAATTGATTTTTATTTTAAAAATCTATAAAGTAATGCAAACGGGTGATGGTAATAAATTGATAATATAAAACTTTTTACACCGATAATATATAATAATTAATCTCATATTAAAATAGTATTATTTTCTATCCACGTGCAAAAAGTACCGGAAAAGTTGGTGCTGTGGCTTATGGTTATACCGTTATTTCCTATCAGTGTTAGACAAATACTATAGAACTCTCACAAGATAGTTAACATTTGGACTAATGAATTGGTATGTTTTATTTACTAAATATACTAATTTATGAAAAATACGATACATTAGCTTAATTTAGATAATATATACATGGTTTTAGTTTAGAAAATAACCATCAACCTTAGTTTAGAAAATAACCATTAACATTAGTTTTAATTGATACAATAGTATTAGTTATATATATAATTAGCAGCTTTAGTTAGATATATAATTAGTACCTTTAGTTTGAAATATCATACTTTAGTTTTAGTTAAAAATTACATTAATTCATTTACTTTAGAAAATATATACATTAGTTACCTAGATAAAAATACACATCAAAATATATAACTCATGTTATGATAGATTTTTAGACTTTAATTGGATTTAGACTTATTAGATTTTCCTTTAATTTCATTAATTACAAATCGGAGATTAGGGTTGATGCATATTAATCCTAATTTTTTATGATCTTATCTCTTTAATTAAATAATCTCATGTATTTAATATATCTTTGCATGATCCCTTCGTTTAGGGTTTTTACATATTTTAACCTTTAGATTAGGTTAACCATATATTTTCAATCTAATTCAAACTCTTCGATTAAAGTTGATCAAAAGGAATTTTGATCAACTAAATCCTTTGATTCATGTATAATTCCACAATCTAGTCAAGTGATAAAAAAACCCTTGATCACTTGATGAGACTATTTCTATAAGTTGTGGATCTCAAAGCCTCAAGTCTAGACTTCTATGCAAGACATCCCAGAAAAATTGAGCAGTGGATTATACAAGATACAACAAAGGTCAACACTTGGCAACTATGGTTCAAATTGTATGCCATGATCCTTAAGTAATGAGGAATGATGAGATGGAGTTTCTCCTACCCTTGTATAGAGTGACTTTGCGTACTGGGCGTAGGCCCTAGCTATTTAAAGCATTCATCTTTATTCATAGAATTTAATACAATGTGAATCAAATAAATTGTCAAGTCTTCTTCACTAAGGCAACATCAACCCAAGAAGTAGCAAGGAGGATTCTTCTCCAACTACTTGTCAGATATGATAAATATCACATGCCATGAGCCTTTAGTTATGAGGAATGATGAGACGAAGTTTCTCCTACCCTTGTCTAGAGTGACTTTGCATACGAGGCGTATGCCCTAGTTATTCAAAGCATTCAACTTCATTCATAAACTTTAGTGTGATTCATATCAAATGATTGCTAAGCACTCTCCATATTTCATCATCAATCATATCTCTTGCCTCAATCTCTTCTTGTCAACCTTAGTAGGTTGAACAATGAAAGCTCTCACTTTCTCATTGCACGGTGAGAATACGTAGGCACAAGGATTCAGATTCTCCGCGAGCTACCCTATTTATTATTCTTCATCAAATATCTCCTTCTCTTTGCTTCATAGTGGGCTGAACTACGAAAGCTCTGACTTTCTTATTGCATGGTGAGAATACGTAGGCACGACGATTCAGATTATCTCTGAGCTACCATATTTATTAATCCTTCATTATTCATTCACCAATAAATACCATCTTTTTGAGATAAAATATTATTTTCCCTTTGGATTCCATAACCAATGCCTTCATGTGAACCAAGAGAGGTTTGTGTTGTTAAACCAAACATTTTATTCCTTCTTTCTTGGCCAAAACACCTATTTAGTCTTTGGTTCAGAGTTTATTCCTTCATGGATCTAATATACCACTCTTCTTTGATTTCAAATTGTTTGTTCCCCTACAGTGATATATTGTTCCTTGTACCAAAGACCATATGGCCCCCCATATACACCCTTTTACGACGACCTAATCAAAGTCCACCTTGTGAACCAAGAGATGTTTGTGCTGTCAAACCAAACATTTTATTCATTCTTTTTTGGCCAAAACCTTATGAACCGAGAGACGTTTATGTTGTCACACCGAACACTTTATTCCTTCTTTTTGACCAAAACACATGTTTACTCTTCGGTTCAAAGTTCATTTACCTTTATGGGTTCCCATGCTACCATTGTCTTTTGGTGCAAGTTATATTTTTCATCACTTTCAATCTCTTCCCTTTGTTCTTGTGGTTCCACGAACTACAAATGCTATGACTTTCTCATTGCACGATGAGAATACGTAGGCACGAGGATGTGAATCCTTGGTGAGCATATTCCTAATTATTCCTTCTGCCTTAGGGCTCCATGCATATCTTTCATGAACCATCATCGACCTTCGATCATTGAACCATTCACTCTAGTGACATACTATTTCTTTGAAACCAAATAAATTTCCTTTGGATATCCATATATACCCTTTTAGGACGCTTAGTAAGAAGTTCGCGTTTGTATCAAAAGTTGTTTGTGTTGTCAAACCAAACACTTTATTCCTTTTTTTTTGTGCCAATAAGCATGTTTCCCTCTATGGTAAAAATTTCATTTCTTCTATGGATTCCAATATAGTTTTATCTTTGGTTTCAAACCATACCATTTAGTCACTTTTACCAAATCCCTCAATTCTTTGACTTTGGGTATTTTTCCCTATCCCCCTTTCATCTCCATGATGCATTCGTAATTCTACCTTCAGTCACTTCATGTGATACATTGTTATCTTCGATCCAAATACACGATCTCTTTTAGCTTCACCTTGTGTCTGCTTGTGAACCAATAGTTGTTTGTGTTGTCAAACCAAACACGTAATTCTCCTTGTTTTCGGTCGTACCATATAGTGGCGAATGTTCAGATGACCCACATATGGTTCACGCCAGTTTTACTCTTGGGTTCATGTCTCATCCCCTTTTTGGATTTCAAAACATAATCTTTTGGTTCATACCAGACTGTAGCGGTAAATTCGTGACCATCAAGCTATGGATAAACTTGACGTCAATAAAAACAGAGTCTCCACCGCGCTTTATTGTTTCCAAAGGAAAAGGAAAAAGTACGAACAAAACACAAAGATAAGAAGTTTTCGAATCAAAACTAATAAAGTGCCAGAGATTACAGGTAAGGGGGTTGGTTACACAGAGGGAAGGTGTTAACACCAAAAGTGTCCTAGGTACTCCTAGGGAGCCCTTTTTTGTGTGCATGTGTTTTTGGTATAAATGATGTTTGATAAAATATAGACTGAGGGGATGAGAAAATAATTCATTAATTATATTTTTATGTTTGACAAGACCTTCGGTCTTATGCCTACGTACCAACATAAAAATGAGGGATCAAAACCCCGTAGTTCGTGGTAAAGATTTCAAAGAAGTTGGTGAATTGATTTTAATAAAAATTTAACTGAAATGGCACAAAAGGCCAAAGATTTAATGGGGTTGTTAGTTCTTTTGTCTTTTAAAATTTAAACAAATATGGTTAAGTTTATTTACAAGTTTGATTAAAAAAAAGAGTTTGAAAATTCACTGGCATAAGGCCAAAGTTTCTAATCATTAAAACATGTCTACGTTTGAAATCACAAACAAAGAAGTTTTTGAAAAGAGGGAGAAAATTTGAAATTTAAGAAGTGGGAGGAGATGAAGAGAATACCCTAGACAAAACTAAAAGTTAATGGTTGAAAAGATCTGACCATTGTGATGCGATCCAACAAACAAGAATGTCATATTGAGACCTATTTTCCTTGGGACTTTAGCAAGCAACAAGCATAAGCAATACTCAAGCAACCAGTATGAAGACCAAGGCATCAAATAAAGATAGCCATAATATCCAAGCAAGCACTCCAATAGCTAGCAGTCTTCAATATCTTTCAATGTAGCATATGAAATACTCCTTGATCAACTCAGAATGATCATCAATCATAGGCAATAATAACAACATAACAATTAAGCACAAAGATAGAGTAGTAGATGAATCAAAGGAAGCCAAGATCTTGCATCAGAGGAAGGCATAATCAAAGATAGTTCAGTCTCAAATGTTGGCATTGGCCAAGTCCTTTAGCATGGGGAATGTTGCCTAATTCTAAGTCCAAAAGTTCAGATCAAGTCCAACAGTCCACAAACATATTTTTTTTACGGTTTTTGTTGTTATTAGGTGTTTTAAGGTCCTGAGACCATAAATAAAATCAAATCAAACCAAATAATATATATATATATATATATATATATATATATATATATATATATATATATATATATATATATATATATATATATATATATATATATATATATATATATATATATATATATATATATATATATATATATATATATATATATATATATATATAGATACATACAATCATAGGGTATGGCTCAAGTGAGCAAAATGAAAAGGACTTAAACATAAACAAGTTGCATGAAATGTAAATGGCAATGAATGATAAAGTACTGAAATTTAAATTGCATAAAGTAAATGATTTGAAAGTAAAGCAATGTTAATTAAGAAGTTTAGTCAATGATTAGTCAAATGTTAGTAATGAGTTTTAATTGATAAAGTCATTCTTTGGAGAACACTCAACCATTCATTCACAAGTATGAATCCTTGAACCAAGACATCATCCATGAGAAGGGTTGCAACTTGGATAAATCAACAAGAATGCCACTAGCTCTCATGAATGGAAAAAAGGTCAAGTTTCCACACAATTCCATGAAGAATGAATCCTTTGCCAACACTTGAAATGCTGGGGATGAAAAGGGAAATAAGCCTTTCACCGACTGCTCTAGACAACTTCTTACCGAGGAAACAACTGAAAGTTGATGAATAGGATATAAACATGTCAGAAATATGAACAAATGTCTTACCTTTTGGAGATCGTACTATCCTTGGGAGAGCACTGAAGACATTCCATTTATCCTTTTTAGTCTTTGTGAATGTTCATTTTGTTTAAAAATAGTTTATAAGAACTTTATTTTTTTAAAACGATGGTATTCATCAGTTAAAACATGCAAAGTTTGTTAAACAGAAACAAATGAGAGTGCAAGAATTGGATAAAGGCTCAAATTTATTTGATAGAATGGTAATCCGCAAATGGCGAGATTCCATGGATCTTTACAAATTTGAGATTGGTGATATATATTGGAAAAAGGGCTACATTTAACATAATGACCATTTCTCCATCAACTCTGAATCCAATGTATTTGAAGCTTCAACTGACGATGACTGAGCGAGAATCTTTGACAGAAGACAGTTATAGAACAAAGTCTTGTCAGGATGCAGTTACTTGCCAAATCCCTAATTTTTGCCTAGATTGCCCCAGGGTGAGGTACTCAATCTAGAAGGATATATATTCATTTATTTATGTCTCTAACTTTTGCCTGGACCGCCCTTTCGGGTTTTCAATCCACCGAGACGCTCATTTTTGCCTAAGTCTCCCTTTCTGGTTTTCAACTTAGCGAGCTATTCTGTTTTTATTTTTAGGCGAAGTATTTCTTGACTGCATCTGAATTCACAGGACGAGTGAAATCCTCCCCATACATAGTTGTAAGCAACAAAGCACCGCCTGAAAAGGCTCTCTTAACAACATATGGACCTTCATAGTTTGGACCACTAGCCCCTGGAATCGGGCACGAAAGACAAGACTTTTTTGAGCACGAGGTCACCTTCTTTGAACACACGAGGCTTGACCTTCTTATCAAAGGCTTTCTTCATCCTTTGCTGATATAACTGACCATGGCACATGACAGTTAATCTTTTCTCTTCAATCAAGTTCAGTTGGTCATAACGACTCTGGACCCATTCAGCCTCAGTCAACTTAGCTTCCATCAAGACTCTCATTGATGGGATCTCAATCTCCACGGGGAGCACAGCCTCCATGCTATACACAAGAGAGAAAGGGGTTGCCCCTGTTGAAGTGCGGACAGATGTACGATAATCATGCAAGGCGAATGACATCATCTCATGCCAATCTTTGTATGTAACAACCATCTCATCCCATTCATCTTGGGTCTATAGGGAGAAGAGTTATGATGTGCAATCTTGAACTCGCTACACAATTCTTTCATCATCTTGTTGTTCAAGTTAGATCCATTATCAGTAATGATCTTGTCTGGCACACCTTATCGGCATATAAGTTAGTTCTTGATAAACTTCACAACCACCTGCCTGGTCACATTTGCATACGATGCCGCTTCAACCCACTTGGTGAAGTAATCAATAACTATGAGAATAAAATAGTGACCGTTTGACGCCTTTGGCTCTATCATGCCAATCATTTCAATTCCTCACATGGAGAAAGGCCATGGTGAGGAAATAATATTCAGAAGTGTCGGGGGAATATGAATCTTATCCGCATAAATCTGACACTTGTGGCATTTCTTCACATATTTGCAGCAATCAGACTCCATTGTCAGCCAATAGTAGCCTGCTCTCAACATCTTCTTTGCCATGGCATGTCCATTGGAATGAGTACCAAATGAACCTTCATGGACTTCAGTCATTAACAGGTCTGCTTCGTGCCTATCAACGCATCTGAGCAAAACCATGTCAAAATTCCTCTTATAAAGCACATCACCATTAAGGTAAAAACTACCAGATAATCTCCTTAAAGTCTTCTTATCTTTAACAGATGCCCCAGGCGGGTAAGTCTGACTTTGGAGAAAGCATTTGATATCATAGTTCCAGGGCTTATCATCTTTCACTTCTTCAACTGCAAACACATGAGCTGGTCTATCCAAGCACATCACGGTGATATTGGGGACTTCATTCCAATATTTCTATACAATCATTGAAGCAAGCGTAGCAAGAGCATCTGCCATCCGATTCTCATCTCGAGGAATATGATGGAAATCAACCTCAGTAAAGAAAGTTGAAATCCTCCTCGCATAATCTCTATATGGAATGAGGCCAGGATGATTCGTCTCCCATTCACCCTTAATCTGATTAACAACAAGGGCCGAATCACCATAAACATCAAGATTTTTGATCCTAAGATCAATACACTCTTCCAAACCCATAATATAAGCCTCATATTCCGCCATATTATTCGTGCATTTGAAAGTTAGCCTTGCTGTAAAAGGAAAATGTGTGCCTTGAGGAGTAATAATCACTGCCCCAATACCATTTCCATACTGATTAACAGCACCATCGAACACCATACCCCATCGGGAACCAGGCTCTGGCCCTTCATCGAGCGTAGACTCATCACAATCTTTCATCTTCAAATACAGAATCTCCTCATTCGGGAAGTCGTACTGCACAGACTGATAATCCTCAATTGGTTGATGTGCCAAGTGGTCATCCAAGATACTACCTTTAATAGCTTTTTGAGCTCGATACTTAATATCATACTCAGATAACAACATCTACCAACGGGCAATCCTCCCAATTAAAGCAGGCTTCTCAATAATATACTTGATTGGATCCATTTTGGATATCAACCAAGTTGTATGATTCAACATATACTGGCGTAAGCGCTTAGAGGACCAAGCCAAAGCACATCATGTCTTCTCAAGTGTTGAGTACCGAGACTCACAATCAGTAAACTTCTTACTCAAGTAGTATATTGCGTACTCTTTCTTCCCTAATTCATCTTGTTGACCCAACACACAACCCATGGAATCATCAAGCACTGTCAAGTACATAATCAATGGTCCCCCTTCAACAGGCGGAGACAGAATCAGAGGCTCGGACAAATACTCTTTAATACTGTCAAAGGCCTTTTAGCAATCCTCGGTCCAATCATGACGTTGATCTTTCCGGAGGAGCTTGAATATAGGCGCACATGTGGCAGTCACGTGGGATATAAATCTCGAAATGTAATTCAAGCAGCCAAGAAAACCTCGGACTTGCTTCTCAGTTTTGGGCGCAGGTATCTCTTGTATTGCTTTGACCTTGGCAGGATCAACTTCAATACCTCTCCCGCTGTCAATAAAGCCCAATAACTTGCCGGAACGGACTCCAAATGTACAATTGTTCGGATTCAGGCGGAGCTTGAACTTTCTCAGACGCTGGAAAAGCTCTAACAAGTGTTCTACATGTTCAACTTCCATTTTCGACTTCGCAATCATATCATCATTAT
The DNA here is from genome assembly GCF_024323335.1 of Lathyrus oleraceus. NCBI lineage: Eukaryota > Viridiplantae > Streptophyta > Magnoliopsida > Fabales > Fabaceae > Lathyrus > Lathyrus oleraceus. The sequence goes on from NC_066580.1 coordinate 156,539,209, forward strand.
ATACCTCAATCTCCTTGTGCATCATATCATGAAACAAGGTAGTCATAGCTCGTTGATACGTGGCTCCGACGTTCTTCAAACTGAAGGGCATCACTCGATAACAGAATGTTCCCCAAGGTGTGATGAATGTTGTCTTCTCCATATCCTCGGGTGCCATTTTAAGCTGATTATAACCGGAAAATCTGTCCATAAATGAGAAGACATTGAATTTAGCCGTATTGTCTACCAACATATTAATGTGTGGTAGAGGAAAATCATCTTTCGGACTAGCTTTATTCAAGTCACGGTAGTCCACACATTCAGACTTTTCCATCTTTCTTAGGCACAGGCACAATATTGGCCACCCATTGAGGATATGTAGAAGTCACCAGAAACCCAACATCAATTTGCTTCTGAACTTCTTCTTTAATCTTTACTGCCATATCAGGATGAGTTCTTCTGAGCTTCTACTTCACAGGTACACACTCAGGCTTCAATGGCAAGAAGTGTTACACAATATCAGTATCTAGACCAGGCATGTCTTCATACGACCAGGAAAAGACGTCGACATATTCTCGTAGCAACTCAATCAACCCCTTCTTTACAGACTCTTCCAGGAGTGCCCCAATCTTCACTTCACGTATGCAGTCTTCAGACCCCAAGTTGACTGTTTCCAGATTCTCAAGATACGGCTGAATGATCTTCTCCTCATGCTCAAGCAAATGGGTAATCTCATCAGGAATCTCTTCAATATCATCTTCTTCGGCCTCAAATATAGGGAACTCAAAGTTGGGAGACGGTGTTGGATCATTATGTTCAATGGGTTTGATCAACCTGCATAATGATTTTGAGTATAAAAGAGATTTCAGAATTCAAACAAGGCAAATCATTATGCAGATGAAAAGATTGATTTTATTCTCTTTTTAGGGTTTTATGGTGATCACCAATTTCATGCAAAAAGCAAAAAGGAAAAATAATTTGGAAAAACAAACATTTAACATGTGATTATTGAATGAATATCATTGTATTAATCAAATTGTGTCAACAATGTCTTCACTTTTCCTTTTTGCATGGGAGAAGGGTTTTCAAACAAAATGAACACATTACGTTGACTTATGGATAACTGTTGGAACATCAACAGCGACCTAATTATTGCAGATCCCGCTAGGTATGACAAAGTTGCCAAGGTCCTCCTCTTCATCATCTTCAACAATGGCAACAACTTCCTAATCTTACACAGTGTGGATGAAACCTCCACTCTGGAACAACCCACACTCATTGGAAACACCAGAAGAGTACCCTATGCCAGCTCGAGATTTATTATCTTCTAACTTGATTATTTTCCCCAAACCAGTAGTTGCACCATGCTCAATGGCCAACTTCACATCGTTATAGGAGACAAATGAATAAAGTCCTTTCCTAGAAGGCTCAACAATAGACAAGGCTTAGAACGGAGTCCCAACCTCATCCTCATCATCAATATAGGAGAATGAAGATAAATGACTGACCAAGAGAGCCTTCTCTCCCCCTATCACCACCAACTTTTTGTTCTTCACGAACTTCAACTTTTGGTGTAGGGTAGATGTCACGGCGCCTGCCTCGTGAATCCATGGTCTGTCAAGAAAACAGCTATAAGACGGATGAATATCCATGACCTGGAAAGTGATATGGAAATCACTAGGTCCAATCTTGATCGGGAGTTCTAATTAGCCGATAACAGTTTTGCGCGATCCATCAAACGCCTTCACAACCACTCCACTTTGCCTCATGTGGTATGAAAGTTTTGCAAGAGTGGATTTTGGCAACACATTAAGTGATGATCCTATGTCCACCAACACATTGGACAAGGCATCATCCTTATAGTTCGTAGATATGTGTAAAGCCAAATTGTGGTCTTTTCCCTCCTCGAGAAGATCAGCATCACAGAAGCTCAAGTTGTTGCAAGCGGTTATATTTCCAACAATGTTATCAAACTGCTCTATTGTGACATCGTGGTCCACATATGCCACGTCCAACACCCTCTGCAAAGCTTCGCGGTGTGGCTCAGAATTCATCAACAAAGATAAGACATATATCTTTGATAGGGTTTGTAGCAACTGATCAACAACATTGTATTCATTCCTTTTGATGAGCCTCATCATCTCATCACCATCCTCTCTCAATATGCCAGACTGGCCAACCAGGATAGGAGTGTTATTATTCTTGACAGCAACAAGGTCAACAACATGAACAAGATTATTTTGAGAAGAAGTCCCCATGGGACAGGCAGGATTAACATCTGTTTTCTTCACAACATCTTCGTGGGATTTCGTTTGCACCGAGAAAACACGACCACTACGGGTCACTCCACTAATGTCTGAAATGCTCACTACGGAAGTTGAGGGCAAAGGCACCTCCTTCCCATCTTCTAGCATGACTGCGTTATATGGGTAGGGAACAACCTTGTCCGATACATACGGGACAGGGCCCGCTGGCTTAATCACAAGAGCCGGTGATACCTTCTTCTTGCTGCCATCATACTTGACGACAACAGGCTCAGGAATTTTGAATACAGGGGAGATAACATTGACTTCATCCTCATTACGATTCTGAAGTATCTCAATCATCCCTTGATCCAGCATCTCTTGGATGTCCTTTCTTACTTGTCGGCATCCTCTTTCATTGATAGTGCACACCTGGCACATATCGTGGTCATGCTCGTAATGATTATGTTCACACAACAACTTATGCATCTCGACCAAAGATTGCCTTATGTCATTCACATACAGGACTTTATATTTGCCAGGACATCCTGTAACACCTCAAAATTTGCCCTCCTCTCTTGGGACTAAGCTAATCATTGTGCATTTCATTTTAGGGCATTAGGCATTTCATGTTGCATAACATGTGGTTACATTGTGCAAGCCATCTTCCCAAGTCTTGATCAGAGGATGAGGAAGTCAAGTGCAAGCCTAGGGTTTTATTGACTGGTCATGGCCATCTGAGGATTGGGCTGTGAATTAGGGTTTCATGGTTCTCAATGGATATTGGTCTTCATCTTGATTGTATTGATACATCATCATCATCATGGTTGGATGTCATCAGAAGATTGAAGAAGATTCCTTGAGATTAGGGTTTTGACCACTGGTCAACCCTAATCAGTTGCATTGGGCCAATCAGGGCTGGATCAGGAGATGGGGTTCATGATGGTTTTGAGGATCATTCTAGGATTATATTGTGATTATTGATGCTAGGGTTTCACCCTTGAGCCATTTCAGTTGAAGATTGGGGCTTAATTTGATCTATGCATTGCCAGATTCATCTATCAGATGAAAAGTCAACTGTGGTCAACTGTACGTGATCTGGTGAATTTGGAGGTGGAAAGGAGTTGGATACACTTCATTCATGTTGGGACAAGTGTTATATGACATCTCAAGGCTTAAGAATGAAGAAAATCAAGTCAGGACAAAAACTGCCAAAAATAGAAAGTGACTTGTAACTGAAGTTTCCAAAAATGGAAAGTTTTGGACCTCAAGACCACGTGTCCAAGGAAGCTTCAAATGAAAAATTGTTCAACATGAAAGTTGTAGATCTTGTTCTCACCTTTCCAAAAAGTCCAAGAACTTGAAAATCCCATGTATGGTTGGAAAGTTATGGCTCAGTGAAATTCAGAAATGACCCGTAATCAGGAGGCCATAATTTCCACCTACTTTGTCCAAATTGCAAGTTCTTTATATGCACAAACTCCATTTGACATGTACTTCAAGGGTGCATCATTGGATTTGTCCAAAAATGGCCAAGGCAAAAAGTCACTTTTCAACTGGACAGCTGAATTGGATCAGGGGCAAAATTGTCCAAATGTCAAAATAATTGGAATTTTTGAATGGGACTTTTTCCAACACCTCAGGAATGGCATTTTAAGTGTGTTTGAATATTCATTTCATGGCTAAGGCATGTAAATTGGATTTTGGCTTGGAAAGTGAAAGTGCTAAAAATGGACATTTTGCAAATACAAGGTGAAAATGAGATTTAAGCAACCAATGGACATGAAACAAGTTTCTACACATCACATATGTCATTTGGGGATTGCATGAGCTGTCAAAACAGCTGGCAATGAGCTGTACATGGAAATTACAAATTTGCCCTTGTTTACAAAATGACAATTTCCATTAACATTCCAAATTGTTAATTAAGTGGATTAAGGCATGATTAAGTGGACATATATAAACTAAAACCTCTCCTAATCCTAACAGAATTCACAATCTCCAAGAACCAGATCTGAAACTTCCACATTCTCTCAAAACCCTCAAGAACACCAACACTTTCAATCTCAAAATTCTTCATCATTTCTCAACCATTTTTCGTGATTTTTGTTGCATTGGATTCCCATCATCATCAACCTCAACTGTTTGGATAGTTTGGAGCATGTGGAAGGCTAAAACGCAGCTGTTGAAGAACTCATCATCCATGGCAAAGCGAAAATTCGTGTGACTGGAGCAGGATCAAGCTAAGGCAAGGCTTCCATTCACCTTCCTCATCACTCTTGCTCATCTGTTCGAAGGAGTTAACGCCCAAAGCCACGCGAATTAGCACTGCATTTCCAGGTTTGAGTGAAAATCGATCATCACCATTTGCTTGATATTGATATGCGTTTTAAAGTGCGTAGTATGTAGATCATCATGATAGCTTTAGTTTTGGAAATGATTGACCATAGGCTGAGAAATCGTGAAATGAAGTTAAGAACATAAACCCTAATTCGTTCGATTCTTGAGTTTTAGGAACTTTTAGGATGAATTGAATGGATATTTGGAATGTGCTTGAGAAGACGAGTTCAACGACTATATGCACGTCCATTTTAGTGAACTTTTGATGTTCTTCATAGTTTTGGAATTCTGGAAATGTTGTGTGATGAAGACGATGAACAAGGCTGTTTGATCCAAATTTTGGTTTGAAATTTTAAAAAAGCTGTTTACCGCCCGCGCCATGAAGAAATTACAAAACTGCCACTGTTATTTTAATTAACTTTGTTTAATTATTAGAAAATTGTAAAGACCTTAAAAAATGCATAAAAAATAGTAGGAAATTCCTAAAAATATGGCAATTTTTTCTATGATTTTGTTGACTTGTCTAGATGATTTTTGACCTATTGGTCAAAGTTGTGCATGGTAGGAAATAATATTGACCTAGGGTTTCTTTACACATATGCATTTTTGATACCTTGTACAAATTTGATCGTGAAATGTCCATATTGTAAAATAAATTTGTGCCAATTTTTGTGATGATTCCTGACTGGTTGATGTTCATTTATATGTAAATTTTGTGGATTTTTGATACCTGGCCTTTGAGTTATGATTTTTGGAACATAGGTGTGACAATTTGTGTCACACCTCTTGATGTCAACTTGTGGAATTTAATTGATTGACCTATACATGTTAGAATTGAAGGAAATTTTGCATGGTGAATTGTTGACATGTTAGGATGCTTGGTGAATTTTTGTAGAATTTTTCACTGCCTTTTCTAATTGATCATGATTTTTCATTTCTGGTGATTGAATTTGCAAGTCCATGTGACCTAGGTTGGTAGAATGATTGAGAAATGCTCATGTTGTATTGTAGGGCCATGAAATTTGATATGCATGAACTAGACACATGTTAGGACCTCCCTGTTTTGGTCTCATCCATTTCTTTATTGTTTTCATTGAGTTATGAATTTTTGAAGTGGATGTATGCATTGATGTTGTGAATTGGAGCCTATAATTGTATCTGTTTTTGTTGATTTTCATTGACATGGTTCCATTTGCCCAATTGAGCTCAAATTTGGTATGGTAGACCTTGATTAGGTTCTGTTTAGGTGTAATTAATTTGAGAATTTTTGGATGTGTCTTGGTATGGATTTGAATGCAGTACTTCTGTTTGTATGTTTGATGCTCCATTTGACTTAATGTGAATTGTTTTGAGCATAATATGAGCATAATGAATGATCTAAACATGAGACCAATGATGTTTGCTCTTGTTTGACTTTAATTTGAGATTGGTTTGTGAATGCCTTGCTGTTTAGGGATTTTTTCTTGCTTTGGACCCTAGGCTTGGCCTAGTGGTCTAGTTGCTAATATTTGCTTGATTTTTCAGGATCAAAGGCATAATGCACATGGAGAATGATCCAAATCAATTTTAAATGATGTGGTTTGATGTTTGTACACTAACATAACATTGTTTTGTAGGTGGTGAAGCTTAGGCTTAAGCTTTAAGCTTGCTTTGTTGTGCATTGCTTTGTATAGTTTGTCTGATTGAACTTGCTGTTTGGTTTTGTCTGTCTGAGTACTAACTGTGTTTGATTGTTTCCAGGTACTTTAGTTGCTCAGTTCCTTGTGAACTTTTGCTTTGCTTTGCTTAAGCAACTTGCATAGAGGTATAATTCTCTAACTTCATGTAGTCTGGAGACCCGGCTGTTACCGGGCCGGGCAAATAAATGTCTGAAGTCCTCCTTAAGAGGCAATGATTGTGGTTGTTTATTTTTAAGCCCAAGCAGGTGAAAGTCCTTTAAATAAGGCAATTGGTGGAAGGTAGGGGTATGCAGCCTACCCCCCACTATTCAGTTGAGTCTTCTCCTTGCTCCCATTACATGGTTGTAGCATTGAGATCAAAAGCCCAAGATCCTGTGCAGTGCACATTGTGTCTGAGTCATCGAGTATAGAAGGGTTCCCCTATTCTGGACCCATGCTCATTTGTCAGCTCTCCCTGGTTAGGGATAAGAGCTGTGAGGTCTGATCCTCACTTCATCCTTTCATCTGCTTCACCTTAGCCTCGTAATGGCAAGGTTAAGAGCAAAACCAGCCTGTACAGACGACTCGCTTCGGCGGTCAAACCCCATTGATTGAGCCTCTTGTTTGGTTATAGTGGGTGTTTTGTGATTATTTGATTGACATGTTTGTTTGAGATGCCTGTTCTCATTTGATATATGATGTATGCTTGTATGTTTTCTTCTTTCCTGGTTAGGATTAGATCGCACTGATGCAAGTAGGATAGAAAACCGAACTTAGGGTAAACGATGCATGACAACATTAGGCTCGAGTCTCAGCTCCCTAGTTGTGTATCTTTCCCCGGTTTCTGGTTAGCAATTTAGTCCCTTTCAGGGGAACTACATCGCCCTGATCCTCGTTCCAGACGAGGTATGTAGGCAGGGGGTCGTGCGAGACCTCTCCGGGCAACCTTTTTCTTTTTTGCGTGTGTTTACTTGTTATCTGTGTGCTTTGGTTCGGATGCCGACGTAAGCCCAGTGATTGGCTGTCGGGCTCCACGTTTACCCTTTTGATTGTGTTTTGGTTCGGATGCCGACGTAAGCCCAGTGATTGGCAGTCGGGCTCCACGTTTGCCCTTTCGAGTGTGTTTTGGTTCGGATGCTGACGTAATTCCATCCAGTGGTTGTCGGGCTCCATGTTTGCCACCCTTGCTTGTTTGTATGTTTTGTGTTGTTTGGCGTGCGTAAGCCGAACTACAGTGGCTCTGATTCTTGTTCCAGACAAGATATGTAGGCATAAGGTGCGATACCTTATCGAGCTCGTTCCTCCTAACCCCACCTGCGTTTCCCCGTGTGTGTGTGATGTTTAGCAACCTTTTCTTTATTCTAGGACGTGGATCCCGTCGAGTACGACGGACGTGAGGGGTGCTAATACCTTCCCCTCGCGTAACCGACTCCCGAACCTTTTCTCTCTGGTCGCGAGACCATGTCTTTCCAGGTTTCTCTGAGCGTTTCCTTTCCCTATCTTGGGATAAATAACGTTTAGTGGCGGCTCTGTGTGTTTTTATTTTTAGGCTCGCCGATTGATTTTTCGCAGGATGCGACAGCTGGCGACTCTGCTGGGGACATAATGATGTAGACCTATGCTGGTCCATGGTCCCTAAGCGAGTCCTTCCTAGCGTTCTAGGATTGGTTTGGGTTGCTTATTGTGTGTTATTTATTGCATTTATTATTCTAACCAGTGTGTATCTATATTTGCATTAATGTCTGCATGCATCATATTATCATGTTGTTGCCGTCCTCTATGCAGGTGGTCCCTCTGTGTGGGGTGGGTGTTCTGAGTGGGGCTAAAACCCAGGCCCGAGTATACACCTAGGATTAGTGTGGTCTCATGTCGCCTCTTTCATGTTAAGTCAACATGTGCCTGGCGGCGTGATGTACCACAAGCCGGACGAGGCTCATTTGGTAGTGCTCATCTCTGTGGATATTCCACTTTGTTTGAGTTACTCCATCTGAACTGTTGACTCTGGTGACCGATCATTTCCCGGATCTTTGGTTTAGACGATCTTAAGGGAGCTACAATGGCACACCCGAAAGGGCAAACCCATTGAGTATCTCTGCCCGATTGTCGAGACTATTATCCGCCTTAGGATGACCTGTTTAGAATTTACCTGTGAGGGGAGGGTGATTCTTTCAGATGCATTTTCAGATGGTGACTTTTTGTTCCGCGGATCAGAGTCCTGTTTATAAGTCGGATTTATGGCCATTTATTGCAGAGACGCCGGAGTGCTGTCCGTGATTTATCAGTGGGGATCCGTTTATTTCAGGATTCCCCGGGCCGAGATATTTATCAGTGGGGATCCGTTTATTTCAGGATTCCCCGGGCCGATTCAGATGATGATGGGTATCTGCTCAGAGATTGGTGATGGTGATGATGATGGTGTATCTTTCTTCCGTTTATTTCGGAACCCGTGAGTCGGACTTATGGTTAATCAGTACCTCAGATGGTTGTGATCGGTTCAGAGATCAGAGTTGTGGTTCAGAGCAACAGATGATCAGATGACTTGGAGGATGGCCCATTGCATTCATCTGCATCATTCTCATTTTGCATTCATCTGCACCAAACCTACGTCTAACCATATGGGGAGTATCATTGATTGAGAATCTGGTTGAGAGACATCTTGAATTTCAGAATCTGGATGTCAAAATGTTATTGGTGAAATGTTATCTGTCTCGATGAAACCAGGATCGAAAGACAGAAGCTTCCTCATATGGATAGACGTTGCATTCATGCATATTAACCTGTTTGCTGTTTTGCAGGAATCATTGCTCGTGCTCGCAGAACTGTACTTTTGCACTCAACTCGTCCTCACAGATACTTCACCAGACGCAATACTCCTCGACTGATGGATCCTACCAACGCCGACATCCTCGAACTGAAAGAGATGGTGGGGGATTTGTTCAGCGCTGTGCATGGGCTTGCCTTGGGGCAGAAAGCCATGGCCGAGAGATTAGAAAGGATTGAGGGCTGGATGATTAAGGAGAAAGTTCAGGGAAAGGCTCCGTCATCCGAAGTAACAAATCCCTCTGGCTCTGTAGTGAAGAAATCCCTTGGCAGTGGTCAGCCCAAGAAGAAGGTTGAATCAGGTGGTGCGCAGACCAAAAGAGAACGTGATAAGGATCGTTACCACCCTTATGCTGTCACCGTAACCATTCCTGTTGGTGATTCATCTGCACAACAGCGGCAACCACCACCTCAACAGAGGACCCAGAGAGTTGTGGGCCAAGTGAGAAGGAGGACGACAGATCGTCATTTCAATAAGCCGCCCGTGACTTACGCCTCTCTGTTCAAGAGGTTGGAGGATCTTGGATTGGTGCAGCCGAGGATGTTGACTCTGTTAAAACCTGATCAGAGGCCAGCCAATTTTGATGAAAATGTCAAATGTGAATTCCATTCGGGTGCTCCCGGGCACAGTGTAGAGGACTGCAAAGCTTTTAAGCACGTAGTCCAAGACCTGGTGGATTCAAAAGCAATCAACTTTGTTCCATCTCCCAACGTTAATGCCAATCCCATGCCGGCACATGGTCAGGCGATGGTGAGTGCAGTTGTTGAAGATTCGGATCACGTCTGTGTGATGGGTGAAGAGAATGACAGTAACTGCAAGTTTGATGGTTGGATAAAGCCGTGCGTACCAGAAAGCTGGAAGGCCTAAACAAGATCATCGCTGACACTCGTCCGGAAGAGTAATATTTCTTGTTTTCAGTCTTTATCTGCATGAAAGCCATATGTGTTGCCCGACACGTAATGGTTCATTGTAAGGGCCACCTCATGTTTAAATTTGCATTTTCTGCATCATTAATAAATGGATGTTTTTCAGTCAAAAAAGCGGTGTTCCCTGTTTTTCATTTATTTTTGCAGTTTTAAAAAACAAATAAAAATGGCAATGTTTATTTTCATTTTTCTTTTTGTGTTGTGTCTCGTTCCGACTTCGAAACAATAATTCTCCGGATCTCGTTGATAACAATTTGGTTACCCCTCATATGACTTCGACAATCCGAGCAATCAGGCTGAAGAAGAAGACGAAGAAGATTGCGATCTGCTGGAATTAGCCAGATTGTTGAAACAAGAGGAAAAGGTGATTCAGCCGCTTGAGGAGCGAGTTGAGATTGTTATTCCAAGCACCACCGAGATCAGGAAGTGAAAATGGAGCCGCTTCAGAGGCGAGTGGAGAGCTGAATGGTAGCCTTGTTGAAAGAGCATGTGGATGCCTTCACCTGGTCATGTCAGGGTATGCCAGGGTCGGATACCGATGCCGTTGCGCACAAGCTACCATGGGAAGGAGACTGTCCTCTAAAGAAGCAGAACGCCGGTGCTACTTATCAGAGAGCCATGGTGACTTTGTTTCATGATAGAAATTCAGCATGAAATCGAACGCTATAACATGATAGCAAAGTCCCAAACAGTAGTGGGGCATCCGGTGGAGATAGTTCAAACTGAGGTTGAATTCAGATAAGTGCATTATCAGAGTGCGATCCGGTAAGATGTTGGGGTTCATTGTAAGGGAGGAATCGAGGTTCATCCTGCTTAAAAAAAAAAAAAAAAAAAAAAAACGCCTGGACCGAGGAAAAGAAAGAGAGGTTCGTGGTTTCTAAGAAGGATTGAACTACCTGTCCTGGTTCATATTTCATCTAACAGCCACGAGTGAACCTATGTTCAAGTTGTTGGAAAAAATCAAACGGTCAGGTGAAATAATGATTGCCAAGGGGCATTGAAAAAATAAAAGAATGAGCTGCAGGAACCTCTGATTCTGATGCCTCCTGTGGAAGGAGCGATTGTTAATCTGTACTTGACGGCCTTCGAGGGGTCTACGAGGTGTATTGGGGCAGCATGACGAGTCTTGTCGAAAAGAGCATGCAATTTACCTTAGCAAAAGGTTTACCGACGGTGAAACAATACATTCACTGTTCGAGAAAACTTGATGTACTTTGGCATAGGCTGCTCGCCGACTGAGACAGTATGTGTTGATTCATGCCACTTTGTGGATTTCCGAGATGGATCTGATCAAGTATGGGTTTGAGAATCCAGCATTGACCGGACGGGTTGCGAGAAGAGCAAGATAATGTTGACTGGTTTGTGATACTCTCAGAAAGCAATCAAGGGAGGAGTGTATTGTCTGGTTACATAGTCTAGCAACCCGTTGAGGATTATCAACCGATGAAGTTTGAATTCCCTGATGAGGACATCTCGAGGTGCTCTAATCGAAGGATTGAGAGTAGCCGATCCCGGAGGAGGGGCCTGACCCCGAATCCGAACGGATTCTGATGTCTGATGGGGAGGTTAAGGTGAATAAGCTTTTGCTGTCAGGATAACGTTTGAGTGCACCGATGGTGTGATGGAATATGAAGCTGGTACCCGGGGTATCGAACCTCGGCACATCTACGGGGGCAACTCCTTTCTCATTGGTATATGGGATGGAGGCGGTATTACCTGCTGAGGTTCAGATTCCCTCTTTGAGAGTCCTGATGGACGTAAAATTGCAAGAGGATGAATGGGTAAGGACCCGGTATGAAGAGTTGAGCCTGATTGAAGAGAAGAGGCTAGCAGCCATTTGTCATGGGCAGTTATACCAGCAGCGGATGAAGCGTGCTTTTGACAAAAAGGTGCAACCTCGGGTATATCACGTAGGTGATATGGTGTTGAAAAGGATCCTTCCTCCTTAAAACGGTTGAAGGGGCAAATGGACACCGAATTATGAAGGTCCATTCGTGGTCAAGAAGGTTTTCTCTGATAGAGCCTTGTTGTTAATGACCATGGATGGTGAAGATTTTCCATCCCCTGTGAATGCGGACGCAGTTAAAAAATACTTCGTATAAAGAGACCCGCTGGACGAAAAGAACAAAATAGTCCAGGCAAAAATGGGCATCCCGGCGAACCAAAAACAGAAAGAAAGGTTCGGGCAAAAATTAGGGATAATGAGAAAAATGTACACCCGGCAAGTCGAGAACCTGAAAAGGCGACTTGGGCAAAAAGGGGTATCCCGGTGGACTGAAAACCCGAAAGGGCGGTCCAGGCAAAAGAGGGTTTGAAACGAACAACTGCGTCTAGCATGATCGTTTGCGCTTTGGTTAAGGCATCATGGATAATACCCGGTAGGGATCAGTTGGAATCGTCTTGTTCAGAAGGCAGAAAGCATGGAGAGTCTGAGGACATATGGGGTGTAACCGAGTTGGAACTCGACGAGATCACGGGTTTCACACTGCCATTAGGATAGATTTTTCCTTTTGCGCAATTACCTCTTTTCAGGAATTGCTTCCTTTTGTATTACTCATTTGAGCCACACACTTTTCAAATCAATAGAATGCAAATTCAGTCAAATAATTTTGTTTTTGTTTTTCATAACCGCTTTGATTGCAAAAACATCCAGATATTTTTGATAAAGAATTGTGCATTTTAACACATACAGGTTCCTTCCAATGCATGTTTATAAGATTGAGAGCTTGAAATCTTATTTGGAAGGTTGAGTGACCCAAGTGTTGAAATCTTGACACGCCTGGGGCACGGTTTTATCTAATGATCTGTTTTGTAGGAACTGTTAGATATTCTTCACTCACTTGCAGGATGTGATGTGGAAGCTGTTGATAAAACAGATCCCCAGAGAGTCCGCTCAGGGACGAAAGAATATGAAGGAACGACGAAGACGTTGAGACGTACGACGATCCTTGATGTTAATCAAGAAGACTCTTCAAAGTCGAAAGACTTGAAAGTATGTAATTCCCCGCAGAGTCCGATCAGGACGAGTGCATGAAGAAGGGATGGAGAAGCGACGAAGAGACGACGAGAGACGTCCGACGACCCTTGAAATTAACCAAGAAGACTCTTCAAAGTCGAAAGATTGAAAAGTATATATAAATTCCGGGAGTACGTCTCTCGTCGAGCTCGGAGCGGTTTGGAATACAAGATGATGGAGCAGAAAAGGTCCAGACGAGTCTGGGAATTCTCAAAAGAGGAAAGCTGATACGAGTATTGGAGGTAGATGCCGTGGTTCGACGAGTCGACGGGTGTTCTGTGCCAATTATTCTCGTTTCCCAGCTAAGTCCCCAAGCAGAGTTATAGGACTAGCTCCCCAGCAGATTCAAGGTCTGTGGACCTCTCCAGCCGAGTCAAGATGGTTATACCCGGCAGGTAAATGCTATTTCCTCAGTAGCCAGGCCAGAAGGTTGCTATTCCCCGAGTGGAGCGGGTCTTTTTCAAAGAAATATATCTCCAGCTATTCCCCGAGTGGAGCGGGTCTTTTTCAAAGAAATATATCTCCAGCAGTTCCCCGAGTGGAGCGGGTTTCAATGAAATATATCTCCAGCAGTGTTCATCCTACCAGTGGATTGGACAAGTTCCCGTAGCGGACGGATTTTGCATCCCTAGCTGAGTTGATTCTACCTATGGATTGCATGGGTTGTCCCCAGCGGAGTAGTATGCGGTTCCCTAGCAGGGCCAGGATGGTTATCCTCAGCAGGTGATAGAGTGATGCATCCCCAGTTGAGTCTGGAGATTGCTGTTTTCCCCAGCGGAGTATCTGTGAGCATTTCCCAGTGAAGTCGTCAGATATCTGTGAGGGTTTCCTGAAGCAGAGTCAGGATTGATATCCTCAGCAAGTCAAAGATTGGTGTATCCCCACAGAGTGTTGGTGGTGCTTATCCCCAGCGATTTCTCGAGTGGATTGGGTGCGAAAGAGGTTCTTCCCCAGCAAGGGTTGCCTTATTCCCAGCAGCAGTTATTCCCCAGCAGGGTGGAATGAGAGCGGTGACGAGTTCCTCAGCGGAGTGTCTCGTATTCCCCAGAGGAGTCCCTTGAGGGGGATGTTTTTATTTTTATGCATTCATCATGAAAAAATAACATGGCATATTGCATAGGAAAATAATAAATCGCGTAGCATTTCCATGATTATGGAGCATTACGCAGAAAAAATCAATCATGCATCATTGCAAGCATAAGCTAGTCTCAAGCCGTGGTTACCGGTTGAGAAGTGGTTTTGGCCAGACAATGAAGGTGTTACTCCGGGGAGTTCAGCATCGTGATTGGATCAGAGAGGTACCCCAGTAGTGCGATACTGGAGGAGTTTTTCCGTCGGGCAGAGATGGAAAGGTTACGCGATCAGCGCGATTCAAGCCGTGGTTACCGCTTGGGATTGGTTTGCCGGACAGTGAAGACGATACTCCGAGGAGTTCAGCATTGTGAGTTTGGAACCACAGTATTTCCCAGTCATCAGTAAGTGTCTGGTCGAGCTTGATTGGTGTCCTGTAAAACATCATCATTCGATGTTCAGTAAACGTCGAGTTATTTCCCAGTCATTGTTTAATGTCTGGTCGATCCTTGTTTGATGTCCTGTCAACATCCTTGTTTGATGTCCTGTCAACATCCTTGTTTGATGTCCTGTCAACATCCTTGTTTGATGTCCTGTCAACATCCTTGTTTGATGTCCTGTCAACATCCTTGTTTGATGTCCTGTCAACATCCTTGTTTGATGTCCTGTCAACATCCTTGTTTGATATCCTGTCAACATCATTGTTTGATGTCCTGTCAACATCCTTGTTTGATGTCCTGTCAACATCCTTGTTTGATGTCCTGTCAACATCCTTGTTTGATGTCCTGTCAACATCCTTGTTTGATGTCCTGTCAACATCCTTGTTTGATGTCCAGTCAACATCCTTGTTTGATGTCCTGTCAACATCCTTGTTTGATGTCCTGTCAACATCCTTGTTTGATGTCCTGTCAACATCCTTGTTTGATGTCCTGTCAACATCCTTGTTTGATGTCCTGTCAACATCATTGTTCGATGTCCTGTAAACATCATTGTTCGATGTCCTGTCAACATCATTGTTCGATGTCCAGTAAACGTCGAGTTTTCTCCCAGTCATCAGTCAGTGTCTGGTTGAAAGTGTTACTCTGAGGAGTGTGGTACCATGACGTCAGATCAGCAGTGTTCCCCAGTAGTGCGATATTGGAGGAAATGTTTCCGTCGGACAGAGATGGAAATGATATCAGAAGACGTTACGCGATCAGCGCGATTCCAGGGTTCAAATGGAGAAAAGGAGATACTGAGGTATTTTCTGGGGTTCAAATGGAGAATGGAGTTGAAGATTGTATCCGGGATGAGGTCCTTAGGATCGTCTTCTGTTCATGTGTCACCTTAGGCTTTGGCGGATGCCAGTGGAGGTCGTTATAGGTGTCTTCTGAGGAAGAGATACACATGCTACCTTCCGTTGTGAAGGGTTACCCTCTGACATGTCGCCCTCAGAGTGGTTTGGTGTTAGTTCCGTCGTTGCCAGCGGAATTATCACGAGAGATTGGAGAAAAGGAGGTGCTGAGGCATTTTCTGGGGTTCAAATGGAGAAAAGGAAATGTGGATACATTTTCTGGAGACGGGGTTCAAATGGAGAAAAGGAAATGTGGATACATTTTCTGGAGAACGGGGTTCATTCTGGCGATCGAGAGTTATCGTCAGGCGACTGGGGTTCAAACTGGAGATCGGGGTTCATTATGTTGGCAAGAAGAGGAGTGCTGAGGCATTTTCTGGGGTTCAAATGCAGAGGTCCGAGGATCGTTTGCACAGAGAAAATTTCGGGGTTCAAGAAAATAAGAAAAAGAAGCAGAGAAACGTTCGGGGTTCAAGAAAATGAAAAAGAGATAAGAAAATTTCGGGGTCCAAGAAAAGCAGAGAAAAAAAAGAAGAAAGAGATGATAATCCCGAGTGGATGTGTGGTGATCAGACCATGGTTGTCCCTGTGTTACCATTTATTTTGGTATCCAGGTCGACATTTTTCGAGTTTATTTCTTCGCCGATGCTGACAGGCGTTGTTAATTATTTCCCATCAGAGTGCAAATTGTTCGTCTGTTCTTGGTATTCAATCACTCTTCATCCTGATCATCCGAAAGCCGAGGCTATTTCGTATCGACAGGTTCACAGTGGATTGAATAGGGGCAGCTGTAACACCTCAAAATTTGCCCTCCTCTCTTGGGACAAAGCTAATCATTGTGCATTTCATTTTAGGGCATTAGGCATTTCATGTTGCATAACATGTGGTTACATTGTGCAAGCCATCTTCCCAAGTCTTGATCAGAGGATGAGGAAGTCAAGTGCAAGCCTAGGGTTTTATTGACTGGTCATGGCCATCTGAGGATTGGGCTGTGAATTAGGGTTTCATGGTTCTCAATGGATATTGGTCTTCATCTTGATTGTATTGATACATCATCATCATCATGGTTGGATGTCATCAGAAGATTGAAGAAGATTCCTTGAGATTAGGGTTTTGACCACTGGTCAACCCTAATCAGTTGCATTGGGCCAATCAGGGCTGGATCAGGAGATGGGGTTCATGATGGTTTTGAGGATCATTCTAGGATTATATTGTGATTATTGATGCTAGGGTTTCACCCTTGAGCCATTTCAGTTGAAGATTGGGGCTTAATTTGATCTATGCATTGCCAGATTCATCTATCAGATGAAAAGTCAACTGTGGTCAACTGTACGTGATCTGGTGA
The DNA here is from genome assembly GCF_024323335.1 of Lathyrus oleraceus. Classification (NCBI taxonomy): domain Eukaryota; kingdom Viridiplantae; phylum Streptophyta; class Magnoliopsida; order Fabales; family Fabaceae; genus Lathyrus; species Lathyrus oleraceus. Next base: position 156,555,941 of record NC_066580.1, read on the forward strand.
ATTTGGAGGTGGAAAGGAGTTGGATACACTTCATTCATGTTGGGACAAGTGTTATATGACATCTCAAGGCTTAAGAATGAAGAAAATCAAGTCAGGACAAAAACTGCCAAAAATAGAAAGTGACTTGTAACTGAAGTTTCCAAAAATGGAAAGTTTTGGACCTCAAGACCACGTGTCCAAGGAAGCTTCAAATGAAAAAATTTTCAACATGAAAGTTGTAGATCTTGTTCTCACCTTTCCAAAAGTCCAAGAACTTGAAAATCCCATGTATGGTTGGAAAGTTATGGCTCAGTGAAATTCAGAAATGACCCGTAATCAGGAGGCCATAATTTCCACCTACTTTGTCCAAATTGCAAGTTCTTTATATGCACAAACTCCATTTGACATGTACTTCAAGGGTGCATCATTGGATTTGTCCAAAAATGGCCAAGGCAAAAAGTCACTTTTCAACTGGACAGCTGAATTGGATCAGGGGCAAAATTGTCCAAATGTCAAAATAATTGGAATTTTTGAATGGGACTTTTTCCAACACCTCAGGAATGGCATTTTAAGTGTGTTTGAATATTCATTTCATGGCTAAGGCATGTAAATTGGATTTTGGCTTGGAAAGTGAAAGTGCTAAAAATGGACATTTTGCAAATACAAGGTGAAAATGAGATTTAAGCAACCAATGGACATGAAACAAGTTTCTACACATCACATATGTCATTTGGGGATTGCATGAGCTGTCAAAACAGCTGGCAATGAGCTGTACATGGAAATTACAAATTTGCCCTTGTTTACAAAATGACAATTTCCATTAACATTCCAAATTGTTAATTAAGTGGATTAAGGCATGATTAAGTGGACATATATAAACTAAAACCTCTCCTAATCCTAACAGAATTCACAATCTCCAAGAACCAGATCTGAAACTTCCACATTCTCTCAAAACCCTCAAGAACACCAACACTTTCAATCTCAAAATTCTTCATCATTTCTCAACCATTTTTCGTGATTTTTGTTGCATTGGATTCCCATCATCATCAACCTCAACTGTTTGGATAGTTTGGAGCATGTGGAAGGCTAAAACGCAGCTGTTGAAGAACTCATCATCCATGGCAAAGTGAAAATTCGTGTGACTGGAGCAGGATCAAGCTAAGGCAAGGCTTCCATTCACCTTCCTCATCACTCTTGCTCATCTGTTCGAAGGAGTTAACGCCCAAAGCCACGCGAATTAGCACTGCATTTCCAGGTTTGAGTGAAAATCGATCATCACCATTTGCTTGATATTGATATGCGTTTTAAAGTGCGTAGTATGTAGATCATCATGATAGCTTTAGTTTTGGAAATGATTGACCATAGGCTGAGAAATCGTGAAATGAAGTTAAGAACATAAACCCTAATTCGTTCGATTCTTGAGTTTTAGGAACTTTTAGGATGAATTGAATGGATATTTGGAATGTGCTTGAGAAGACGAGTTCAACGACTATATGCACGTCCATTTTAGTGAACTTTTGATGTTCTTCATAGTTTTGGAATTCTGGAAATGTTGTGTGATGAAGACGATGAACAAGGCTGTTTGATCCAAATTTTGGTTTGAAATTTTAAAAAAGCTGTTTACCGCCCGCGCCATGAAGAAATTACAAAACTGCCACTGTTATTTTAATTAACTTTGTTTAATTATTAGAAAATTGTAAAGACCTTAAAAAATGCATAAAAAATAGTAGGAAATTCCTAAAAATATGGCAATTTTTTCTATGATTTTGTTGACTTGTCTAGATGATTTTTGACCTATTGGTCAAAGTTGTGCATGGTAGGAAATAATATTGACCTAGGGTTTCTTTACACATATGCATTTTTGATACCTTGTACAAATTTGATCGTGAAATGTCCATATTGTAAAATAAATTTGTGCCAATTTTTGTGATGATTCCTGACTGGTTGATGTTCATTTATATGTAAATTTTGTGGATTTTTGATACCTGGCCTTTGAGTTATGATTTTTGGAACATAGGTGTGACAATTTGTGTCACACCTCTTGATGTCAACTTGTGGAATTTAATTGATTGACCTATACATGTTAGAATTGAAGGAAATTTTGCATGGTGAATTGTTGACATGTTAGGATGCTTGGTGAATTTTTGTAGAATTTTTCACTGCCTTTTCTAATTGATCATGATTTTTCATTTCTGGTGATTGAATTTGCAAGTCCATGTGACCTAGGTTGGTAGAATGATTGAGAAATGCTCATGTTGTATTGTAGGGCCATGAAATTTGATATGCATGAACTAGACACATGTTAGGACCTCCCTGTTTTGGTCTCATCCATTTCTTTATTGTTTTCATTGAGTTATGAATTTTTGAAGTGGATGTATGCATTGATGTTGTGAATTGGAGCCTATAATTGTATCTGTTTTTGTTGATTTTCATTGACATGGTTCCATTTGCCCAATTGAGCTCAAATTTGGTATGGTAGACCTTGATTAGGTTCTGTTTAGGTGTAATTAATTTGAGAATTTTTGGATGTGTCTTGGTATGGATTTGAATGCAGTACTTCTGTTTGTATGTTTGATGCTCCATTTGACTTAATGTGAATTGTTTTGAGCATAATATGAGCATAATGAATGATCTAAACATGAGACCAATGATGTTTGCTCTTGTTTGACTTTAATTTGAGATTGGTTTGTGAATGCCTTGCTGTTTAGGGATTTTTTCTTGCTTTGGACCCTAGGCTTGGCCTAGTGGTCTAGTTGCTAATATTTGCTTGATTTTTCAGGATCAAAGGCATAATGCACATGGAGAATGATCCAAATCAATTTTAAATGATGTGGTTTGATGTTTGTACACTAACATAACATTGTTTTGTAGGTGGTGAAGCTTAGGCTTAAGCTTTAAGCTTGCTTTGTTGTGCATTGCTTTGTATAGTTTGTCTGATTGAACTTGCTGTTTGGTTTTGTCTGTCTGAGTACTAACTGTGTTTGATTGTTTCCAGGTACTTTAGTTGCTCAGTTCCTTGTGAACTTTTGCTTTGCTTTGCTTAAGCAAATTGCATAGAGGTATAATTCTCTAACTTCATGTAGTCTGGAGACCCGGCTGTTACCGGGCCGGGCAAATAAATGTCTGAAGTCCTCCTTAAGAGGCAATGATTGTGGTTGTTTATTTTTAAGCCCAAGTAGGTGAAAGTCCTTTAAATAAGGCAATTGGTGGAAGGTAGGGGTATGCAGCCTACCCCCCACTATTCAGTTGAGTCTTCTCCTTGCTCCCATTACATGGTTGTAGCATTGAGATCAAAAGCCCAAGATCCTGTGCAGTGCACATTGTGTCTGAGTCATCGAGTATAGAAGGGTTCCCCTATTCTGGACCCATGCTCATTTGTCAGCTCTCCCTGGTTAGGGATAAGAGCTGTGAGGTCTGATCCTCACTTCATCCTTTCATCTGCTTCACCTTAGCCTCGTAATGGCAAGGTTAAGAGCAAAACCAGCCTGTACAGACGACTCGCTTCGGCGGTCAAACCCCATTGATTGAGCCTCTTGTTTGGTTATAGTGGGTGTTTTGTGATTATTTGATTGACATGTTTGTTTGAGATGCCTGTTCTCATTTGATATATGATGTATGCTTGTATGTTTTCTTCTTTCCTGGTTAGGATTAGATCGCACTGATGCAAGTAGGATAGAAAACCGAACTTAGGGTAAACGATGCATGACAACATTAGGCTCGAGTCTCAGCTCCCTAGTTGTGTATCTTTCCCCGGTTTCTGGTTAGCAATTTAGTCCCTTTCAGGGGAACTACATCGCCCTGATCCTCGTTCCAGACGAGGTATGTAGGCAGGGGGTCGTGCGAGACCTCTCCGGGCAACCTTTTTCTTTTTTGCGTGTGTTTACTTGTTATCTGTGTGCTTTGGTTCGGATGCCGACGTAAGCCCAGTGATTGGCTGTCGGGCTCCACGTTTACCCTTTTGATTGTGTTTTGGTTCGGATGCCGACGTAAGCCCAGTGATTGGCAGTCGGGCTCCACGTTTGCCCTTTCGAGTGTGTTTTGGTTCGGATGCTGACGTAATTCCATCCAGTGGTTGTCGGGCTCCATGTTTGCCACCCTTGCTTGTTTGTATGTTTTGTGTTGTTTGGCGTGCGTAAGCCGAACTACAGTGGCTCTGATTCTTGTTCCAGACAAGATATGTAGGCATAAGGTGCGATACCTTATCGAGCTCGTTCCTCCTAACCCCACCTGCGTTCCCCGTGTGTGTGTGATGTTTAGCAACCTTTTCTTTATTCTAGGACGTGGATCCCGTCGAGTACGACGGACGTGAGGGGTGCTAATACCTTCCCCTCGCGTAACCGACTCCCGAACCTTTTCTCTCTGGTCGCGAGACCATGTCTTTCCAGGTTTCTCTGAGCGTTTCCTTTCCCTATCTTGGGATAAATAACGTTTAGTGGCGGCTCTGTGTGTTTTTATTTTTAGGCTCGCCGGTTGATTTTTCGCAGGATGCGACACATCCCTGGACCATATTAACAGCTGCTTTCCCATGCTCGGGCAATGGGTTCTTCTTAACATTCGTACCTACGTCCTCAAAAAACAATATACCACTTCTCATAAGGTCTTGCACTTTGGTCTTCAACGGGTAACAGTTCTCCACATCATGTCTGGGAGCACCAGAATGATATACACAATGTAGCTCGGGCTTATACCACCACTGAGGATTGGTTGGTACAGCGGGAGGGTCACACGGAGTTATCAGCTTTCTATCGATCAAAGAAGGATAGAGCTCAACATATGTCATCGGAATTGGGTCAAAAGTTACCCTCTTCCTCTCGTAGTTGCTGTTGCTAGTGTTATTATTATTTTGAGGCTGGTAGGCCTGTTGTTGCTGACGATGTTGTTGTTGTTGTTGATGATGAACTTCTCTAAAGGCAAGTGCTATATGAGCCATCTGGTGTTGGTTGACGGCAAGACACACATCCTTCCTCCTTATAGAGGGCCTTCTTTTGGTTTGAGAGGACACAACATGTGTCTCTCCCTCCTTCTTCTTAGCAGAGCCCCCATACCTCTTTGCTGAGGAACCATCATCCCTAGACAAACGTCCTTCACGGACCCCTTCCTCCAATCTCATTCCCATATTCACCATTTTGGTGAAGTCTGAGGGAGCACTGGCAATCATTCTTTCATAATAGAAAGAGCTCAAAGTCTTCAAGAAGATCTTTGTCATCTCCTTCTCTTCCAGGGGTGGCACTATCTGAGCTGCCAGTTCTCGTCGTCTCTGGGCGTACTCCTTGAAGGTCTCCTTTTCCTTCTGCGACATTGCCCTCAGTTGGTCCCTGTCTGGAGCCATATCCACATTGTATTTATATTGCTTAACGAAGGCCTCGCCTAGATCGTTGAAAGAGCGGATGCTTGCATTCTCCATCCCCATATACCACCGGAGCGCAGCACCTGTCAGGCTATCCTGAAAGTAGTGGATAAGAAGTTGGTTGTTATCGGTCTGTGTTGACATCTTGAGAGCATACATCACAAGATGGTTGAGTGGGCATGTATTTCCCGTGTACTTATCAAAGTCAGGCACTTTGAATTTAACAGGGATCTTCACGTTGGGCACTAGGCACAACTCAGCAACACTTTTACCAAAGAGGTCTTTCCCCCTCAAAGTCTTCAGTTCCTTGCGCAACTCAAGGAATTGGTCTTTCATTTCATCCATCTTTTCATAAACATTCGGGCCCTCAGATGGCTCAGAATGATAGATGATGTCTTCAACACGGGGTAAGGTGTGTACAACAGGAGGTGGCACAGATAGGACTGGGCTAGATGCCGGCAAAGAAGCGAGAGTAGGAGCAAAATCCTCTGGCACAAACTTAGCAGGCATTCCCCAAGGGAACACGGCTGGCGTAGACGGAGCAAAGTGGGTTGTTGCAGCAGGCATCATTGAAGTCGCTATCTCGGATATAACAGTCCTCGCGGGAGGAGTTGCAGGAGTTGGTGAAGCTTGGCTCTAGGCAGCTAGAACTGACTCCATCATGGCAGTCAGCCTAGTGATCTCTTCCTTCAATTCCCGGTTCTCTTTCTTTAAATGCTCCATTATCCTCGGATGATTGGCTCTGGTATTATACCGGTACGTCAGCTTGTCTTAAAAATAAATGAAGAGCAAAGAGTTAGACCACTGATCAAGAGCTCAGAATAAAACCTGCTTATGCATATGATGCATGCAATGTTTGTGCATATGATTGTTTTTAATAGAGGAAATTTATAGAGATCTATTTGCAAATGTTTGAAAATATTAATCTTTTAAGACATATATGGAATACTCATAGCAATAATATTTGGAAATTTTCTACACCAATGAAGTAGTACAGTTTTGGTAACCAAATACAATACAAGATAAAAGGAGAATAAACATCCTATGGAGCCCTATAAATAATCATCCAAAGCCTTCCAGATCGGAAGATAATCTGCACGAAGTCTCTTCACCTCTCTCTCATAAGCTGCTTCCATATCGGTCTTCTCCTTAGCAAGCTGATCATACTTCCTCTTCCAAAACCTAGATGAGTGAGGAAGAAGAGAAGTAACCACATCATCAGGCTTATCAATAACCTGATGCTCTAGAAATTCTATCATTGCATCCTTATCTTTGAGCTGCTGAATAAGTTCCTCTCGCTCACGAACCCAAGCACGCGACCGGTCTTCATCTCTCAACTCCTCTACTCCTTGGTTAGGGAGGGTTGAAGGCCCAACCATAACCATAGGGGTAGGTCTTGGATACTCGTATGGCATGCGGTACTCAAGAGCTCTCTTCCTCACCCAAGCGGTGTAGGGTTCCAAAGCAATACAATTCTTCGGACCAAGTTCTTTCCTTCCATTCCTATGAACCTTGCGCCAGGCGCGGACCATCCTGCCCTTCAAGTTCTGGGGACCTTTACCCTCTTGAAAGAATAAGCCTTCCAATAAAACGTTGTTAGATTTATCCTTTAAGGGGAACCCAAGCTGACGGCGAGCCAAAACAGGGTTGTAATTAATTCCACCATATGTACCAAGAAGAGGTACATTAGAGAACTCACCAATAGAGTCAATAATCTGAACGCCATCATAAACACGGTTGTACCAAAAGATATCATCATTAGTGAGAGGCATAAGTCTCGCAGACCACCGTAGACATCCCTTGTTCTCCATGAAGGCGAGCGTCTGAGGCAAGTGCGAAATAAACCACTTGTACAACAGAGGCAAACATCACACAATAGAACCACCACCTTTTGCATTCCTCATATGCAAAGAGAAATAAGTGTCACCCAACAGAGTCAGAACGGGATTAAGAGTAGAAAAAATCCTAATAGCATTCACATCCACAAAATTGTCGATGTTGGGGAATAACACTAGCCCATAGATGAGAAGTACAAATATGGCTTCAAAGGTGTCCTCACTCATGGCCTTCCCAAACAAAGTAGCTTGGGCAATGAGAAAATTAGATAGGAGACCTTGAATTCCACCTTTGGTAGTCATATGAGCAACAATGTAAGATACATCTATGTGAAGCAGGTCAGCAATCTCTTGGGAAGAAGGAACCCTCTCCAAACCGCTGAACGGCAACTGATCCAAGATAGGTATACCCACATGATAGGCATACTCCTCAAGTGTAGGCAAGAGCTGGAAATCCGGAAAAGTGAAGCAACGATACAGAGGATCGTAGAACTGCACCAACACACTCATCAGACCTTCATCCACCTTGGTAGAAAGAATAGACAGGAGCTTCCCATGGCGAGCTTTGAACTCCAAAGGCTCTAATACATAAGATGTCAAACTCCTTAACTCTTTCAAGTCGGGTTGTCTGAAACTGTACTTCTTCGTATTCCTTCTTTGCTTATCCATGTCTAAAAATTTGCAAATAGACCTCTTAAGTTCCTTGAAAACTTTTATTGTTGATGGTATGGATGCGAATGAGTGCATGAATGCATGGATGCAACAATCACACTCAAGGATCAAGCAAGTCACACCACACAAAGGTCACGGGATGGCTCACGTCATTGTCAATATCAATCATCCATTTTGGTGGATTATGGTTTACACCTTATCAACACCCAAGTTCCATTGATATTGAGAATGTACGAGAACATATCAACCGTGAATCAAGGGTTTGTTGTAAGTCACGAGAATGGAGTCTCAGTTAAGAACCACCCAAAGGGAGTCTACTATGGTTAAACCTGACAATCATGTTCTAAAAAGGTCCCCATAGTCATAATCTCATCTTTCGGATATTATCGGATAAAACGACTACTCGTATTCCAAAAATATTCTCAAGAGGGACTCTTATGAGTGTAGTATCGCGTAACAATCGTATCAAATCTTACACTTGAACGGCCTTCGCACTACATCCTAAAATAGGCCAAGATGGGCTAGGTATCTAAGGTCCTTGGCTTCTAAGGTTTATAATGGAAAGAGTAATGCCTAACCACGACTACTCGTGTGACATTATTGATCCCAACAAGACCTCCACTAAGTGAATGGGCTTGCAAGTTAACTTGCTAAGGAATAACTCCACACAGGTCAACAAGACTATGCCATTCTCCTATCATAAGTGCACTCGAGTTCGGGTATAGAACTCATCTCACAAGAGACCACCAATCACACGAGCAATTAGTATGTCAAACAATTCATATATTACAAACAATATAGTCATCCCAAATTGGCACAAAAAATATGTCACCAACAAATATAAATATACAACACATACAAGCAAAAAGTAGGCTAAACCCACTAGGAGTTGTTCCCCAGCAGAGTCGCCACTTTTCTATAGCGGGGTATTCGTTACCTTATGGTTTATTGACTAAACCAAAAGTAAACATACAATTCGAGTCGCCACCGCACTTTTATTTGTCCAAAGGAAAGGCTAAAAAGCGAACAAAAGCCAAGTAAGAAGTTTTATCAAATCAAAAACTAATAAAAATGTCAGAGATCTAGGTAAGGGGGTTGGTTATGAAATGGAAAGTTTTTGCGCACCCAAGACATCCTTAGTACTCTAAGGGAACCTCTTTTTGCAAATGTGTTGTAGGTTGGTATTTGTGAAAATATGTGCAAAAGATTGGGGGGATGAGAAGAGAATGAATTATATTCACAATTTTTGTTGTTTGAATGGATGAACCCATTGCCTACGTACCATCACAAAGGTAGGATCAAAACCTCGTAGTTCGGGGTAAAAATCTCAAAAGATTGGTGAGTTGATTTGATCAAAAGCCTTAAGGTCTTTTGTTATCAAAGGGAGAAAACTCAACCTAAACCAACAATCCACCATGTGAGGAAGGCTTCAACATACTAGCGAGGGGTTAACCCTATAATAAGTATAGAAGACTTATAATCCAATCACTAAGGATGAGGTGAGATTTACATCAACCACTATGATAACTCAAACCTATGGCTAATGTTTATGAAAAGTTTTTAAAAGGGTGGCCATTGGAACAACAAAATCAACTTGAAGTGAGTTATATTTACAAGTTAGGTTTATTTACAAAATGAAGTCAAAGTTGGATTAAGATTTATTCACAATGAGTATTGATGAAAAGATTTTGAAAAGTCAAAGGCATAAGGCCTAGGTTTCTAATTTGAAAACAATGTCAAAGTTTAGAAAGAAAATATTTTTGGCTTGGGTTAGAGTGGGGAGAAGAAGAGAAGGGCTAGTCCTAAAGCATACAAAGATAAGAGAGAAGATAAAACCCTTGGAGTTCCTTTTCTTGAAATCATAGAGATGATTCAAGATGCTCCTTTCCTTTGGACTTAGCAAGCACTCAAGCAATCAAACAAATATATATTCAAGCATCTAGGATCTCCATTTGGCTTGTCTCTCTTAAATTGGTTACTCATGACAATGGTCCTCCTTACTATCTCAAGATGGAAATCCTATCACACAAGAGCAAACATCAAAAAGTTCACAACACAATAAGAGGAATGGACAAAGAATGAGTTTGGAAAGGAAGTCTTTTGAAGTCAACTTTGAGATTTAGCATTCTAAAGGCATGAGGCCTAGTTGCTCTTCAACAAATTTAGAATTCTAAAGGCATGAGGCCTAGTTGCTCTTGAACTCCTTTAAGCATGGGTATGTCCTAATTCTAAGTCCTTTCTCATTTTTTTTGCATTGGGTTCACACAAAACAAAATCAAAACCAACACAAAACAACAATATATTTATATACAATAATTAGCTCAAATGAGCAAAAGGAAAATGGCATAAACATAAAATATGTGCTCAAGTGAGCAAAATGAAAAGCAATGTGAATAAATGAGGAAGAAGTAAATTGCATTAAAGTAAATTACAAGAACTTAAATGCTCAAATTAAAGTTAGTAATTAGTATGGTTATATTAGTTTGTCATAAGACAATTTAGCGCCATGTTAAGCAATCGTAAGTGGACTAATGTAGTAGTCACACCTATCTGAGGCCGGTCAATAAAACTATAGGCAAATAAACACAAGTTAGAGATCATGACTAGTAAGCCAAGCTCCTAAAACTTGCCATGCCAAAAGAAAAGAGGAAAGACCTTGTATGGACTTTAGGTTTTTTGCTTGACCAAGAAGCAACCTATCTTGGACACAAAGCATCTCACTTGATCTTGGATCAAGTTGAGTTTGATTTGGATCAAAGAAGGTTAAACCTCTCATTTGTCAAGACTAACCATAAGACATTAACTCATTGGCCAAAAATAAAAGTAAATGGAATGAAGATGAAATGGATGGAAAGAGAAATAAAGTATCAAACACAAATGATCAAATGTGAATCAAATCATCATCAATCAATGTCAAACAAAAGAGAAATGAAGATCACAAGTCAACAAGTCAAACATATTTTTTTGGTATTTTTGAATTAAAAATAAATGCAAAAATAAAATGGACAAAATATGGTCAAACCTCAAATTTAATTCAAATCAACTTCAACAAGTTCAATTAAATTCTCATAGGTCTAACATGGTCAAACAAGCTTTGACAAAAAATTTCAATAATTTTTGAAATCAGAAACAATTTAAAAACAATTAAAAACAATAAAAAATAACACAATATGAATTAAAATCACAAATAAATCTCAAATCAATTAAGAAATTGATGAGACTATTTTTCATTGACTTATCATGATCCATATGTGTTAAGAAAATATTTTTGGGTTTTTCAAATATCAGAAAGTATTTTAAAAAGAATTAATACTATTAAAAACCAAATAATTCACAAAATATATTAAATGAAGTCACAAAAATAATTAAAAATCAAAATATGAAACTAGATTTTTCAAGAATTTTTTTGGCATTGGTCTCATATTTTTGTGACTTCAAATAAAATATTTATGAATTTTTGAAAATAAAAGGAATTAAATGAAATTAAAACAAAAATAAGAAAATCAGGAAAATCCAGCTCCCTCTGATTATCTCATTAATTGACGTGGCAATGATCATGTGGCTCTGAGGCGCGGATCCACGAAAGACCAAAGTCAAGCGCGCTACACATAGATTTAAAACAAGTCATAACATTGGAAGGCTGAGATTAAAACGTTTGAGCATCATCCAAGGGCCCTGAAGCTCCCACGTCGGGATGGTGGTGGAAACCACCATCTTCTCCGGCGATCTAACTAGATCCAGCCACCACGTGCAGGAAATCAAACCTCAATGAAAGTGAAAAAGGAAGGTATCAAAATGAAGCTGAGGTGATGTACATCACCCCTGTAACCATGGATTCTCCTCAAAGTTCTTATTTAGAGAGAAACATGAGCTTGAAGATCATGGTACATGAACTGAAATGACACGATTTGCAAAATTAAGACCACCACTGGCCTGCCTCATGCATGAGGGCTTCAGAAAACAACACAAACCAAAGAGGTTCACATTATATAGCAAGATCTAGATCAAGAAAGTTTGGTGATATACCTCTGAAACAGAGCTCCAAACAACATGAATTGTCCAAGCTCTTGATCCAATTTTGATCTGGAAGTGTGATGGTGATGCAAGGTTAAGGAATTGAGTTGTAAAGATCAACTAATGATGTTGAAATTCAAGCTTGAAAATGAAATAGAAAACTGAAAATTCCTTTAGTGAGGGTTTGGTTTTCAATTCAGTAGCATTTCATATTTCCTTGTGGTTACCATTTGAATGAGAATGAGCTTCTATCTATAGTCGGAATGGATGCAAGGCAATGTTTGGCTCGTGTGCATGAAATTTGGATCCTCCATGCATGGGCCTGTACAGGTGCATGTGAGGCCCAAGAATGAATGGAAATCCATGCTGAACACATATGGAAGTGAATTTGACGTGCAATTGGCTTGGCATTTGCTTGCACATGAAGTTATAATGTGAATTGCAAAAATGAACATAAACATTAAGCTCTTCGAAACTCACTCATGGAAAGTTAAAAAAATTAATGTGAGTAATGGTTGAAAGCCCTTGAAATAAGGAACAAAAGTCATGTTGGGCAAAAATTCATTTGGCAATTGGAAATTTATGAAAACTAGCTGTTAAAGTTTAGGTACAAAACATGTCTAGGTTCTCCTTTGAAAATTTTGCCAAAAACAAGCATCTTCAAGCCCTTCTGTTTTAATGATGCAAGCCTCAAACAGAAAAACCTTCAACATAAAAGTTGTAGATCTTTTCAATATGATAAATTAGACTTACATTTTGCATCATTTGGATTTTTCATGAGAAATTTATGGGTACTTGAAGTTGGGAATTTTTCAAATTCAATGACTTAGGTCCAAAGTGACCTATAATGTTTTGTATTATCACATGTGTTTATTTTAGGATTATGAAATTTTGTCCAAAATAACATTTGAAGTATACATCTTAATATTTCCAATTCAATTGGTATCACCTCAAAATCATAAAAATTAAGGAAGTTATGTCCTTGGTAAGTTGACCCGAAATTAGGGTTTCAGTCAAAATGACCTATAATGTTTTGAAATGAATGATGACCTTCCATGTTTCAAATAGATTTTTGATGAACATGAAAGTTGTTAATATGATTCTTAAGAACATGTTTTCTCTTGGGTTCATCTTCATTTGACAAACGTATCACAAGTTGTGTCTCAGTGATCCTCAGTCTAGTCAGATGACTTGACTATCAACTTCTCAAGGCCAAACTTCCAATCTTGATGAATGAATGATTGAGGATCATCAAATAAGATCATATATGAATAAAATTATGAATGAAAGAACTTCCCTTGATTGTATTTGATCATAGGTTGAGGTTGCTTCATGAGCAAGGCACAGTCAAAGCACATTTGAATTAGGGTTTCCTTGGGAAACAAACCTCAAGCCCTTTGGGTTATCTTGATCAAATTGGAAAATTGAGATACTTGGGAGACATATATGATGATTAGGAACTTCGTGGACCATTATCATGCTTGTTCTCATCTTCATCTAGCTACTTCATTGAGCTTAGGAGCCTCCTAGGACCATTAGAGCACATGATCACTTGAGCTTCAAAATAAAGAGTTAGTGACATATTTTTATGCTTTTGGGTAGTAAACAAAATAAGAAAAGTAATAATATACAATAAAATCATTCTTGGTGGTCTCAAACCACTCACACAAGTCCCAACCCTAGGGTATAGGAGCCACACATGCTATGATCCTTGAGGCACTGCATTAAGCAAATGATATGATGCCATGAGGGATCTTAGGATCAAAATTAGGGTCTTACAGTATTCTCATAGCGGGTCAATCCAGTATAAATATTACTCTTAATATTCATACCTATATTTAATACTTGATAACTCCTTATCCATGATCCATGAGACGTGATCATCAGTCTATATACATAATAGTCTTAATGCTTTAATCTTATGCCACTTCACAATAAAGCTCGACTACGGATACTTTAAGAATAGTGTCCTTATGTTTAATGTGATCTCATGATTAAGTCACACTTGATACATTAAACGGACTATCTATTCTAGGGACTTTATTAGACAAACATAATAAAGAAAAAGCCTTTTATTATTAATAAATAATTCGATACAAGTACCAAAAGTATTGGCCTCTAGGGCTTACACCAACAATCACATGTTCATAAAAGTTGAATTAGCCCCCACTCTAAACATCAAAGTTGAAGTAGACATCTTGAATTTGATTGTGCAACTTGGAAATATTTCATCTCATACAAATTGAGAAAGTTATGGCCTTGGGAAGTTGACTTTCAAATTATGGTTTAGACAAAATGACCTATAATGTTTCAACATAGAAAATGATTTTCCAAGTAAAACTAGCTGTAGGTCTCAACATGAAAGTTGTTTGTAATGTCATTTAGAGTAAGTTTTCTCTTGGAATCATTTTCATATGGTGAAAATTGTAGGAGATAGGGTCTAGGGAGACCCAGTTTTGATCAGATGAATTCATCTGGCCAACCACCATCAACCAACTTGCCAATCTTCAATTATCTTGACTTTATAGGCTCATGATAGATCATATATGCATAAGATGATGATTTTTAAAGTGTCCCTTGAAAAATTTGATCAATTGGTGAGATAGCTTGTTGGAGAAGTTACTTAAGATACCCAGTCAAACTATGGTTTCCAAGGCAAATCACCCTCAAACTCTTGAAGAAAACTTGATCAATATAACATGTAGGAATCATTAGGACTCATATATGATACCCATAACCATTATTGAATCAGTCCATGATTGTACTCTTTATCATGAGGGTCTCAAACCCTAGATATGAACTTGATAGATCAATGGAGATCATGTTCTACCTACAAAAGAGTTAGGCAAATGCAAAGACATATTTTTTGTATTTTGGTTAGTAAAATGATAATATACAAGTATGATACAATCACATAGTGCTTGGTGATCTCTCCCAAAACAAACCCAATTAAAGATGGGTAAGGAGGATGTCAAGATATGATCCCAATGCTAATGCTTAAGATGAAATTGCATGAGGGATCTTAGGGTCAAAATTGGGGTCTTACAGCTGCCCCTATTTAAGGACATTCTAACTGAGGAGGCGAAGGTTAAAATCTTCATGTCGACTCAGTAGAATGGGCTTAAATAACAACATATAGAAACAAATTATGGTCCCTAAGAGACCTCATTATGCATATGGTATGAATGCAAAAGTAAATTCTTTGTGGGGAAATATTGCCACAAAGGAAAAGAAATCAGAGAGACCGAAAGTCCGCAGGAGTAAAATGCATTCTGTAAGGAAAACTTACTGGGGAGACTGAGACTCTGGGGGATAAAAGAGTTACGCACAGGCCAGACTGCGGCTTAAAACTACTGGGGGACTCGAGGAATTCCATACAAACATGGAAGGAACTTAGTCGGGGAACTAACAACGTCTGTAGGGGGTACGAGTAAGTCAGGATAAAACTGAAATACTTGAATCATGCAGGAAAAGCGATTTCACTAAGGAAATGCGCACTCAACTCGACTGGGGAGAAATAAGCTTCAACACAGGAGGAGCAGAAATCTATTATCTATTACCTATTACTGGGTAATGAGATAATAAAAATCTGACAGAGAGGACATTCGTCATCGGTTAGGATGAACATATCAAGGATGACTCGCTGGGAACCAAACAGAAAGGAGTATTCATTACCGGTTACTGGGTAAAAATAGCCTTGCTGGGGAAACTGCAGAAAATATGATTTATAACTACCAGTTACTGGGTAGAAGACCAAAGGTGAGAGTATCCGTCATCGGTTAAGATGACCATATCAAGGATAAACTCAACAGGGAAGAAAATCCGTCATCGGTTAAGATGAACATATCAAGGATAGACTTGCCTGGGATTGTCAAGGAGGATGCCCGTCATCGGTTAAGATGAACATATCAAGGATAAACCAACTGATCAAAAAGTAGGAATTACATCTATCGAATGCTGGATAGAATACCGATCAAAGAGAAAATCCGTCACCGGTTAAGATGAACATATCAAGGATAGACTCTGTGAGGAGATAAAATAGGAATTACATCTATCAGTTACTGGATAGAATACCAAGAGAGAGAATCCGTCACTGGTTAAAGTGAACATATCAAGGATCAACTCTGCAGGGGACCAAAAGCAGGATTTACAACTACCGGCTACTGGGTAGAAGACCGTAAAGAGAAGGAAACCCGTCATCGGTTAGGATGAACATATCAAGGATTAACTCTCTGGGAAACAAAGATAGGGATTACAACTACCTTTTTACTGGGTAGAATACCGAAAAGAGAATATTCGTCATCGGTTAGGATGAACATATCAAGGATAGACTCGAGCAGGAGAGAGAAAGATATCTGTCACCGGTTAGGGTGAACATATCAAGGATATACTTCCCAGGGAATTAGATCCACTAGGGACTCTACTGTTGGGAAAACCAGGGTACTTTTGTTGGGTATTGGGAAAGAAGTAACAAACTGCAAACTAAGAAGAATATTATCAGTTGCTGGGCAATAGACTCTTAGGGGACTCAAATTATCTATCTAGGTAGGAGCTAGAAAGAAATAGTCAAACAAGACTCAACCCAATGAGAACATAACTCAAGGGGAGTGGTTCCATCCGGATAAACAACTGGGGAGGAAACTGAAGTAATAATCATCCACGAGGAAATAACTTAGTGGGGAAAAGGAGAAAGGTTAAAGTCTTTCTACCTAAGGGGCCGACACTCTACAATTGTGGGAGGATAGACACCGAAATTTGTATGGGGATCAAGTACCGCCATACAGGGAATGAGAATCTCAAACCAACTATTTAATCAGATGTGCGAATATGAAAATATGAAATTATATGAATGTATATGTATATGATGATTATCCTGACAAGGACGACCACAAAGGATACGAAGGTGTCGCAATGAAATTGAATCATCGGTATAATCCTCGGTCAATCCATAAAATATGGAGACAACTGCTGGAGAACAGAGAGATCAACAATCCAAAACGGCTCAACCCTAACTAGGGAAGGAGGAGATCTGTTGAGGAAAGAGAAAATATCACCGATCCTGTGGGGAATTTTAGGTCAACACCATAAAAATGGGAGACAACCCTATAGAGAAAACAACCTACTCAGGACCCAGGAGAAAACTTTGACTAGGGAGCAAGTCAACTGGAGATTGGCGAGGAAACCAATGCGATCTACTGAGGAGATTAGCCACTTCTCATCTGACGAAGACCAATACTATTGAAGAAGCACAAACTTCGCTGGGGAAGGCAGGAACTCTGGCAAGGGAAAACAAGTCGAAGGGCACCTGAATCAAACAACTTAGTTGGGGAACGGAACGAAGCTCCAATGGGAAATCAAAAATTCCGCTGAGGAACTGAATCAACACAGTCGTCTAGGGATACCCGAAGGGTTAACTACTTGGGGAACCTCTGATGTTTCTCACTCAAGGACTTGTTATCCATCGGAATGCTGTTGATATTACTTTTAATTGCTTTGGAAAATTCTTGCTTTATATGTTTTTAAGAAAAGAGATTTTGATTAAAATTTTCAAAAAATGATCATAATAAAATTTAAACTATTGGCTGAAATAAATAAGAGTCAAAACAATTGGATAAAAGCTCAACTTTATTTGATAGAATGGTAGTCTGTAAATGACAAGACTCCATAGATTTTTACAAAGCTGAAAATGGTAATTTACATGGAAAAGGGTTACATTGAATACAAATGATCCTTAATCCTTCTACCAACTCTTGATATCCAGTGTGCTCTTGACCGATGTCGGGGTAATGAATTGATGTTAACCCTTGTGCTCAATGAAGTTTTCAAAACACTGAAGATCAGCAGAATGCATTTACTTGCCATAATCCCTAATTTTTGCATAAGTTACCCCAAGGTGGGGTACTCAACTTATCGGAAAATTCTTTCTGTTTTATGTCTCTAATTTTTGCCTGGATCTCCCTTTCGGGTTTTCAATCCACCGAAACGCTCATTTTTGCCTAAGCCGCCCTTTTGGGTTTTCAACTTAGCGAGCTAGTTTTTTTATTTTTTAGGCGAAGTATTTCTTGACTGCATCTGCATTCACAGGACGAGTGAACTCTTCACCATCCATAGTTGTAAGAATCAATGCACCGCCTAAAAAGGCTCTCTTAACAACATATGTGCCTTCATAATTAGGAGTCCATTTTCCCCTAGAATCTGGTTTGAACGATGAAATCTTATTGAGCACAAGGTCACCTTCTCTGAAAACACGAGGTCTGACCTTCTTATTAAAAGCTTTCTTCATCCTTTGCTGATATAAATGACCATGACACATGGCAGTTAACCTCTTCTCTTCAATCAAATTCAACTGGTCGAACATGGTCTGACACCATTCAGCCTCAGTCAACTTGGCTTCCATAAGCACACGCAATGAAGGGATCTCAACCTCTACGGGGAGCACTACTTCCATACCATACACAAGAGAGAAAGGGGTTGCTCCGGTTGAAGTGCGGATGGATGTACGATACCCATGCAAAGCAAATGGGAGCATCTCATGCCAATCCTTGTACGTGACAACCATCTTCTGAATAATCTTCTTAATGTTCTTGTTTGCAGCTTCAACAACCCCATTCATCTTAGGTCTGTAGAGAGAAGAATTATGGTGTGCAATCTTGAAGTCTTTGCAAAGAGCTTCCACCATATTGTTATTCAAGTTTGATCCATTATTAGTAATGATCTTACTTGGCACACCATAACGCCATATAATCTGATTCTTGATAAACCTTACAACAACTTGCTTGGTTACATTTTCATACGATGCCGCTTCAACCCATTTGGTGAAGTAGTCAATTGCCACCAAAATGAAACGATGTCCATTCGAAGCTTTGGGCTTAATCATCCCAATCATATAAATTCCCCACATAGAGAAGGGCCATGAGGAAGAGATAACATTCAATATTGTCGGAGGAACATCAATCTTATCAGCATAAATTTGACACTTGTGGCACTTCTTCACAAATTTGCAACAGTCAGATTCCATTATCAGCCAATAGTAACTTGCTCGCAACATTTTCTTTGCCATTGCATGTCCATTGGAGTGAGTACCAAAGGAACCTTCATGCACTTCAATCATCAACAAGTCTGCTTCGTGTCTATCCACGCATTTGAGCAAAACCATGTCGAAGTTTCTCTTGTATAATATATCACCATTTACGTAGAAATTGTCGGCTAATCTTCTCAAAGTCTTCTTATCTTTCAAAGATGCCCTAGGCGGGTAAATATGACTTTGGAGGAAACATTTGATGTCGTAATACCACGAATTCTCGTCTTTAATCTCTTCAACAACAAACACATGAGTTGGCCTATCAAGACGCATCACAGTCAAATTAGGAACTTCATTCCAATATTTTACTACAATCATTGATGCCAACATTGCAAGAGCATCTGCCATCCGGTTTTCATCTCGAGGGATATGATGAAACTCAACCTTTGTAAAGAAAGTTGAAATCCTCCTCGCATAATCTCTATATGATATTAAACCGGGTTGATTTGTCTCCCAATCACCTTTGATTTGATTCACAACCAAAGTCGAATCACCGAAGACATCCAAATACTTGATTCTGAGATTCATGGCCTCTTCAAGCCCCATAATGCAAGCTTCATATTCTGCCATGTTGTTTGTACACTTGAAAGTAAATCTAGCTGTAAATGGTAGATGCGTGCCTTGAGGAGTAATAATCACTACCCCAATGCCATTTCCATATTGATTAACAACTCCATCAAATACCATGCCCCAACGGGAACCAGGTTCTAGCCCTTCTTCAAGAAATGGTTCATCATAATCTTTCATTTTTAAGTACAAAATCTCTTCATCAGGAAAGTCATACTGCATTGACTGATAATCTTCAATTGGTTGGCGAGCCAAATGGTCAGCCAAGATACTACCCTTGATTGCATTCTGAGATTGGTATTCGATATCATACTCTGACAACAACATCTGCCAACGGGAAATTCTCCCAGTTAAAGCAGGCTTCTCAAATATATACTTGATTGGATCCATTTTGGATATCAACCAAGTGGTATGATTCAACATATACTGACGCAGACGCTTAGCAGCCCAAGCCAATGTGCAACAAGTCTTCTCAAGCATAGAATACCGAGTCTCACAGTCGGTGAACTTCTTACTAAGGTAGTAAATTGCAAATTATTTCTTTCCAGTCTCATATTGCTGACCAAGAACACAACCCATACTCTCATCAAGCACAGTCAGATACATGATCAACGGTCTTCCTTCAACAGGTGGAGACAAAATCGGAGGCTCAAGCAGATATTCCTTGATACTGTCAAAAGCTTTCTGGAAATCTTCGGTCCAATCACAAGACTGATCTTTCCGAAGAAACTTGAATATAGGCGCACATGTGGCAATCATGTGTGAAATGAATCTGGAAATATAATTCAAGAGGCCGAGAAAACCTCTGACTTGCTTCTCAGTTTTGGGCACATGCATCTCTTGTATTGCTTTGACCTTGGCAGGATCAACTTCAATACCCTTCTCGCTGACAATAAAGCCCAACAAATTACCAGAACGAACACCAAAAGTACACTTATTGGGACTCAAGCGGAGTTTATACTTCCTCAAACGTTGGAATAGCTTCAAAAAATGCTCAACATGTTCCTCTTCATCAATTGATTTAGCAATCATGTCATCGACATAAATTTCAATCTCTTTATGCATCATATCATGAAAAAGAGTAATCATTACTCTCTGGTAAGTTGCGCCAACATTCTTTAAACCGAAAGGCATCACTCTATAACAGAATGTTCCTCAAGGTGTAATGAATGCGGTCTTCTCCATATCTTCGGGTGCCATCTTGATTCGATTATATCCAGAAAATCCATCCATAAACGAAAAGACTTTGAACTTAGCAGTATTATCTACCAACATATCAATGTACAGGCACAATATTGGCCACCAATTGCGGATACTCAGCGGTTACAAGGAAACCAGCATCAATCTTCTTCTGCACTTCCTCTTTGATCTTTATAGCCATATCAGGATGTGTTCTTCTTAACTTCTGCTTGACTGGCGGGCATTCTGGCTTCAACGACAATCTATGCTCCACAATCTCAGAATCCAAACCAGGCATGTCTTGATAGGATCAAGCAAACACATCTAAATATTCTCTAAGAAGATCAATCAACCCCTTCTTGACATCTGAACACAATCGAGACCCAATCTTAACTTCCTTCACATCATCTTCGGAACCCAAATTGACTAACTCGACTTGCTCTTCGAACGGATGAATGGTATTTTCATCTTGCTCAAGAAGACGAGATAATTCATCACTCACTTCTACATCACTTTCCTCCTCGGCCTCAAACACAGGGAATTCAAAATTTGGAGAAGGAGAAGGATCATTGTATTCAATGGGGTTAGGAACCAACCTGCATAATGATTTGATATTTTGATTTTAGAGAAGTGAAATTTGTGACCAAATATTATGCAGATGGACAATTATATTATTTATTTATATTTTTTGTGATTACCATTTTTCAGAATAAAGCAAAAAGTAAAAACAAACATCATAGATGTGGATGAATAAAATTAATTTTATTGATGATCAATTTTGAAAATTCCCAAACAATGTTCACTTCTCCCTTAGGCATAGGAGAAGGATTTAAAAACATATAAAAGCAATTACTTAGATCGATGCAAAATAACAGGAATATCAACAGCAATCCAATTGTTGCAAGCGTTTCCATGCGTCCCAAAATTGGTGCAGTCTTCCTCTTCGTCATCCTCTAGCACAACAGCTAAGTGTTGTTCATTGCCATGAATGAACCCTCCCCTATGGAAGTTGAGTTGCATATCTTCAGATCTAGCAGTTGATGAGCCTTTCTGGAACCCTAAACCGGTTCTGCCTTTGTTTTCGGAGACCTCTACCATGCATCCCCACTGATCAACAGTACCTTCTTCAACAATCTTCTGAGCATCTTTCAATGAGGACATAGGTGCCCCAACCCTCTTCTCAGCAGCAATAGATAAGGCTTAGAAAGGAGTTCCAACCTCATCCTCAGCTTCCACATAAGAGAAATATGACAAATGGCTAACCAACAACGCCTTCTCTCCCGCAACAATCACTAGCTTGCCATTCTTGACAAATTTCAATTTCTGGTGCAGAGTGGAAGTAACAACTCCCGCTTCATGAATCCATTGCCTTCCCAGTAAGAAACTGTAGGCCGGGTGGATATCCATTACTTGAAATGTAATCTGAAAATCACTCAGACCTATCTTGACTGGAAGGTCCACTTCACCAATAACCGTCTTGCGCGAACCATCAAAAGCTTTGACAATTACACCGCTATACCTCATGGGTGCTCCTTGATAAGATAGCTTCGACAAAGTTGACTTTGGAAGCACATTTAGTGATGACCTGGTGTCAACAAGCACGTTTGACAAAGCGTCTTCGTTGTAATTCATCGAGATGTGCGAAGCCAGATTATGGTTTCTGCCCTCCTAAGGGAGTTATTCGTCGCAAAAGCTGAGATTGTTGCAAGAAATGATGTTATCCACAATGTGATCAAATTTATCCACAGTAACATCATGTTCTACGAACGCTTGTTCGAGAACTCTCTGTAGTGCTTCTCTGTGCGCTTCAGAATTCATCAGCAGAGACAACACTGAAATTTTTGAGGGGGTTTGGAGCAGCTGCTCCACCATATTGAACCAGGCACTTCCACTTTCTTACTCATAATCGATTCTTCTTTATCCTTTGGGAACACCGGCCCAAACACTCGACCACTGCGGGTCACCTTTATAACATCAACAATGCTCACTATTGAATTGGTGGTAGGCAACGGGACCTCTTGACCATCCTTCATCATTGTAGCAATATATGGTACAGCTTTATCAGATGAATACGGGACTGGGCCCGCTAACCGTATTACCAACGGCGACACTGGTCTTTGATTGTTGCTATTAGTGTAGTCATACTGGATTACCAACCGCTCTTGTTGCTTGAAAACGGGCACTATGACATTTACGTCGTCATCTACATGACAGGATTGAACAATTTGGATCATGCCTTCATCCATTAGACGTTGGATGTCCCTTTTCACAATTTCACAACCCCTCGGGTTAACACTACAAATAGCACAAGCATCATGGTCGTGCTCACATTCACTTACCAAACAAACATCCTTATGCATCTGCACTAAGGACCTCCTGATAAAACATTCATCAAAAACTTTGAATTCTCCAGGACAATCGTCCACCACATCCACAGAAGAGTTCCCATGAGCGGGCAAAGGGTTTACTTTCACATTTGGCGCACGGTCCTCAAAGGACACCATACCACTCTTCATCAATTTCTGAACCTCATACTTCAATGGATAATAATTTTCAATGTCGTGTCCGGGTGCTCCTTGATGAAAAGCACAACGGAGCTCAAGTTTTTATCACCAAGGAAGTGGTTCTGGAATCTGTGGAGGGTTTCTTGGTTGAATTAAGTTCTTGAGAACTAAGGACGGATACAACTTTGCATATGACATAGGAATCAGGTCAAAAGAGATCTTCTTCCTCTCAAAGTTTTGTTGATGATGATTGTTGTTGGTATTGTTGTTGTTGTAGGTGTTCGTTCGTTGTTGCGGTTGTTGTTATTGACGTTGTTGTTGAATTGGTGTTTCTTGTTGATTAGAAAATACCGAAGTTACCGAGGATACTTGATGATGATGTTGATGGGGTGATTGATTTCTTCTTATTTGAGGCCTCCTCTGCCTCCCACTACTTATTGCATTCGTCTCACTGTCTTTCTTCTTACCAAAATTACTGCCATATCTCTTGCTTGTTGACGCCTCATCTTTTGACAAACGTCCCTCACAGACTCCTTTCTCAAGCCTCATCCCCATGTTTACCATTTCGGTAAAGTCATTGTGGGCACTAGCAATCATTCGTTCATAGTAAAATGAACTCAAAGTTTTCAAGAAGATCTTTGTCATTTCTTTTTCCTCCAAAGGAGGAGTAATCTGGGCAGCCAACTCCCTCCAACACTGCGCATACTCTTTGAATGTCTCCTTGTCCTTCTGAGATATAGACCTCAACTGGTCTCTATCTGAAGCCATATCCATATTATACTTATACTGATTGACAGAAGCCTCTCCCAAGTCGTTGAAAGTGCGGATGCTTGTACTATCCAACCCCATGTACCAACGAAGCGCAGCACCGGTCAGACTATCTTGGAAGTAGTGAATAAACAGTTGATCATTATCAGTTTGAGTAGACATCTTGCGAGCGTACATCACAAGATGACTGAGCGGACAAGAGTTCCCCTTATACTTTTCAAAGTCAGGCACTTTGAACTTCACTGGGATCTTGATGTTGGGCATTAAGCACATCTTAGCAGCACTCTTCCCAAACAGATCTTTACCCCTCATCATCTTTGTAATACCCCAAAATTTACCCTTCATTTTTCCTGGAAGCATGGGATTATGTTTTACACTTCATTAGCATCATATTAGGTCATACTCATTGCATACTGCATTAGTGACATGGAGATCAGGTTTTGAACGATCACTCCTTAACAGAAGGAGCCCACACAAAGCAAGATTGAAAATTGGACTTCATTTTCTAAGTATACAAGTCTCAAGGGTCTCAGGGGGGTCCAAGTATCTTATTATGGTCCTCAGTTCATCAGTGAAGGATTCAAAGCTATCAGAGTGTTCATCTGGATTTAATCAGAAATTAGGGTTTCATGGCTACCTGCAACAGGCAATGTTTGGTTGGAATTAGAGGAGCTCATCCATGTCATGATTAGATAGGAATCTTGGCCTAGGAAGATTCACAATTATCTCAGAAAGATCCATTGGCAATCAGTTCCTGATCGTTTTGCCCTAAAACTAGGGTTTGGTATAAAATCAGTTTATTTCTGATTCTTTGGGTGAAACTATTTTTAATGGCCCTCCATATGTCCACAAGGGTCTACATACAAAAAATCAGCTCTTTATTTGAGCTAGAAGTGCTTTAATTGATCAATGGAATCGGGAATTAGACAGTTTGGGAAAAGTCAACTGTGGGGCCAGAAAAGTCAACTCCTGACATTTTGAGAGTGGAATCTCAAAATCCATGCCTAGGGGATCCTACATGTGAAATTTGATCAAAGTTGGATCATGGATTCATCATTTAATCAGGAATTGGAAAAGTTACTTAATTTGGAAATGGTTGACTTTCCATTTAGGGCAAGTTTTCATGATTGTTGCACTCACTTTAAGCCAATTTTGCATCAAGATAAAAGCTCCATTTGAAAATTCCTCCAACACGACAGTTGTTCCTGTTGTTCCAAGCTTTCTAGAGATATAAAGTTTGCTCCATTTGGATTAGAATTGAGAAACTTATGCTTAGTCAAAGTGAGACATTTTTTTAGGACACTTAGAAAAATTTCTAAGTCCAAAATTTTCAAAATTTGTCAAGACTTCTTGGCCAGTTTTCTTGCACTTCAAGGCATTATTTGAAAATACTTTCTTCACAACAATTGTACCTTTCCATTTCCTCTTTCACATCCTTTTGGAATCATCTCATTTGGATCCATGGTTTGAGAGATACATTCATTTAGAGTGGGCACCCTGACTTGATTTTCTAGGCAGATTTTGGGCCTGGCTGGCCCAATCAGATTTTCTAAGCATGCTGCAAACCAGTCACGTTTTTTTTTACCTCTTTTGGCCATGCATTGGACATCCATTCACTTAAGTTTATCCCAAAATAACAACATTTTACAGCTCACTTCACACTTTTATTCTTATGGATAAATCACTTATTAAAAAGCCCATGAGAACACTTAATCCATCCTATTTAAGAAACTGAAACCCTAACCCTAAAGGGGCATTGGAATTTCGTGGCAAGGAGGCAAAGCTTCATAACATATCAGATTCCATTCCACTTCTATTTTCCATTAGGTAATCATCTCTTCCATGGCCATGTTTTGTTATATCTACACTTGCTTACCATGTTCATCACCATTAATCCTTCCATTTTCGTATTTCTTTTTCTTATTTAAAATATTTTCTTCGTCCATAAAATTACCCAAAAATATTTTTCACTTTTCTTAACATTTTATTTAGTTTTATATAATTTTTATTTTCGTATTTTTTTAATATTAATATTTTATTTTAATTATTTATTCTAAATGGTCCATTTTAACACACTTTTTTTATTGATTTTATTTTTATGACTTAAAATTATTGTTAGTATTTGATTTTTGGGATGAAGGTTAACCACTATCTCATGGTCAACCTGAACTTTTCTTGGAATTTTATTTCATATTTTAAATTTATTTTAGATTTATTTTTAACCTAGTCTTATTAATTGACTTTTGGTTTGACCTCTGTTTTATTTTAATTAATTTATGTACCAATTTTCATTATTTTTAAAATCTTTTTGGGGGATGATGATGTCCTGACACCACCTTATTTATTTTAATTTTTCATAATTTTCTTGATTAATTTACTATTTATTCTTGATTTATTTCTAACCTAGTCTCATTAATTGACTTTTGGTTTGACCTCTGTTTTATTTTAATTAATTTATGTATCAATTTTCGTTATTTTTAAAATCTTTTTGGGGGATGATGATTTCCTGAACCCACCTTATTTATTTTAATTTTTCATAATTTTCTTGATTAATTTGCTATTTATTTGTTATTTTTTAAGTTGACTTGAATTTTCAGTTGACTTCTTTATGATCGATGTTTGATTTAGGGATTGCTTATGGCAATTGAAGAGATCTTTTGATCCTCCCTTGTTCATCTCATATGCCATGTATTAGAGGCATTTTACCTTGATTTTATTTGGTCCTTACCTTATTTCCTGATTAAATTATTCAGTGGACCCTTCGTGTGTATATTTTCATTTGTTTGATTCATCTGTTATCTTTTATACTTGTTTCTCTCATTCATGCTTTCTATTGCTTGATTATATATTGTTTATTTATCTGATCTGATTGATAACTGTTGACTACTTGTATGATGTATGAGGCATATATTCTTATTGTTTGTTTGCCATGAACAATCCCCATTCATTACAAATGTACCCCTCTCCCATAAAGTGTATAATATTTATTTATTTATTTCTTTAGTCACCTGTTAATACAAGAATTAAAACGAACATCCGATAACCATTTCAAAATAAGATCAAAAGCTCGATCCAACGTCGAGTAATCATTTTAAAAACTTAACAGAACCAGCACGCATTCATCCATCCTCTTGTAAGTCGATTGCCTCAGGCATCGTCATCTACCTGTAAGTCGATTGCCTTCGGCATCGCCATCTACCCTTATCCGTAACTCCTCTCCGCGCTCCATCCATCGACTCTTGTTCCGTTTAGGTAGCACCCATTAGGTAGAAACCTTTGTATGATAACATAGGTAGAATTCCCTTATTCTTTGCATGCTAACATTAGGTAGATGTTCCCCTTTGTAAATCCTAACACATAGGTCCATATTGCATGACAACTCTAGAGCAGAGCTTCCCCACTTTTAGACCTTCCGTGCGTCTCCGATCTTGTGGCATGTCAGTCCGTTCTATTGCAAAGAGGTAACTGCCTAAGATTCGATTCAGCGAGCTTCGCCACCTACTGCTAGGACGTTGAACACACTGCCCACCCTCCTTTGACATAGCTGGTGTCCTCTTTTGTAAGTCCATGTTCAAATGCAAATCCTTAACCCCTAGTTAGCCGAACTACGTTTTGCTCTGATTCTCATTCCAGATGAGATACGTAGGCATAAGACGCGACGTCTTACCGAGCACACTTCTCTTTAACCCATAGGTAGCCGAGCTACGAAGACTCTGATTCTCATACTCAGATGAGATATGTAGGCAGTGGATGCGACATCCTTGCGAGTCATTTTCTTTTAACCTTCCTTTTAGTAATAGTACTTTAGATATACCTACACCCTTTAGACTAGAACAACACTTATGAAAAGGGCTCCCTAGGAGTACCTAGGATGTTTTGGGTGCTTAAAACCTTCCCATTGCATAACCAACCCCCTTACCTAGATCTCTGACATTTTTACTAGTTTTTGATTCGATAAAACTTTTAGGTTTTTGTTCACTTTCTAACCATTCCTTTGGATAAATAGAAGTGCGGTGGCGACTCGACTTGTATGATTTACCTTGGATTTAGTCAATATCTCTAATGGTAACGAATACCCCGCTACAGAAAAGTGGCGACTCTGCTGGGGAATATCATTTGCCTAGTGGATTTTGCCTACTTTTCATATTTGTTGTATTGTATGGTATATTGCTTCGTGATATATTTTTGTGCAATTTGGGATTACTGTATTGTATGTAATGATTGAATTGTTTGAATATTAATTCTTTGTATGCTTGGTGATCTTCGTGAGATGAGTTCTATACCCGAACTCGAGTGTACTTAGGATAGGAGAATGGCATAGTCTTGTTGACTTGTGTGGAGTTATTCCTTAGCAAGTTGACTTGCAAGCCCATTCACTTGGTGGAGGTTATGTTGGGATCAATAATGTCACACGAGTAGTCGTGGTTAAGCATTACTCTTTCCAATATATGCCTTAGAAGCCAAGGACCTTAGTTTACCACGCCCATCTTGGCCTATTTTTAGGACGTAGTGCGAAGATCGTTCAAGTGTAAGATTTGATACGATTGTTACGCGATACTACACTCATAAGAGTCTCTCTTGAGAATATTTTTGGGATACGAGTAGTCGTTTATCCGATAATATCTGAAAGATGGGATGATGACTATGGGAACCTCTTGTAGAACATGATTGTCAGGTTTAACCATAGTACACTCCCTTTAGGTGGTTCTTAACCAAGACTCCATGCTCGCGACTGACAACAAACCCTTGATTCGTGGTTGATCCGTTCTTGTGTATCCTTAATATCAATGGAACTTGGGAGTTGATAAGGTGTAAACCATAATCCACCAAAATGGATGATTGATATTAAGGATGACTTGATCCATCCCATGACCTTTGTGTGGTGTGATTTTCTTGATCCTTGAGTGTGAATGTTGCATCCATGCATTCATGCATTCATACACATCCATATCATCAACAATGAGAAAATTTTCAAGGAACTTAAGAGGTCTATTTGCAAATTTTCAGACATGGATAAGCAAAGAAGGAATATGAAGAAGTACAGTTTCATACAACCCGACTTGAAAGAGTTAAGGAGTTTGACATTCTATGTATTAGATCCCTTGGAATTCAAGGCTCGTCATGGGAAGCTTCTGTCTATTCTGGCTACTCAAGTGGATGAAGGTCTAATGAGTGTGTTGGTGCAGTTCTATGATCCCTTGCACTGTTGCTTCACTTTTCTGGATTTCCAGCTTTTGCCCACGCTTGAGGAGTATGCCTATCTTGTGGGCATACCTATCCTAGACCAGTTGACGTTTAGTAGCTTGGGGAGAGTTCCTTCTTCTCAAGAGATTGTTGATCTGTTG
Source organism: Lathyrus oleraceus (assembly GCF_024323335.1). Lineage (NCBI taxonomy): Eukaryota > Viridiplantae > Streptophyta > Magnoliopsida > Fabales > Fabaceae > Lathyrus > Lathyrus oleraceus. The sequence goes on from NC_066580.1 coordinate 156,585,232, forward strand.
CGTATAGATGAATATATTATTGGTGCTCATATGACTACCAAAGGTGAAATTCAAGGTCTCCCGTCTGATTTCCTCATTGATCAAGCTATTATGTTTGGGAAGGCCTTGAGTGAGGACGCCTTTGAGGCCATATTTGTACTTCTCATCTATGGGCTAGTGTTATTCCTCAACATCGACAAGTTTGTGGATGTGAACGCCATTAGGATTTTCTCTAATCTTAATCCCGTTCCTACTCTGTTGGGTGACACTTATTTCTCTTTGCATATGAGGAATGCAAAGGGCGGTGGTACCATTGTGTGTTGTTTTCCTCTGTTGTACAAGTGGTTTATTTTGCACTTGCCTCAGACGCTCGCCTTCAAGGAGAACAAAGGATGTCTACGGTGGTCCACGAGACTTATGTCTCTCACTAATGATGATATCTTTTGGTACAACCGTGTATATGATGGTGTGCAGATTATCGACTCTTGTGGTGAATTCTCCAATGTACCTCTTCTTGGTACATGCGGTGGAATTAACTACAACCCTATTTTGGCACGTCGTCAGCTTGGGTTCCCCCTAAAGGATAAACCCAAAACATTCTGTTAGAGGGAGTGTTCTTTCAGAAGGGTAAAGATCCCCAAGGCTTGAAGGGCAGGATGGTCCGCGCTTGGTGCAAGATCCATAAGAAAGGAAGGAAGGAGCTAGGTCCGAAGAACTGTATCGCTTTGGAACCCTATACCTATTGGGTTAGGAGGAGAGCTTCTGAGTACCTCATGCCTTATGAGTATCCAAGACCCACACCTTTGGTTGTGGCTAGGCCTTCAACCCTCTCTAGCCAAGGAGTAGAGGAGTTGAGAGATGAAGACCGTTCGCGTGCTTGGATCCGTGAACGAGAGGAGTTGTTTTAGCAGATCATAGAGAAGGATGCTTTGATAGAGTTCCTTGAGCACCAGGTTATTGATGATCCTGATCGACTCGCCAAAGAGAAGGTAGATATGGAGGCAGCCTATGAGAGGGAGGTGAAGAGGCTTCGTGCAGCTTATCTTCCGGTCTCGAGGGCTTTGGATGATTACTTCTAGGGATCCATAGGATGTTCATTTTACTTCTCTCTTGTATTGTATTTGGTTACCAAGACTGTACTTCTTTGGCGTAAAAACATTTCCAAATATTAATTGACGTGATATTTCCGTATGTGATAAATGTTTAATATTTCCAAAATTTGCAAATAAGACTCTAAAGTTCCTCTGATATAAAAATAAATCATAAGCATTGCATGCATCATGTTTATCTATTCCTAGGGGTTTATGTCTTCTTCTTGATTCTAGTCGGGGTTTTCTTACACTATTTATCTAATGTGAGACTAGAATCAAGGAGTAGAATACCCTTTGAAATTGATGAACATGTCATTGCATTTGCATATTCATTAGCATGTCTTGCATAACAGGTACCGCCGCAGTGTTCTCATCTTATTTGGTATTCCATTATTAGGATAGCTGACTCAGGCATTCACCGATACGGTACCCGAAGGAATCAACATGAGAGCAATGGAAGGTTTACAAGCAAAGCTCGCTGAGATGGGGATTCGCATGAATCAGTTCATGGAAGTGGTCCAAGGAGTGGCTCAGGGACAGTAGGAGATTAGATTGTTGGTACAGGGGAATCCCCCTACTACTCAACCGGAGGTTGTGGCTGATCCTCCCGCTGGAGAGGCTAATGGACCCAATGGACCGGGGCCTATCCCAATCCCACATGGCAACCTTGGTCAACAACCCATCCATGATGATCAGGAGGATCAATTCCCCCTGCTTCAGGAGGACTTTGGCATGGGCCATGGTATGGACCCTATGTTTCGGAGACTGGAAGAGAGGTTGAAAGCTGTGGAAGGGAAGAATGCTCTTGGTGTGGATGTTGCTGACTTGGGGCTGGTCCCAGGCGTGAGAGTTCCGCCAAAATTCAAAGCCCCCGTGTTTGATAAGTACAATGGCAACTCTTTCCCGAAGACTCATGTACAAGCTTACTTCCGCAAGATGATCGCGTATTCTGATGATGAGAAGTTGCTTATGTACTTCTTCCAGGACAGCCTAGCTAGGGCATCCTTGGAGTGGTATATGAGGCTGGACAGAGCCCATATTCACTGCTGGAGAGACTTGGTTGAGGCCTTTGTGAAGCAATATCAGTACAATGCGGATATGGCACCTGATAGGACTCAGCTCCAGAATCTGGCTCTCAAGAGCAACGAGTGCTTCAAAGAGTATGTTCAATGCTGGAGAGAGTTGGCTTCCCGTGTTCAGCCTCTGATGTTGGAAAAAGAGATGGCCAACATGTTTATGAACATACTGCCTAGATCTTATTTGGAGCGTCTGGTGGGTTGTAACGCCTCGAATTTTGCTGATGTGGTCTCTACCGGTGAGAGGGTGGAGAACTACTTGAAGAAATGTAAGATCCAAAATGGGGTTGGATCATCTTCGGGGTCAAAGAAGTCGTTCTTAGGAGGACATAAGATGAGAGAAGGGGATGAAAATGCCATATCTTCTTATCAGAACAGGGGTAACCGGAGGAATAACTTTCAGAATTACCATTAACAACCTTATGTTGCAGCAGTGATCATTCCGGCTGCAGCACCAGTGCAACAACAATAACCTCAACGTCAACAAAATCAATACCAACAACAATAGGGTAACAGACCTGCTTATCAATAGAGACAGAGGATGATGGATAGGCGTTTCGACACTCTTCCGATGTCGTATGCCCAGTTGCTTCCTAACCTTCAACATTTGCAACTTGTGTAGTTACACACTTTGGCTCCTCCCCTTGGCAGGCTTCTAGTGGGTTATGACGCCAATGCTAGGTGTAATTTCCACTCTGGGGCACCTGGCCACACTATTGAGAACTGCAAAGCTTTTAAGCACGTAGTTCAGGACCTTATTGATTCAAAGGCCATTAACTTTGCGCCGGTTCCTAATGTTGTCAACAATCCCATGCCGCAGCATGATGGAGCAAATGTTAACATGGTTGAAGGAGAAGCCAAACTAGTCAAGGAGGTGTTGAAGTTGAAGACTCCGCTGTTAGAAATCAAAGAATACTTGCTAAAGGCAGATGTTTTCCACGGCTGTGGGAGCGGTTGTTTGGGTTGTGTTGCATAGAGTGGGGGTTGTGTGAAGCTGCAACAAGGTATCCAGGCCTTGCTTGACGATGGTATCCTCCAAGTTGAAGACTTATTTGCCTAAAGGTATGTTGAAGGGGTTGTTGAGGGGGTTGTTGAGAATGCAAATGTTGATCCTCTCTTTCCTGAAGATGCTGAAGAATTTACAAATGTTGTTCCTGCTGATTTTGTAATTCCCAATGATGTGATTAATTTTTCTGATGATGTTGCTGATATTCCAAACATGGTGTTTGATCCTGATGTACTTGCTGAACTTGATTCCGATGTTTCGGATGTTTGTACTTCAATAAATAAGATTTCTGAGTATGGCTGTGACGTTGCCACTATCATAATTTTCTACCCGACCACTCATATCAGTGCGCTAGTAGCACAACCTGTACCACCAGTGCGACCGCATCAATCCACTATGACCATCACGACCCCTGTTCCTTTACCTTTCACCAGCGAAAGGGCCATTCCTTGGCATTACGGGGGGAGTGTGTACGCGCATGATCATGGAGTGGAGCAGCCACTGAAAGTAGAAGAGGTGCAGGATCAGAAGTCTGAACCTGGAATTGAGATAAAAGATCCCGCAGTGGACAATGTTGGTGGAATCGGGCGATTCACCAGAAGTGGTAGACTGTTCTCACCACCGGTTACCCAACCTGATAGTGCTGACGCCGCGGCGAAGGCCAAAGGCAAGCAAGTTGTGAATGAGGGTACCTCTGCACCACAGGCTGGCTCTGAGCCTGCTTTCGCGAAGGATGTGGACGAACTTTTGAGAATTATAAAGAAAAGCGACTACAAGGTAGTCGATCCGTTGATTCAAATGCCATCCAAGATATCTATTCTCTCACTCCTGCTGTGTTCGGAGGCACACAGGGAGGCACTCCTGAAGGTCCTTAATGCTGCATATGTGCCTCAGGAGATCTCAGTGAACCAACTAGAAGGGATCGTTGCAAATGCTCATACAAGCAACGGGTTGGGTTTTACTGATTCTGACTTGACGCCAGCTGGACGCGATCATAACAAGGCTTTGCACATCTCAATGGAGTGTAAAGACACTGTGTTATCCCATGTTCTGGTGGATACAGGTTCCTCTCTCAATGTGCTACCCAAGAGAGCCATGTCAAGGTTAGATGTAGAAGGTTTGATCTTGAAGCCTTTCGATCTTGTGGTGAGAGCCTCCGATGGTTCTAAGAGGTCGGTGTTCGGAGAGGTAGAATTGCCAATTCAGATTGGATCACAAACCTTTAATATCGTCTTCTATGTGATGGATATCAGTCCTTCGTATAGTTGCTTGCTAGGTCATCCTTGGATCCACAATGCTGGGGCAGTCTCCTCAACCTTGCATCAGAAGATCAAGTTCCCGGTCAACGGAAGAATTATCACTGTCTGTGGTGAGGAGGATATTCTGGTCAATAACCTGTCTACATTCAAGTATGTAGAGGTAGAAGGTGAGATTCATGAGACCCTGTGTCAGGCCTTTGAGGCAGTTCAAGTCAAGGATGCGGCTCCAGTGGAAGAGGTTGAAGCAGGTGCCTCTTTGTCATCCTTCAAGCAGGCACAGGCCTTGGTAAATTCAGGTGTTGCTCCCGGTTGGGGACGTCTGGTGGATTTACCTGTAAAGGAAGACAAGTTTGGGATTGGGTATCAGCCGGCATTGACTTCTAAAACTTCAACGCCTCAGACTCGTTAGGGGCCAATTACTTTCTCCAGTGCTGGCATCATTTAGTATGGCCAGGTCTCTGTAATCAACAAAGAAGATGGGGATAGTGATTGCGACATTAACAACTGGGTGCGTCCAAGGGTCCCGGGTGAAGTTCTCCGCAACTGGTCTTCTGAAGAGATTATCCAAGTCACCTTTCTTAAAGAGTAATTTTCTTTGTTTATTCATGCATATCCAAGTCTTACGTTCCGCCCAGGGCGTGATGACTCATTGTAGGGCTCATCTATGTGGATACCTGCATTTTTTATCATAAATAAAGGATGTCTTTTTGCATTCAAATATTTTGTTCACTGTCTTTCTATTTTTGCAGTTTTCAAAAATCAAAAATATAAAAAAAAAAAGAAATACATTTGGCAATGTTTTGTTTAGTTTCCACTTCTTGTTCACACTCATAAGCACATATCATCACTCGTGCAGATGCACGTCACCGGATCCTATTGATAACAGTTCTATTATGGCTCGCTTCGACTTTGAAAATCCAATCTTTCAAGCTGAAGAAGAGGGTGATGAAGACTGTGAACTCCCTGAAGAACTTGCCAGGTTATTAAAACAGGAGGAAAGGGTCATTCAAACGCATCAAGAGTTTGTTGAAGTGATTAATCTTGGCACCGAGGACGCCAAGAGAGAAATCAAGATAGGGGCTGCTTCGGAAGATAATGTGAAGAAGGGGATGATTGAATTGCTGCAAGAGTATGTTGACATCTTAGCTTGGTCTTATTAGGACATGACAGGGCTTGACACAGACATTGTGGTACACCGTTTGCCTCTCAAAGAGGATTGTCCTCCGGTCAAGCAGAAGCTCAGAAGAACAAGACCAGAGATGGATGTCAAGATAAAGGAAGAAGTGCAAAAACAGTTGGATGCAGGGTTTCTATCGGTTACAAATTATCCGCCATGGGTTGCAAATATCGTTCCAGTACCTAAAAAGGATGGAAAGGTACGGATATGTGTTGACTACCGGGATCTGAACAGAGCTAGTCCTAAAGATGATTTCTCATCACCTCACATCGACGTTTTGGTGGATAACACGACTCAATTTTCGGTATTCTCCTTCATGAATGGCTTTTCTGGATATAATCAAATTAAGATGGAACCAGAAGACATGGAGAAGACAACTTTCATAACCCTATGGGGCACCTTCTGCTACAAGGTGATGCTGTTTGATCTGAAAAATACTGGGGCAACATATCAACGACCTATGGTAACTCTTTTCCATGATATGATTCATCATGAAATCGAGGTTTATGTTGATGATATGATTGCCAAATCTCAGATGGAAGAAGAACATCTGGTGAATTTGCAGAAACTGTTTGAGCGTTTGAGGAAATTCAAGCTGAGGCTTAATCCGAACAAGTGTACTTTCGGGGTGAGATCTGGAAAACTGCTGGGTTTTATTGTTAGTGAAAAAGGGATTGAGGTGGATCCGGCCAAAGTGAAAGGGATACAAGAAATGCCTGAGCCAAGAACAGAAAAACAAGTCCGTGGTTTTTTAGGAAGGTTGAACTATATTGCGAGGTTCATCTCTCACCTAACAGCCACGTGTGAGCCAATATTCAAATTGTTAAGAAAAGATCAGGCCATCAGGTGGAATGATGATTGCCAAAGGGTTTTCGAGAAAATAAAAGAGTATTTGCAGAATCCTCTAATCCTTATGCCTCCAGCCCCAGGGAGACCGCTGATTATGTATTTGACAGTACTTGATAATTCCATGGTTTGTGTTCTCGGTCAACACGACGAGATAGGTAGGAAAGAGCATGCCATCTACTACCTGAGTAAAAAATTCACAGATTGCGAGTCGAGATACTCAATGCTTGAAAAGACATGTTGTGCACTTGCATGGGCTGCTAAGCAATTGAGACAATACATGCTGACTCACACGACCTTACAGATCTCCAAAATGGATCCAGTCAAGTATATATTTAAGAAGCCAGCTCTCACCGGAAGGGTTGCTCGTTGGCAAATGGTACTGACAGAGTACGACATCCAGTATACATCCCAGAAAGCCATCAAAGGGAGTATTCTGTCAGACTATCTTGCTCAGCAGCCAATTGATGATTATGAGCCGATGAAGTTTGATTTTCCGGATGAAGACATCATGTTCCTCAAGATGAAAGACTGTGAAGAGCCAGTTGTTGAGGAGGGACCTGATCCAGATGAAAAATGGACTTTAATGTTTGATGGGGCCGTCAATGTCAAGGGAAGTGGAATTGGTGATGTCATTACCACTCCGAAAGGTGCCCACATGCCTTTCACCGCTCGTCTGACTTTTGAGTGCACCAATAATGAAGCTGAGTATGAAGCTTGTATCTTGGGTATCAAGCAAGCCATTGATTTGAGAATCAAGACTTTGGACATCTTCGAAGATTCAGCTCTAGTGATCAATCAAGTGAATGGTGATTGGAATACTCTCCAGCCTAATCTGGTCCCCTACAGAGACTACACGAGAAGACTGTTGACTTTCTTCACAACAGTAAGGCTGTATCATATACCTCGTTATGAGAACCAGATGACAGATGCTCTTGCTACTCTGTCCTCCATGATCAAGGTGATTCGGTGGAACTATGCTCCCAAGATCGATGTTATGCGCCTTGATAGGGCCGCGTATGTGTTTTCGGCTGAACTGGTAGTTGATGACAAGCCCTGGTACCACGACATCAAGCGCTTTCTGAAGAATCAAGAGTACCCTGCAGGGGCATCCAACAATGATATAAATACTTTGAGAAGATTGGCAGGCAGTTTCTTCTTAAACAGAGACAATGTGCTGTATAAGAGGAACTTCGACATGGTTTTGCTCAGATGCGTGGATAGACATGAAGCAGACATGTTAATGCAGGAAGTTCATGAAGGCTCCTTCGGTACTCATGCCGGCGGACATGCAATGGCTAAGAAATTATTAAGAGCGGGTTATTACTGGATGACCATGGAATCTGATTGTTTCAAATATGCTCGGAAGTGTCATAAATGCCAGATTTATGCTGATAAGGTGCATGTGCCGCCAAATCCTCTGAATGTGATGTCTTCGCCGTGAGCGTTTGCTATGTGGGGCATTGATATGATTGGAAAGATTGAGCCGACTGCCTCCAATGGGCATCGCTTCATCCTTGTTGCCATCGACTATTTCACCAAGTGGGTCGAAGCAGTGTCATTTGCGAAGGTCACCAGACATGTGGTTGCCCGATTCATCAAGAAAGAAATCATTTGTCGTTATGGGATTCCCGAAAGAATCATTACTGATAATGGTTCTAATCTCAATAACAAAATGATGACAGAGTTGTGCAAGAACTTCAACATTCAACATCATAACTCTTCCCCTTATCGTCCTAAGATGAACGGTGATGTTGAGGCAGCAAATAAGAACATAAAGAAGATTGTGCAGAAGATGGTAGTTACGTACAGAGATTGGCATGAGATGCTACCCTTCGCCTTGCATGGGTACCGTACTTCAGTACGTACATCGACCGGGGCAACCCCTTACTCCCTTGTGTATGGTATGGAAGCAGTCCTACCTGTTGAAGTGGAGATTCCTTCTCTAAGAGTCCTGCTGGATGTCAAGTTAGATGAAGCTGAATGGGTTCGGACAAGGTTCAATGAGTTGAGTCTTATCGAAGAGAAGCGAATGGCAGCCATTTGTCATGGGAAGTTGTATCAAAGTCAGATGAAGAAAGTCTTTGATCAGAAAGTGCGTCCTCGATGCTTCCAAGTCGGAGATTTGGTGTTGAAAAGGATCCTTCCTCCTCAGACAGATCACAGGGGCAAGTGGACTCCTAACTGTGATGGATCGTATATTGTCACCAAGGTTTTTGATGGTGGAGCCTTAATGCTTGCAACTATGGATGGTGAAAACTTCACTTCCCCTGTGAACTCAGACGCAGTTAAAAAATACTTCGCATAAAATATATCCGCTGGACGATAAAAAGAATAGTCCAGGCAAAAAAATGGGCATCCCGGCGAACCAAGAAAATGAAAAAGGTTCGGGCAAAAGTTAGGGATTAAAAAATGAAAAGATTGTACACCCGGTAAGTTGAAAACCTGAAAGGGCAACTTAGGCAAAAATGGGTATCCCGGTGGATTGAAAACCCGAAAGGGCGATCCAGGCAAAAGTTAGGGATTAAGCGAATGACTGCGTTCTGAGTAGTTTTGAATATCATCTCGTGTCGATAACCAGAAACTTCCGAAGGATAGGAAATAGTCCAATCACCTTTTTCGGAAAGCTGATCATCTAGAGGATCTTGAAGACGAGCGAATCATAGCAGAATTGGAACACGATAGAAAACCATTTCACATTGCCATTAGATTAATTTTTGTTTTTTATCTGTTGTGCAATTACCTCTTTCCAGGGATTGCTTCCTGATGTAAATACCTATTCAGAGGCCACTCAATCAATAAAATCATGTTATTCAGTACATCTCTGTGTTCATTTTCATTTTACTGGTTTGTTTGCAAAAATGACGTCCGAATTTTTGATAAACATTGCATCATGAAACATAAGAGCTTTACAAGTACGTGCTTAATAAACATTGAAAATTACTGCAAATTTTAAGTGTTTTGGATCGTCTATTCAGAACAGGTACACTCGGGGCATTTCCTTAAGGTCCCCATCAAATGATCGCTGATGTTTTTCCTCAACAGTTGGAATTTGGTATCTTATCCCTGCTGAGCTGGTCCGAGCGTTGGATTCTTCAATCCCCAACAGGTTCTCACTACTGTACTTCCCCAAGCATTTGTTTCAGACTATACACTCCCCAATAGAGTCGACAGTGTCAGACTGTATATCCCTAGCGGAGTTGATAGTGCCAAACTGTATCTACTCAGCAGAAGCGGCTGCTCCTCATAGTTCGATGCCAGATCGATGATCTCGACGCTAGACCCATGGTCTCTTTCCTTGAAGCAGAATCTCGGTACCGTATCGGTGTTTGCTTCCCCTGCTGAGTCGTCTCTCTTAGATTATGGTTGCCAGAACCACTATCGCTTTCCTCAACAGCAAGTTTTTAGTGCCATTCTCTCCCTAGTCAGAGCCTCGGTATTTTGTTATTTGCCAGAACACCGTGTGGCAGGTCATTTCCCCATAGAGTTCTTTGTGTTGTGCATCTCCAGCAGCCTTGCTAGGGTCCAGAAGATGGTGATCATTTCCCCAGCAGAATTCCTTGCCTCAACTTGGCGTTCTCTCTAATCAAGCATTTCGCATCCCTGCATGTAGAATCATATTGCATTGCATCCTCCCAAATTGCGTAGCATTTCCATTTTCATGGAGTATTACGCCATTGAAAAATTCAAACATACGCATATAAAGCATAAGGCATTCTCGGTATCCCAAGTGATAAGCCAGAAGTTGTTTCCAGTACTCAGACTGAAGATTATTCATGACTTATCTTTATTATTCCCAGCAGGGGTCGTTGGCCCACGCGCCGCCTTAATTATCATTTTCCCTATTTTTGCCGATGCTGACAGGCATGAAAGTTTCCGGTATTCAGACCGAAGTGGCATTCAGGCCAGTTTTCCGATGTTCAGATCGAAGAATTTTCCGACGTTCAGGTCGACGCAACTTGTGGCATTCAAGCCATGTTTCCGGTATTCAGACCGAAGTGGCATTCGGGCCAGTTTTTCGATGTTCAGATCGAAGAAGTTTCCGACGTTCAGGTCGACGCAACTTGTGGCATTCAGGCAAAGTTTCCGGTATTCAGACCGAGGTGGCATTCAGGCCAGTTTTTCGATGTTCAGATCGAAGAAGTTTCCGACATTCAGGTCGATGCAACTTGTGGCATTCAGGCCAGTTTTCCGGTATTCAGACCGAAGTGGCACTCAGGCCAGTTTCCCGGTGTTCAGACCGATGTTTGATAATCAAGTATCGTCCGATGCTCAAATCGAAGTCATTTCCTGTATTCAGATTGATGAGCGGCATTCAGGCCATGGTTATTTCTGTGTTACCATTTATTTTGGAATTCAGGCTAACATTCCTTCTTTCGGTGTTCAGACCGACTCTCACCGTACCAGACGAATTCTTTTTCAAGACCACCCCTTGGTCGATTCTGACAGGCATTGTTACTTCATTTTTTCACTTCAGTGTAAATTTTTGGGCTTTTATCCTATTCAATCACTTGATACCTCGAAAGTGCGAAAGCTGTTGTTATCTTCCTTTCGGGTTTCCAGTTGATTGAATAGGGGCAGCTGTAATACCCCAAAATTTACCCTTCCTTTTTCCTGGAAGCATGGGATTATGTTTTACACTTCACTAACATCATATTAGGTCATACTCATTGCATACTGCATTAGTGTCATGGAGATCAGGTTTTGATCGATCACTCCTTAACAGAAGGAGCCCACACAAAGCAAGATTGAGAATTGGACTTCATTTTCTAAGTAAGCAAGTCTCAAGGGTCTCAGGGGGGGTCCAAGTATCTTATTATGGTCATTAGTTCATCAGTGAAGGATTCAAAGTTATTAGAGTGTTCATTTGGATTTAATCAGAAATTAGGGTTTCATGGCTACCTGCAACAGGAAATGTTTGGTTGGAAGTAGAGGAGCTCATCCATGTCATGATTAGAGAGGCATCTTGGCCTAGGAAGATTCACAATTATCTCAGAAAGATCCATTGGCAATCAGTGCAATCAGTTCCTGATCATTTTGCCCTAAAACTAGGGTTTGGTATAAAATCAGTTTATTTCTGATTCTTTGGGTGAAACTATTTTCCATGGCCTTCCATATGTCCACAAGGGTCTACATACAAAAAATCAGCTCTTTATTTGAGCTAGAAGTGCTTCAATTGATCAATGGAATCGAGAATTAGACAATTTGGGAAAAGTCAACTGTGGGCCAGAAAAGTCAACTCCTGACATTTTGAGAGTGGAATCTCAAAATCCATGCCTAGGGGATCCTATATGTGAAATTTGATCAAGGTTGGATCATGGATTCATCATTTAATCAGGAATTGGAAAAGTTACTTAATTTGGAAATGGTTGACTTTCCAATTAAGGCAAGTTTTCATGATCGTTGCACTCACTTTAAGCCCATTTTGCATCAAGATAACAGCTCCATTTGAACATGTCTCCAACATGAAAGTTGTTCCTCTTGTTCCAAGCTTTCTAGAGATATAAAGTTTGCTCCATTTGGATTAGAATTGAGAAAGTTATGCTTAGTCAAAGTGAGACATTTTTCTAGGACACTTAGAAAAATTTCTAAGTCCAAAATCTTCAAAATTTGTCAAGACTTCTTGGCCAATTTTCTTGCACTTCAAGGCATTATTTGAAAATACTTTCTTCACAAAAATTGTACCTTGCCATGTCCTCTTTCACATCCTTTTGGAATCATCTCATTTGGATCCATGGTTTGAGAGATACATTCATTTAAAGTGGGCACCATGACTTGATTTTCTAGGTAGTTTTTGGGCCTGGCTGGCCCAATCAGATTTTCTAAGCATGCTGCAAACCAGTCATGTTTTTTACCTATTTTGGCCATGCATTGGACATCCATTCACTTAATTTTGGCCCAATATAACAACATTTTACACCTCACTTCACACTTTTATTCTTATGGATAAATCACTTATTAAAAAGCCCATGAGAACACCTAATCCACCCTATTTAAGAAGCTGAAACCCTAACCCTAAAGGGGCATTGGAATTTCGTGGAAAGGAGGCAAAGCTTCATCACATATCAGATTTCATTCCACTTCTATTTTCCATTAGGTAATCATCTCTTCCATGACCATGTTTTGATATATCTACGCTTGCTTACCATGTTCATCACCATTAATCCTTCCATTTTCGTATTTCTTTTTTGTTATTTAAAATATTTTCTTCATCCATAAAATTACCCAAAAATATTTTTCACTTTTCTTAAAATTTCATTTAATTTTATATAATTTTTATTTTCGTATTTTTTTAATATTAATATTTTATTTTAATTATTTATTCTAAATGGTCCATTTTAACATACTTTTTTTATTGAATTTATTTTTATGACTTAAAACTATCGTTAGCATTTTATTTTTGGGATGAAGGTTGACCACTGTCTCATGGTCAACCTGACTTTTTCTTGGAATTTTATTTCATATTTTCAATTTATTTTGGATTTATTTTTGACCTAGTCTTATTAATTGACTTTTGATTTGACCTCTGTTTTATTTTAAATAATTTATGTACCAATTTTCGTTATTTTTAAAATATTTTTGGGGGATGATGATATCCTGACCCCAGCTTATTTATTTTAATTTTTCATAATTTTCTTGATTAATTTACTCTTTATTCTTGATTTATTTCTAACCTAGTCTCATTAATTGACTTTAGGTTTGACCTCTGTTTTATTTTAATTAATTTATGTACCAATTTTCGTTATTTTTAAAATCTTTTTGGGGGATGATGATGTCCTGACCCCACCTTATTTAGATTAATTTTTTATAAATTTCTTGATTAATTTGCTATTTATTTGTTATTTTTTAAGTTGACTTGAATTTTCAGTTGACTTCTTTATGATCGATGTTTGACTTAGGGATTGCTTATGGCAATTGAAGAGATATTTTGATCCTCCCTTGTTCATCTCATATGCCATGTATTAGAGGCCTTTTACCTTGATTTTATTTGGTCCTTACCTCATTTCGTGATTAAATTATTCAGTGGACCCTTCGTGTGTATATTTTCATCTGTTTGATTCATCTGTTATCTTTTATACTTGTTTCTCTCATTCATGCTTTCTATTGCTTGATTATATATTGTTTATTTATCTGATCTGATTGATAACTGTTGCCTACTTGTATGATGTATGAGGCATATATTCTTATTGTTTGTTTTCCATGAACAATCCCCATTCATAACAAATGTACCCCTCTCCCATAAAGTGTATAATATTTATTTCTTTATTTCTTTAGTCACCTGTTAATACAAGAATTAAAACGAACATCCGATAACCATTTCAAAATAAGATCAAAAGCTCAATCCAACATCGAGTAATCATTTTCATAACTTAATAAAACCAACACGCATTCATCCATCCTCTTGTAAGTCGATTGCCTCAGGCATCGTCATCTACCTGTAAGTCGATTACCTCCGGCATCCCCATCTACCCTTATCCGTAACTCCTCTCCGCGCTCCATCTGTCGACTCTTGTTCCGTTTAGGTAGCACCCATTAGGTAGAACCCTTTGTATGATAACATAGGTAGAATTCCCTTATTCTTTGCATGCTAACATTAGGTAGATGTTCCCCTTTGTAAATCCTAACACATAGGTCCATATTGCATGACAACTCTAGAGCAGAGCTTTCCCACTTTTAGACCTTCCGTGCGTCTCCGATCTTGTGGCATGCCAGTCCGTTCTATTGCAAAGAGGTAACTGCCTAAGACTCGATTCAGCGAGCTGCGAAACCTACTGCTAGGACGTTGAACACACTGCCTAGCCTCCTTTGACACAGCTGGTGTCTTCTTTTGTAAGTCCATGTTCAGATGGCAATCCTTAACCCCTAGTTAGCCGAACTACGTTTTACTCTGATTCTCATTCCATATGAGATACGTAGGTATAAGACGCGACGTCTTACCGAGCACACTTCTCTTTAACCCATAGGTAGTCGAGCTACGAAGACTCTGATTCTCATACTCAGATGAGATACGTAGGCAGTGGATGCGACATCCTTGTGAGTCATTTTCTTTTAACCTTCCTTTTAGTAAATAGTACTTTAGATATACCTACACCCTTTAGACTAGAACAACACTTATGAAAAGGGCTCCCTAGGAGTACCTAGGATGTTTTGGGTGCTTAAAACCTTCCCATTGCATAACCAACCCCCTTACCCAGATCTCTGACATTTTTACTAGTTTTTGATTCGATAAAACTTTTAGGTTTTTGTTCGCTTTCTAACCATTCCTTTGGATAAATAGAAGTGCGGTGGCGACTCGATTTGTATGGTTTACCTCAGATTTAGTCAATATCTCTAATGGTAACGAATACCCCGCTACATTCTTCAATTCCTTTTGCAACTCAAGAAATTCATCCTTCATCTCGTCCATCTTCTCATACACATCCAGACCCTCAGACGGTTCGGAATGATAGATGGTATCCTCTATGCGAGGCAAGGTGTGCACAACAGGAGGTGGCACGGACATGACCGGGCTAGATGTCGGCATGGAAGCAAAGGTAGGCGTAAAGCCTTCGGGCACAAAGTTGGGCGGCATTTCCCACGGGAATCCGGTAGGCATAGTTGGCGCGAAATGGGTGGCAGCAGCAGGCATGGTAGACGTAGCCACCTCTGAAATAACAGTCCTCACAGGAGGAGTTGCAGGCGTTGGAGAAGATTGACTCTGAGCAGTAAGAACTGACTCTATCATGGCAGTCTGGCGGGCGATCTCATCCTTCAGCTCTCTGTTCTCTTGCTCTAGATGCTCCATGATTCTCAGATGATTGGCTCGGGTATTGTACCGGTTAGTCAGCTTGGCTGAAGCACAGAAGAAACACCAATAAGACATTTGGCGAAAACCTGCTTATGCACATGATGCATGAAATGCAATGCTTGATTATTTTTATTTTCAAGGGACTTACTATATCATTCGCAAATATATATATTTAAATGGCAATTGCAACAATTTGGATATGACCAAAAATCTCTATTTATTTATATAAATTGGAAGGATTACACTGAGTACAGTTTCATAAACCAAATGAAAAATACAAGAGAAAAGGAGACTAGTCATCCTAAGGATCCCTAACAACAATGTTAGAAGATCTGACTGTAGGCGCGTACTTCCTTCGAATGCGATGGATCTTGGTCTCAAAAGAAGCCTTCATCTGAGTCTTCTCGAGGACAAGTTGGTCAACAATCATCTTCCAAGCAACGGAAGGTCGAGGCATGCTAGAAGATGAAACCTCTGGCTCTCTTTGTCTCTTCGTCACTCGGTCTTCTAGTAGCTCAATAAGTGCATCTTTGTCCTTAGACTCCAACTGTAACTCTTCATGCTTCTTGCTCAAAGCAATGAAACACTCTTCCCACATGTCCTTCTCTTGCTTCATCTTGACGAGCACATCTTCAACCTCCTCTACATCTTGGTTAGGGAGAGTTAATGGCTCAACCACAACCATAGACATAGGTCTTTCGCAAGGATAAGGCATCTTCAATTCCATAGCTCTCTTCTTCACCCAAAGAGTGTAAGCTTCCAAAGCTACACAATTGTGCGGACCAAACTCGGATCTTCCTTTCCTATGCACATTATGCCAAGCATGCACAATATTTTGCTTCAAATGTTGGAGATCTTTACCCTCTTGATAGAAAAGACCTTCTAACGACATGTTATTAGGATTGTCTCTCAAGGGGAACCCAAGTTGACAATGAGCCAAAGCAGGGTTTAGTTAATTCCTCCTTGTGTACCAATGAGAGGCACATTAGAGAATTCACCACAACTATCAATAATATCCAAACTGCCCAAAGAAGGATCGTACCAAACTATATCATCATTAGTGAGAGACATAAGTCTCTGAGACCACCTTAGACATTGTTTGTTCTCCATTAAAGTAGGTGTCTGAGGCAAGTTCAAAATAAACCACTTGTACAAAAGAGGAATGCAATAGACAATCGTTCCACCACCTTTAGAACTCCTTAGATGCAAAGAGAAATACATATCACCCAATAAAGTAGGCATAGGATTCCCAATCAAGAAAAGTCTAATGGCATTAACATCAACAAAACCATCAATGTTAGGGAACAATGCTAATCCATAAATGAGCAACACAAAGATAGCTTCAAAAGCGTCCACACTACCGGCTTGAGCAAAAGCAGTAGCTTCCTTGATGAGGAAATCAGATGGAAACCCAAATAACCCTCCTTTCTTCACCCAATGTGCCTCTATCTCATATTTCTTCAGGTGAAGAGCTTCAGCAATAATACTAGACCGGGGAATCTACTCCAATCCACTAAAAGGTGTTCTACTAGAAACAGGTATCCCCAAAAGATGAGAATACTCCTCCAAGGTAGGCACAAGCTGAAAATCTGGGAAAGTGAAACAACGGTAGAGAGGGTCATAGGACTGCACTAGCACACTCAAAAGTCCTTCAACCACATCAGCAAACAAGATGGACAAAAGCTTCCCATGACATTGTTTGAAGTCCAAGGGATCTAATACAAAAGATGCTAGCTTCCTTAACTCTTTCAAATCTGGACATCTGAAACTGTACTTCTTAGTGTTCCTTCATCCACAGTCCATGGTCTGAAAATATTTGCAAATAATACCTTAGTTCCTTGAAATTTTCGTGTGATGAATATTATGATGCGCATGAATGCATGAATGCAACAATAACAAATAAGGGATCACACACAAGGCAAACAAACAAAGGTCAAGGGATGAATCAAGTCATTGTCAAGATCAATCATCCATTTTGGTGGGTTAGGGTTTACACCTTATTAACACCCAAGTTCCATTGATATTGACAAGATTTGATTCGATCAACCAAGAATCAAGGGTTTGTTTTAAGTCACGAGCATGAAGTCTGGGTAAGAACCATCCCAAAGGAGTGAACTAAGGAGAAAACATGTAGATCATGTTCTAAAAAGTTCCCAGAGTCTTAATTCCATCTATAGGATATTATAGGTTAAGATGACTGACTCATCGACCCATAATATTCTCAAGAGAAACTCGTCTGAGTGTAGTATCGCGTAACAATTGTTATCAAGTCTACACTTGAACAGTTTTCGCACTACGTCCTAAATAGGCCAAGAGGGGGTAAATGTTCTACGGTCTTCAGCTTCTCGGACCCCAATTAGAGATAGTAATGCCTAACCACAAATACTTATGTGACATTTCCAAATCCAAAAGAGTCTCCACTGAGCATATGCGTCTCAAGCCAACTTGTTAAGGACAACTCCACTCAAGTCGAACATGACTATACCATCCTCCTATCTTAATTGTACTCAAGTTCGGGTTACAACTTATCTCACCACACAGAGAACACCAAGCACAACAAGCAGATTATATCACGCATACATATATACAAATATATACACACAAAAAGTAGGCTAAACCCACTGGAGACTACTCCCCAGCAGAGTCGCCACTTAATTTCTGTAACGGTAAATTCATGATCATTAAGCTATGGATAAGCTAGAGATCAAATAACAAGAGTCACCACCGTGCTTTTATTGTTTCAAGGGAAAAGGGAAAAAGTACGAACAAAACCCAAAAAGTAAGAAGTTTTCAAATCAAAACTAATAAAATGTCAGAGATTACAGGTAAGGGGGTTGGTTACACAAAGGGAAGGTGTTAGCACCCAAAGTGTCTTAGGTACTCCTAGGGAGCCCTTTTGTGTGCATATGTATTTGGTATAAAGTGATAATTACAAACAAACAGAATGGGGGGATGAGAAAAGAATTCATTAATTATATTTTTTTGTTTGACAAGACCTTCGGACTTATGCCTACTTACCAACATAAAAATGAGGGATCAAAACCTCGTAGTTCGTGATACAAATTTCAAAGTGGGTGCATTGATTTTAACAAAAATTAAGTTTGAAAGGCACAAAGGCCTAAAACTGGTTTGAATGAGTTAGTTCTTTTTGGCTTTTTGAAAGTTTAAGTCAAGTATAATTAAGTTTATTTACAAGTTTGATTTAAGAAAAGAAGTTTGAAAATGCAATGGCATAAGGCCAAAGTTTCTATCTTTTTACAAAAGTGGTCAAAGTTTTAGAACAAAATAAGTTCAACCAAAGAAGGGTTTTTTTAAACAATATGAGGGAGAGATTTTTAAATTAAAGAAGTCGGGAGAAGATGAAGAGACTAACCTACGTACAAAAATTAAAAGTTTAAAGTTGAAAAGATCTGACCAAATGGGTAGCAACCCAATAGACAAGAATGTCAATAGAAACCCAGAATTCCCTTGGATTTTTAGAATCAAGCAACACACAAATGCACACTTATATTATCTTGAAGAGCAAGGCATTAAATAAAGATAGCCACATCCAAGCTTATCCATTCCATGATCTTCCTCAAAGTAGCCCATATAACAGGTGAATTCCATAAGTCACGGGTTCAAAATAACAGCGTCACAATGATCATGTTGCAGATGAACTTAGAGAGATCTTGAATGATGTATCAGACGAAGGACTTAGAATTTAGGCAACTTCCCTAAGCTAAAGGAATTGGCCAATGCCAACTTGTTGAAGAACCAAGTGCTTGAAATTTGAACTTCATCTGATACATCTTTGAAGATCTCTCTAGGATTCATCTGCAACATGATCATGGTGTAACTGTTATTTTGAACCTGTGACTTGTGGAATTCATTTGTGACATGGGCTATTTGTGAAGAAGATCATGGAATGGATAAGCTTGGATGAGGCCATCTTTATTTGATGCCTTTCTCTTCTAGATAATATAATTGTGCATTTGTGTGTTGCTTGATTCTGAAAGTCCAAGGGAATTCTGGGTTTCTATTGACATTCTTGTCTATTGGATTGCTACCCATTTGGTCAGATCTTTTCAACTCTAAACTTTTAATTTTTGAGCATATGATAGTCTCTTCATCTTCTCCCCATTTCTTTAATTTCAAAATCTCTCCCTCCATTTTCAAAACCTTCTTTGTGTGAACTAATTTTGTTCTAAACTTTGACCACTTTTGCAAAAAAGGTAGAAACTGTGGCCTTATGCCATTGCATTTTCAAACTTATTTTCTTAAATCAAGCATGTAAATGAACTTAACTATATTTGACTTAAACTTTCAAAAAAGCCAAAAAGAACTAACTCATTCAAATCATTTTAGGCCTTTGTGCCTTTCAAACTTAAATTTTGTTAAAATAATTGCACCCATTTTGAAATTTGTAGCACGAACTACGAGGTTTTGATCCCTCATTATTATGTTGGTACGTAGGCACAAGTCCGAAGGTCTTGTCAAACAAAAAGATATAATTAATGAATTCTTTTCTCATCCCCCCATTCTATTTGTTTGTAAACATCACTTTGTACAAAATACATATGCACACAAATAGGGCTCCCTAGGAGTACCTGGGATACTTTGGGTGCTAACACCTTCCCTCTGTGTAACCAACCCCCTTACCCGTGATCTTTGATTTTTATTAGTTTTTATTTGAAAACTTCTTACTTATTGGGTTTTGTTCGTACTTTTTCCCTTTTCCCTTGGAAACAATAAAAGCGCGGTGGCGACTCTTGTTAATTGATCTCTAGCTTGTCAATAGCTTGATGATCATGAACTTCCCGCTACAGAAATTAAGTGGCGACTCTACTGGGGAATAGTCTCCAGTGGGTTTCGCCTATTTTTTATGTGAATATATTTGTATATATGTGACGTTTGTATATATGTATGTGTGATATAATCTGCTTGTTGTGCTTGGTGATCTCTAAGTGGTGAGATAAGTTCTAACCGAACTTGAGTGAAATTAAGATAGGAGGATGGTATAGTCATGTTCGACTTGTGTGGAGTAGTCCTTAACAAGTTGGCTTGAGAAACATCTGCTCAGTGGAGACTCCTTTGGATTTGGAAATGTCACACAACTATTTGTGATTAGGCATTACTATTTCTAATTGGGTCTGAGAAGCTGGGGACCTTAGAACATTTAACCCATCTTGACCTATTTAGGACGTAGTGCGGAAAATGTTTAAGTGTAAACTTGATAACAGTTATTACGCGATACTACACTCAGACAAGTTTCTCTTGAGAATATTATGGGTCGATGAGTCAGTCATCTTAACCTGTAATATCTGATAGATGGAATTAAGACTCTGGGAACTTTTTAGAACATGATCTACAGGTTTTTATCCTTAGTTCACTCCTTTGGGATGGTTCTTACCCAGACTCCATGCTCGTGACTTGCAACAAACCCTTGATTCTTGGTTGATCCAATCAAGTCTTGTCAATATCAATGGAACTTGGGTGTTGATAAGGTGTAAACCATAATCCACCAAAATGGATGATTGATCTTGACAATGACTTGATTCATCCCTTGACCTTTGTTTGCCTTGTGTGTGATCCCTTATTTCTGATTGTTGCATTCATGCATTCATGTGCATCATAACATTCATCGCACGAATATTTCAAGGAACTAAGGTATCATTTGCAAATATTTTCAGACCATGGATTGTGGACGAAGGAACACTAAGAAGTACAGTTTCAGATGTCCTGACTCGAAAGAGTTAAGGAAGTTAGCATCTTTTGTATTAGATCCCTTGGACTTCAAACAACATCATGGGAAGCTTTTATCCATCTTGTCTGCTGATGTGGTTGAAGTACTCTTGAGTGTGTTGGTGCAGTTCTATGATCCTCTCTACCATTGTTTCACTTTCCCAGATTTTCAGCTTGTGCCTACCTTGGAGGAGTATTCTCATCTTTTGGGGATACCTGTTTCTAGTAGAGTGCCTTTTCGTGGATTGGAGGAGATTCCCCGATCTAGTATTATTGCTGAAGCTCTTCACTTGAAGAAGTCTGAGATAGAGGCTCATTGGTTGAAAGGAGGGTTATTTGGATTGCCATATGTTTTCCTCATCAAGGAAGCTACCACTTTTGCTCAAGCTGGTAGTGTGGACGCTTTTGAAGCTATCTTTGTGTTGCTCATCTATGGATTAGCTTTGTTCCCTAACATTGACGATTTTGTTGATGTTAACGCCATTAGACTTTTCTTGATTGGGAATCCTGTGCCTACTTTGTTGGGTGATATGCATTTCTCTTTGCATCTAAGGAATTCTAAAGGTGGTGGAACTATTGTTTGTTGCATTCCTCTAGTGTACAAGTGGTTTATTTCGCACTTGTCTCAGGCACCTGCTTTTGTGGAGAACAAACAATGTCTAAGGTGGTCTCAGAGACTTATGTCTCTCACTAATGATGATATAGTTTGGTATGATCCGTCCTTAAGCAGCTTGGAGATTATTGATAGTTGTGGTGAATTCTCTAATGTGCCTCTCATTGGTACACAAGGAGGAATTAACTACAACCCTGCTTTGGCTCGTCGTCAACTTGGGTTCACCTTGAGAGACAAACCTAATAACATGTTGTTAGAAGGTATTTTCGATCAAGAGGGTAAAGATCCCTAACATTTGAAGAAGAAGTTTGTGCATGCTTGACATAATGTGCATAGGAAAGGAAGATCTGAGCTTGGTCCGCGTAATTGTGTAGCTTTAGAAGCTTACACTCTTTGCGTGAAAAAGAGAGCAATGGAATTGAAGATGCTTTATCCTTGCGAAATACCTTTGTCTATGGTTGTGGTTGAGCCATTAACTCTCCCTAACCAAGACGTAGAGGAGTTGGAAGACGCGCTCATCAAGATGAAGCAAGAGAAGGATATGTGGGAAGAGCATTTCCGTGCTTTGAGCAAGAAGCATGAGGAATTGCAATTGGAGTCTAAGGACAAAGATGCACTGATTGAGCTACTTGAAGATCGAGTGACGAAGAGACAGAGAGAGCCAGAGGTTTCATCTTCTAGCATGCCTTAGCCTTCTGTTGCTTGGAAGAAGATCGTTGACCAGCTTATCCTCGAGAAGACTCAGATGAAGGCTTCTTTTGAGACCGAGATCCGTCGCATTCGAAGGATGTACGCGCCTTCAGTCAAATGTTCTGACACTGTTGTTAGGGATCCTTAGGATGACTAGTCTCCTTTTCTCTTGTATCTTTTATTTTGGTTTCTAAAATTGTATTTAGTGTAATCCTTCCAATTTATATAAATAAAAAGAAATTTTTGGTCTTATCAAATTATTGCAGTTTCCATTTAAATATATATTTGCAAATGATATAGTAAGTTCCTTGAAAACAAAAATAAAAAATAATCAAGCATTGCACTTCATGCATCATTTGCATAAGCAAGTTTTTGCCAGGTGTCTGATTGGTGTTTCTTCTGTGCTTTAGCCAAGCCGACTCACCGATACAATACCCGAGCCAACCACCTGAAAATTATGGAGCATCTAGAGCAAGAGAACAGAGATTTGAAACAGGAAATCGCCCGACTGACTACCATGATGGAGTCAGTTCTTGCTCCTTAAAGCCAAGCTTCTCCAATGCCTGCAATTCCTCCCGCGAGGACTGTTACTTCTGAAGTGGTTACCTCTACCGTGTCTGCTGCCACCATCCACTTCGCGCCGAACTTGCCTGCCGGATTCCCGTGGGGAATGCCGCCCAATTTTGTGCCAGAAGGCTTTGCGCCTACCTTTGCTTCCATGCCGGAATCTAGCCCGGTCATGTCCGTGCCACCTCCAGTTGTGCATACTTTGCCTCGCGTAGAGGACACTATCTATCATTCCGAGCCGTATGAAGGTCCGGATGTTTATGAGAAGATGGATTAAATGAAGGACCAATTCCTTGAGCTGCGCAAGGAATTGAAAACACTGAGAGGTAAAGATCTGTTTGGGAAGAGTGCTGTTGAATTGTGCTTGGTACCCAATGTGAATATCCCAGTGAAATTCAAAGTGCATGGCTTTGAGAAATATAAGGGGAACTATTGTCTGCTTATTCTTCTTGTGATGTATGCCCGTAAGATGTCAACTCATACATATAATGACCAATTGCTGATTCACTACTTCCAGGATAGCCTGACAGGTGTTGCACTCCGTTGGTATATGCGGTTGGACAGTGCAAGCATCCGCACTTTTAATGACCTAGGAGAGGCTTTTGTGAAGCAATATAAGTACAATGTGGATATGGAGCCAGATAGGGACCAGCTGAGGTCCATGTCTCAGAAAGACAAGGAGACATTCAAAGAATATACGCAGAGATGGAGGGAGTTGGCTGCCCAGATCACTCATCATTTGGAGGAGAAATAGATGACAAAGATCTTTCTGAAAACGCTGAGTTCATTTTATTATGAACGCATGATCGCCAGTGCCCCCAGTGATTTTACCGAAATGGTAAATATGGGGATGAGACTTGAAGAAGGGGTCCGTGAAGGACGTTTGTCAAGAGATGAGGTGTCAACAAGCAAGAGGTATGGAAGTAGTTTCAGCAAGTGGAAGGACAGTGAGACCAATGCAATTTCCAGTGGGAGGCAGAGGAGGCCTCAGATCAGAAGAAATCCACCACCCTGTCAACATCATCATCATCAAGTATCATCCATTATTCTAGTATTTTCTAATCAATAAGCAACACCAATTCAACAACAACCACAACATCAACGTCAACAACAACAACCGCAACAAAGAACGAACACCTATAACAACAACAATATCAACAACAATCATCACCAATAACAGAACTTTGAGAGGAAGAAGGTCTCTTTTGACCCGATTTCTATGTCGTACGCAGAATTATATCCCTCGTTAGTTCTCAAGAACTTGATTCAACTGAGGAACCCATCACAGATCCCAGAACCACTTCCTTGGTGGTATAAACCTGAGCTTCACTGTGCTTTTCATCAGGGTGCACCTGGGAATGATATTGAAAACTGCTATCCGTTGAAGTATGAGGTTCAAAAGCTCATGAAGAGTGGTATGGTGTCCTTTGAGGACCGTGTGCTGAATGTGAAAGCAAACCATTTGCCCACTCATGGGAACTTTTCAGTGAATATGATGGATGGTTGTCCTGGTGAATTCAAAGTTTTTGATGTCCAGTTTATCCGAAGATCTTTGGTGCAGATGCATAAAGATATCTGTTTGGTGAGTGACTGTGAATATGACCATGATGGTTGTGTTGTCTGTAGTGTGAACCCAAGGGGTTGCGAAGTTGTGAAAAGGGACATCCAGCGTCTGTTGGATGAAGGCATGACTCAAATTGTTCAATCCCGTCATGTAGATGATGATGTCAATGTCATAGTGCCCGTTTTTAAGCAGCAAGAGTGATTGATAATCCAATATGATAGCAGCAACAACAAGACTGTCAGTCAGAGATCAGTATCGCCGTTGGTAATACGGTTAGCGGGTCCAGTCCCGTATTCATTTGATAAGGTTGTGTCGTACCAGTATAATGCTACAATGATGAAGAATGGTCAAGAGGTCTTGTTACCTACGACCAGTTCAGTGGTGAGCATTGTTGATGTTACGAAGGTGACCCGCAGTGGTCGAGTGTTTAGGCCAGTCATCCCAGAAAACAAAGAGGAATTGATTGTTGGTAAGAAGGTGGGGTGCCTTATGTAGATCCGGTTGGTTGTTCGAAGGATAAGTCTGGTGAATCCAGCAACTTGAAAACCAATGATGATGATGAGGTACTCCGACTGATCAAAAAGAGTGAATTTAATGTGGTTCAACAGCTGCTCCAGACTCCCTCAAAGATTTTCGTGTTGTCTCTGCTTTTGAATTTTGAAGCACACAGAGAAGCACTGCAGAGAGTTCTTGAACAAGTGTATGTAGAGCAAGATGTTACTGTGGATCAATTTGATCACATAGTGGCTAACATCACTTCGTGCAATAATCTGAGCTTTTGCGACGAAGAACTCCCTGAGGAGGGAAGAAATCATAATATGGCTTTGCATATTTCAATGAATTGTAAGGAGGATGCTTTTTCAAATGTGCTTGTTGACACCGGTTCGTCACTCAATGTGCTTCCGAAGTCAACTTTGTCAAAGTTATCTTACCAAGGAGCTCCCATGAGATATAGTGGGGTGATTGTCAAAGCCTTCAATGGCTCGCGCAAAACAGTCATTGGTGAAGTGGACCTTCTAGTCAAGATAGGTCCGAGTGATTTTCAGATTACTTTTCAAGTAATGGATATCCATCCGGCCTACAGCTGTTTATTGGGAAGGCCATGGATTCATGAGGTAGGGGTTGTTACCTCCACTATGCACCAGAAGCTCAAATTTATCAAGAATGGCAAGCTAGTGATTGTGGGAGGAGAGAAGGAGATGTTGGTTAGCCATCTGTCATCTTTCTCGTATGTAGAAGCTGAGGATGAGGTTAGAACTCCGTTCCAAGCCTTATTTATTGCTGTTGAGAAGAGAGTTGGGGCACCTATGTCCTCACTGAAAGATGCTCAGAAGATTGTTGAAGAGGGTGTTGTTGATCAATGGGGGCGCGTGGTAGAGGTCTCCGACAACAAAGACAGAACTGGTTTGGGGTTCCAGAGAGGCTCGTCAGCTGTTAGATCTGAAGATATGCAACTTAGCTTCCGTAGTGGAGGGTTCATTCATGGAAATGAACAACACTTAGTTGATGTGCTAGAGGATAGCGAAGAGGAAGACTGGACCAACTTTATAACGCATGGAAGGACATGCAACAATTGGGCTGCCGTTGTTATTCCTGTTATTTTGCATCGATCTAAGTAATTGCTTTTATATTTTAAAATCCTTCTCCTATGCCTAAGGGAGAAGTGAACATTGTTTGGGCATTTTAAACTGATCATCAATAAAATCAATTCTATCCATCCATATATTTTTATGTTTATTTTTACTTTTTGCTTATTTCTGAAAATGGTAATCACCAAAAAACATCAATAAATAATATAATTGTCCATCTGCATAATATTTGGTCACAAATTCACTTCTCTAAAATCAAAATATCAAATCATTATGCAGGTTGGTTCCTAACCCCATTGAATACAATGATCCTTCTCCTTCTCTGAATTTTGAATTCCTTATGTTTGAGGCCGAGGAGGAAAGTGATGAAGAAGTGAGTGAGGAATTGTCTCGTCTTCTTGAGCAAGATGAAAAGATTATTCAGCCGTTTGAAGAGCAGATTGAGCTAGTCAACTTGGGTTCCGAAGATGATGTGAAGGAAGTCAAGATTGGGTCTCGACTGTGTCCAGATGCTAAGAAGGGGTTGATTGATCTTCTTCGAGAGTATTCAGATGTGTTTGCTTGGTCCTATCAAGACATGCCTGGGTTGGATTCTGAGATTGTGGAGCATAGATTGCCGTTGAAGCCAGAATGCCCGCCAGTCAAGCAGAAGTTGAGAAGAACATATCCTGATATGGCAGTGAAGGTCAAAGAGGAAGTGCAGAAGCAGATTGATGTCGGTTTCCTTGTGACCACTGAGTATCCGTAATGGGTAGCCAATATTGTGCATGTGTCGAAGAAAGATGGAAAAGTCCGCATGTGTGTTGACTATAGAGATTTGAATAAAGCCAGTCCGAAAGATGATTTCCCTCTGCCACACATTGATATGTTGGTAGACAATACTGCTAAATTCAAAGTCTTTTCGTTTATGGATGGATTTTTCGGATATAATCAGATCAAGATGGCACCCGAAGATATGGAGAAGACCACATTCATTACACCTTGGGGAACATTCTGTTATAGAGTGATGTCTTTCGGCCTAAAGAATGCTGGTGCAACTTACCAGAGAGCAATGACTACTCTTTTTCATGATATGATGCATAGAGAGATTGAAGTATATGTCAATGACATGATTGCTAAATCAATTGATGAAGAGGAACATGTTGAGCATTTGTTGAATCTATTCCAGCATTTGAGGAAGTATAAACTCCGCTTGAATCCCAATAAGTGTACTTTTGGTGTTCGTTCTGGTAAGTTGTTGGGCTTTATTGTCAGCGAGAAGGGTATTGAAGTTGATCCTGCCAAGGTCAAAGCAATACAAGAAATGCCTGCGCCTAAAACTGATAAGCAAGTCAGAGGTTTTCTCGGCCGCTTGAATTATATTTCCAGATTCATTTCCCACATGACTGCCACATGTGCACCTATATTCAAGCTTCTTCAGAAAGATCAGTCTTGTGACTGGACCGAAGATTTCCAGAAAGCTTTTGATAGTATCAAGGAATATCTTCTTGAACCTCCGATTTTGTCTCCACCTGTTGAAGGAAGACTGTTGATCATGTATTTTACTGTGCTAGAAGATACTATGGGTTGTGTTCTTGGTCAGCAAGATGAGACTGGAAAGAAAGAATTTGCAATTTACTACCTCAGTAAGAAGTTCATCGATAGTGAGACTCGGTATTCAATGCTTGAGAAGACTTGTTGTGCATTGGCTTGGGATGCTAAGCGTCTGCATCAGTATATGTTGAATCATACCACTTGGTTGATATCCAAAATGGATCCAATCAAGTATATTTTTGTGAAGCCTGCTTTAACTGGGAGGATTACCCGTTGGCAGATGTTGTTATCAGAGTATGATATCGAATACCGATCTTAGAAAGCGATCAAAGGAAGTATCTTGGCTGACCATTTGGCTCACCAACCAATTGAAGATTACCAGTCAGTGCAGTATGATTTTCCTGATGAAGAGATTTTGTACTTGAAAATGAAAGATTGTGATGAACCATTGCTAGAAGAAGGGCCAAAACCTGGTTCCTGTTGGGGCATGGTATTTAATGGAGCTGTTAATCAATATGGAAATGGCATTGAGGCAGTGATTATTACTCCTCAAGGCACGCATCTACCATTTACATCTAGATTGACTTTTAAGTGTACAAACAACATGGCAGAATATGAAGCTTGCATTATGGGGCTTGAAGAGGCCATGAATCTTAGAATCAAGTATTTGGATGTCTTCGGTGATTCGGCTTTGGTTGTGAATCAAATCAAAGGAGAATGGGAGACGAATCAACCCGGTTTGATACCATATAGAGATTATGCAAGGCGGTTTCAACTTTCTTTACAAAGGTTGAATTTCATCATATCCCTCGAGATGAGAACCGGATAGCAGATGCTCTTACAACGTTGGCATCAATGATTATAGTGAAATATTGGAATGAAGTTCCTAATTTATCTGTGATGTGTCTTGATAGGCCAGCTCATGTGTTTGTTGTGGAAGAGATTAAAGATGAGAAGCCGTGGTATTACGACATCAAATGTTTCCACCAAAGTCAAATTTACCCGCCTGGGGCATCTTTGAAAGATAAGAAGACTTTGAGAAGATTAGCCGGTAATTTCTACTTGAATAATGACATACTATACAAGAGAAACTTTGACATGGTTTTGCTCAGATGCGTGGATAGACACAAAGCAGACTTGTTGATGACTGAAGTGCATGAAGGTTCCTTTGGTACTCATTTCAATGGACGTGCAATGGAAAAGAAGATGTTGCGAGCAGGTTACTATTGGCTGACAATGGAATCTTACTGTTTCAAGTTTGTGAAGAAGTGCCACAAGTGTCAAATTTATGCTGATAAGATTCATGTTCCTCCGACACTTTTGAATGTTATTTCTTCCCCATGGCCCTTCTCCATGTGGGGAATTGATATGATTGGGATGATTGAGCCCAAAGCTTCGAATGGACATCGTTTCATTTTAGTGGCAATTGATTATTTCACAAAATGGGTTGAAGCGGCATCATATGCAAATGTAACCAAGTAAGTTGTTGTGAGGTTTATCAAGAATCAGATCATATGCCGCTATGGTGTGCCAAGTAAGATCATTACTGATAATGGATCTAACTTGAATAACAATATGGTGGAAGCTCTTTGCAAAGACTTCAAAATTGCACATCATAATTCTTCTCCCTACAGACCCAAAATGAATGGGGTTGTTGAAGCTGCGAATAAGAACATCAAGAAGATTATCCAGAAGATGGTTGTCACATACAAGGATTGGCATGAGATGCTCCCATTTGCTTTGCATGGGTATCGTACATCCGTCCGCACTTCAACAGGGGCAACCCCTTTCTCTCTTATTTATGGTATGGAAGCAGTCCTCCCCGTAGAGGTTGAGATTCCTTTATTGCGTGTGCTCATGGAAACCAAGTTGGCTGAAGCTGAATGGTGTCAGACCAGGTTTGATCAGTTGAATTTGATAGAAGAGAAGAGATTGACTGCCATGTGTCATGGTCAGTTGTATCAACAGAGAATAAAGAAAGTTTTTGATAAGAAAGTCAAACCTCGTGTATTCAGAGAAGGAGACCTTGTGCTCAAGAAGATTTTGACGTTCAAACCAGATTCCAGAGGAAAATGGACTCCCAATTATGAAGGCCCATATGTTGTTAAGAGAGCTTTTTCAGGCGGTGCATTAATTCTTACAACTATGGATGGTGAAGAGTTCACTCGTCCTGTGAACGCAGATGCAGTCAAGAAATACTTCGCCTAAAAAATAAAAGAACAGCTCGCTAAGTTGAAAACCTGAAAGGGCGGCTTAGGAAAAAATGAGCGTCTCGGTGGATTGAAAACCCGAAAGGGCGATCCAGGCAAAAATTAGAGACATAAAAACAGAAAGGATTTCCCGATAAGTTGAGTACCCCACCTTGGGG
The DNA here is from genome assembly GCF_024323335.1 of Lathyrus oleraceus. NCBI lineage: Eukaryota > Viridiplantae > Streptophyta > Magnoliopsida > Fabales > Fabaceae > Lathyrus > Lathyrus oleraceus. The sequence goes on from NC_066580.1 coordinate 156,615,102, forward strand.
AAACTTATGCAAAAATTAGGGATTATTGCAAGTAACTGCATTCTGCTAATCTTCAGTGATTTTTGAAGACTTGTTTGAGCACAAGGGTTGACATTAATTCATCATCCCGGCAGCCGTCAAGAGTATAGTGGATATCAAGAGTTGGTAGAAGGATTAAGGATCATTTGTATTCAATGTAACCTTTTCCATTTAAATTACCATTTTCAAATTTTGTAAAATCTATGGAGTCTTGTCATTTACAGACTACCATCCTATTAAATAAAGTTGAGGTTTATCCAAATTGTTTCTGCTCTTATTTACTTCAGCCAATAGTTTTAAATTTTATTATGATCATTTTAAAATAAAGTTTTAAATCAAAATCAAGTTTTCTTTAAAATATAAAAGCAAGAACTTTTCTAGAGCAAGTAACAGTAATATCAACAACATTTCGATGGACATCAAGTCCTTAAGTGTGAAGCATCAGAGGTTCCCCAAGCAGTAACTCTTCGGGTATCCCTAGACATTAGTGTTGATTCATTTCCTCAATGGAATGATGTTATCCCCAGCTAACGGATTCAGTTCCTTGGCGGAGTGTTTGATCCCCAGTTGAATTTTCTTTCTTTATCCCCAACTGAGTTGGTTGATTCAGATACCCTGTGGTGTGTCCTTGTCCCCAACAGAGTTTCGGCCTTCCCCAGCGGAGTTCGTATTTCCTCAACAGGTGGATCTTCATCAGAGATGTTTGATATTTCCCTAGTAGATCGCTTTGGTGTCCCCACCAATCGCTGTATCTTTGCTCCCAGTCAGAGTTTCCTCCTGGTTTTTGAGCGGCTTTTGTTATTGATATTTCCTCTATAGGGTTGTATCCCATTTTTTATGGTGTTGACCTAAAATTCCCCATAGAGTTGATGTTGTTCTGTCCGCATCAGATCTCCTCCTTCCCCAACTAGGTTTGACCCCCTTGGGATGTTGATCTTCATATTCTCCAACAGTAGTCTCCATATTTTGTGGATTGACCGAGGATTGTACCGGTGGTTCAATTTCTTTGCGACACCTCTGTATCTCTTGTGATCGTTTTGTCATCATAATCATCATATATACATATACATATACATTCATACAATTTCATAGTTTGCATATCCTGCATCTTCATATTTGATTTGTTTCAGATTTTCATTCTTTGTTATGGCGGTACTTTATCCCCATACAAAATCTGGTGTCTATCCTCTTTTAATTATAGAGTGTCAGCCCCTTAAGCAGAAAGACTTTAACCTTTCTCTGTTTCCCCACTGAGTTTGTCTCCTCATGGATGATTGTTTTTTCAGTTTCCTCTCCAGCAAATTTTCTTGATGGAATTACTCCCCTTGAGTTATGTCCTCATTGGGTTGAGTCTTGATTGACCGTTTTCTTTCTAGCTCTTACCTAGATAGATCTTTTGGTCCCCTAAGAGTCTATTACCCAGTAGCTGATAATATTCTTCTTAGTTTGCAGTTTGTTACTTCTTGCTCAATACCTGGCAAAAGTACCATTTGGTCTCCTCAGTAGAGTCCCCTGAAAGTATATCCTTGATATGTTCAGCTTAACCAGGTGACGGATATCTTTCCTTTCCCCGCGGGAGTGTATCCTTGATATGTTCACTTTAACCAGTGACATATATTCTCTTCTTTGGTATTCTACCCAGTAAAAAGGTAGTTGTAATCCCTATTTCGTTCCTCAGAGAGTTAATCCTTGATATGTTCATCTTAACCAATGACAGGTTTTCTTCTCCTTGTGGTTTTCTACCCAGTAACCGGTAGTTGTAAATCCTACTTTTTTCCCCTGTGCAGAGTCTATCCTTGATATGTTCATCCTAACCGATGACAGAAACTCTCACCTTTGGTCTTCTACCCAGTAACTGGTAGTTGTAAATCCTATTTTCTGCAGTTTTCCCCAGCAAGGCTATTCTTACCCAGTAACCGATAATGAATACTCCCTCCTGGCGGTCCTCAGCGAGTCATCCTTGATATGTTCATCCTAACCGATGACGGGTGGTCTCTCTGTCAGATTTTTATTATCTCCTTACCCAGTAACTGGTAGTAGATAACAAATTTCTGCTTCTCCTGTGTTGAAGTTTATTCCTTCCCCAGTTGAGTTGAGTATGCATTTCCTTAGTGAAATCTCTTTCCCTTGCACGAGTCGAGCACTTCAGTTTTATCCTGACTTACTCGTATCCTCTGCAGATGTTTTGTTTCCCCGGCCGAGTCTTTCCATTTAGTATGGAATTCCTCTAGTCCCCCAACAGTTTTAAGTCGTAGCCTGGCCTACGCATAACTCCTTTTTATCCCCCTAGAGTCTCTATCTCCTTAGTGAGTTTTCCTTACGGAATGCATTATGCTCCTGCGGACTTTCGGTCTCTCTGATTTATTTTTCCTTTGTGGCAATATTTCCCCACAGAACATTGACTTTTTGCACTCATATCATATGCATCATGAGGTCTCTTAGGGACCAAAATTCGTTTCTATATGTTGTTATTTAAGCCCATTCTATTGAGTCGAGCCGAATATTTTAACCTTCACCTCCTCAGTTAGAATGTCCTTAAATAGGGGCAGCTGTAAGACCCTAATTTTGACCCTAAGATCCCTCATGCAAATCCATCATAAGAATTAGAATTGGGATCATGACTTGGCATTCTCCTTACCCCTCTTTCATTGGGTTTGTCTTGGGAGAGATCACCAAGTGTAGCGGGAAATTCATGATCATCAAGCTATTGACAAGCTAGAGATCAATTAACAAGAGTCGCCACAACGCTTTTATTGTTTCCAAGGGAAAAGGGAAAAAGTACGAACAAAACCCAATTAGTAAGAAGTTTTCAAATAAAAACTAATAAAAATCAGAGATCACAGGTAAGGGGGTTGGTTACACAGAGGGAAGGTGTTAGCATCCAAAGTGTCCTAGGTACACCTAGGGAGCCCTTTTTGTGTGCATATGTATTTTGTACAAAGTGATGTTTATAAACAAATAGAATGGGGGGATGAGAAAAGAATTCATTAATTATATTTTTTTATGTTTGACAAGACCTTCGGACTTGTGCCTATGTACCAACATAAAAATGAGGGATCAAAACCTCGTAGTTCGTGCTAGAAATTTTAAAATGAGTGTGTTTGTTTTAGCAAAATTTAAGTTTGAAAGGCACAAAGGCCTAAAATAGTTTGAATGGGTTAGTTATTTTTGGCTTTTTCAAAGTTTAAGTCAAGTATGGTTAGATTTATTTACAAGTTTGATTTAAGAAAATAAGTTGGAAAATGCAATGGCATAACGCCAAAGTTTCTATCTTTTGCAACAGTCGTCAAAGTTTGGAACAAAAGTAGTTCACACAAAGAAGGTTTTGAAAATGGAGGGAGAGATTTTGAAATTAAAGAAATGGGGAGAAGATGAAGAGACTATCCTATGCACAAAAATTTAAAAGTTTAAAGTTGAAAAGATATGACCAAATGGGAGCAATCCAATAGACAAGTATGTCGATAGAAACCCAGAATTCCCTTGGAATTTTTAGAATCAAGCAACACACAAATGCACAATTATATCAATCTTGAAGATCAAAGGCATCAAATAAAGATTTCCTCATCCAAGCTTATCCACTTCAATGATCTTCTTCAAAATAGCCCATGTAACAGATGAACTCCACAAGTCACAGGTTCAACATAACAGCTTAACAATGATCAATGTTGCAGGTGAACTGGAGAGATTTTGAATGATGTATCAGATGAATTTCAAGTTGCAAGGCTTTGATTCTTCAACAAATTGGCATTGGCCAAGTCCATTAGCAAAGGAATATTGCCTAAGTTCTAAGTCTAATTGGGCAAGGTCAAACCAACAGTCCACTCAAAAAGTCTTTTAGGATTTTTGTTATTATTATGTGCATTAATGGTCAAAGACCAGACAAACAAGCAAACAAAATAATATCACACAATATGGTCCAAGTGGACAAAGTAAAAATTACATTAACATAAACAATTAGAATGATATGTATAATGACAAATGATATAAAGTGCTAAAAGTAAATTGCATTAAAGTAAAGACTTGAAATTAAAATTTAATGGTTAGTAAGTTAGTAGTTAATTTTGTTTTGTTTTTTTTATTTCAAGACATTCTTTGGAGAACACTCAACCCACTTGTCACAAGCATGGATCCTTGAACCAAAACATCTCCCAAAGGAAGGAAAGAAGGCCAACTTTCCACACAATACCATGGAAGAGGGGAGACTTACAATCTCACTAACTAGAATGCTTATGCCTTTTGTCTCACAAATTTAGCGTTATGTTAAGCAATCGTAATTGGACTTATGTAGAAGTCACAACTATTTGAGGTCGGGCAATAAACTTTTGGTGTTAATGCATATTGGAGACATAGTATTATGAACTATGCTCATTAAACATACCACATACAAAAATATGCAAAAGGTGTGACCTAATCTCATCCATACTCATGTTAATCTTTCAATCAACTAGCATTAGGACTTTGATATGTCATTGGTCAAATGGAAATGAATGGATGAAGAAGGGGGATTAGATGAAGAGGGAAATGGATGAATGAGATAACAAATTGGTCAAGGGAGGACTTTTACCAAATTAATATTATTCATTCATTTTGGGAGATGGAATGTACATTCCATCAATCCCCTAAATCCAATAATATTAACTTGACAAAGTCAAATCAACCTTGACCAAGGCCCAACATCAAATAAGAAACTCAATTAAGTCAATACAAATGGTCAACACAATTAAAAATGGCATTTATTCAATTAAAAATATTAAAATAATGCATTAAATTCAAATATGTTTTGTCTAAATCCTAAAATCTCATTAAAACAACAAATAAATGGCCATGAGATTTATCATAGGTCAAACAAGGTCAAAGGACCTTGGATAAAAAAATTCATAATTTTTGGACACTTAAAAATATTTTTAAACAATTAAAAACAAATGAAAAATCAATTAATTCATGAAAAATATTAATAATGATCCAAAAAATAATTTTAATTCAAAATATGAAAGATAAAAATATTTGAAATTTTTTGGTGAAAGTCCCATATTTTTTGGATCAATAATAAATTTATTATGAATTATTGAAGAAAATAGAATTAAAATAAAAATCAGAAAATTCAAAAATACGTGGCCCATCAGATCTCCCTCATTAATTGAGGTGGCAGATCCGATGATCCAAAACGCGCGCTCCATGTGTTCCTTAGTCAAACGCGTTGTAACATGAGTAATCACAAGGAACGACTATGATTAGAACGTGGAACTTAGATCACAGGGACATGATTTTAAAGAGAAAACATCACTGAGCATGAATATCACCTCCAATTCTTCCAGTTCCAAATATATTATATGGAATTGAAAAATGAGGTTCATGATCTGAGTTGCTTCGATTAGGCCTCAAAGCAACTCAATCTTCTTGCCTACAGTGGTAGGACTTCAGACAACTCAAGAATCAATGGAATTGAGCAACAATCAAGGAGAATCGAAGAGTAAATTTCTTCAAATTACCTTCAATGGAGGTCTGAGCTTGCTAGATCTTGATCTGAATCGTGTTTGGCTTCACTTCACTTGCTTGCAGGAGAGGAATGGAAAGGTTTAGAAGCAATGAACTCCTGGAGAATTGAATTCCAAAATAGTGGAGATTCAAGCTCAAATTCAAATGAATTTATCAGGGTTATCCTCTTAGAATGAAGGGTTTTCAATGGAGATTAAAAGCTGGCGCAATGTGTGTGTTAATACTGAGCATAAGGGCCTCAATTTATAGAGAAATCAAATGATATTTGCACACTCTTTCCACTTTCCAAATTTGGTAAAATGATGATGCCATGCTGCATAGGTGCGCATAGGCCCATGAAATGATGGTTTGAAAGTCCAAAAGAATGATCAAATGCTTTGGAGATGGATTGGATTGCAAGGTACATGTGCATTGTCACTTGAAGATTGATCCATGCCAAATGATATCAACCTATTTAAGCTATGCGTAGCCTATGCATTTCAAGTCCAAAATGAATGAATTTGAGCTCTTTGGAAAGGTGAGATCAAGAGGAACAAATTTGATGTTGAACACTTTTTCATTTGGAGCTTGGAACTTGGAGATATTTGAGGTGGAAGTTTGGAAAAATTTGACATATCAAAAAATTTCTAAGTGTCAAGCCATATGTCTCAACGTTCCACCTTGCTTTACTTTTTATGGGAGCTTCAAATGAGAAACGTGTCTTCATAAAAGTTGTATATCTCTCGAATACCTTCAAAATGGTCACTAATTTCATGTCATTTGGATTTGAAATGATAGAGTTATGCTTTTTGAAGTTTGGAAAAATCACTTGATCAATGATATAGGTCAAAAGTGACCTATAATGTAGCCTCATATCACATGTTCAAAGAAGTTGAATTAGCTCCCACTCCAAACATAAAAGTTGAAGTAGACACATTGAATTTGATTTTGCAACTTGGAAATCTTTCATCTTATAAAAATTGAGCAAGTTATGGCCTTGGGAAGTTGACTTTCAAATTAGGGTTTAGACAAAATGACCTATAATCTTTCAACATAGAAAATGATTTTCCAAGCAAAACTAGCTCTAGGTCTCAACATGAAAGTTGTTTGGAATGTAATTTAAACTATCTCTAGGTCTCAACATGAAAATTATAGGAGATAGGGTCTAGGGAGATCCAATTTTGATTAGATGAATTCATCTGGCCCACCACCATCAACCAACTTGCTAATTTCCAATTCTCTTGACTTTCTTTGCTCATGGTAGATCATATATGCATAAGATGATTAAATTTGAAGTGTCCCTTGAGAAATTTTATCAATTGGTGAGATAGCTTGTTGGAGAAGTTACTCAAGATACCCAACCAAACTAGGGTTTCCATGGCAAATCACCCTCAAACTCTTGAAGAAAACTTTTTTCATTATAACATGTAGATATCATTGGGACTCATATATGATGTTCATAACAATTTCTTGAATCAATTCTTGGTTGTGTTCTTTGTTCATGAGGATCTCAAACCCTAGATGTGATTAATGAATCAATGAAATCATGCCCTATCCACAAATGAGTTAGACAAGTACAAAGACATATTTTTGGTATTTTGGTTAGTAATATGATAATATATAAGTATGATATAAATCACAAAATTCTTGGTGATCTCTCCCAAAACAAACCCAATGACAAGGGGTAAGGGGGATGCCAAGGTATGATCCCAATGCTTATGCTTATGATGGAATTGCATGAGGGATCTTAGGGTCAAAATTGGGGACTTACACCAAGAACTTTGGGATTATATCATACTTGTATATTAACATTTTACTAACCAAAATACCAAAAATATGTCTTTGCATTTGCCTAACTCTTTTGTAGGTAGGGCATAATCTCATTGATTCATCAAGATCACATCTAGGGTTTAAGACCCTCATGAACAAAGAGCACAACCAAGATTTGATTCAAGAATGGTTATGAACATCATATATGAGTCCCAATGTTCTATACATGTTATATTGATCAAGTTTTCTTCAAGAGTTTGAGGGTGATTTGCCTTGGAAACCCTAGTTTGACTGGGTATCTTGAGTAATTTCTCCAACAAACTATCTCACCAATTGATCAAATTTCTCAAGGTACACTTAAAAATTCATCATCTTATGCATATATGATCTACCATGAGCCTAGAAAGTCAAGAGAATTGGAAATTAGCAAGTTGGTTGATGGTGGTTGGCCAGATGAATTCATCAGATCAAAACTGGGCCTCCCTAGACCCTATCTCCTACAATTTTCACCATATGAAAATAATTCCAAGATCAAACTCACTCTAAATGACATTACAAACAACTTTCATGTTGAGACTTAGAGCTATTTTTGCTTGGAAAATCATTTTCTACGTTGAAACATTATAAGTCATTTTGTCTAAACCCTAATTTGAAAGTCAACTTCCCAAGGCCATAACTTGCTCAATTTTTATGAGATTGTTGGTTCTAAGTGTTGGCAGCAATTTTGGTAAAACCTAGAGTATTCACAAGTTGTCACATGTGATGTCTTAACATAAGATATCTTGCACCTGCTGGATGTTTAAAATATAATTATGCAGGATTTTTCCAGGATGTCAGACTTGATGTCATGACATATGTATACAGAACAATCAGTCTGAATGTTATGTATTATGTGATTGCACTTTTAATGGCAATATGTGTATGATTGATGAGTTAATTGAACATGCTATCAATAAGTAATTACAACGTGATTAACTTATTTTCCAAAGAGATCTAATCAACATTCATGAGAAGATATAAATGGAAAATAGTTTTAGGGTTTTATGATGCCCAACCCCAGCTGAATGCTTCTATAAAATAGGACATGGAAAACCTGATTTGATACATAAGAAATAAGGAACGAAATATTGAGAGAGAATAAGGGTTTAAGTCTTGTGTGGTTATGTGGTTTGTAAGCCATTCAATTCATCCATAGATGATTGAATTGGTCTGATTTTTGAGTTGTAATTTGTCACACAAACCTTTTAAGCATGAATGTGTGTCTACTTGATTGAAGTTGTTAAGTAAGATCAAGTGTGTGTCTTTGAAGAGTGTCTTCTTTTCATTGTAATTCTGGTTTAATATCACTGGGGTGATTGAGGGGGAGTGAGTGGGATCTCATGTCTAAGAGTTCTTAGGTAGAAGTCACACGGGTAGAGATTAGGTGAAAAAGACTGTAACTTGTGTTGTTTACTGAGAGTCTTTGAACTGATTCTATTTTAGTGGATTTCCTTCCTGGCTTGATAGCCCCCAGACGTAGGTGAGTTTGCACCGAACTAGGTTAACAAATGCTTGTGTCTCTTGCATTATTGTTCTTTATCTTTATACTGTTTGTATTGTTCAAATATTAGTGTCGTGACATTACCTTCGACATCTCATATCTGATACCAGAATTTCAATTGGTATCAGAGCAGGCATCCTACTCTGGTTCTGGGTGAGATCTAGGGACGATACTTTCTGGTACTATGGAGAGAGATGGAGGATCTGTTCACAGGCCACCTATTTTGGATGGATCCAACTATGACTACTGGAAACCTCGAATGGTAGCCTTCATAAAATCTCTGGATAATAAGGCTTGGAAGGCTGTGTTAACAGGCTGGGAACATCCAGTAGTTACTAAGGAAGGAGAAGCTACAACTGATAAGAAGCATGAAGAACAATGGTCCAAAGAGGAGGATGATATAGCCCTTGGAAATTCTAAAGCATTGAATGCTATATTCAATGGAGTAGACAAGAATATCTTCAGATTGATAAACAACTGTGAGGTGGCTAAAGATGCTCGGAACATTCTCAAAACCACTCATGAAGGTACCTCTAGAGTAAAGATGTCTAGATTGCAGCTACTCACTACCAAGTTTGAAAATTTAAGGATGAAAGAAGATGAAAATATTCATGAATTTCATATGAATATCCTTGAAATTGCTAATGCCTCAGGAGCCCTGGGAGAGAAGATGTCAGATGAAAAATTAGTAAGGAAAATACTCAGGTCACTCCCTAAGAGATTTGTTATGAAGGTGACAGCCATAGAAGAGTCTCAAGACATCTCTAATATGAGAGTTGATGAGTTAATTGGATCCCTCCAAACATTTGAGATGGGAATGTGTGATGGATCTGAAAAGAAAGCCAAAAGCATAGCCTTCATGTCAAACACTGAAGGGGAAGAGGAAGAAGGTGGTCAAGATATTGATGAAGATCTGGAAAATGATGTAGCAATGCTGGGAAGACAGTTCAACAGACTTATGAAAAAGATGGATGTAAGATCTAAGGCTAATGTCAAGAACATCGCATCTGACATCAGTAAATCCAACAATATTGGAAGAAGAACAAGGTCAGATGAAAAGCCCAAAGAAGGAAAATGACATTACAAACAACTTTCATGTTGAGACCTAGATCTATTTTTGCTTGGAAAATCATTTTCTATGTTGAAACATTATAAGTCATTTTGTCTAAACCCTAATTTGAAAGTTAACTTCCCAAGGCCATAACTTGCTCAATTTTTATGAGATTGTTGGTTCTAAGTGTTGGCAGCAATTTTGGTAAAACCTAGAGTATTCACAAGTTGTCACATGTGATGTCTTAACATAAGATATCTTGTACCTGCTGGATGTTTAAAATATAATTATGCAAGATTTTTCCAGGATGTCAGACTTGATGTCATGACATCTGTATACAGAACATTCAGTCTGAATGTTATGTATTATGTGATTGCGCTTTTAATGTCAATCTGTGTATGATTGATGAGTTAATTGAACATGCTATCAATAAGTAATTACAACGTGATTAACTTATTTTCCAAAGAGATCTAATCAACTGTCATGAGAAGATATGAATGGAAAATAGTTTTAGGGTTTTATGATGTCCAACCCCAGCTGAATGCTTCTATAAAAAAGGACATGGAAAACCTGATTTGATACATAAGAAATAAGGAACGAAATATTGAGAGAGAATAAGGGTTTAAGTCTTGTGTGGATATGTGGTTTGTAAGCCATTCAATTCATCCATAGATGATTGACTTGGTCTGATTTTTTAGTTGTAATTTGTCACTCAAACCTTTTAAGCATGAGTGTGTGTCAACTTGATTAAAGTTGTTAATTAAGATCAAGTGTGTGTCTTTGAAGAGTGTCTTCTTTTCATTGTAATTCTTGTTTAATATCATTGGGGTGATTGAGGGGGAGTGAGTGGGATCTCATATCTAAGAGTTCTTAGGTAGAATTCACACGGGTAGAGATTAGGTGAAAAAGACTGTAACTTGTGTTGTTTACTGAGAGTCTTTGAACTGATTCTATTTTAGTGGATTTCCTTCCTGGCTTGATAGCCCCCAGACGTAGGTGAGTTTGCACCGAACTGGGTTAACAATTGCTTGTGTCTCTTGCATTATTGTGCTTTATCTTTATACTGTTTGTATTGTTCAAATATTAGTGTCGTGACATTACCTTCGACATCTCATATCTGATACCAGAATTTCAATTGGTATGAGAGCAGGCATCCTACTCTGGTTCTGGGTGAGATCTAGGGACGATACTTTCTGGTACTATGGAGAGAGATGGAGGATCTGTTCACAGGCCACCTATTTTGGATGGATCCAACTATGACTACTGGAAACCTCGAATGGTAGCCTTCATAAAATCTCTGGATAATAAGGCTTGGAAGGTTGTGTTAACAGGCTGGGAACATCCAGTAGTTACTAAGGAAGGAGAAGCTACAATTGATAAGAAGCATGAAGAACAATGGTCCAAAGAGGATGATGATCTAGCCCTTGGAAATTCTAAAGCATTGAATGCTATATTCAATGGAGTAGACAAAAATATCTTCAGATTGATAAACAACTGTGAGGTGGCTAAAGATGCTCGGAACATTCTCAAAACCACTCATGAAGGTACCTCTAGAGTAAAGATGTCTAGATTGCAGCTACTCACTACCAAGTTTGAAAATTTAAGGATGAAAGAAGATGAAAATATTCATGAATTTCATATGAATATCCTTGAAATTGCTAATGCCTCAGGAGCCCTGGGAGAGAAGATGTCAGATGAAAAATTAGTAAGGAAAATACTCAGGTCACTCCCTAAGAGATTTGTTATGAAGGTGACAGCCATAGAAGAGTCTCAAGACATCTCTAATATGAGAGTTGATGAGCTAATTGGATCCCTCCAAACATTTGAGATGGGAATGTGTGATGGATCTGAAAAGAAAGCCAAAAGCATAGCCTTCATGTCAAACACTGAAGGGGAAGAGGAAGAAGGTGGTCAAGATATTGATGAAGATCTGGAAAATGATGTAGCAATGCTGGGAAGACAGTTCAACAGACTTATGAAAAAGATGGATGTAAGATCTAAGGCTAATGTCAAGAACATCGCATCTGACATCAGTAAATCCAACAATATTGGAAGAAGAACAAGGTCAGATGAAAATCCCAAAAAGAAGGAAAATGAGTTCAGTGCCATGAATGTGATGGGTATGGACACATTAGAACTGAATGTGGGACCTACCTTAAGAAATTGAAGAGGAGTCTTGCTGCCACTTGGCCTGATGAAAGTGAAACAGAAGAGTCTGCAAATCTTGTGACTGCCTTGACTGGAAGATGGGGTTCTGATGAAGATTCAAGTGATGATGAAGTAACCTTTGAAGAGTTGGCCACTACCTACAGAGAGTTGTGTCACAGAAGTGCAGAAGTGTGTAGACAAGTTGAAATCCAGAAGAAAGTGATAGCGTAGCTGGAGAATGAGAAGGCAGAACATGTGGAAACCATCTCCAAGTTGAAGACTGAAGTTGTATTCTTGAATTCTAAACTGGATGAGATGACCAAGTATGTAAGAATGCTAAACAATGGATCTGACACCTTAAACAAAATTCTCCAGACTGGACAAATAACAGGAGACAAGTCTGGCATTGGGTTCTATGAATCTAAGCCTGAGTGCAGCCACTCTGGTAGCAAACCAAAGTCCAAACCTAAGTGCAGTCACACTGGGAGCAAACCAGAGATGTCACATCATATGTCATAACATCATAAAGGAAGATAGCAGAAAGGGAAACATCAAAGATGGAGATGCCATTACTGTGGAAAATTTGGCCACATAAAACCATTCTGATATAAGTTGTATGGCTATCCTAGTCCTGCTCATCATCAACCTAGACCCAAACATCACAGGCATGTCAACAAAAAGCAATGGGTTTCTAAGACTAATGTTACAAGTCTAATAGCTCACACTTCCTTCAGAGTTTCAGCCAAAGAAGATTGGTATTTTGACAGTGGGTGCTTCATACACATGACTGGAAACAAAAACCTGCTAACTAGTCTTCATCCATATGCCACAAGATATGTAACCTTTGGTGATGGAGCAAGGGGTGAAATCAAGGGGATTGGTAAGCTTGATTTCCCTGGAGTTCCTGACCTTGACAATGTCCTACTTGTTAAGGGATTGACTGCAAATCTAATAAGTATCAGTCAACTGTGTGACCAAGGTTTAAATGTAAACTTCACCATAATTGAATGTCTTATTACTAACAAAGAAAATGAAGTGATCATGAAAGGAGTTAGGTCTAAAGACAACTGTTACATGTGGAGTTCTCAAGAAACTGGTTACTCTTCAGTGTGTACTTTAGCCAAAGAAGAAGAAGTGAAGATATGGCATCAAAGATTGGGCCATCTGCATCTTAAAGGTATGAAGAGGATTATATATGTTGAAGCTGTTAGAGGAATTCCTAACTTGAAGATTGATGAAGGAAAAGTCTGTGGGGAATGTCAGATTGGAAAACAGACAAGGATGTCACACCAGAAGCTCAGACATGACACCACTTCCAAAGTTCTGGAACTCCTCCATATGGATTTGATGGAACCCATGCAGGTGGAAAGCCTTGGTGGGAAGAAATATGCTTATGTAGTGGTGGATGACTTCTCCAGATACACCTGGATCAATTTTATAAGAGAAAAATCTGATGTGTTTGAAGTCTTCAAAGAGCTTTGTCTAAAACTTCAAAGAGAAAAGGAAAACCCTGTTATCAAAATTAGAAGTGATCATGGGAAGGAATTTGAGAACAACAAGTTTGCTGAATTCTGTTCTTCAGAAGGAATTCATCATGAGTTCTCATCTCCCATTACTCCCCAGCAAAATGGTGTGGTGGAAAGGAAAAATAGAACCCTTCAAGAATCAGCCAGAGCTATGATTCATGCTAAGAAATTGCCCTACCATTTTTGGGCTGAAGCCATGAACACAACCTGCTATGTTCATAATAGAGTGACCTTGAAGAAAGGGACTCCTACAACTTTATATGAAGTCTGGAAAGGAAGAAGACCTACAGTCAAATACTTACATGTGTTTGGTAGTAAATGTTATATCTTGACTGATCGTGAACAAAGAAGGAAGATGGATCCCAAAAGTGATGAAGGAATATTTCTGGGTTACTCAACAAACAGCAGAGTGTAGCGGGGAATTCGTTACCTTTAGATTTATTGACTAAATCAAAAGTAAATCATACAATTCGAGTCGCCACTGCACTTCTATTTATCCGAAGCAAAGGTTAGAAAGCGAACAAAACCCAAGTAAGAAGTTTTATCAAATCAAAAACTAATAAAAATGTCAGAGATCTGGGTAAGGGGGTTGGTTATGCAATGGGAAGGTCTTAAGCACCCAAAACATTCTTAGTACTCTAAGGGAGCCCTTTTTGCAAAGTGTATTATAGGTTGGTATTTGTGAAAATATTTGTGCAAACATGATTGGGGAGATAAGAAGAGAATATACATATTATTTACAATTTGTTGTTTGAATGGATAAACCCATTGCCTACGTACCATCACAAAGGTAGGATCAAAACCTCGTTGTTCGGGGTAAAAATCTCAAAGATTGGTGAATTGATTTGATCAAAAGCCTTAAGGTCTTTTGTTATCAAAGGGAGAAAACTCAACCAAAAACCAACAATCCACCATGTGAGGAGAGCTTCAACATACTAGTGAGGTATCCACCCTATAATAAGTATGGAAGACTTATAGTCCAATCACTAAGGATAAGGTGAGGTTTACATCAACCACTATGATAACTCAAACCTATGGCTAATGTTTATGAAAAGTTTAAACAAGTGGTCATTTGAACCACAAAAGCAACTTGAAGTGAGTTATATTTACAAGTTAGAAGTATTCACAAAATGAAGTCAAAGTTGACTTAAGATTCAATTCAAAATAAGTGTTAATGAAAAGAGTTTGAAAAATCAAAGGCATATGGCCTAGGTTTCTAGTTTTGAAAACAATGTCAATGTTTGTACAAAATGAGTTTGGCTTGGGTTAGAGTGGAGAGAAGAAGAGAAGGGCTAGTCCTAAACATGCAAAGATGAGAGAAGAGATAAAACCCTTGGAGTTCCTTTCTTGAGATCATAAAGATGATTCAAGATGCTCCTTTCCTTTGGACTTAGCAATTAACTCAAGCAATCAAATAAATATTCAATCAAGCTCCTAGGATCTCCATTTGGCTTGTCTCTCTTAACTTGGATGCTTATGACAATGGTCCTTCTAACTATCTCAAGTTTGGAATCCCTATCACACAAGAACAAACAATCAAAAAGTTCACAATGCAATAAGAGGAATGGACAAAGAGAGAGTTTAGATTAGGGGTCCTTTCAAGTCAACTTTCAAGATTTAGCATTCTAAAGGCATGAGGCCTAGTTTCTCTTAAACAAGTTTAGCATTCTAAAGGCATGAGGCCTAGTTGCTCTTGAAACTCCATTAAGCATAGGTAAGGTCCTAATTCTAAGTCCTTTCTCCTTTTTGCATTGGGTTCACACAAACAATCACAAAAACAAACACAAACCAATAATATATTTACACAATAATGTGCTCAAGTGAGAAAAAGGCAAATAGCATAAACATAAAATATGAGCTCAAGTGAGCAAAGGGAAAATACAATATGAATAAATGAGCAAGAAATTAAATTGCATTAAAGTAAATTGCAAGAATTAAATGCTTAAATTAAAGTTAGTGTTAGTAGTTAATGTTAGTGTGCCATAAGGCAATTTAGCGCTATGTTAAGCAATCGTAAGTGGACTAATGTAGTAGTCACACCTATCTGAGACTGGTCAATAAAACTATAGGTAAATAAACACAAGTTAGAGATCATGACTAGTAAGCCAAGCTCCTACAACTTGCACGCCAAAAGAAAAGAAGAATGACCTTGTATGGATTTTAGGTTTTTTGCTTGACCAAGAAGCAACCTATCTTGGACACAAAGAAATTCACTTGATCTTTGATCAAGTTGAATTTGATTTGGATCAAAGAAGGTTAAGTCTCTCATATGTCAAGGCTAACCACAAATCATTAACTCATTAGTCAAAAGAAAAAGAAGAAGATGAGAGATGAAGATGGAATGTACAAAATGAAAATTCAAATGACATAATCAAAACACCATGATCAAATGTGAATGGAATCAACATCAATCAATGGTAAACAGAAGTGAAATGAAGATTAGAAGTCAAGAAAGGTCAAACATATTTTTGGTATTTTTTTGGAATTAAAATAATACATAAAATAAAATGAACAAAGTAAGGTCAAACTTCAAATCTAATTCAAATCAACTTGGATAAGTCCAATTGGATCATCATAAGTCTAACATGGTCAAACAAGGTTTGACAAATTTTCTCAATATTTTTTGAAAACATAAACTATTTTTTAACAATTAAAAATGAAGAAAAATTACACAAATGGACTAAAATCTCAAATAAATCTCAAATCAATTAAGAAATTAATGAGAATATTTTTCATAGACTTATCATCATCCATATGTATTAAGAAAATATTTTTGGCATTTTTGAATATCAAAAGGTATTTTAAATGAAATAAAAACTATCAAAAGTAAAATAATTCACAAAAAATATTAAATGGAATCACAAAAATAATTAAAAATCAGATTATGAAACTAGATTTTAAAAGAAAATTTTTGCAATTGGTCTCATATTTTTGTGATTCCAAATAAAAAATGTTATCAATTTTTGAAAATAAATGGAATAAAAGAAAATAAAACAGAAATTAGGAAAATAGGAAAATCAGGAAGCGCACGATCCATCTCATTAATTGACGTGGACCATCATGTGGCTCTGAGGCGTGCGCGCATGGTGATCATTAGTCCAACGTGTAACAAAACAAATTAAAAAAAGTCAAACAAGGCAAAGGCTGAGATTAGAAGGCTCATGTAAGATCCAAAGGCCAGAGCTCTTCCACATGGGGACGGTGGTGGAAACCACTGTCTTCTCCAGTGAGCAAACAGAAATCGGCCACCAGTTGCAGGTTTTGCAAGCCCTTCTGTTTCAATTATTCAAGCTTCAAATGGAAACACCTTACAACATTAAAGTTGTAGATCTTTTAATTATAATAAATTTGGACTCAAATTTTGCATCATTTGGATTTTTGATGAGAAAGTTATGGGCACTTGAAGTTGGACTTTTTCAAGATTCAATGGCTTTGGTTCAAAGTGACCTATAATGTTCTGTATTATCACATATGTTTCTTTTAGGATTATGAAATTTTTTCCAACATAAAAATTTAAGTAGATATCTTAATATTTCTAATGAAATTGGTATCACCTCAAAATCATGAAAAATGAGTGAGTTAGGTCGTTGGGAAGTTGACCCAAAATTAGGGTTTCAGTCAAAATGACCTATAATGTTTTGAAATGAATGATGAACTTCCAAGTTTCAAATGATTCTTTGATGAACATGAAAGCTCTTCATATGGTTCTTAAGAACATTTTTACTCTTGGGGTCATCTTCATTTGACAAACACATCAAAAGTTAGGTCTCAGTGGATTTCAATTTAGTCAGATGATTTGACTGGTCAACTTCTCAAGTCCAAACTTCAAATCTTGTTGAATGAATGATTGAGGGTACGCACATAGGCTCATATATGCATAAAATGATGAATGAAATAACTTCCCTTGATTTAATTTGATCATAGGTTGAGGTTGCTTCATGAGCAAGGCACAGTCAATGCACAGTTGAATTAGGGTTTCCTTGGGAAACAATCCTCAAGCCCTTTGGTTTATCTTGATCAAATTGACAAATTGAGATACTTGGGAGACATATATGATGATTGAGAGCTTAGTGAACCATTGTCATGCTTGCTTTCATCTTCATTTGGCCACTTCATTGAGCACAGGGGCCTCCTAGGAGCAAGGGATCTCATGATTGCTTAAGCTTCAAAACAAACAAGTTAGTGACATATTTTTGTGCTTTTGGTTAGTAAACAAAATAAGAAAAGAAATGATATACAATTCAAGCATGTTTGGTGGTCTCAAACCAACTCACACAAGTCCCAACCCAAGGGTTAAGGAGCCACACATGCTATGATCCTTGAGGCAATACAATGAGCAAATGGTATGATGCCATGAGGGATCTTAGGGTCAAAATTAGGGTCTTACAGATGCCCTTATTTAAGGTCATTCTAGTCGGAGATATGAAGGTTAAAATCTTCGTCTCGACGAGGTAGAATGGGCTTAAATAATAACAAAGAGACGAATTGTGATCCCTAAGAGACCTCATAATGCAGATGTATGCATGCAACGGTTAATACTCTGTGGGGATATGTGTCCACAAAGGAAAAAAGAAATCAGGAGAAACTAAAAATCCATAAGAGTAATACACTCACTAGGGAGACAGAGACTCTGGGGAAAATATGGTAAAAATGCGTGAGCAAGTCACGACTTGAAAACTTGCTCGGAGACACGAAGGGATTCCATGAAAATAAATCAATGGAAAGACTCGAGCTGACGCCAAGATGCATGTATTGGGGAATATTCCAATACAGCAAAACTATCCATAAGGGATACTTCGGATAAAAATCTGGACTCAGGTGGGGATATCCACAAATGACTCAGCTGAGGAGGAAAGCAACGAGATATTACCAACTACGGGGTAATAAATTCGAAAAGAGACATGTTATCAAACACCGGTATAACGCGAGAGAACAACATGCTCAGGGAGAAAGAATATCTAAGACCGGTATAAGGGTGAGAGATATCAATCGTCCAAACATCTGAGGAAGGCCTAAAAGGCATATTTCAACTCAGGAAAACCTGACTCCACAAGGGACAAAAGTCATAATAGGGAGCAGAAGGAAGGAACACCAGGGATACCAGTTACTGGGTGTAGCGGGGTATTCGTTACCATTAGAGATATTGACTAAATCCAAGGTAAACCATACAAGTCGAGTCGCCACCGCACTTCTATTTATCCAAAGGAATGGTTAGAAAGCGAACAAAAACCTAAAAGTTTTACCGAATCAAAAACTAGTAAAAATGTCAGAGAACTGGTTAAGGGGGTTGGTTATGCAATGGGAAGGTTTTAAGCACCCAAAACATCCTAGGTACTCCTAGGGAGCCCTTTTCACATTGGTTGTAAGGTTGGTATTTTGTGAAAATTTATTTGTGCAAACATGGTTGAAGAGATGCGAAGAGAATATACAAGTTTATTTATATTTTGTGTTTAGATGGATAAACCCATTGCCTATGTACCATCTTAAAAAAGATTAGGATCAAAACCTCGTAGTTTGGGGTAAAAATCTTTAAAATGAGTTGGTGAATTGATTGGTCCAAAAGCCTTAAGGTGTTTTGTTATCCAAGGGAGAAAACTCAACCTAAAACCACAAATCCACCATGTGAGGATAGCTTCAACATGCTAGTGAGGGGTTAACCTTATAATAAGCATGGAAGACTCATTGTCCATCACTAAGGATATAGGTGAGTATTACATCTACCTCAAGGATAACTAAAACCTAATAGCTAAAGGTTATGAAAAGTTTGATTAAGAAGGTGGCCATTGAAACCACAAAAATATTTTGAATGGGTTATATTTACCAATGAAAAGTATTTACAAAATATGGTTAAAGTGGATTTAAAGATTCAATTCCAAACAAGTATTAAGAAAATAAAGTTTGAAAATCAAAAGCATAAGGCTTAGGTTTCTAATGTTAAAAACAAGTGTGAAATGTTTGCACAAAGGTTTTGGCTTGGGTTAGAGTGGAGAGAAGAAGAAGAATGGCTAAAGTCCTAAACATACAATAGATAAGGGACAAGAAGCAAAACCACAAATGGAGTTCCTCTCTTGAGATCATATTGATGATCCAAGTAGCTCCCATCCTTTGGAATAAGCAATCACATAAGCATAAACTCAAGCAACCAACAATCAAATGAACTCTTGGAAAGTTCCCCAAATGTATCTTGGATCTCTCTCTCTCCTAGAATCTCATGGCAATGGTTCCTCAATTTGGATCAAGTTGGAATCCCTAGCACAAGAACACACGCATCAAAAGATTCTAGCAAACAAAACAAGGAATGGACAAGAAGAGTTTAGAAGTTGGTCCTTTCAAGGTCATCTTCAAGCTTTAAGCATTCTAAAGGCATGAGGCCTAGTTGCTCTTTGACATTTTAAGCATTCTAAGGCATGATGCCTAGTTGCTCTTTGACTCCAAATTAGCATAGGGAAAGTCCTAAAGTCTAAGTCCAATTGTCCATTTTTGCTATTGGTCAACAACAATCAAAACAAAACACAAACACAATAGTATATACACAAATATGTGCTCAAGTGAGCAAAAGGCAAATGACATTAACATAAACATATGCTCAAGTGAGCAAAGGAAAAAGAAAATGAATAATATCTACAAGAATAGTAAATTGCATAAAAGTAAAGAGCAAGAATTAAATGTTAATGGTTAATGGTTAGTGTTAGTAGTTAGTGTGCCATAAGGCAAATTTAGCGCTATGTTAAGCAATCGTAATTGGACTTATGTAGAAGTCACAACTATCTGAGGCCGGTCAATAATAATGTAGGCAAAAACACAATTTAGAAGTCTTGATTAGTGAACCAAGTTCCAACAACTTGCCATGCCAAAAAGAAGAAGAGAATTGATCTTGTATTGGTTTTAGCCTTTTGCATGATGTAGAAAGTAACTTATCCTTAATGCAAAGCCATTCACTTGATCAATTGATCAAGATGAATTAGATTTGAATCAAAGAAGGTTAAATCCTTCTAATCAATGCTAACTTATCAACCTTCAACTCATTGATCGAAAAGAAAAGGAAGAAGAAGAAGAAGAAGAAGAAGAGAAATGGAAATGACAAAATAAAATGCATTAAATGGAATAAAATGTATCAATCCTCATATGTTGACCAATAACATTGAAAGTCAAGGTCAAACAATCAAAAACAGAAGTGAGATGAAGATTAGGAGTCAAGAAATGAATAAACTATTTTTGGCATTTTTTAATATTAAAAATAAACTTGAATTAAAATAAATGGAAAGGTCAAACTTCAAAATCACTTCAAATCAACCTTGAAAGGTCCAAGTGATTTATACTAAGTCCAACAAGGTCAAACAAAGTTTGACAAAAAATTTCAACATTTTTAAAAGTCAGAAACTGTTTTTAATCAATTAAAAATGAATAAAAATAACCTAATTGAACTAAAATCTCAAATAAATCCCAAATCAATTCAAAAATTGATGAGAATATTTTTCATAGATCCATCATCATTCAAATAGGATGAGAAAATATTTTTGTATTTTTTGAATATCAAAAACTATTTAAAATGAATTAAAAATAGCCAGAAAAGAGAAAATTCACAAAAAATATCGAATGATGAAGTAAAAAATATTAAAAATCACTTTTAGAAACTAGAATTAAAAAGAAAAATAATGCAATTGGTCCCATATTTTTTGGATTAAAAATAAAAGAGTTATGATTTTTTGAAGTTAAATGAAATAAAAGAAATAAAATGGAAATTATATAAATCAGAAAAAAGGAGAGGCGTCTTGTCATACGGTGAACTGGACTTTTTTGTGGTTTTAATCGCAATGTCGCGGTTAGCAAGAGTCGCCACCGACTTTTCTTTTATCCAATAAGGAAAGGTGGAAAAGAACAGGAAAGACCTTAATTTAGATTTTGGGTTCGGGAGGTACATTATACAAAGGGAAGGTGTTAGCACCCTTTGTATCCATGGTTATCCATGGGCTCTTAATTGCTCGATCACTTATATTATTTTTGTCTGAAAAAAAAAGTGTTTGTGAATTGTTTAGAAAAATTGTTTTGAAAAGAGAATTTAACTTTGTAATGATTCTTGTATGAATGTATACAAAGTGATTATCTCGTTTAGTTTTGAAAATTGTTTAGAAAAATATAACTCGGTAATGATTCTAGTATGAATGTATACCAAGTGGTGATTTTCTGAAGGTATTTTGAAAGGTGTGAGGTGTGAAAAAATGTTTTAGGTTGTGAGCCAGCAATTAAGAGTTATACCGACCCAAGGTCTTTATGAGTATTTCCTATCCTTATGAGGGTAAAACTGTCCTTATTATTGAGAAATAAGTAGTTTTATCCTTTGGATGTAAAAGGGTCATCGTAGGGTCATCGATTGGTCATTGAAGGCAACAGTTATGAGGATACCTTAGCATTCGAAGGGACTATCATCATTTAACCGTAGGCAACATCGGAGGGTCATCGAGGGACAAAGTTGTATATTCGAAGGCAACATCCGAGGGACTATAATTTATTTTATGATGATTTAACCGAAGGGTCTTTGCTAAGGGTATCCCCACGTTCGCGGGACATGACTGTAATATCGTAATCGTAAGGCAACAAAGAGAGGTCCAAGATCACTTATTCAAAGGCAAAGTTTTACAATTAATTATATAATTAGGATGAAACTCCACATTAAAATTATTAAAAATAATATATTAAAAAATTAATACATTAGAAATTAATACATTAAAAAATTAATTTAGGGTGAAACTCCACAAGGGTATCCCACAAATAAAGTGGAATACCTAGCCAATAACCTTTTCCTGGGATATGTGAACCTTTACGAAACTCAAAAAAAAAGAACATGTCAGAACACCAAATCAGGGTGCAATCGAAGATTACACCGGAGAAATATCACAACAATAAATAGGATAGGATAAATAATGCATGGCTATGATAAAAACATAAAAAAAACAGACTAGAAGAATCAGGTACTGTCTCGTTCGCCTCTGCCTCGCCTAGCGAAGGCCACGGATTTTGAATTTGAAAACAACCCCATGTTAAGAACTTTGAATTTTATGGCATTTTATCACAGGAATAACATGGTCAAACATTCAGGGTATTCAGGCATATTTAAATTCCCATACGAAAGCAAATTATATATCAACATTTAATCATGATGCATTATATATGTAGATATGGCCAATTGAAAGTATAAACAATAGAGATACGCAAACCTGTTTGCCAATTCAAGGTTGAAGGGATTGACCACTTGTAGTATCGGAATAAGTTAGGCAGCGGGAATTGGACGGCGATGGCTTCGGTGCAGATGGGCTGCCTTCAGGGTTTCTTTACTCTGAATTCTCCGGGTAGGCAGGGTTCCTATGCCAAAGTTTCTATCCGTCCTTCTCTGTTCTCTCTCTTTCTTTTTCCTCAAGGTTTTGTTCCAAGGAAACCTCAGAGTGTTTTGCTTCTCTTCCTTCTTTCTCCAGTAAATCTCCCAGTGTAAACTCCAAGTCTAACTCCCCCTACTGAAACTTCAGTATTTATAGACTAATTTCGTGGGTAATGGGCTTGGAATGAGGGAGACCCAAGTCCAAAATAATTTGTTATATTTTATTTATTTATTTATTTTAATTATTTAATTAATTAATTAATTAAAAAAAAATTCTCTTTTTTTTTTTTTTTTTTTTTTTTCGTTTTTTTTTTTTCGTTTTTTTTTTTTTTTTTTTTTTTTTTTTTTTTTTAGGAAAAATGATGGGTAATTTTTGGGGTATGACAGCTGCCCCTGTTCAATATTCTTGAACCGAGAGAGTTAGGATGGCGTGTATGCCATTCGTGGTCTGGAGGTGGAAGATTATTGAACACTAGAATGCCCCAAAAATTTGCACTTGAGAATCGACAGTTGGTCTTGATGGAGATGGGCTTAAAGATGCCATCCGGGAGGTTTGATGACGAAAGCTTCAGATCGCGCCGTATATTAGGCCAATTTGAAGACATGGGTGCCACACTGGGTCGTACGTTAGACCGTATAATGAGTCATCCATTAGGCTACCGACTTCGCTGGGGAGTCGGAGTGTGTCATATGTTGTTGGGGATAAAGGATCAGAATGGACCATACGCTAGATCGTATCTGAGTTGCAGAATGAGCCGTACGTTAGGCTGAATCTGATGACGAAAGGGGTAGTCGTACGTTAGACTACACTTCAGAAATGTACCGCATGTTAGGTAGGATCTGATGATGAAAGGGGTAGTCGTACGTTAGACTACACTTCAGAAATGTACCGTATGTTAGGTAGCATCTGAGGGGATGGACATCCGAACGGGTCGTACGTTAGACCGTCGCAGAATGAGTCGTCTGTTAGGCCGCATCTGATGATGAAAGCGGTAGTCGTACGCCAGACTACACTTCAGAAATGTACCGTACGTTAGGTAGCATCTGAGGGTTGTAAGATCCAAACGGGTCGTACGTTAGACCGCGTTGGGGTTGTTGAAGTTCAGAATGGATCGTACGTTAGATCGTATCCGAGTTGTAGAATGAGCCGTCCGTTAGGCTGCATCTGAAAAAGAAAGTAGTCGTACGCTAGACTACACCCCTGAATGTACCGTACGCTAGGCAGCATCTGAGGATTTGAAGGTCCAAATGGGTCGTACGTTAGACCGCATTGGAGTTGCTGAAGAAGTCATATGTTGGGCTGAATCAGAATGAACCGTACGTTAGGCTGTATCTGATAACCTGTATATGTTGTACTTGCAATAAATGTCTGGGATGGGCTTAGAGATGCCATCGTTAGGAGGATATCGAAGTGTTGTCAGAATGAATGTTCCCATGAACTGTATTTGAAATATGTATCTGAATCTTGAATGTGATTGATAAAGGTGTCTGTCTGAATGAACCTTCTACTTTGACTATATCAGGAGGATAATTAACCTGCAAAGAAAAGTTAGCTTCATGCTATGTCATGATGCATGAGATGTTTCGTGTTATGCTAAAATAAATGTGAATGTTGTATGCATGCGTATGCTGTGAAAGGATGTAATGAATGAGTTATGCGTATGAGAAGTTCTGCTTGGGGACTCTACTGGGGAAAATAAATCCCCATCTACTGATTTGAGACATTTGTGTCGATGACCCTTTCTCGGCTGGGGATGCTTGATTTCTGTCTGATGGTGGAAATATTCAACAGAGCCTGGCTGGGGATGGATGAGATGATCAATCTGTCTGGTGATGCCGACCTCTGTTGGGGAGTAACTGGCTGTGCCTGGGATACTGCCATTTTCTGAGGAAAAAAAAACAGGCTTGCTGGGGAAGAGAATTGGTAGCGGATTCATTGGAAGCATGATTAGACCTTTTCCTTGATCCTGAAGTCGGGTAGTAATTGCTATTGCTATTCTATGCATGTATTTTTGGTAAACATCAGTCATATTCAAATGCACATATTAATTCAAATTAAATCAATGGACATTTACGCAACCAAAACAGAAAAGTAAAAACAAAAGCATCTTTTTTTTGAAAGAGGGTTGTATTGATTTTGAAAGGAGGCCTATAAACAGGCAATTTGTGTACAAGGAGACAGAAATCCTAGTAAGAGGAAATTGTCGAAAACAAAGAGAAAGCTATGTGGAAGAAGTCCTATTGATTTTAAGCCTACTACTGTCATTATGTCTTCGAGCATCTCATCCCTTGCTGTCGGATAGAAGTGATTGGCTTGGTCAGTCCCTCGAACTTGGATGAAAGTTGACTGAGAACGGGACATAGTCATACGCTTTAATCCCTAATTTTTGCCTGGACCGCCTTTTCAGGTTTTCAGTCCACCAGGATACCCTTTTTTGCCCAAGCCGCCTTTTCAGGTTTTCGACTTGCCGGGTGTACATTTTTTTTTATATATCCCTAATTTTTGCCCGAACCCTTTTGGTTCGCCGGGATGCCCTTACTTTTGCCTAGATACGTCGATCTAGCGGGTCTCTTTTATGCGTAGTATTTTTTAACTATGTCCGCGTTCACGGGATGTGGGAAGTCTTCACCATCCATAGTAGCGAGTATCATGGCTCCACCAGAGAATACCTTCTTAACCACAAATGGCCCTTCGTATGTGGGAGTCCATTTGCCTCTGGGATCACCTTGTGGTAGAATGATACGCTTGATCACCAAGTCGCCAAGTTGGTACACCTGTCTCTTAACTCTTTTGTTAAATGCCTGGGTCATGCATTTCTGATATATCTGCCCATGACAAACAGCCGCAAGTCTCTTCTCATCAATCAGATTTATCTGATCGAGTCGAGTCTGAATCCATTCATCTTCATCTAAGCCCGCCTCTTTCATGATTCTTAGAGAGGGAATCTGAACTTCCACTAGTAAGATGGCTTCCATTCCATAGACTAAAGAGAACGGAGTTGCCCCTGTCGTAGTGCGCACTGAAGTGCGATAACCGTAAAGAGTAAAGGGTAACATCTCATGCCAGTCTTTGTATGTTACTGTCATTTCTTGCATGACCTTCTTGATATTGTTAGCAGTCCCCACGGCGCCGTTCATCTTTGGCCGGTACGGAGAAGAGTTATGGTGTTTTATTTTGAACTGCGTGCAGAGTTCAGTAATCATCTTGTTGTTCAAATTAGTACCATTGTCAGTGATAACTCTTTCAGGAGACAGCAGGTTTCTCAAATAGGTATTTGATAGAATCCATCTTAGAAGTCAATAAGGTGGTATGATTCAACATATACTGTCTTAGTCGGCGAGCAGCCCAGGCCAAAGCACAGCAAGCTTTCTCGGGCTGTGAGTATCTTGTTTCACAGTCGGTACCTTTTGCTAAGGCAGTATATGGCATGCTCTTTTCGACCAGACTCGTCATGTTGCCCCAACACACCTCATTGAATTTTCTAACACGGTCAAATACGTAATTAAAGGTCTTCCTTCAACTGGTGGCATCGGAACTGGAGGTTCTTGGCGATATTTCCTGATTTTGTCATAAGCTTCTTGGCATTCATCATTCCATACCATCTCTTGATTTTGTCTCAGTAATTTGAAGATGGGTTTGCAGGTAGCAGTCAAGTGTGGAATGAATCGGGCAATGTAATTCGAGTGCCCCAAGAAACCTCTGACTTCTTTCTTGTTTATTTCAGTACCCAGATTTACAATTTCAATTGATTCCTCATGCGGCTGTATAGTCTTTTCTTCTTGCAGTAGTCGGGCAAGTTCTCCAGGGACTTCACAATCTTCCTCGCTTCCATCCTCGGCTTGGTAGATCGGATTTTCAAAGTCATAATGAACAGTAGCAGAGTCATTACCAACAGGATCCAGAGTGGATATGGATCGGCAAATTGTTACGTGAGTGTGTGCAAGAAACATAGCTTGTTTGAAAAATGACAGGAAAGATAAAGAGCGCAATATTTGAATGCAAAAAGTCCATTGATCTATTGAATATGAATATGCTTATGAAAATGACAAACCCCTAACAAATTAGCCATTGTGCCTCGGGCATAGACACAATGCTTTAAGAAGTTTGATTGTAAAAGAAAATTAAAATTTGCAATTCTAGAATAAACAATAACAATTACTCCTGACTAAAGGAAATCGGGATAATGTCTTCAGTCTTCCAATTGTTGAGTCCGTCACCAATTGTTGGGAAAATCCAGCTATCCAAGTCGCAATCACTATCAGCATCTTCCATAGCATTAATCTGATTTTTGACTATCTTTCCAGAGTTAAACCCCAGGCCAGCTTTATCAGACTTGTACGGTACATTGATCAGTTGACCCCAACCAGCACGATCACCATTTTCAATCGCGGCTTGAGCATCTTTCAGAGAGATCATGACAGGGGGAGCACGAACAACCTTGGGCACAAGGGGAGTTGGCTTAAGGACAGGACTGGGTGGAGGAACCACTTCAAATGACTGAGAAGGAGTCTCAAAGAATTCACCATCCATCTCGACGTATTTGAAGGCTTGCACACTACTGACAATATACTCTTCTTCTCCACATACAGTGACAACCATGCCTGCTATTGGATACTTCAGCTTTTGATGAAGCGACGAAGCTACCGCACCTGCCCCATGGATCCAAGGGCGCCCCAACAAGCAGGAGTAGGCGGGACGAATGTCCATCACGTGAAAGGTAGTGTTGAAGACTTGAGGTCCTATCTTGATAGGGAGAACCACTTCACCATAGACAACACTCTTCGCACCATCGTAAGCACGCACCACAACATCACTAGGTTTCAGTTCAATGCCTTTGTAGTCAAATTTATCGAGTACAGCTTTCGGGAGCACATTCAAGGAAGAGCCGTTGTCGATCAACACGTGAGCCAGGGTGATCCCCTCACACTCGATGGAGATATGCAGAGCTTTATTGTGATTCTTTCCTGCTGGCGTCAGGTCAGCATCGGAAAAGCCTAGGCCATTGTCAACAGTCAAATTAGCAACATAATGTTCGAATTGATCGACGGATGTTTCTTGAGGCACATGAGCGGTCTTCAAGAATTTCATCAATGCATTGGCATGGGATTCAGAGGATAATAACAAGGACAACATTGAGATTTTAGACGGAGTATGCCCCAATTGTTCCACTACATCAAAATCGCTCTTACGGATGATTTTCAGCATCTCTTCCATTTCCTGTTTGGCAACATCTTCAGAAGTAACTTCGACCGATGTCTCTGACTGAGGAGGATTGACTGGTCTTTTTCCTCGAATTTCGGGAGCGGGAGGTGAGATTTCTGGGGAGTAGATCCTTCCACTTCGAGTAACTTTACTAGTCCCCACAATATCATTAGGATTAGCAGAACTACCAACTTGCTTTATGCCATGGATGTAAACGTCGCCTCCATAGTTCCACGGAATAGCTTTGCTGGAGGAATATGGCACGGGGCCAGGTGCGGTAATAATCAGGGGAGCCACTTTGGGCTCAGCGGTAATCTTCACAGGCACTCTAGTAGCGGTAATCTTCACTGGAGCTTTGGACCTAGCAATCACAGATACCTCTTCAATAGAGTTGTCCACCTTAGGAACCCTTTCAAATAGAATTGTACGATCATCCATCAGCCGTTGAATGCCGTTCTTCAACTTCAAACAATCATTGGGTCGGAGTACACAGAGATCGCAATCTTCAGCACAACCTGGAAATAAACCAGCTTGCAATAAATTCTTCTTAACGATCAGGAGAGGAGATGCTAAATCAGCAACGTCAGTAACGTGAGAATTGTCGTCCACAACATTAACATTCTGGTCATGATTAGGCATAGGTGCTGTGATGACATTGGGGGTCGCCGGAGGATCAAATTCAATTTCTCCAGCGTCGATCATATCCTGAATCTTGTTCTTCAACAACCAGCAATCATTCGTATCATGCCCGGGGCTATCGGAGTGATAGGCACACCTGGCGTTGGGATTATAACGAGGAGAAGTAGTGTTGGGATTTGCAGGAGGGCCTCTGAGGGTAATCAAATTGGCCTTTAACATACTCTGCAGTGCTTGGGTTAAAGTCATATTGATCTTGGTAAACTGTCTTCTCGACCTGTCTTGTCTGTGTTGGAAGTTCTGAGATGGCGGTGCGGCAATTGTAACTGCCCCAACAGTATGGTCACGATTCTTCTTGTTATGCTTCCTCTCACTGTACACAGCATTTGATTCATTCTTTCCCTGATAGGACTTTTTGGTGCTTGCAGAAGTAGCTGCCTGTATCTTTCCACTTCGAATGCCGCTTTCAACCCGTTCACCTGTCAAGATAAGTTCAGTGAAACCTGACGAGGAACTTCCCAGTAGATGGCTGTAGAATGGGCCAGTCAGTGTACCCATGAACATGTCCACTAACTCTCGATCAGTCATAGGGGGTTTGACTCTGCCAGCCAAATCTCTCCACTTTTGAGCATATTCTTTGAAACTTTCTTTAGAGCCCATAGTCATATTTTGTAGCTGTAGCCGAGTAGGCGCTAACTCAGAATTATACTGGTAGTGCTTGTAGAAAGCTGTTGCTAAATCAGTCCATGTGCGGATGTTAGAGCTCTCAAGCTGATAATACCACTCTAACTGTGTGCCAGACAGACTCTCTTGGAAGAAATGGATCCACAGTTTCTTATCAGTAGTGTGCGGCTGAATCTTTCTCACATAAGCCCTTAGATGCATCTGAGGACAAGAGGCACCATCATACTTAGTGAAAATGGGAACCTTGAATTTGCGGGGAATGACCACATCAGAGACCAGACCCAAGTTTTCGAAATCCAGACCGGGCACTTTCTGCCCCTCCATAGCTAGCATACGTTCTTCCAGCAACTTGTACTTATCATCCTTCGGAGAGTACTGTTCATGTTCATAATCTTCATCGTCGTCCTCAGAATTGACGAGATTAGGATTCTCATCTTCCGAATCATTCTCGGTCTCTTCTTCTGAATCCTTCGGAATTCTAATCTTGACTCCTGTAACCTGTCCCTTAAGCCTTCTCCCCGGGTTGATGTAACCCACAGGTTTCTGGTCCTTCTTCTTCTCCATCAAAAGAGCTTTCAGTTCTTCCTGCCCCTTAGATAAGCTCAGCATCATTTCCTGGAATTGAGCATTCTGGGCCTGGAGATCTTTGACAGTTTGTTCGAGAGCCATTGTTCAATCTGTTTGAATATGCTGGAATCTGTTTGAATCTGCTGGAATCTGTTTGATAGGAAAATTGTGAGAACACTGATCCTTTAGAATACCTGTTATGCGATGCAATGCAATGTATGAAATGTTTTCAAGGACTTTCGGGATTTAACTTTGCATAAACTAACAAAAAGAGCTTTTTTTTCTTTTCTCTTTTGTTTTTGCTTTTGTTTTTGTTTTTTTCTGTTTTTTTTTTTTTTTAGCAGAGTTAAATCCCTAAATCCTTGAAATGGTTAGTACAATGCCATGATGTTATGATGTTATGTTGTTATGATGTCATGTTGTTAGATAAATAACAAGCACAAGCAAGTCACACAACAATCATTCCTAGGTTTTAAGGCTTGCGTGAGTTCCATAGGTAAATACCCTCCCCACTGAAGTTTGGTTGGTTCAACCTGTCTTAGAATAGTAACCGGGTTCTAGAAGGATCTCAAATCATTGACCTTTCCTTAAGTCCACTTCAGTGCAACACCAAGTGGTTGACCGAAGCTTCCCTAAAGTCCAATCTCAAAGAGTGTAGTATCGAGTCTCAACCAACTCCAGTCGGAACCGAAGCCAGTTATCTCACTACTTTCTAATGGCCAGGATGAGTCAATTAGGGTTCTAAAGGTCTGGTTAATGCTTTTATGACACCACGCGAATGCCAAATATTTCCTCAACTAACATGAGGAACATCAAGACATCCAAAGTGCCACATTAACCGTAGCCATCATTTTGACCATTCCAGTATACGCCGGACAGTCGCGATGATCTCTTGCTACTTACCTAAGGTACACTAGATCCGGGTGTAGGATCTTTCACTCAAGCATAACATACCCAAGCAATCCCTTAAAAATAAATCAGACAAATTGAATAAGTGATCTTGTTTTTAAGGTAACCTCTCTTTTTAAATATTTAGGTTCCCCAGCAGAGTCGCCAGTTCTGTCATACGGTGAACTGGACTTTTTTGTGGTTTTAATCGCAATGTCGCGGTTAGCAAGAGTCGCCACCGACTTTTCTTTTATCCAATAAGGAAAGGTGGAAAAGAACAGGAAAGACCTTAATTTAGATTTTGGGTTCGGGAGGTACATTTTACAAAGGGAAGGTGTTAGCACCCTTTGTATCCATGGTTATCCATGGGCTCTTAATTGCTCGATCACTTATATTATTTTTGTCTGAAAAAAAAAGTGTTTGTGAATTGTTTAGAAAAATTGTTTTGAAAAGAGAATTTAACTTTGTAATGATTCTTGTATGAATGTATACAAAGTGATTATCTCGTTTAGTTTTGAAAATTGTTTAGAAAAATATAACTCGGTAATGATTCTAGTATGAATGTATACCAAGTGGTGATTTTCTGAAGGTATTTTGAAAGGTGTGAGGTGTGAAAAAATGTTATAGGTTGTGAGCCAGCAATTAAGAGTTATACCGACCCAAGGTCTTTATGAGTATTTCCTATCCTTATGAGGGTAAAACTGTCCTTATTATTGAGAAATAAGTAGTTTTATCCTTTGGATGTAAAAGGGTCATCGTAGGGTCATCGATTGGTCATTGAAGGCAACAGTTATGAGGATACCTTAGCATTCGAAGGGACTATCATCATTTAACCGTAGGCAACATCGGAGGGTCATCGAGGGACAAAGTTGTATATTCGAAGGCAACATCCGAGGGACTATAATTTATTTTATGATGATTTAACCGAAGGGTCTTTGCTAAGGGTATCCCCACGTTCGCGGGACATGACCGTAATATCGTAATCGTAAGGCAACAAAGAGAGGTCCAAGATCACTTATTCAAAGGCAAAGTTTTACAATTAATTATATAATTAGGATGAAACTCCACATTAAAATTATTAAAAATAATATATTAAAAAATTAATACATTAGAAATTAATACATTAAAAAATTAATTTAGGGTGAAACTCCACAAGGGTATCCCACAAATAAAGTGGAATACCTAGCCAATAACCTTTTCCTGGGATATGTGAACCTTTACGAAACTAAAAAAAAAAGAAACATGTCAGAACACCAAATCAGGGTGCAATCGAAGATTACACCGGAGAAATATCACAACAATAAATAGGATAGGATAAATAATGCATGGCTATGATAAAAACATAAAAAAAACAGACTAGAAGAATCAGGTACTGTCTCGTTCGCCTCTGCCTCGCCTAGCGAAGGCCACGGATTTTGAATTTGAAAACAGCCCCATGTTAGGAACTTTGAATTTTATGGCATTTTATCACAGGAATAACATGGTCAAACATTCAGGGTATTCAGGCATATTTAAATTCCCATACGAAAGCAAATTATATATCAACATTTAATCATGATGCATTATATATGTAGATATGGCCAATTGAAAGTATAAACAATAGAGATACGCAAACCTGTTTGCCAATTCAAGGTTGAAGGGATTGACCACTTGTAGTATCGGAATAAGTTAGGCAGCGGGAATTGGACGGCGATGGCTTCGGTGCAGATGGGCTGCCTTCAGGGTTTCTTTACTCTGAATTCCCCGGGTAGGCAGGGTTCCTATGCCAAAGTTTCTATCCGTCCTTCTCTGTTCTCTCTCTTTCTTTTTCCTCAAGGTTTTGTTCCAAGGAAACCTCAGAGTGTTTTGCTTCTCTTCCTTCTTTCTCCAGTAAATCTCCCAGTGTAAACTCCAAGTCTAACTCCCCCTACTGAAACTTCAGTATTTATAGACTAATTTCGTGGGTAATGGGCTTGGAATGAGGGAGACCCAAGTCCAAAATAATTTGTTATATTTTATTTATTTATTTATTTTAATTATTTAATTAATTAATTAATTAAAAAAAAAAATTCTCTTTTTTTTTCTTTTTTTTTTTTCTTTTTTTTTTTTTTTTTTTTTTTTTTTTTTCGTTTTTTTTTTTCGTTTTTTTTTTTTTTTTTTTTTTTTTTTTTTTTTTTTTTTTTTTTTTTTTTAGGAAAAATGATGGGTAATTTTTGGGGTATGACACGTCTGATCAAGCCTCATTAATTGACGTGGCTAATCAGAGGGCCCTCAAGCGCGCGCCTACCAAAGTCCTCAGTCAAACGCATCACATGGACATTAAATAAAAGTCATAACAATGGAAGGCTGTGATTAAATCTGGGGATGCCATCACACTGTCCATAATCCATCTGGCAAAGGGACGGTGGTGTATACCACCGTCTTCTCCGGCGAGCACTCCAGCTCCGGCGAGCACTCCGGCTCCGGCCAGAGTTGCAGTTTCTACAACTTCAACCAAAACACACGATCCATACACCAAAACGAAGCTGGGGTGAAAACCTTAGTTTTTGCTCAAGATCCTTATAGAAGAAGAAATCTGAGGTTGAAAAACTAGGTGTTCAATCTGAAATTCACCAATTCACAAAATTAAAGCCACCACTGGCTTGCCTCTCATATGAGGACTTCAGAAATGCAAATGAACTCAAGCAACACACAATATTCAGTGAGATTCGAAGCAAAACAGTTGAGGTATAAACCTTTGTAGAGCAGCTTTCAACAGCACAATTCAACCAATCCTTTGCTTGCAGCTTGATCTGGATGCTTGGTAAGAGAGCTAGGCTTAGGAATAAGTATTGAAGATCAACTAATTTTGTTGAAATTCAAACTTGAAAATCAGAAGTAAAAATGAATATTCCTTTAGTGATGGCTAGGTTTTAATTTCTGCAGCATTTCAGATTGATTCAGGGTGTCCAAATGAATGAAGCAGTGCATCTATTTATAGCACAAGGTGATGCAAGGAGGTGGAAAACTCGTGTGTGCATGAGCTTGGGTCCTCCATGCATGGGCCTGTACAGGCGCATGTGAGGCCCAAACTTAATTGGTTTTGCATGCTGAACACAAGTGAATAAGTTTTGGACGTGCAAATGGCAAGGCAAAGGCTTGTGCATGAAGTTTTCACATGAATTCCATAATTATCCTTAAATGTTCACCTCTGAGAAAATGCCAATTAGAAAATCCAAACATAAGCATATGGGTAATGGTTGCAAGGGTATTAACATAAAGAACAAATGTTATGTTGGACAAAAACTCATTTGAAGTGTGGAAATTTATGAAAACAGGCCATGAAGTTCATAGTGCAAAACATGCCTTTGAGAATTTTGTCAAATTGAAACAACTTCAAGCCCTTCGACTTTGATGATTCAAGCCTCAAATGAAAAACACTCCAACACCAAAGATGTAGCTCTTTTCAATATAATCAAAATGGACTTAAATTTTGCGTCATTTGGATTTTTGATGAAGAAGTTATGGGCACTTGAAGTTGGACTTTTTTGCCTTTCAATGCATTTGGTCCAAATTGACCTATAATGTTTTGCATTATCACATGTGTTTTTTTTGAGATTTTGAAATTTTGTTCAACATAACATTTGAAGTACACATCTTAATCTTTCCAATTCATTTTATACCACCTCAAAATCATAAAATATGAATGAGTTATGTTCTTGGGAAGTTGACCCAAAATTAGGGTTTCAGTCAAAATGACCTATAATGTCTTTGAATGGGAGATGACCTTCCAAGCTTCAAATCAATTTTTTATGAACATTAAAGTTGTTCATATTGTCCTTAAGAACATATTTTCTCTTGGGATCATCTCCATTTGACCAACACACAAAAAGTTAGGCCTCAGTGCATTTCAAAATAGTCAGATGAATTGACTGATCAACTTCTCAAGTCCACAACTCATATCTTGATGAATTGATGATTGAGGACACTCAAATAAGCTCAAATATGCATGAAATGATGAATTAAAGAACTTCCCTTGATTGTATTTGACCATGGGCTGAGGTTGCTTCATTGGTAAGGCACACTTGGTACCCAGATGAATTAGGTTTCCTTGGGACACAAGCCTCAAACCCTTTGACTTGCTTTGATCAAACATGATGAATTGAGATACTAGGGAGGCATATTTGATGGATGAGAGCTTTGGGAACCATTTCCATGCTTGCCTTTATCTTTCTCTTAGCCATATCACTGCACAAAGGATCACCCAGAAGCTTTTGACCTTGTGATTGCTCAAGCTACAAACAAGAAATGTTAGTGACATATTTTTGTGCTTTTGATTAGTAAATAAAATGAGAAAAGCAATGATTTATAATTCAAGCATTCTTGGTGATCTCAAACCACTCACAAGAGGTCCCACCCAAAAGAAAGGGGAACCAAGATTCTTATGATCCTTGAGGCTTTGCAAATGCAATGTTATGATGCCATGAGGGATCTTAGGGCCAAAATTTGGGTCTTACAGATGCCCCTATTTAAGGTCATTCTAGCCGGAGAAGTGAAGGTTAAAATCTTCGTCTCGACGAGGTAGAATGAGCTTAAATAATAACAAAGAGACGAATTTTGGTCCCTAAGAGACATCATGATGCGAATGTATGTATGCAAACGGTAATACTCTGTGGGGGGATGTGTCCACAAAGAAAGAAAGAAAACAGAAACAATTGAAAATCCCCTAGAGTAACACACTCATAAATGGGATAGAGACTCTAGAGACTTTACTGGGGAGGGGATGAAATAGGGTTTATAACTACCGGTATAAAGGTAGAAAACCACAGATTCTGCCGGGAAAAGATGGATAATTTTTGGTTACTGAGCAACTATTCATCTATACCACAGGGGAGTGCAAGAAACAATCATAAGAGGCTAATCTAGGATCAAACTAGATAGGCACGATGGAACAAGACTTGTCCCTATGAGGATATAACTCAATGGGGAATTCCATCCCAATATATGTGTTGGGAGGAAGCAGAAACAACCGTTATCCACGAGGACATAAATCAGTGGGGAATATGGAAGGAAGGATAAACACTTTCTGCTTAAGGGGCTGACTCTAAATGGAGATCAGACACAGACATCTGCTGGGGGAAATGTATTACCAACTAGCAGGGGATAACGAACAAAGATATATGGCAAAGAATGCAACATGAATATCTTAATGTTTGGAAATTATATGCACACGTGCGTGGTTTATGTATGATGAATGCTGACAAACAGACATTTTTAACACCAATAAGTCCAACGATAGAGGATCAAACATCCGGTACTACATCTCAAAAGAGAAAGTCATGACCACCAAGATCTCTGCCGGGGAAGTTATCAAACAAGGAGGATTTATTTCCGGGGAACAACCATAAACCAGAAGCTTCCAAAGATCACCAGATACTGAATACTAATAGATCACATCTGCTGAGGATGAAGGATCACTACTCTGCTAAAGGAAGGAAGGATAAATAATCTTACCAAACACTCTGCTCGAAAGAAAGAAACACAAGAGGCTCCGGGAGAATAGGACACAATCATGCCAGGAGTATATACCAATGTCTTACCCTGTCGAGAATCTTACCATCCTTGGGAGAGCACTGCAGGCATTCCCAGTATCCCTTTGTCATTGTGAATGTTTACTTTGTTTAAAAACAAAGTATGAAATATTTGATTATTTAAAACAATGATATTTTTTAATTAAAACATGCAAAACATTTGTTGAATAGAAACAAATAAGAGTGCAAATAATTGGGTAAAGGCTCAATTTTTTTTGATGGAATGGTAGTCTGCAAATGGCAAGCCTCCATAGATCTTTACAAATTTGGAATTGGTGATATATATTGGAAAAGGGCTACATTGAACATAATGATCGTTTCTCCACCAATTCTGAATCCGATGTATTCGAAGCTTTGGTTGATGATGAATGAGCGAGAATCTCTGACGGATGACAGTTGTAGAACAAAGTCTTGTCAGGATGCAGTTACTTGCCAAATCCCTATTTTTTGCCTAGATTGCCCCAGGGTGAGGTGCTCAATCTAGCGGGTTACATATATTCATTTTTCCCATGTCTCTAATTTTTGCCTGGATCGCCCTTTCGGGTTTTCAATCCACTGAGACGCTCATTTTTGCCTAAGCCGCCCTTTCGGGTTTTCAACTTAGCGAGCTATTCTGTTTTTATTTTTAGGCGAAGTATTTCTTGACTGCATCTGAATTCACAGGACGAGTGAAATCCTTCCCATCCATAGTTGTAAGTATCAATGCACCGCCTGAAAAGGCTCTCTTGACAACATATGGACCTTCGTAGTTAGGAGTCCACTTGCCCCTAGAATCGGGCGCGAAAGACAAGACTTTCTTGAGCACAAGGTCACCCTCTCGGAACACACGAGGCTTGACCTTCTTATCAAAGGCTTTCTTCATCCTTTGTTGATATAACTGGCCATGGCACATGGCAGTCAATCTCTTCTCTTCAATCAAGTTCAGCTGGTCATAACGACTCTGAACCCATTTAGCATCAGTCAACTTGGCTTCCATCAAGACTCTCATTGATGGGATCTCCACCTCTACTGGGAGCACAACCTCCATGCCGTAAACAAGAGAGAAAGGGGTCGCCCCTGTTGAAGTGCGGACGGACGTACGATACCCATGCAAAGCAAACGGCAGCATCTCGTGCCAATCCTTGTACGTGACAACCATCTTCTGTATAATTTTCTTGATATTCTTATTAGCAGCTTTAACGACCCCATTCATCTTGGGTCTGTAAGGAGAAGAATTATGATGTGCAATCTTGAACTCGCTACACAACTCTTTCATCATTTTGTTGTTCAAGTTAGATCCATTATCAGTAATGATCTTATCTGGCACACCATATCGGCATATAAGTTGATTCTTGATAAACTTCACAACCACCTGCCTGGTCACATTTGCATATGATGTCGCTTCAACCAACTTGGTGAAGTAATCAATTGCTACGAGAATAAATCTGTGACCATTAGACGCTTTCGGCTCTATCATGCCAATCATGTCGATTCCCCACATGGAGAAGGGCCATGGTGACGAAATCACATTCAGAAGTGTCGGAGGAATATGAATCTTATCCGCATAGATCTGACAGTTATGGCACTTCTTCACATATTTGCAACAGTCAGACTCCATTGTCAGCCAATAGTAGCCTGCTCTCAATATCTTTCTAGCCATGGCATGTCCATTGGAATGTGTACCAAATGAACCCTCATGGACCTCAGTCATCAACAGGTCTTCTTCGTGTCTATCCATGCATCTGAGCAGCACCATGTCAAAATTTCTCTTATAAAGCACATCACCCTTGAGGTAGAAACTTCCTGATAATCTCCTCAGAGTTTTCCTATCTTTCACAGATGCCCCAGGCGGTAAATCTGGCTCTGGAGGAAACACTTGATGTCACAATACCATGGCTTATCATCTTTCACTTCCTCTACTGCAAATACATGAGCTGGTCTATCCAAGCGCATCACAGTGATATTGGGAACTTCATTTCAAAGTCTTACCACAATCATTGAAGCAAGTGTAGCAAGAGCATCTGCCATCCGATTCTCATCTCGAGGAATATGATGGAAGTCAACCTCAGTAAAGAATGTTGAAATCCTCCTCGCATAATCCCTATATGGAATGAGGCCAGGTTGATTCGTTTCCCATTCACCCTTAATCTGATTAACAACAAGGGTTGAATCACCATAAACATCAAGATGCTTGATCCTAAGATCAATGCACTCCTCCAATCCCATAATACAAGCTTCATACTCAGCCATATTATTCGTGCATTTGAAAGTTAGCCTTGCTGTAAAAGGAAAATGTGTGCCCTGAGGGGTAATAATCACTGCCCCAATACCATTTCCATATTGATTTACAGCGCCATCAAACACCATGCTCCATCTGGAACCAGGTTATGGCCCTTCATCGAGCGTAGGCTCATCACAATCTTTCATTTTCAAATACAGAATCTCCTCGTCTGGGAAGTCATACTGAACTGACTGATAATCCTTAATCGGTTGATGTGCCAAGAGGCCAGCCAAGATACTACCTTTAATAGCCTTCTGAGCTCGATACTCAATGTCATACTCAGATAACAACATATGCCAACGGGCAATCCTCCCACTTAAATCAGGCTTCTCGAAGATATCCTTAATTGGATCCATTTTGGATATCAACCAAGTGGTATGATTCAACATATACTGGCGTAAGCGCTTAGCAGCCCAAGCCAAAACACAACATGTCTTCTCAAGCATTGAGTATCGAGACTCACAATCGGTAAACTTCTTACTCAAATAGTAGATGGCATGCTCTTTCTTTTTTGATTCGTCCTGCTGACCAAGGACACAACCCATTGAGTCTTCAAGAATAGTCAGATACTTAATTAATGGTCTCCCTTCAACAGGCGGAGACAGAATCAGAGGTTTGGACAAATATTCTTTAATACTGTCAAAAGTTTTCTGGCAATCCTCGGTCCAATCATGAGACTGATCTTTCCAGAGGAGCTTGAATATCGGCGCACATGTGGTAGTCATGTGGGATATGAATCTGGAAATTTAATTGAAGCGGCCAAGAAAACCTCGGACTTGCTTCTCAGTTTTGGGCGCAGGCATCTCTTATATCGCTTTGACCTTTGCAGGATCAACCTCAATACCTCTTTCACTAACGACAAAGCCCAATAACTTTCCGGAACGGACTTCAAATGTGCACTTGTTGGGATTCAGACGAAGCTTGTACTTCCTCAAGCGCTGAAAAAGCTTCAACAGGTGTTCTACATGTTCAACTTCCGTTCTTGACTTCGCAATCATATCATCAACATATACCTCGATCTCCTTATGCATCATATCATGAAACAAGGTAGTCATAGCTCGTTGATACGTGGCTCCGGCGTTCTTCAAACCGAAGGGCATCACTCGATAACAGAATGTTCCCCGAGGTGTGATGAATGTTGTCTTCTCCATATCCTCGGGTGCCATTTTAATCTGATTATATCCAGAAAAACCATCCATAAATGAGAAGACTTTGAATTTAATTGTATTATCTACCAACATATCAATATGTGGTAGTGGAAAGTCATCTTTCGGACTAGCTTTATTCAAGTCTCTATAGTCTATACACATCCGGACTTTTCCATCTTTCTTAGGCACGGGCACAATATTGGCCACCCATTTAGGATATGTAGAAGTCACCAGAAACCCCGCATCAATTTGTTTCTGAACTTCCTCCTTGATTTTCACTGCCATATCTGGATGAGTTCTTCTGAGCTTTTGCTTCACAGGCACACACTCAGGCTTCAAAGGTAGGAAATGTTGCACGATATTAGTATCTAGACCAAGCATGTCTTCATATGACCAGGAAAAGACGTCAACATATTCTCGGAGTAAATCAATCAACCCCTTCTTAACAGACTCTTCTAGGAGTGCCCCAATCTTCACTTCTCGCACACAACCTGTAGATCCCAAGTTGATTGTTTCCAGATTCTCAAGATGCGGCTGAATGATCTTTTCTTCGTGCTTAAGTAGACAGGTAATCTCGTCAGGAATCTTTTCAACATCATCTTCTTCCGCCTCAAATACAGAGAATTCAAGGTTGGGAGATGGTGTTGGATCATTATGTTCAATGGGTTTGATTAACCTGCATAATGATTTTGGATATAAAAGAGATTTTAGAATTCAAACAAAGCAAATCATTATGCAGATGAAAAGATTGATTTTATTCTTATTTTTAGGGTTTTATGTGATCACCAATTTCATGCAAAAAGCAAAAAGGGAAAATAATTGGAAAAACAAACATTTAACATGAATTTATTGAATGAAAACATCATTGTATTTATGCGCCAACAATTTCATCACTCCTCCTTTTGGCATGGGAGAAGGGTTTTCAAACACAATGAACATTACTTTGATTTATGGATAACTGTTGGAATATCCACAGCGACCCAATTCTTGCAGATCCCTCCAGGGATAATGAAATTGCCAGAATCCTCTTCGTCCTCTTCCAAAACGGCAGCAGCCTCTTCATCTTGACCAGTGTGGATGAAACCCCCACTCTTGAACAAACCTTGCTTGTTGAAGACCCCAGAAGAATAGCCTATGCTAGCCCGGGACTTATTGTCCTCCAACTCAATCATTTGCCCTAATCCAGCAGTTACACCATGCTCAATGGCTAACTTCGCATCTTTATAGGAAGCAAATGAGGGAGTTCTCTTCTCAACAGGTTCAGCAATAGATAAAGCTTGGAAGGGAGTTCCAACTTCATCCTCAGCATCTATATAAGAGAAGGAAGACAAATGGCTTACCAGGAGAGCCCTTTCTCCCCCTACCACCACCAGCTTCTTATTCTTTACAAATTTCAGTTTTTGGTGTAGGGTGGATGTCACGACACCTGCCTCGTGAATCCATGGTCTACCTAAGAGACAACTATACGATGGGTGAATATCCATAACCTGGAAGGTAATCTGGAAATCACTTGGTCCGATTTTGATTGGGAGATCAACCTCGCCAATCATAGTCTTGCGAGACCCATCGAAAGCCTTCACAACTACCCCACTCTGCCTCATGGGAGGCCCTTGATATGACAACCTCGAGAGAGTGGTTTTCGGCAACACATTCAATGATGACCCAGTGTCCACCAATACATTGGACATGGCGTCGTCCTTGCAGCTCATAGATATATGTAATGCCAAGTTATGGTCTCTTCCTTCCTCGGGGAGATCATCGTCACAAAAACTCAGGTTGTTACAAGCGGTGATGTTTGCAACAATGCTATCAAATTGCTCTATCATGACATCATGATCCACATACACCACGTCCAACACCTTCTGCAGAGCTTCTTGGTGTGGTTCTGAATTCAATAGCAACTATAACACATATGTTTTGGAGGGAGTTTGTAGAAGCTGGTCTACAACGTTGTACTCGCTTCTCTTGATGAGTCTCAGCATCTCATCGCAATCTTCTTTCGTATTGCTACTCGGGCCAGCAGAAGCAGGAGTTCTCAACGTAGAAGAGGGCTTAGCAACAAGTTCCGGATTCAGAGCGCTCACAACATTCCCAATCGGACGCTCAACAAAATCGGCATCAACACTTCCTCGAGCATCAACTTGAAGCTTCAACAGGGCTGAAAATACACGACCGCTACGGGTCAAACCACTAACATCAGCAATATTAACGATAGATGAAGAGGGCAGAGACACCTCTTCCCCATTTTCCACTTCTACAGCATTGTAGCGATAAGGAACCGCCTTCTAGGAGGAGTATGGTACAGGCCCGGCTGGTTTGATGACGAGAGTAGGAGAGACCTTCTTGCTGCCATCATACTTGATGACAACAGGCTCAGGTATCCGGAATACCGGAGAAATTACATTGACTTCGAGAGCATCCTCATCAACATTTCTATTTTGAAGAATCTCAATGACTCCTTCGTCCAACATCTCTTGAACATCTTTACGCACCTGGCGACAACCTCTCTGATTGACAGAACAGACTCGACATCTATCATGGTCATGCTCATAATGGTTATAATCACACAGCAAGCGGTGCATCTCAACCAGTGATTGTCGGATATGACTGACATATTTAACTTTGTATTTGCCAGGGCAGCCCTGGACCATATTAACAGATTTCCCATGCTCGGGCAATGGGTTCTTCTTCACATTCGGACCTACGTCCTCGAAAAACAAAATCCCGCTTCTCACAAGGTCTTGCACCTTAGTCTTCAAGGGATAACAATTATC
This sequence comes from Lathyrus oleraceus, assembly GCF_024323335.1. Classification (NCBI taxonomy): domain Eukaryota; kingdom Viridiplantae; phylum Streptophyta; class Magnoliopsida; order Fabales; family Fabaceae; genus Lathyrus; species Lathyrus oleraceus. Next base: position 156,657,712 of record NC_066580.1, read on the forward strand.
CACATCATGTCCGGGAGCACCGGAATGATATGCGCAATGAAGTTCAGGCTTGTACCACCATTCGGGGTTAGCAGGTACAGCGGGAGGGTCTCGTGGAGTGATTAACTTTCTATCGATCAGAGATAGATAGAGTTCAGCATAAGTCATCAGAATTGGATCAAAGGTGACCCTCTTTATCTCATAGCTGGTACTGGCATTGTTGTTGTTATTTTGAGGCTGGTAGGCCTGCTGTTATGGACGTTGTTGTTGCTGCTGATATTGCTGAGTTTGTGGTTGCTGATAATGTTGAGCTTCCCTGAAAATAGGTGCTATATGAGCCACCTGATGCTGATTGTTGACTGGGCAAGCAATCTTCCTCTTCACAGAGGGTCTTCTCTTGACATGGGAAGACACAGCGTGTGCCTCTCCCTCCTTCTTCTTTGCAAAGCTTCCATATCTCTTTGCCGAAGAGCCTTCCTCTCGAGTCAAACGTCCTTCGCGGACCCCCTCTTCCAGTCTCATTCCCATATTCACCATCTCGGTGAAGTCTGAGGGAGCACTGGCTATCATTCTCTCGTAGTAAAACGAGCTCAAGGTCTTCAAGAAGATCTTGGTCATCTCTTTCTCCTCTAGGGGCGGCACTATTTGAGCTGCCAATTCGCGCCACCTCTGGGCATATTCTTTGAAAGTTTCTTTATCTTTCTGGGACATCGCTCTCATCCGGTCCCTATTAGGAGCCATATCCATATTATATTTGTATTGCTTGACGAAGGCCTCGCCAAGATCGTTGAAAGAGCGGATGTTCGAACTTTCCAACCCCATGTACCCTCGGAGAGCGGCACCGGACAGACTGTCTTGGAAATAGTGGATGAGCAGTTGATCGTTATCAGTTTGCGTCGACGTCTTGCGAGCATACATCACAAGATGGCTGAGTGGGCATGTGTTCCCCTTATACTTCTCAAAGTCAGGCACTTTGAATTTAATAGGGATCTTCACGTTGGGCACAAGCCACAACTCAGCAGCACTTTTACCAAAGAGGTCTTTCCCCCTCAGAGTTTTCAGTTCCTTGCGAAGCTCAAGGAATTGGTCCTTCATATCATCCATCTTCTCATAAACGTCTGGGCCCTCAGATGGCTCAGAATGATATATGGTATCTTCAACCCTGGGTAAAGTGTGCACGACAGGAGGTGGCACTGAAAGGACCGGGCTAGATGCCGGTAGAGAAGCAAGAGTTGGAGCAAAACCCTCTGGCACAAAGTTAGCAGGCATTCCCCAAGGGAACACGGCTGGCATAGATGGCGCAAAGTGAGCTGTTGCAGCAGGCACAGTAGAAGTTACGATCTTAGAAATGACCGTCCTCTGGGGAGGAGTTGTAGGTGTTGGAGAAGACTGGCTCTGAGCGGCCAAGAATGACTCCATCAGGGCAGTCAATCTGGCTACCTCCTCTTTCAGCTCGCGGTTCTCTTGTTCCAAATGATCCATCAGTCTTGAGGAGTTGGCTCTGGTGTAGTACCAGTGAGTCAGCTTGTCTTTAAAATAAATGAAGAACACAGAGTTAGACCATAGGACAAGAAGCCTGGAGCAAGACCTGCTTATGAACATGATGCATGCAATGCATATGATTTGTTTTTTTATTTCAGAGGAAATTTTAGAGTTCTACTTGCAAATTTTGGGAAATATCACATTTTTATCACATGGAAACATCTCATCAATAATATCTGGAAAACATTTTTTTACACCAAAGAAGTACAACATTGGTAACCAAATACAATATAAGAGAAAAGGGAAATGATCATCCTATGGATCCCTAGAAACAATCATCTAAAGCTCGGGATGCGGGAAGACAAGATGCACGAAGCCTCTTCACCTCCTCTTCATAGGCTGCCTCCATATCTGCCTTCTCCTTGGCGAGTCGATTGTACTTCCTCTTCCAAAACCTGGAAGACTGAGGAAGTAGAGAAGTACATGCATCATCAGGATCATCAATGACCTGATGCTCGAGAAACTCAATCAAAGCATCCTTCTCCTTAATCTGCTGAAGCAGCTCTTCTCGTTCACGGATCCAAGCACCTGAACGATCTTCATCTATCAACTCCTCTACTCCTTGGTCAGGGAGGGCTGAAGGCCCAGCCACAACCAAAGGTGTAGGTCTTGGATACTCGTACGGCATGAGATACTCAAAAGCTCTCTTCCTAACCTAAGCAGTGTAAGGCTCCAAAGCGACACAATTCTTAGGACCCAACTCCTTCCTTCCTTTCCTATGAATCTTGCGCCAAGCGCGAACCATCTTATTCTTCAAGCCTTGGGGATCTTTACCCTCCTAGAAGAACACACCCTCTAACAGAATGTTATTGGGTTTATCCTTTAGGGGGAACCCAAGCTGACGACGTGCCAAAACAGGGTTGTAGTTAATACCACCACATGTACCAAGAAGAGGTACATTGGAGAATTCACCACAAGAGTCTATAATATGCACACCGTCATACACACGGTTGTACCAAGAGATATCATCATTAGTGAGAGACATAAGTCTTGTGGACCACCGTAGACATCCTTTGTTCTCCTTGAAGGCGGGCGTCTGAGGCAAGTGCGAAATAAACCACTTGTACAACAGAGGCAAACAGCACACAATGGTACCATCACCCTTTGCATTCCTCATATGCAAAGAGAAATAAGTGTCACCCAACAGAGTCGGAACGGGATTAAAAGTAGAGAAAATCCTAATGGCGTTCACATCCACAAACTTGTCGATGTTGGGGAATAACACTAAGCCATAGATGAGAAGTAGAAATATGGCCTCAAAGGCGTCCTCACTCATGGCCTTCCCATAGACAGTAGTCTGAGCAATGAGGAACTCAAAAGGAAGACCTTGAATTCCACCTTTGGTAGTCATATGAGCACCAACCAGAGATTCATCTATATGCAACATGTCAGCTATCTCTCGAGAAGTAGGAATACTCTCTAAGCCACTGAACGACAACTGCTCTAAAATAGGTATGCCCACAAGATAGGCATACTCCTCAAGCATGGGTAAAAGCTGAAAATCCGGAAATGTGAAGCAACGGTACAAAGGATCATAAAACTGCACCAATACGCTCATCAATCCTTCATCCTCTTGAGTAGTCAGAAGAGGAAGAAGCTTCCCAAAACAAGCTTTGAAACCCAAGGGATCTAATACATAGGATGTCAAATTCCTTAGCTCTTTCAAATCAGGTTGTCTGAAGTTGTACTTCTTTGTATTCCTTCTTTGTCTTTCCATGTCTGAAAATTTGCAAATAGACCTCTTAAGTTCCTTGAAGATTTTCTTGTTATTTTGATGATATGGATGCAAATGGGTGCATGAGTGCATGAATGCAACAATCACACTCAAGGATCAAGCAAAGCACACCAAACAAAGGTCATGGGATGGATCATATTATCCTTAATATCAATCATCCATTTTGGTGGATTATGGTTTACACCTTATCAACACCCAAGTTCCATTGATATTAAGGATACATGAACGGATCAACCACGAATCAAGGGTTTGTTGTAAGTCACGAGCATGGAGTCTCGGTTAAGAACCACCCAAAGGGAGTGTACTAGGGTTTAACCTGCCAAACATGTTCTACAAGAGGTTCCCATAGTCATCATCCCATCTTTCGGATATTATCGGATAAACGACTACTCGTATTCCAAAAATATTCTCAAGAGAGACTCTTATGAGCGTAGTATCGCGTAACAATCGTATCAAATCTTACACTTGAACGACTTTCGCACTACATCCTAATAATAGGCCAGGATGGGCTTGGTAAACTAAGGTCCTTGGCTTCTAAGATCTATATTGGAAAGAGTAATGTCAAACCACAACTACTTGTGTGACATTATTGATCCCAATATGACCTCCACCAAGTGAATGGACTTGTAAGTCAACTTGTTAAGGAATAACTCCACACAAATCAACAAGACTATGTCATTCTCCTATCCTAAGTGCACTCGAGTCCGGATATAGAACTCATCTCACAAAGATCACCAAGCACACAAGGAATTAATATTCAAGCAAATCAATCATTACATACAATACAGTAATCCCAAATTGCACAAAAATATGTCACAACACAATATACAATACAATATGAAAAGTAGGCAAAACCCACTAGGCAAATGCTCCCCAGCAGAGTCGCCACTTTTCTGTAGCGGGGTATTCGTTACCATTAGAGATATTGACTAAATCCAAGGTAAACCATACAAGTCGAGTCGCCACCACACTTCTATTTATCCAAAGGAATGGTTAGAAAGCGAACAAAAACCTAAATTTTTTATCGAATCAAAAACTAGTAAAAATGTCAGAGATTTGGGTAAGGGGGTTGGTTATGCAATGGGAAGGTTTTAAGCACCCAAAACATCCTAGGTACTCCTAGGGAGCCCTTTTCACATTGGTTGTAAGGTTGGTATTTTGTGAAAATTTATTTGTGCAAACATGATTGAAGAGATGAGAAGAGAATATACAAGTTTATTTATATTTTATGTTTGGATGGATAAACCCATTGCCTATGTACCATCTTAAAAAAGATTAGGATCAAAACCTCGTAGTTTGGGGTAAAAATCTCAAAAATGAGTTGGTGAATTGATTGGTCCAAAAGCCTTAAGGTCTTTTGTTATCCAAGGTTGAAAACTCAACCTAAAACCACAAATCCACCATGTGAGGATAGCTTCAACATGCTAGTGAGGGGTTAACCCTATAATAAGCATGGAAGACTCATTGTCCATCACTAAGGATATAGGTGAGTATTACATCTACCTCAAGGATAACTCAAACCTAATAGCTAAAGGTTATGAAAAGTTTTATTTAAGAAGGTGGCCATTGAAACCACAAAAATATTTTGAATGGGTTATATTTACCAATGAAAAGTATTTACAAAATATGGTTAAAGTGGATTTAAAGATTCAATTCCAAACAAGTATTAAGAAAAGAAAGTTTGAAAATCAAAAGCATAAGGCTTAGGTTTCTAATGTTAAAAGCAAGTGTGAAATGTTTGCACAAAGGTTTTGGCTTGGGTTAGAGTGGAGAGAAGAAGAAGAATGGCTAAAGTCCTAAACATACAATAGATAAGGGACAAGAAGCAAAACCACAAATGGAGTTCCTCTCTTGAGATCATATTGATGATCCAAGTAGCTCCCATCCTCTGGAATAAGCAATCACATAAGCATAAACTCAAGCAACCAACAATCAAATGAACTCTTGGAAAGTTCCCCAAATGCATCTTGGATCTCTCTCTCTTAGAATCTCATGGCAATGGTTCCTCAATTTGGATCAAGTTGGAATCCCTAGCACAAGAACACACACATCAAAAGATTCTAGCAAACAAAACAAGGAATGGACAAGAAGAGTTTAGAAGTTGGTCCTTTCAAGGTCATCTTCAAGCTTTAAGCATTCTAAAGGCATGAGGCCTAGTTGCTCTTTGACATTTTAAGCATTCTAAAGGCATGAGGCCTAGTTGCTCTTTGACTCCAAATTAGCATAGGGAAAGTCCTAAAGTCTAAGTCTATTTGTCCATTTTTGCATTTGGTCAACAACAATCAAAACAAAACACAAACACAATAGTATATACACAAATATGTGCTCAAGTGAGCAAAAGGAAAATGACATTAACATAAACATATGCTCAAGTGAGCAAAGGAAATAGCAAATGAATAATATCTACAAGAATAGTAAATTGCATAAAAGTAAAGAGCAAGAATTAAATGTTAATGGTTAATGGTTAGTGTTAGTAGTTAGTGTGCCATAAGGCAAATTTAGCGCTATGTTAAGCAATCGTAATTGGACTTATGTAGAAGTCACAACTATCTGAGACCGGTCAATAATAATGTAGGTAACAACACAATTTAGAAGTCTTGATTAGTGAACCAAGTTCCAACAACTTGCCATGCCATAAAAAAAAGAGAATTGATCTTGTATTGGTTTTAGCCTTTTGCATGATTTAGAAAGTAACCTATCCTTAATGCAAAGCCATTCACTTGATCAATTGATCAAGATGAATTAGATTTGAATCAAAGAAGATTAAGCCTCTCTAATCAATGCTAACTTATCAACCTTTAACTCATTGATCAAAAAGAAAGAAGAAGAAGAAGGAGATGAATAATGGAAATGGAAATGAAAAGAATAAAGGACACTAAATGAAATAGAATGTACCAATCAACAAGTCTTGACCAATGACATTGAGGATCATGGTCAAACAATCAAAAAAAGAAATGAGATGAAGATTGGAAGTCAAGAAATGAACAAAATATTTTTTGGCATTTTTAATATTAAAAATAAACTTGAATTAAAATATTAAAGAAAGGTCAAACTTCAAAATCACTTCAAATCAAATTTTGAAAGTCCAAGTGATTTATCCCAAGTTCAACAAGGTCAAACAAAGTTTGACAAAAAATTTCAGCATTTTTAAAAGTCAGAAACTATTTGTAATCAATTAAAAATGAATAAAAATAACCTAATTGAACTAAAATCTCAAATAAATCTCAAATCAATTCAAAAATTGATGAGAATATTTTTCATAGATCCATCATCATTCAAATAGGTTGAGAAAGTATTTTTGTATTTTTTGAATATCAAAAAGTATTTAAAATGAATTAAAAATAGCCAGAAAAGAGAAAATTCACAAAAAATATCGAATTATGAAATAAAAAATATTAAAAATCACTTTTAGAAACTAGAATTAAAAAGAGAAATGATGCAATTGGTCCCATATTTTTTGGATTAAAAATGAAAGAGTTATGATTTTTTGAAGTTAAATGAAATAAAAGAAATAAAATGGAAATTATAAAAATCAGAAAAAAGGAGAGGCGTCTGATCAAGCCTCATTAATTGACGTGGCTGATCAGAGGGCCCTCAAGCGCGCGCCTACCAAAGTCCTCAGTCAAACGCATCACATGGACATTAAATAAAAGTCATAACAATGGAAGGATGTGATTAAATCTGGGGATGCCATCACACGGTCCACAATCCATCTGGCAAAGGGACGGTGGTGTATACCACCGTCTTCTCCGGCGAGCACTCCAGCTCCGGCCAGAGTTGCAGGTTCTACAACTTCAACCAAAACACACGATCCATACACCAAAACGAAGCTGGGGTGATGTACATCACCCCTGTAACCTTAGTTTTTGCTCAAGATCCTTATAGAAGAAGAAATCTGAGGTTGAAAAACTAGGTGTTCAATCTGAAATTCACCAATTCACAAAATTAAAGCCACCACTGGCTTGCCTCTCATATGAGGACTTCAGAAATGCAAATGAACTCAAGCAACACACAATATTCAATGAGATTCGAAGCAAAATAGTTGAGGTATAAACCTTTGAAGAGCAGCTTTCAACCGCACAATTCAACCAATCCTTTGCTTGCAGCTTGATCTGGATGCTTGGTAAGAGAGCTAGGCTTAGGAATAAGTATTGAAGATCAACTAATTTTGTTGAAATTCAAACTTGAAAATCAGAAGTAAAAATGAATATTCCTTTAGTGATGGCTAGGTTTTGATTTATGCAGCATTTCAGATTGATTCAGGGTGTCCAAATGAATAAAGCAGTGCATCTATTTATAGCACAAGGTGATGCAAGGAGGTGGAAAACTCGTGTGTGCATGAGCTTGGGTCCTCCATGCATGGGCCTGTACAGGCGCATGTGAGGCCCAAACTTAATTGGTTTTGCATGCTGAACACAAGTGAATGAGTTTTGGACGTGCAAATGGCAAGGCAAAGACTTGTGCATGAAGTTTTCACATGAATTCCATAATTATGCTTAAATGTTCACCTCTTCGAAAATGCCAATTAGAAAATCCAAACATAAGCATATGGGTAATGGTTGGAAAGTTCTTGACATAAGGAACAAATGTTATGTTGGACAAAAACTCATTTGAAGTGTGGAAATTTATGAAAACAGACCATGAAGTTCATAGTGTAAAACATGCCTTTGAGAATTTTGTCAAATTGAAACAACTTCAAGCCCTTCTGTTTTGATGATGCAAGCCTCAAATGAAAACACCTCCAACTTCAAAGTTGTAGATCTTTTCAATACAATCAAAATGGACTTAAAGTTTGCATCATTAGGATTTTTGATGAAGAAGTTATGGGCACTTGAAGTGGGACTTTTTTGCCTTTCAATGTATTTGGTCCAAAGTGACCTATAATGTTTTGCATTATCACATGTGTTTCTTTTGAGATTTTGAAATTTTGTTCAACATAGAATTTGAAGTAGACATCTTAAGCTTTCCAATTCATTTAATCCCACCTCCAAATCATAAAATATGAATGAGTTATGTTCTTGGGAAGTTGACCTAAAATTAGGGTTTTAGTCAAAATGACCTATAATGTCTTGGAAAGGGAGATGACCTTCCAAGCTTCAAATCAATTTTTTAAGAACATGAAAGTTGTTCATATTGTCCTTAATAACATTTTTTCTCTTGCGATCATCTCCATTTGACCAACACGCAAAACGTTAGGCCTCAGTGCATTTCAAAATAGTCAGATGAATTGACTAATCAACTTCTCAAGTCCACAACTCATATCTTGATGAATTGATGATTGAGGAAACTCAAATAATCTAAAATATGCATGAAATGATGAATTAAAGAACTTCCCTTGATTGTATTTGACCATGGGCTGAGGTTGCTTCATTGGCAAGGCACACTTGGTACCCCAGATGAATTAGGTTTCCTTGGGACACAAGCCTCAAACCCTTTGACTTGCTTTGATCAAACATGATGAATTGAGATACTAGGTAGGCATATTTGATGGATGAGATATTTGGGAACCATTTCCATGCTTGCCTTTATCTTTCTCTTGGCCATATCACTGCACAAAGGATCACCTAGAAGCTTTTGACCTTGTGATTGCTCAAGCTACAAACAAGAAATGTTAGTGACATATTTTTGTGCTTTTGGTTAGTAAATAAAATGAGAAAAGCAATGATATGTAATTCAAGCATGCTTGGTGATCTCAAACCACTCACAAGAGGTCCCACCCAAAAGCAAGGGGAACCAAGATGCTTATGATCCTTGAGGCTTTGCAAATGCAATGTTATGATGCCATGAGGGATCTTAGGGCCAAAATTGGGGTCTTACACTGGGCATATAATAGGTGACCAACCAGGCGTGAATTGGGGAATATTTCCAAGACACTCATCATCCGAAGGAAGGGCTGAAAAAGCAAACTCGACTTACAGGATGGGCATTCGATTCCACCAGGAAATACGAATCTTACTCAACTGGGGAAGAAAAAAGGCTTCGACTGAAGAGCGCATGAGATATATTATCTATTACCGTCATAAAATAGATAACATTCTCGCATGGAAGATTATCCACAACCGGTTATTGGGTTAATGAAGGATAAATCGACCGAAAAGAAAGGACATCAGGATACCGGTCACTGGGTATATAATGATGACCAATCAAGGGGAGAAACAATCATTACCAAACAAGGGAAAATGAAAGATGACTCGCTGGGGATAAATTTCTTAACAAAAGCAATCATCCAGGAGATATATCACCGGTTACTAGGTGGTATACTCAAAAAATGAAGGAATATCAATACCGAATATTGGATAAAGATAACCATCAAAGAGGGCATTACATTTTACCAGTTACTGGGTAGAAAACCACAGAAGTAGGACTTACAACTACCGGTTACTGGGTAGAAGGCCACAGCATCCGCTAGGGAGAGAATGAATAATTACTGTTTACTAAGTAATTGATCACCTGGACCACAGGGAACTGCAGGGGAAATAACAAGACAGGAGTCAATCTAGGAACAAACTAGAGAGACACAATGAAACAAGACTCAACCCAATAAGGATATAACTCAGGGGAGTAATTCCATCCCAATACATATTTAGGGAGTAAACTGAAACAATAATCATCCACGGGAATATAACTCAGTGGGGAATATAGAAGGAAAGATGGACATTTTATGCCTACGGGGCTGACTCTACTTGGAGAGATCAGACACAAACATCTGCTTGGGGAAGAACATTTCACCACTAGCAGGAGATAACAATCAAAGATATATGGCAAAGAATGCAACATGATTATCTGAATGTTATAATTATGCATGTATATGTGTGGTTTATGTATGATTAGTGCTGACAAACAGACATATCTAACACAAACAGGTCCAAGAATCAATGGTTAGACATCCGGTATAACATCTCAAAAGATAAAAGCCAGGCCCACGGGAGGAAATCCACTCTGGTAGGGAACATCAAATTCCAGGAGACACATACTGCAATTGGGGATCAGGCAGAGTTGTTGCCCGGGATAAATACCACCGTTGGGGATCAGACACCGCTGTTGGGGATCAACAAAAGGTCACGGCTACCAACTGCCGAGGATCTTCCATCAATTCTCGGGGTCATGCAGAGATAAGATCTGCCAGAGAAGAACTCTACAATTGATCTTATCAGTCAATAATATGAAATTCTGTGGGGGGACAACCACCAAACAGAAACACATTACTCAAGCAAACTCTTCTAACCACTGAAGAGACATCTCTGCCATCGGGAGAAGGAACAAACTACTTCGCTGGGGAAGCTATAGAGTCACCGCCAGGGATTTGCTGCTGAACAGACAAAAGATCCGATGTAGAGGAAACTCTATCGGGGAGCTCAACACGGATAAGATCCATCGTAGAAGAAACTCTACTGGGGAACTTATCATGGGGAAAGATGTGAAACTCTGTGGGGAACAACCACCAAACAGAAGTTTCAACAAATAAAACACTTCCTTTCATCTATCGGAGAGACATCTCTGCCAAGGAGAAAGAACCAATGCTCCGCTGGGGAAGGACACAACATCTTCACCACCAGTCCTTCTAGGAGGAAACTTTCCAATAAGGATGGGAATACAAATATCAAGCTCTGATCAGGCAACTCCATTGAGGAAGACTGAAGGCGATTCAACTAGGGAAAGTCTGTTGTGAGCAAACCTGCTGGGGACGAGTTGTAGGCAAGCCTGCTAGGGAGAAACCACAAGCCAAACTGTTGAGGATAACTAACCAACCTGCGGGGGATAAATGACCCAGGAGATATCTGGACGATAGCTATGTAGGGAACCCATGTTTACTCCTACTGAGGATTTCTACTCATGCTGGGAATTCCTGCTCACTCTGCGGGAGATTTCCATTTATGCTGAGGGAAAGACCAACTTCCTCAAAAAACGGATAGCATATCAATTTTTATCAATCTATAAGGTATTTTAGGCCAATCCACACAAGGGATGACAACCATATAATTGATAAAACAAAGATTCTAGACTCAGACTCTCTAGGGATCTGAGGACGGAGGTATGCACATCTCCCAAAAGATCAAGGCCAAAACTCCAGACTCTTTGGGGGACTTGATGATGTATCACCCTTCTCTGTGTTCACTGAGGAGACAACATGGAAGATGATGAAGAGTACATGAACATGCCATAAATATGAACAAATGTCTTACCCTTTTGGAAATCGTACTATCCTCGGGAGAGCACCGAAGACGTTCCAATTATCCTTTCAGTCATCGTGAATGTTCACTTTGTTTAAAAATAGTTTATAAAAACTTTATTTATTTAAAACAATGATATTTATCAATTAAAACATGTAAATATTTGTTAAACAGAAACAAATAAGAGTGCAAAGAATTGGATAAAGGCTCAAATTTATTTGATAGAATGGTAGTCCGCAAATGGCGAGACTCCACGGATCTTTACAAAAATTTGAAATTGGTGATATATATTGGAAAAAGGGCTACATTGAACATAATGACCATTTCTCCAGCAACTCTGAATCCAATGTATTCAAAGCTTCAATTGACAATGACTGAGCGAGAATCTTTGACAGATGACAGTTGTAGAACAAAGTCTTGTCAGGATGCAGTTACTTGCCAAATCCCTAGTTTTTGCCTAGATTGCCCCAGGGTGAGGTACTCAATCTAGTGGGATATATTCATTCATCATTTTTTTATGTCTCTAACTTTTTCCTGGATCGCCCTTTCGGGTTTTCAATCCACCGAGATGCTCATTTTTGCCTAAGTCGCCCTTTCGGGTTTTCAACTTAGCGAGTGTAGCGGAGTATTCGTTACCATTAGAGATATTGACTAACTCCAAGGTAAATCATACAAGTCGAGTCGCCACCGCACTTCTATTTATCCAAAGGAATGGTTAGAAAGTGAACAAAAACCTAATAGTTTTAATAAAACTAGTAAAAGAAACAGAGATCTGGGTAAGGGGGTTGGTTATGTAATGGGAAGGCGTTAGGCACCCAAAACATCCTAGGTACTCCTAGGGAGCCCTTTTCACATTTGTTGTAAAGGTTGTTGTTTTGTGAAATTTTTGTTTGTGCAAACATGATTGAGGAGATGAGGAGAGAATATACAAGTTTATTTACATTTCGTGTTTGGATGGATAAACCCATTGCCTACGTACCATCTTAAAAAATATTAGGATCAAAACCTCGTAGTTCGGGGTAAAAATCTCAAAATGAGTTGGTGAATTGATTGGTCCAAAAGCCTTAAGGTCTTTTGTTATCAAAGTGAGAAAACTCAACCAAACCACAAATCCACCATATGAGGATAGCTTCAACATGCTAGTGAGGGGTTAACCCTATAATAAGCATGGAAGACTCATTGTCCATCACTAAGGATATAGGTGAGTATTACATCTACCACAAAGATAACTCAAACCTAATAGCTAAAGGTTATGGAAAATTTGATTAAAGAAGTGGTCATTGGAACCACAAAAACATTTGAATGGGTTATATTTACCAATTAAAAGTATATACAAAATGGTCAAAGTTGACTTAAAGGTTCAATTCAAAATAAGTATTGTGAAAAGAAAGTTTGAAAATCAAAAGCATAAGGCTTAGGTTTCTAATGTTTGAAAACAATGGTTAAATGCTTGCACAAAGAGTTTTGGCTTGGGTTAGAGTGGAGGGAAGAAAAAGAATGGCTAAGTCCTAAGTAAAACAAAAAGAAGGGATAAGGAAATGAACCACATTAGGAGTTCCTTTCTTGAGACCATATTGATGATCCAAGTAGCTCCCATCATTTGGAATAAGCAACCACAAAGCAAATATTACAAGAAAACAAACACAAGGTCATGTTCCCAAGAATCCTCCAATGGCTTTTGTATTTCTCACTTTGGATGCTCATGGTAATGGTCCTCCAATTAAGCTCAAATGGAAACTCCTAGCATAAAAGCACACACATCAAAAGTTTCATGGAGTAAAACAAGAATGGACAAGAGAGTTTAGAGATTTGGTCCTTCTAATCCATCTTCATCATTAAGGTCCATTTACTCCAATTTTTGAATAAGGAAGGTCCTAGAATCTAAGTCCAATTCTCCATTTCTTTGCATAGGGAAAGTCCTAGAAACTAAGTCCATTTCTTTGCACTTTGGTCCACAACAATCAAACAAAATACAAGCACAATAATATATACACAATTATGTGCTCAAGTGAGCAAAAGGCAAATGGCATTAACATAAACATGTGCTCAAATGAGCAAAGGAAAACAAATGGATAATATTTGCAAGAATAGTAAATTGCCTTAAAGTAAATTGCATAAGGTAAATTGCATTAAGTAAATGTTAATTGTCAATAGTTAGTGTTAGTAGTTAGTGTGCCATAAGGCAAATTTAGCGCTATGTTAAGCAATCGTAATTGGACTTATGTAGAAGTCACAACTATCTGAGGCCGGTCAATAATAATGTAGGCAACAAACACAAGTTAGGAGTCTTGATTAGTGAACCAAGTCCCAACAACTTGCCATGCCAAAAAGAGAAGAGAATTGATCTTGTATTGGTTTAAGCCTTATGCATGATTCAAAAGACAATCTATCCTTAATGCAAAGCCATTCACTTGATCAATTGATCAAGATGAATTAGATTTGAATCAAGGAAGGTTAAATCCTTCTAATCAATGCTAACTTATCAACCTTCAACTCATTGATCGAAAAGAAAAGGAAGAAGAAGAAGAAGAAGAAGAAGAGAAATGGAAATGACAAAATAAAATGCATTAAATGGAATAAAATGTATCAATCCTCATATGTTGACCAATAACATTGAAAGTCAAGGTCAAACAATCAAAAACAGAAGTGAGATGAAGATTAGGAGTCAAGAAATGAATAAACTATTTTTGGCATTTTTTAATATTAAAAATAAACTTGAATTAAAATAAATGGAAAGGTCAAACTTCAAAATCACTTCAAATCAACCTTGAAAGGTCCAAGTGATTTATACTAAGTCCAACAAGGTCAAACAAAGTTTGACAAAAAATTTCAGCATTTTTAAAAGTCAGAAACTATTTTTAATCAATTAAAAATTAATAAAAATAACCTAATTGAACTAAAATCTCAAATAAACCTCAAATCAATTCAAAAATTGATGAGAATATTTTTCATAGATCCATCATCATTCAAATAGGTTAGAAAAATATTTTTGCATTTTTTGAATATCAAAAACTATTTAAAATGAATTAAAAATAACCAGAAAAGAGAAAATTCACAAAAAAATATCAAATGACAAAATAAAAAATATTAAAAATCAGAAATAGAAACTAGAATTTATTTGGGAAATAATGCAATTGGTCCCATATTTTTTGGATTAAAAATGAAGAAGATATTAATTTTTGAAATAAAATGGAATTAAAGAAAATAAAAGGAAAATAAAACAGAAAATAGAAATTGGAAAAAAGCGTGACCGTCTGATCTAAGCTCATTAATTGAGCTGGCAAATCATTAGGCCAGGAAGCGCGCGCGTATGGTGATCCACGGTCAATGCGTGCACATGTGAGACAAATAAAAGTCATAACAAGCAACGCTCCTGATTCAATCTGGAAAACAGATCACACGGCCAAGATTTAAACTGGGGACGATGAAGCCACCGGAGCCACCGTCTTCTCCGGTGAGCTTCCAGATTCCGGCCAAAATGCAGAACTTCAAAACTTAACCAAATCAAGCGATCTATACATCAATAGAAAGCTGGGATGATGTACATCATCCGTGTACAATCCATTTCCATTCTAGATCTCTATGATTTGAGAAATCAGAGATGGAAAAATCTGGTGTTCATCATGAACTCAATGAATTGCAAAAATTAAAAGCATAAACATGATGCCTCTATTGAGAGGACTTCAACCAACACACAATCACAGCCAATAGGTCAAAGGATTAGGAGAATCGAAGAAAATACTAGTTGGAGTTCAAGTTTGAGTTCTGGTGATTTGAGCTTGAAACCTTGCTTGTTTTATCAAAACAGAAGTTCAATGAAGTGTATAATGAAGGTCTAGAAGCATTAGATCTATGAATACAACCAGATGTAGTTGAATTCGAGATCTGAAAATTTTAAGAGAAATGAAGCTTGCTTCTTTAGTGATGGTTGGGGAATGAATTCTGCAGCATTTCAGGTTGGAATTGGGTGTGTAAATGGAGGGAATGAAGCATGTATTTATAGCTGAATTGGCAAGGAAAGGGTGGAATGATCCGTGTGCATAAACTTGGATACCACTTGCATGGGCTTGCATGATCATGCACAAGGCCCAAAAGCAAAGCCAAATGCAAGATGAGTTCAAATGCCAAAGGTTTGGACGTGTAAAATGCTCTGAATTGGTTTGTGCAACAAGGTTTCAACATGAATTCCACAATTGAACCTAATCATTCACCTCTTCGAAAATACCATTTAGAAAATCCAAGCATAGGCATATGGGTAATGGTTGGAAAGGTTTTTGTATGAGGAACAAATGTTATGTTGGTAAAAAATCCATTTGGAATGTGGAAATTTATGAAATTTGAGTTTAAAGTGTGATGTGCAAAACATGCCAAGGCAAGGTTTCTAAAATTGGCCAACTTTCAAGCCCTTCTGTTTTGATGATGCAAGCTTCAAATGAAAAAACCTCCAACATCAAAGTTGTATATATTTTCAAGAAAATCAACATGGACTTCAATTTTGCATCATTTGGATTTTTGATGAAGAAGTTATGGGCACTTGAAGTTGGACTTTTTTGACTTTTAATGCCTTTGACCCAAAAGGACCTATAATGTCTTGCATTATCACATGTATTTCCTTTGAGATTTTGAAATTTTGTTCAACATAACATTTGAATTAGACATCTCAAGATTTCCAATGCATTTGATCCCACCTCAAAATCATAAAAAATGAGTGAGTTATGTCCTTGGGAAGTTGACCTAAAATTAGGGTTTCAGTCAAAATGACCTATAATGTATTGGAATGGAAGGTGGTTTTCCAAGCTTCAAATAAAATTTTGATGAACATGAAAGTTGTTCATATTGTCCTTAATAACATGTTTGATTTTGGAACCATCTCCATTTGACCAACACATAAAAAGTTAGGTCTCAGTGTATTTCAAAATAGTCAGATGATTTGACTGATCAACTTTTCAAGTCCACAACTTATATCTTGATAAATTGATGATTGAGGACACTCAAATAAGTTCAAATATGCATGAAATGATGAATTAAAGAACTTCCCTTGATTATATTTGACCATGGGCTGAGGTTGCTTCATGAGCAAGGCATTGTGGTGCACAGATGAATTAGGGTTTCTCTGGGGAACAAACTTCAAACCCTTTGACTTGCTTTGATCAAACATGATGAATTGAGATATTAGGGGGGCATATTTGATGGATGAGAGCTTTGGGAACCATTACCATGCTTGCTTCCACCTCCTCTTGGCCATGCATTTGTACAAATGACCTCCTTGAAGCTTTTGGCCTTGTGATTACTCAAGCTACAAACACAAGATGTTAGTGACATATTTTTGTGCTTTTGGTTAGTGAATAAAATGAGAAAATAAATTATATACAATTCAAACATGCTTGGTGATCTCAAACCACTCACAAGGAGTCCCACCCAAAGGCAAGGGGAACCAAGATGCTTAAAGATCCTTGAGGCTATGCAAATGCAATGTTATGATGCCATGAGGGATCTTAGGGACAAAATTAGGGTCTTACAGATGCCCATATTTAAGGTCATTCTAGCTGGAGAAGGGAAGGTTAAAATCTTCATCTCGACGAGGTAGAATGGGCTTAAATAATAACAAAGAGACGAATTTTGGTCCCTAAGAGACCTCATGATGCAAATGTATGTATGCAAAAGGGTAACACTCTGTGGGGATATATAATTCAAACATGCTTGGTGATCTCAAACTACTCACAAGGAGTCCCACCCAAAGGCAAGGGGAACCAAGATGCTTAAAGATCCTTGAGGCTATACAAATGCAATGTTATGATGCCATGAGGGATCTTAGGGACAAAATTGGGGTCTTACAGCGAGTTATTCTGTTTTTATTTTTGGCGAAGTATTTCTTGACTGCATCTGAATTCACAGGACGAGTGAAATCCTCCCCATCCATAGTTGTAAGTATCAAAGCGCCGCCTGAAAAGGCGCTCTTAACAACATATGGACCTTCATAGTTTAGAGTCCACTTGCCCCTGGAATCGGGCGCGAAAGACATGACTTTATTGAGCACGAGGTCACCTTCTCGGAACACACGAGGCTTGACCTTCTTATCAAAGGCTTTCTTCATCCTTTGCTGATACAATTGACCATGGCACATGGCAGTTAATCTCTTCTCTTCAATTAAATTCAACTGGTCATAACGACTCTGAATCCATTCAGCCTCAGTCAACTTGGCTTCCATCAAGACTCTCATTGATGGGATCTCAACCTCCACGGGGAGCACAACCTCCATGCCATAAACAACAGAGAAAGGGGTTGCCCCTGTTGAAGTGCGGACAGATGTACAATAGCCATGTAAAGCAAACGACAGCATCTCATGCCAATCTTTGTACGTGACAACCATCTTCTGGATAATCTTCTTGATGTTCTTATTAGCAGCTTCAACAGCCCCATCCATCTTGGGTCTATAAGGCGGAGAATTATGGTGTGCAATCTACAGCTCTTTCATCATCTTATTGTTCAAGTTAGATCGATTATCAGTAATGATCTTGTCTGGCACACCATAACAACATATAAGTTGATTTTTGATAAACTTCACAACCACCTGCCTGGTCACGTTCGCATATGATGCCGCTTCAACCCACTTGGTGAAGTAATCAATTGCTACGAGAATAAAACGGTGATTGTTCGCTGCCTTTGGCTCTATCATGCCAATCATGTCAATTTCTCACATAGAGAAAGGCCATGGTGATGAAATAACATTCAGAAGTGTCGGGGGAATATGAATCTTATCCGCATAAATCTGATACTTGTGGCATTTCTTCACATATTTGCAGCAGTCTGACTCCATTGTCAGCCAATAGTAGCCTGCTCTCAGCATCTTCTTTGCCATGGCATGTCCATTGGAATGAGTACCAAATGAACCCTCTTGGAATTCAGTCATTAACAGGTCTGCTTCGTGTCTATCCATGCATCTGAGCAAAACCATGTCAAAATTACTCTTATAAAGCACATCACCATTAAGGTAGAAACTACCAGATAGTCTCCTCAAAGTCTTCTTATCTTTAACCGAGGCCCCAGACGGCTAAATCTGACTTTGGAGAAAGCACTTGATATCATAATACCATGGCTTATCGTCTTTCACTTCTTCAACTACAAATACATGAGCTGGTCTATCCAAGCGCATCACAGTAATATTGGGGACTTCATTCAAGAATTTCACCATAATCATCGAAGCAAGTGTAGCAAGAGCATCTGCCATCCGATTCTCATCTCGAGGAATATGATGGAAGTCAACCTTAGTAAAGAACGTTGAAATCCTCCTCGCATAATCTCTATATGGGATGAGGCCAGGCTGATTCGTCTCCCATTCACCCTAAATCTGATTAACAACAAGGGCCGAATCACCATAAACATCAAGATGTTTGATCCTAAGATCAATACATTCTTCTAAACCCATAATACAGGCCCCATACTCCGCCATATTATTCGTGCATTTGAAAGTTAGCCTTGCTGTAAAAGGAAGATGTGTGCCCTAAGGAGTAATAATTGTTGCCTCAATACCATTTCCATATTGATTAACAGCACCGTCGAACACCATACCCCATCGGGAACCAGGCTCTGGCCCTTCATCGAGCGTAGGCTCATCGCAATCTTTCATTTTCAAATACATAATCTCCTCGTCTGGGAAGTCATACTGAACAGACTGATAATCCTCAATCGGTTGATGTGCCAAGTGGTCAGCCAAGATACTACCTTTAATAGCCTTCTGAGCTCAATACTCAATATCATACTCAGACAACAACATCCTCCAACGGGAAATCCTCCCAGTTAAAGCAGGCTTCTCAAAGATATACTTGATTGGATCCATTTTGGATATCAACCAAGTCGTATGATTCAACATATACGTGCGTAAGCGCTTAGCAGCCCAAGCCAAAGCACAACATGTCTTCTCAAGCATTAAGTACCGAGACTCACAATCAGTGAACTTCTTGCTCAAATAGTATATAGCATACTCTTTCTTTCCTGATTCATCTTGCTGACCCAATACACAACCCATAGAGTCATCAAGAACTGTTAAGTACATAATCAATGGTCTCCCTTCAACAGGCAGAGACAGAATCGGAGGCTCGGAAAAATACTCTTTGATACTGTCAAAGGCCTTCTGGAAATCCTCGGTCCAATCATGACGCTGATCTTTCCGAAGGAGCTTGAATATAGGCGCACATGTGGCAGTTATGTGGGATATAAATTTGGAAATATAGTTCAAGCGGCCAAGAAAACCTCAAACTTGCTTCTCAGTTTTGGGCGCAGGCATCTCTTGTATTTCTTTGACCTTGGCAGGATCAACTTCAATACCTCTCTCACTGACAATAAAGCCCAATAACTTGCCAGAACGGACTCCAAATGTACACTTGTTCGAATTCAGGCGGAGTTTGTACTTCCTCAAATGTTGAAAAAGCCTCAACAAGTGCTCTACATGTTCAATTTTTGTTTTCGACTTTGCAATCATATCATCAACATATACCTCGATCTCCTTGTGCATCATATCATGAAACAAGGTAGTCATAGCTCGTTGATACGTGGCTCCGGCATTCTTCAAACCGAAAGGCATCACTCGATAACAGAATGTTTCCTAAGGTGTGAAGAATGTTGTCTTCTCCATATCCTCGGGTGCCATTTTAATCTGGTTATAACCAGAAAATCTGTCCATAAATGAGAAGATATTGAATTTAGTTGTATTATCTACCAACATATCAATATGTGGTAGATGGTAATCATCTTTCGGACTAGCTTTATTCAAGTCTAGATAGTCCATACACATTCGGACTTTTCCATCTTTCTTAGGCACAGGCACAATATTGGCCACCCATTGAGGATATGTAGAAGTCACCAGAAACCCCGCATCAATTTGCTTCTGAAATTCTTCTTTAATCCTTACTTCCAAATCAGGATGAGTTCTTCTGAGTTTCTGCTTCACAGGCACACACTCAGGCTTCAAAGGCAGGAAATGTTGCATGATATCAGTATCTAGACCAGGCATGTCTTCATATGACCAGGAAAATACGTCGATATATTCTCGTAGCAACTCAATCAACCCCTTCTTTATAGACTCTTCAAGGAGTGCCCCAATCTTCACTTCACGAACACAATCTTCAGACCCCAAGTTGACTGTTTCCAGATTCTCAAGATGCGGCTGAATGATCTTCTCTTCGTGCTCAAGCGGACGGGTAATCTCATCAGGAATCTCTTCAACATCATCTTCTTCGGCCTCAAATACAAGGAACTCAAAGTTGGGAGATGGTGTTGGATCATTATGTCCAATGGTTTTGATCAACCTGCATAATGATTTTGGATATAAAAGAGATTTCAGAATTCAAACAAGGCAAATCATTATGCAGATGAAAAGATTGATTTTATTCTCTTTTTTAGGGTTTTTTGGTGATCACCCATTTCATGCAAAAAGCAAAAAGGGAAAATAATTTGGAAAAACAAACATTTAACATGTAATTTTTGAATGAACATCATTGTATTAATGTGTGCCAACAATGTCATCACTTCTCCTTTTGGCATGGGAGATGGGTTTTTAAATAAAAGTGGACACATTACGTGGACTTATGGACAACTGTTGGAACATCAACAATGACCTAATTATTACAGATTCCTCCAGGGATGACAAAGTTGCCAAGGTCTTCCTCTGCATCATCTTCCATTATGGCAGCAGCTTCCTGATCTTCAACCGTGTGGATAAAACCACCACTCTGGAACACCCCACGCTCATTAAAAATTCCTGAAGAATACCCTATGCCAGCCCGTGATTTATTGTCTTCCAGCTTAATCATTTGTCCTAAACCAGTAGTTGCACCATGCTCAATGGCCAACTTTGCATCATTGTAGGAAGCAAATGAAGAAGGTCCTTTCCTTGAAGGCTCAGCAATAGATAAGGCTTGGAACTGAGTCCCAACCTCATCCTCAGCGTCTATATAGGAAAAGGAAGACAAATGGCTTACCAAGAGAGCCTTCTCTCCCCCTATCACCACCAACTTTTTATTCTTGACGAATTTTAACTTCTAGTGTAGGGTGGATGTCACGACGCCTGCCTCGTGAATCCATGGTCTACCAAGCAAGCAGCTATATGATGGGTGAATATCCATGACCTGGAAAGTGATCTGGAAATCACTAGGTCCAATCTTAATTGGGAGCTCAACTTCGCCAATCACAGTTTTTCTTGACCCATCAAAAGCTTTGACTACCACTCCACTCTGCCTCATGGGAGGCCCCTAGTAAGAAAGTTTGGCCAGAATGGATTTTGGCAACACATTTAGCGATGATCCTATGTCTACCAGCACATTAGACAAGGCATCATCCTTGCAGTTCATTGAAATGTGTAGAGCCAAATTGTGGTCTTTTCCCTCCTCGGGAAGGTCAGCATCGCAAAAGCTCAAATTGTTACAAGCAGTTATGTTTGTAACAATGCTATCAAACTGTTCAATTGTGACATCGTGATCCACGTATGCCACGTCCAACACCCTCTGCAAAGCTTCCCGGTGTGGCTCAGAATTCATCAACAAAGATAGGACAGATATCTTTGATGGAGTTTGAAGCAGCTGATCAACAACATTATACTCGCTCCTCTTGATGAGCCTCAGCATCTCATCACAGTCCTCTTTCAGAATGCCATGCTGGCCAATAGGGACAGGAGCTTTAACAACAACGGCAGGGTCAACACCCTTTAAAGCAAGTGCCGAATTCGGAGAAGAAGAAGTACCCACAGGACTGGCAAAATTATCAACGGTAGCTCTTCTCATGTCATCTTCGGATTTCGGTGGCACCGAGAAAACACGACCGCTGCGGGCCACACCACTGACATCAGATATACTCACAACAGAAGTGGAGGGCAACGACACCTCCTTCTCATCTTCTAACGCAATTGCGTTATATCTGTAGGGTACTGCTTTATCTGAAGAGTACGGGACAGGGGCCGCCGGCTTGATTATAAGAGATGGAGAAACCTTTTTCTTGCTGCCATCATATCTGACAAAAACAGGCTCTGGTATTCTAAAAACAGGGGATATAACATTTACTTCATCTTCATCACGATTCTGAAGTATCTCGATCACACCCTGATCCAGCATCTCTTGGATGTCCTTCCTGACTTAGCAACATCCTCTCTCGTTGATAGTGCACACTCGGCATCTGTCATGGTCATGCTCATAATGACTGTATCCACATAATAGTCTGTGCATCTTGGCCAAAGATTGCCTGATATGACTGACATACAGGACTTTATATTTGCCAGGGCAACCCTGGACCATGTTAACAGCAGATTTCCCATGCTCGGGCAATGGGTTCTTCTTCACATTCGGACCTAGGTCCTCGAAAAACAAGATCCCACTTCTAACAAGGTCTTGCACCTTGGTTTTTAGGGGATAACAGTTCTCCACATCATGTATGGGAGCATCGGAATGATAAACACAGTGTAGCTCAGGCTTGTACCACCATTGAGGGTTGGTCGGTATATCAGGTGGGTCACGTGGAGTAATCAGCTTCCTGTCTATCAATGAAGGATAGAGTTCAGCATAGGTCATTGGAATTGGATCAAAAGTGACCCTCTTCCTATCATAATTGGTGCTAGTATTGTTGTTGTTTCGAGGATGGTAGGCCTGCTGTTGCGAACAATGATGTTTTTGTTGATATTGTTGATGTTGTTGTTTTTGGTGTTGATAATGTTGAGCTTCCCTGAAGGCAGGTGCTATATGAGTCACCTGGTGCTGGTTACTGGCAGGGCGAACAGTCTTCCTCTTCACAAAGGGTCTTCGTTTGATATGGGAAGACACAACATGTGCCTCCCCCTCCTTCTTCTTTGTAAAGCCCCCATAACGCTTTGCAGAAGAGCCTTCATCCCTGGAGAGACGTCCTTCACGGACCCCTTCCTCTAGCCTCATCCCCATGTTCACAATTTCGGTGAAGTCCGAGGGAGCACTAGCAATCATCGGCTCGTAGTAGAAAGAGCTTAAAGTCTTTAAAAAGAGCTTCGTCATTTCTTTCTCATCGAGTGGGGGCACAATTTGTGCGGCCAATTCACGCCACCTTTGGGCGTACTCCTTGAACGTTTCCTTCTCCTTCTGGGACATATCCCTTAGTTGGTCCCTATCGGGAGCAATATCAACATTGTACTTGTACTGCTTGATGAAAGCTTCGCCAAGGTCGTTGAAGGAGCGGATGTTCGCACTATCCAGACCCATATACCATCTGAGTGCGGCGTCGAATAGGCTGTCTTGGAAATAGTGGATGAGGAGTTGATCATTCTCGGTTTGTGTTGACATCTTGCTTGCGTACATCACAAGATGGCTGAGAGGGCAAGTGTTTCCCTTGTACTTTTCAAAGTCAGACACTTTGAATTTGATAGGGATTTTGACGTTAGGCATGAGGCACAACTCAGCAGCAGATTTACCGAAGAGGTCTTTCCCTCTTAGAGTCTTCAATTCCTTGCGCAGCTCAAGGAATTGGTCATTCATAACATCCATTTTCTCATAGACATCTGGGACCTCAGATGGCTCAGAGTGATAAATGGTGTCTTTGACTCTCGGTAATGTGTGCATAACGGGAGATGGCACAGCAAGGACCGGGCTAGATGTCGGCAGGGAATCAAAGGTTGGAGCGAGACCCTCAGGCACGAAGTTTTCAGGCATCCCCTAGGGAAAACCGGCTGGCATAGTTGGCGGAGCAAAATGAGCAGTGGCGGCAGGCACAGTAGAGGAAGCTACCTCTGAGATGGATGTCCTCGCGGGAGGAGTTGCAGGTGTTGGAGAAGTCTGGCTTTGAGCAGCCAACACTGACTCCATCATGGCAGTCAGCCTAGCTACCTCCTCCTTCAATTCACGATTCTCTTGTTCAAGATGATCCATCAGCTTTGGTAGATTCGCTCTGGTGTTATACCGGTGCGTCATCTTGTCTTCAAAATAAATGAAGAACACAGAGTTAGACCACTAATCAAGAAACCCTGAACAAAACCTGCTTATGCATATGATGCATGTAATGTTTATGCGTATGATTTTATTTTTATTCAGAGGAACTTTTAGAGATCTATTTGCAAATGTTTGGAAATATTACTCTTTTTACACATATAATGGAATGCTCATATCAATAATATTGGGAAAAATTTTACACCAAAGAAGTATAGTCTCGGTAACCAAATACAATACAAGAGAGAAGGAAAATAACATCCTATGGAACCCTAGAAGCAACCGTCCAAAGCTCTCGAGACTGGAAGATAAGTTGCACGAAGCCTCTTCACCTCTCTCTCATAGGATGCCTCCACATCTGCCTTCTCCTTGGCGAGTCGATCATACTTCCTCTTCCAAAACCTGGATAACTAAGGAAGAAGAGAGGTAACCATGTCATCAGGCTCGTCGATAACCTGATGCTCTAGAAATTCTATCAAAGTATCCTTATCTCTGAGTTGCTGAAGTAGTTCCTCTCGCTCATGGACCCAAGCACGTGACCGATCTTCATCTCTTAACTCCTCTACTCCTTGGTTAGGGAGGGTTGAAGGCCCAACCACAACCATAGGTGTAGGTCTTGGATAGTCATAGGGCATGCGGTAATCAGAACCTCTCCTCCTCACCCAAGAGGTGTAGGGCTCCAAAGCAATACAATTCTTCGGACCAAGCTCTTTCCTTCCCTTCCTATGAACCTTGCGCCAAGCGTGGACGATTCTGCCCTTCAAGTTCTGGGGATCTTTACCCTCTTGAAAGAATACACCTTCTAACAAAATGTTATTAGGTTTATCCTTTAAGGGGAACCCAAGCTGACGGCGAACCAAAATAGGGTTGTAGTTAATCCCACCACATGTACCAAGAAGAGGCACATTGGAGAATTCACCACAAGAGTCAATAATCTGGACACCATCATACACAGGGTTGTACCAAAAGATATCATCATTAGTGAGAGACATAAGTCTCGTAGACCACCGTAGACATCCTTTGTTCTCCTTGAAGGCGGGCGTCTGAGGCAAGTGCGAAATAAACCACTTGTACAATAGAGGCAAACAACACAGAATGGTACCACCACCCTTTGCATTCCTCATATGCAAAGAGAAATAAGTGTCACCCAACAGAGTAGGAACAGGATTAAGAGTAGAGAAAATCCTAATAGCGTTCACATCCACAAAATTGTCGATGTTGGGGAATAACACTAGCTCATAGATGAGAAGTACAAATATGGCTTCAAAGGCGTCCTCACTCATGGCCTTCCCAAACAAAGTAGCTTGGGCGATGAGAAAATCAGATGGGAGGCCTTGAATTCCACCTTTGGTAGTCATATGAGCACCAATCTCAGATACATCCACATGAAGCATGTCAACAACCTCTTGGGAAGAAGGAAGTCTCTCCAAGCCACTGAACGGCAACTGATCTAAGATAGGTATACCCACAAGATAGGCATACTCCTCAAGCGTAGGCAAAAGTTGGAAATCCGGGAAAGTGAAGCAACGGTACAAGGGATCATAGAACTGCACCAATACACTCATCAGACCTTCATCCACCTGAGTAGCAAGAATAGACAGAAGCTTCCCATGGCGAGCTTTGAACTCCAAGGGATCTAATACATAGGATGTCAAACTCCTTAACTCTTTCAAGTCGGGTTGTCTAAAACTGTACTTCTTCGTATTCCTTCTTTGCTTATCCATGTCTGAAAATTTTGCAAATAAACCCCTTAAGTTCCTTGAAAATTTTCTTTTATTATTGATGATATGGATGCAAATGAGTGCATGAGTGCATGAATGCAACAATCACACTCAAGGATCAAGCAAAGCACACCAAATAAAGGTCATGGGATGGATCATATCATCCTTAATATCAATCATCCATTTTGGTGGATTATGGTTTACACCTTATCAACACCCAAGTTCCATTGATATTAAGGATATAGTAGAACGGATCAACCGCGAATCAAGGGTTTGTTGTAAGTCACGAGCATGGAGTCTCGGTTAAGAACCACCCAAAGGGAGTGTACTATGGTTAAACCTGACAATCATGTTCTAAAAGAGGTTCCCATAGTCATCATCTCATCTTTCGGATATTATCAGATAAACGAATACTCGTATTCCAAAAATATTCTCAAGTAAGACTCTTATGAGTGTAGTATCGCGTAACAATCGTATCAAATCTTACACTTGAACGACCTTCGCACTACGCCCTAAAATAGGCCAAGATGGGCTAGGTAATCTAAGGTCCTTGGCTTCTAAGGTTTATATTGGAAAGAGTAATGCCTAACCACGACTACTCGTGTGACATTATTGATCCCAACAAGATCTCCACCAAGTGAATGGGCTTGCAAGTCAACTTGCTAAGGAATAACTCCACACAAGTAAACAATACTATGCCATTCTCCTATCATAAGTGCACTCGAGTTCGGGTATAGAACTCATCTCATAAGAGACCACCAAGCACACAAGCAATTGATATATATCAAGCAATTCATACATTCCAAACAATACAGTAATCCCAAATTTGCACAAAAATATGTCACAAGTAAATATAAATATACAATACAACAAGGCAAAAAGTAGGCTAAACCAGAGATTCTGGGTTCAATCCCCAGCAGAGTCGCCACTTTTCTGTAGCGGGGTATTCGTTACCTTTAGATTTATTGACTAAATCAAAAGTAAATCATACAATTCGAGTCGCCACCGCACTTCTATTTATCCAAAGGAAAGGTTAGAAAGCGAACAAAAACTAAGTAAGAAGTTTTATCAAATCAAAAACTAATTAAAATGTCAGATATCTGGGTAAGGGGGTTGGTTATGCAATGGGAAGGTTTTAAGCACCCAAAACATCCTTAGTACTCTAAGGGAGCCCTTTTTGCAAAGTGTATTGTAGGTTGGTATTTGTGAAAATATTTGTGCAAACATGATTGGGGAGATGAGAAGAGAATATACATATTATTTACAATTTGTTGTTTGAATGGATAAACCCATTGCCTACGTACCATCACAAAGGTAGGATCAAAACCTCGTAGTTCGGGGTAAAAATCTCAAAGCTTGGTGAATTGATTTGATCAAAAGCCTTAAGGTATTTTGTTATCAAAGGTGGAAAACTCAACTAAAACCAACAATCCACCATGTGAGGAGAGCTTCAACATACTAGTGAGGGATCCACCCTATAATAAGGATGGAAGACTTAAAGTCCAACCACTAAGGATAAGGTGAGGTTTACATCAACCACTATGATAACTCAAACCTATGGCTAATGTTTATGAAAAGTTTAAACAAGTGGCCATTGGAACCACAAAAGCAACTTGAAGTGAGTTATATTTACAAGTTAGAAGTATTCACAAAATGAAGTCAAAGTTGACTTAAGATTCAATTCAAAATAAGTGTTAATGAAAAGAGCTTGAAAAATAATAGGCATTTGGCCTAGGTTTCTAGTTTTGAAAACAATGTCAATGTTTGCACAAAATGAGTTTGGCTTGGGTTAGAATGGAGAGAAGAAGAGAATGGCTAGTCCTAAACATGCAAAGATGAGAGAAGAGATAAACCCCTTGGAGTTACTTTCTTGAGATCATAAAGATGATTCAAGGTGCTCCCTTCCTTTGGACTTAGCAATTAACTCAAGCAATCAAATAAATATTCAACCAAGCTCCTAGGATCTCCATTTGGCTTGTCTCTCTTAACTTAGATGCTTATGACAATGGTCCTTCTAACTATCTCAAGTTTGGAATCCCTATCACACAAGAACAAACAATCAAAAAGTTCACAATGCAATAAGATGAATGGACAAAGAGAGAGTTTAGATTAGGGGTCCTTTCAAGTCAACTTTCAAGATTTAGCATTCTAAAGGCATGAGGCCTAGTTGCTCTTCAACAAGTTTAGCATTCTAAAGGCATGAGGCCTAGTTGGTCTTGAAACTCCATTAAGCATATGTAAGGTCCTAATTCCAAGTCCTTTCTCCTTTTTGCATTGGGTTCATACAAACAATCACAAAAACAAACACAAAGCAACAATATGTTTACACAATAATGTGCTCAAGTGAGCAAACGGAAAATAGCATAAACATAAAATATGAGCTCAAGTGAGCAAAGGGAAAAGACAATATGAATAAATGAGCAAGAAATTAAATTGCATTAAAGTAAATTGCAAGAATTAAATGCTTGAATTAAAGTTAGTGTTAGTAGTTAATGTTAGTGTGCCATAAGGCAATTTAACGTTATGTTAAGCAATCGTAAGTGGTCTAATGTAGTAGTCACACCTATCTGAGGCCGGTCAATAAAACTATAGGAAAATAAACACAAGTTAGAGATCATGACTAGTAAGCCAAGCTCCTACAACTTGCCATGCCAAAAGAAAAGAAGAATGACCTTGTATGGATTTTAGGTTTTTTGCTTGACCAAAAAGCAACCTATCTTGGACATAAAGCAATTCACTTGATCTTTGATCAAGTTGAATTTTATTTGGATCAAAGAAGGTTAAGCCTCTCATATGTCAAGGCTAACCACAAATCATTAACTCATTGGTCAAAAGAAAAAGAAGAAGATGAGAGATGAAGATGGAATGTACAAAATGAAAATTCAAATGACATAATCAAAACACCATGATCAAATGTGAATGGAATCAACATCAATCAATGGTAAACAGAAGTGAAATGAAGATTAGAAGTCAAGAAAGGTCAAACATATTTTTGGTATTTTTTTGGAATTAAAATAATACATAAAATAAAATGAACAAAGTAAGGTCAAACTTCAAATCCAATTCAAATCAACTTGGATAAGTCGAATTGGATCATCATAAGTCTAACATGGTCAAACAAGGTTTGACAAATTTTCTCAACATTTTTTGAAAACATAAACTATTTTTAAACAATTAAAAATGAAGAAAAATAACACAAATGGACTAAAATCTCAAATAAATCTCAAATCAATTAAGAAATTGATGAGAATATTTTTCATAGACTTATCATCATCCATATGTATTAAGAAAATATTTTTGGCATTTTTGAATATCAAAAGGTATTTTAAATGAAATAAAAACTATCAAAAGTAAAATAATTCACAAAAAATATTAAATGGAATCACAAAAATAATTAAAAATCAGATTATGAAACTAGATTTTAAAATAATAATTTTGCAATTGGTCTCATATTTTTGTGATTCCAAATAAAAGAGTTATGAACTTTTGAAAATAAATGGAATAAAAGAAAATAAAATAAAAATTAGGAAAATAGGAAAATCAGGAAGCGCACGATCCATCTCATTAATTGACGTGGGTCATCCTATGGCTCTGAGGCGCGCGCGCATGGTGATCATTAGTCCAACGCGTAACAAAACAAATTAAAAAAAGTCAAACAAGGCAAAGGCTGAGATTAGAAGGCTCGTGTGAGATCCAAAGGCCAGAGCTCTTCCACGTGGGGACGGTGGTGGAAACCATCGTCTTCTCCGGTGAGGAAACAGAAACCGGCCACCAGTTGCAGGTTTTGCAACCTCAACCAAACTACACGATCTTTATACCAAATTAAAGATGGGGTGATGTACATCACCCCTGTAACCTTGGATTTCTCTCAAGATCTCTATGGAAGGAGAAATCTGAGATGGAAAATCCAGGTGTTCAATCTGAAATGCATCAATTCATGAAATTAAAGCCACCATTGGCTTGCCTCTCACACGAGGACTTCAGAGAACCAAACAAACACAAGCAGATCACATCATATAAGGAGATTCAGATCAAAACACTTGAGATGTAAACCTTTGAAGTGCAGCTTTGCTGAGCACGATCCAACCAAACTCTTGCTTGCAGCTTGATCTTGAGGTATGGTATGAGTGCAAGGCTAAGGAATAAGTATTGAAGATCAACTGATTTTGTTGAAATTCAAACTTGAAAAGAGAAATGAAAATTCAAAATTCCTTTGGTGTGAGGTTAGGAATGGATTTCAGCAGAGCTTTAGGCGCCTTCAGGTTGATCATTGGGTCCTATTTATAGTTGAAATGCAAGGCAAGGTGAGAAGAAACTCGTGTGCATGATCATTGGGTCCTCCATGCATGGGCCTGTACAGGCGCATGTGAGGCTCAAAACCAATTGGAAATGCAAGTTGAAGTCACTTTGAGTTGAAATGGACGTGCATTCTGAGCTGCATTGGCTTGTGCATCAAGTTACAAAGTGAAATGCATAATTGATTACAAATGTTCCTCTCTTCGAAAGTCCCATATGGAAAATCCAAACATAGGCATGTGAGTAATGGTTGGAAAGGTATTGACATAAGGAACAAAAGTTATGTTGAGCAACAATCCATTTGGAGTTTGGAAAATTATGAAAACTGGTCATGAAGTTTGAGGTGCAAAACATGCCTTTGAGAAATTTGTCAAAAGTGACCAACTTCAAGCCCTTATATTTCAATGATGTAAGCTTCAAATGGAAAGCCCTCCAACATCAAACTTGTAGGTATTTTCAATATGATCAATTTGGATTTAAATTTTTAATCATTTAGATTTTTGATAAGAAAGTTATGGGCACTTGAAGTTGGACTTTTTCAAGATTCAATGGCTTTGGTCCAAAGTGACCTATAATGTTCTGTACTATCACATGTGTTTATTTTAGGATTATGAAATTTTGTCCAACATAAAAATTGAATTAGACATCTTAAGCTTTCCAATTCAATTGGTCTCACCTCAAAATCACAAAAAATGAGTGAGTTAGGTCCTTGGGAAGTTGACCCAAAATTAGGGTTTCAGTCAAAACGACCTATAATGTTTTGAAATGAATTATGACCTTCCAAGTTTCAAATTAATTTTTGATGAACATGAAAGTTGTCCATATGGTTCTTAAGAACATTTTTACTCTTGGGCTCATCTTCATTTGACAAACACATCAAAAGTTAGGTCTCAGTGGATTTCAATTTAGTTAGATGATTTGACCGGTCAACTTCTCAAGTCCAAACTTCAAATCTTGTTGAATGAATGATTGAGGATACTCACATAGGCTCATATATTCATAAAATGATGAATTAAAGAAATTCACTTGATTGAATTTGATCATAGGTTAAGGTTGCTTCATGAGCAAGGCACCGTCAATGCACAATTGAATTAGGGTTTCCTTGGGAAATAATCCTCAAGCCCTTTGGTTTATCTTGATCAAATTGACAAATTGAGATACTTAGGAGACATATATGATTATTGAGAGCTTGGTGAACCATTGTCATGCTTGCTTTCATCTTCATCTGGCCACTTCATTAAGCATAGGGGCCTACTAGGAGCAAGGGGTCTCATGATTGCTTAAGCTTCAAAACAAACAAGTTAGTGACATATTTTTGTGCTTTTGGTTAGTAAACAAAATAAGAAAAGAAATGATATACAATTCAAGCATGTTTGGTGGTCTCAAACCAACTCACACAAGTCCTAACCCAAGGGTTAAGGAGCCACACATGCTATGATCCTTGAGGCAATGCAATGAGCAAATGGTATGATGCCATGAGGGATATTAGGGTCAAAATTAGGGTCTTACACAGAGAATATAGAGTCTTTAATTCCAGAACTAAAGTAATGATGGAATCTATTAATGTTGTGGTTGATGACCAACAGACTGATGTCACAAACGATGTTGAGACATCTCTGAATGATCCCCCAACTGATTTCTCAGACAAAAATAAGGAGAGTGAACCTCCTCAAGCTGAACTTGAAGATGACAAAATCAACAAGGGACCCTCCATCAGAGTTCAGAAGGATCATCCCAAAGATCTCATTATAGGATATCCAAATAAAGGGGTCACAATTAGATCAAGGGAAGTGATTTCACATGGCTGCTTTGTGTCCAAGATTGAGCCTAGGAATGTCAAGGAAGCCTTGGCTGATGAGTTCTGGATCAATGTGTCGCATCTGCGAAAAACAACCGGCGGGCAAAACAAAACAAACAGAGACCACACTAATCCTAGGTGTATACTCGGGCCTGGGTTTTAGCCCCACTCAGAACACCCCCCCCCAAACCAGAGGAACCAACCTATACAGAAGACAGCACAATGATAGTATGATGCATGCAAACATTTATGCAAATATATACACAACATAATAATCATAAATGCAATAAATAGAGCAATACAAGCAACCTAAACTATCCTAGAGAACGCTAGGAGAGACTCGCTTAGGGAAGATGGACCAGCAAGAGGTCAACTTATTTTCCCCAGCAGAGTCGCCACCTGTCGCATCCGCGAAAAACAACCGGCGGGCAAAACAAAACAAACAGAGCCGCCACCGTGCGTTATTTATCCCAAAAGAGGGAAAGGAAATGCTCGAAGTAAACCTGGAAAAGACATGGTCTTGCGACCAAAGAGAGATGGGATCGGGAGTCGGTTATGCGAAGGGAAGGTATTAGCACCCCTACGCATCCGTCGTACTCGACGGGATCCACGCTCAAAAGGATAGAAGAAAAGTTGCTAAACACTGCTCAAAAGAATGCACGCACACTGGAATAAAACACAGATGGAAGAAGAGGGGGAAACGGGCTCGCTAGGATATCGCATCCTATGCCTACGTATCTCATCGGGAATGAGAATCAGAGCTACCTTAGTTCGGCTAACGCACGCCAAACAAAACACAAACAGGAAACCGACTGCCAATCGCTGGACTTATGTCAGACTCCACACAAACAGGCAAACATGGAAACCGAATGCCAATCGCTGGACTTACATCAGACTCCACACAAACAGGCAAACCTGGAAACCGAATGCCAATCGCTGGACTTACATCAGACTCCGAACCAACAAACACACACAGGAAACCAACTGCCAATCGCTGGACTTACGTCAGACTCCTAACACACACAAAGGGGTTTGCAAAAGAAAAAGGGCGCCCGGAGAGATCTCGTACGATCTCCTGCCTACGTACCTCATCTGGTATGAGGTTCAGGGCGACGTAGTTCCCCTTAACAGGGGAGAAACTTTCTTCTAAACCAGAGACTGGGAAGTGACAAACTAGAAGGGAGACTGACTCGAGCCTAATAGTTATCATACAAATCCACCATGGTCCTTGGTTGAGGTTTCTATCCTAACTTGCACAGGAAGCAAGCTATCCTAAACAACACAAGCAAATACATACAAGCACAAAAAGCAAGCACACACACTATATGCACACAATTGGGCTCACACAAGGTTAGGCTGTGAAACTCAAGCCCACTAGAATCGGGTGTTGTTAGCTCTTAACCCTAACATTGAGAGTTAGGGTGAAGCAGATGAAATGGGAAGTGAGGGTAAGACCTTACAACTCTTATCCCTGGCCTGGGAGAGCTTCAGACAAATGAAAGTGTGGGAGTTCAGAAAGTAGGAACTCTTCTCCACATATGACTGACACAACAAAGATTTTGGGCTATTATCCACAATGCATCAACACAAAGTGTGTGAGCAAAGTGAATGACACACCGAGTAGCAGGAGATGGATTACACATCTCTTTTATCTGCCAATTGCCTCTTAAGAGGTCTTTACCTGCTTGGCACAAAAATAAACATTCACAAGCATTGCCTCTTAAGGAGGGCTTCAGACAGGTGCCTGCCCACATAACAGGACAGGTCTTCCAGACTACATGAAGTCAAAGGAGTTATACCTCAGTGGTTAAGCAACCAAGCAAAGCAAAAAGCAAGTTCAAAAGAACTCAAAGCAACTTAGGTACATGAAAAAAATCTAAACCAATCAGTTTACAAGTCAAACAAACAGACAGACAACAGTCAATCACACAATGAGACAGATAAGGCATTAGGCAACAATGTGCAAGCCACAAGCCAATAGGCACAACACAAATAACTTGGCATCATCCTACAAAACAACATAAGGTTAGCCAACACCAATCAACTAATCAATCCAAATGAGTGAACCACTTCAACCATGGTAATGTGCTTCTTAACCTGAAATCCACAATCCAAACAGTGAGTCCAAACCACTAGGTCAAAGCCTAGGGTCAAAAGTAGGTCAAACATTCAAAACAGAACATGAAATTTAACATGAATCAACCTTATTCAATCAAGAACACATTCCAAAAGGTCCCATATCAATATCGTTAACCAAAAGCATTTCATGAACCAAACATGGCAAGGTATGCAAATTGTGACCACATTGTGACATCAGAAGCAATAAATTCACATTAAATCAAAAATGATTCACATAATCTTGGCAAAATTCATGAGTAAACAGGACATGCATAATATGCATCATACAAAAAATCAGGACAATTGGAGATCATTTGGCATGGCAAACACATCACATAAGTTGAACAAGCAAAGGTGTGACACAAATTGTCACACCAAGTTAACATGATCATAAAACAGAAATGACAATTGATAAAAATACCAAATCAACACCAAAATGTCAAGCAATGAGTCTAGTTTCATCATGCAAATTTTCAGAATCATTGGATCAAAGACCAGCATTTCACAAAGGTATAAGCATGGCAAGGTACAAAATGGATACATGATCAAATACCCTAGCACAAAACAAAATCCAGCCAAGCACAATTTTGGAAAGAATGATCAAAAAATAATAGACAAATCAAGGAGCAAGTAGGAAAAAATTGGGATCAAATTGATGCATTTTTCTACTTTTTAGGATTTTATGAAGTTAGAGAAAAAATAAAAAAATATGTGAAGCAAGCATATGAAATAAGGAGGGAAAATGGAAAATATGCATGGCATTTGAATAATGGTCACCGCCTGGAATCGAACCAAGCGCACATTTGAATATGTCAAGCGCGCGCTGAATGAAACATGGACCAATCAGCCACCAACCCTAGGATATCACATGCATGGCAACAGAAAAGCGTGGTCAAAAGGATCCAAAAGCGTGGCCAAAGAAAATCCGCAGCTAACCTAAAAAAGTCGTAGCAAAAACTGCAGGCATTCTGGAAACGTGAAAAACATATGAAGGTCGAAGATGAAGATCATGAAGATCTTCATCTGGATTTTCCAGAAAAAACCAAAGTGTCCAGAAATTAACATTGAGCATACCAATCAAATCCTCATGCAATGCACATTCAAAATCCATAATCATTTTAACATAAAACAACAAGACAAGCACGGATCGAAGACATTAAGAATCATGCATGAAACTTCAAACTAACCTATTTCAGTCAATTTTGCATGAAATCTCATGGTTCAAAGCTCAGAATAATCAGCATAACAAGATCAATAACAATAGCATAATAGATTTCAAAATTAGAAGATTCGATTCATGACCTCTTGAAGAGCAGATCTGGAATTTGCTTGGATTCAGGCTTTGTAATGGCTTCAATACTCCTCTATGATGCTTGTGTAAGTGATTGGAGAAGAAAATGGAGCTCAATTGCACACGATCTCACCAAAATCTGAATTCACCATTGTTGCTTCAAGCTTGGAGAATGCTTCAATCTTGCACTGTTTTCTTCAATTCCACGTGTAAACCTTCTCATGAACTCTTCAAGAACAAGGATTAAGCAATGGAAATGGTTCTTGTTTGAAGAAATTGCAAGAAATTTTTGAGAGAAAATTTTGAGAGTTTTAGATCTAGATCTGAAAATGGTGTTGTTAATCTGAAAAATAGTTAGGGTTTTGGTTTATATATGCAATGCTAATCACTCGTTTAATCATGCTTAAGCCAATGCAAATGGAATTAACCAAAAATGAGGTGTAAATGCAAATTGGCTTTTTTCACCCTTATGCATGATATGCATGTGAACAGTGCATGAAATCCATCTAATTTCACTTAAAAATCTGTTTTGGAGCCAATGGTGGTGGGAAAAAGATCAAGCCATGCACCAATTTTAAATTTCAAGTTTTCCCTCCAAAAATCCAAGGAATTATCAAATGATTATGTGAATATAATTCAGGTCATGTAATTCATGGTTTGGAAAGTAGAGGTCAAAAGAAGAACAATGCAAAAAGAGCCATCCAATTTGGAGCTTTGGTTGAGAAGTTATGTCCATTTGAAGTTCCATGCATACTTTGCCATGTTTTGATCATATCTCCTTAACCACACATGAGAAATTGATGATCTTGGACTTTTTGGAAATGGAAGAGAAAGATATACAACTTTCATGTTCAACAAACTTTCATTTGAAGATTTTTTGAGGATGTAATTTGAAGTTGAAGTTGAGCTAAAACCTTTCCATTTTTGGCAAGTTTGAATTATAGGTCACTTTCTATTTTTGGAAAGTTTTGACCTGACTTTATATTCTTCAATGTTGATGTTTGAAATGTCAAATGAGACTTGTTTGAACATGAATGAAGTATTTCTAGCCACTTCCCACCTCCAAATCCACAGTTGACTTGGCAGTTGACTTTTATGGTTGACAGATGACTTGAACATACACTAATGATTCTGAGCCTCAACCACTTGATGAAATGGCACCAAAATGAAACCCTATCTTATACAAGCTCAATAAAATCACATGAAGATCTCCATCTCAATAAAGACCTCATCTCCTTAAAAAAAACCTGACTGGTAGAATGCAACTGATTAGGGTTGACCAGAGGTCAAAACCCTAATCCCAAAGCACATGATCATGCACAATGA
Organism: Lathyrus oleraceus; assembly: GCF_024323335.1. NCBI lineage: Eukaryota > Viridiplantae > Streptophyta > Magnoliopsida > Fabales > Fabaceae > Lathyrus > Lathyrus oleraceus. The sequence goes on from NC_066580.1 coordinate 156,694,621, forward strand.
ACCTCTTGGTGATGATAAAACCATGATGATGGTGATATACTCTGGCAAATAAGATAACACTCATCCTCCTTGAGGAACCAATAAACCCTAATTGAAGCACAAACCTCAGATGATTAGTGATCAATTTATAAGACCCTCAGGCTTGAATCTTTTAACCCCTCTATCTTTTGAGAAAGACCTAGGAGGATGACTTGCTTATTTCACATGATATGCAAATATGTAATGCCTAATGTCCTAAGAATGAGATGCAATATGCTAAGCTAATCCCAAGAGAGGAGGGTAAATTTTGAGGTGTTATAGCTGCCCCTATTCAATCCATTGTGAACCTGTCGATATGAATAGCCTCGGCTTTCAGATGATCAGGGTGAAGAGTGATTGAATACCAAGAACAGACGAACAATTTGCACTCTGATGGGAAATAATTAACAATGCCTGTCAGAATCGGCAAAGAAATGATCTCAAAAGAAAAATCCGTCTGGTACGGAAAAAGTCGGCCTGAATACCGAACAGAAATTTGACCTGTATACCAAAATAAACGGTAACACAGGGATAACCATGGCCTGAACGCCGCTCATCAGTCTGAATACTGAGCATCGGAATATGAGAGTATTAATGTCGGTCTGAATACCGGGAGATTGGCCTGAATGCCCAACAACTGGCCTGAACGCCACTTCGGTCTGAACACCGAAAAACTGGCCTGAATGCCACTTCGGTCTGAACACCGGAAAACTGGCCTGAAAGCCAATTCGGTCTGGATACCAGGAAATTGGCCTGAATGCCACAAATACTTCAACCTGATCGTCGGAAACTTCCTCGATCTGAACATCGGAAAACTGGTCTGAATACCCACCTCGGTCTGAACACCGGAAACTTGGCCTGAACACCGCAGGCTGCATCGATCTGAACTTCGGAAGCTTCTTCGATTTGAGTATCGGAAACTGGCCTGAGTGCCATAAGTGCTTCGACCTGAATGTCGGAAACTTCTTCGATCTGAAAATCGGAAATCGGCCTGAATGCCACAAGTGCTTCGACCTGAACGTCGGAAACTTCTTCGATCTGAAAATCGGAAACTGGCCTGAGTGCCACAAGTTCTAAGTACCCAAAAACATGTCATGCCTGTCAGCATCAGCAGAAATAAGGGACGATGATAGATGAGGCGGCATACGTGCCCACGACCCATGTTGGGGATAACAAGCCATGAGCATGCTATCCTCTATTCAACCCTAGCAAATGAACAAATTGCGCTCAGCTTGGGATTTTTCTCTTTTTACTTTTCTTTTTGTTCTTTTCTTGGACCCCGAAACTTCTTTAATTAGCATTTCCATCTCCGCACGATAGAAACCCTTCCTCTAATATCGCACTACTGGGGAATACTGTTGATTCAAAATCACGATGCCAAACTCCTCGGAGTAATATCTTCACCTTCTGGCGAAACAACCTCTCAAACAATAATCACGGTTTGAGACTAGCTTATGCTTGCAATGCTTATGCATGATGATCTTTTAGCGTAATGCTCCATGATCATGGAAATGCTATGCAATTAAGTATGCAACATGTTATGCTTATCTACATGATGAATGCATAAAAGGTATCCCCCTCAAGGGACTCTTCTGGGGAGCTCGAGGCACTCTGCTGAGGAACCCACTAACACTCCAACCTCTACCCTGCTAGGGAACAGCACTGCTGCTGGGAAATAGGCCACCCTCACTAGGGATAACCTCCTCTGCACCCGACCCGCCTGGGGATTTCGTTAGGGAAGAAATCACCACCGCACATTGCGGGGAAAACAACAGTCTCCTACTTGCTGGGGGAAAAGCCAGCAACGGACACCTTCGCTGGGGAAATAGCAACCTTCAAGCCTGGCTGCTGAGGAAACATCGATCTAAAACCTGCTGGGGAGATAACCATCCCGACCCTGCTAGGGAAGACTCAGACCTTGAATCTGCTGGGGAGGTAACAATCCCAACTCTGCTTGGGGAAACAAGGAAAGTCTGGCACAGAACACCCGTCGACTCGTCGAACCCTGGTATTCTACATCTAAACCCAGTATCCACTTTCCACTTTTGAGAGCTCCCAGACTCGTCTGGACTTTTCTGATTCATCAACTTGTATTCCCGACTCCTCCGTACTCGACGGCGATCGAACTCCCTGGATTCATACAGACTTTCCAATCCTCAGATTTTGAAGAGTCTTCTTGATTAATATTCAGGATCGTCGTCATCCCTCGCCGTCTTTTCACCATTCTTCAATTCCTGGTCCCTGAGTGGACTCCACGGGGATCTTTTTGCCCAAAACTTCTCATCACAACCTGCAAGTGAGTGAAAATATCTAACAGCACCTGCAAAAGAGATCGTTAGACAAAAACGTACCCCAGGCGTGCCAAGATTTCAACACCTGAGTCACTCAGCCTTCCAAATAAGATTTCAAGTTTTCAATCTTATAAACATGCATTGGAAGGGACCCGTATGTCTTAAAATGCAAAGATTCTTTACCACAAACAATTGGATGTTTTTGCAATCAAAGCGGTAATGAAAACAAAAGCAAAATTATTTGACTGAATATGCATTTTATTAATTGAAAAGGTGTGGCTCATGAATGAGCAATACAAAGGAAGCAATTCCTGAAAAGAGGTAATTGCGCACAAAAGGAAAATCTATCCTAATGGCAATGTGAACCCGCGATCTCATCGAGTTCCAACTCGGTTACACCCCATATGTCCTCAGACTCTCCGTACCTTCTGCCTTCTAAACAAGACGTTTCCGACTGCTCCCTACCGGGGATTATCCATGTCATATCCAAAGTAAACGATCATGCTAGACGCAGTTGTTCGTTTCAATCCCTCTTTTTCCTGGACCGCCCTTTCGGTTTTTCAATCCACCGGGATACCCTTTTTTGCCCAAGCCGCCTTTTCAGGTTTTCGACTTGCCGGGTGTACATTTTTCCTTTTTATCCCTAATTTTTGCCCGAACCTTTTTTCATTTTTTTTCGGTTCGCCGGGATGCCCATTTTTTCCTGGACTATTTTATTCTTTTTGTCCAGCGGGTCTCTTATACGAAGTATTTTTTAACTGCATCCGCATTCACATGGGATGGAAAATCCTCGCCATCCATGGTCGTCAACAACAAGGCTCCGCCAGAGAAAACCTTCTTGACCACAAATGGACCTTCATAATTGGGTGTCCACTTGCCCCTACGATCGTTTTGAGGAGGAAGGATCGTTTTCAGCACCATATCACCTACGTGATACACACGAGGTCGTACCTTTCGGTCAAAAGCACGCTTCATCCGCTGCTGGTATAACTGCCCATGACAAATGGCTGCCAGCCTCTTTTCCTCAATCAGGCTTAACTCTTCATACCGGGTCCTTACCCATTCAGCCTCTTGCAACTTCACGTCCATCAGGACTCTCAGCGAGGGAATCTGAACCTCAATCGGTAGCACCGCTTCCATCCCATATACCAACGAGAAAGGCGTTGCCCCAGTAGATGTACGTACTGAAATTCGATACCCATGCAATGCAAATGGCAACATCTCATGCCAATCTTTATAGGTCACGACCATTTTCTGCACAATCTTCTTAATATTCTTATTGGCTGCCTCAACCGCCCCATTCATCTTCGGACGATAAGGAGAAGAATTGTGATGCTCGATCTTGAATTCCCGACACAGTTCTGCCATCATCTTGTTATTCAAATTAGAACCATTATCAGTAATGATTCTCTCGGGAACCCCATATCTGCAAATGATGTCTCTCTTCAGGAATCTGGCAACGACCTGCTTCGTCACGTTTGCATAAGAGGCTGCTTCCACCCATTTGGTGAAGTAATCAATAGCCACTAATATGAACCGGTGCCCATTCGAAGCCGTAGGCTCAATCTTTCCAATCATATCGATGCCCCACATCGCAAACGGCCACGGAGACGACATCAAACTCAACGGATTTGGAGGAACGTGCACCTTGTCAGCATAAATCTGGCACTTATGACACTTCCACACGAAATTGAAACATTGGGCCTCCATTGTCGTCCAATAATAACCTGCCCTCAACAGCTTCTTCACCATTGGATTCCCACTGGCATGGGTACCAAACGACCCCTCATGAACCTCTTTCATCAATTGGCTTGCTTCTCTGTCATCGACACATCTAAGCAAGACCCAATCAAAATTCTGCTTGTACAAGACCCCATCCTTATTCAAGTAGAACACCATGGCCAACCTCCGCAGAGTCTTTCGGTCCTTCTTGGATGCTCCCTCAGGATACTCTTGGGTCTCCAGATAGATCTTGATATCGTAATACCACGGCTTCTCATCATCAGGCGCTGTGTCAACAGCAAACACATAAGCCGGTCTATCCAAACGTCCCACCTCAACACTGGGGAACTGATTCCACCACTGCACCTTAATTAAGGCGGCCAGAGTAGCCAAAGCATCTGCCAACGGATTCTCTTCTCTAGGCACATGATGCAAAACCACCTTGGTGAAAAACGTCAACAATCTCCTCGTATAATCCTGATATGGAATTAAATGAGATTGATGCGTATACCATTTTCTGTTAACCTGATTCACAACCAAAGCTGAATCTCCATATATAACAAGGTTTTTGATCCGCAAATCAATCGCCTCTTCAATCCCCAAGATACAAGCTTCGTATTCAGCCACGTTGTTGGTGCACTCAAATGTTAGCCGGGCAGCAAAAGGAATGTGGGATCCTTTCGGCGTAACCAAAACAGCACCAACTCCGCTACCATTCACGTTAATGGCCCCATCAAACATCAGAATCCATTCGGATTCAGGGTCAGGCCCCTCCTCCGGGATTGGTTCCTCGCAATCTTTCGATTTGAGAAACATGATGTCCTCATCAGGGAACTCAAACTTCATTGGTTGATAATCCTCAATGGGTTGCTGGGCGAAGTAATCAGACAATACACTCCCCTTTATCGCCTTCTGAGAGGTATACTGGATATCATATTCAGTCAAAATCATCTGCCATCTCGCAACCCGTCCGGTCAATGCTGGCTTCTCTAAAATGTACTTGATTGGATCCATCTTGGAAATCAATAAAGTGGTATGAACCAGCATATACTGCCTCAGTCGGCGAGCAGCCCAGACCAAAGCACAACAAGTTTTCTCGAGCAGTGAATATCTTGTTTCACAGTCGGTAAACTTTTTGCTAAGGTAGTATATGGCATGCTCTTTTCGACCAGACTCGTCATGCTGCCCGAATACACACCCCATAGACCCCTCGAGGACCGTCAAGTACAGGATTAACGGTCGTCCCTCCACAGGAGGCATCAGAATCGGAGGCTCCTGCAAATACTCTTTTATCTTTTCAAATGCCGCTTGGCAATCATTATTCCACCTGACCGTTTGATCTTTTCTCAACAACTTGAATATAGGTTCGCATGTGGCTGTTAGATGAGATATGAACCATGAAATGTAGTTCAATCTACCTAAGAAACCACGAACCTCTTTCTCCGTCCTCGGTTCAGGCATTTCTTGTATTGCTTTCACTTTAGCAGGATCAACCTCGATTCCTTTTTCACTTACAATGAACCCCAGCAGTTTACCGGACCGCACTCCGAAAGTGCACTTATTCGGATTCAACCTCAGTCTGAACTGTCTCAGCCGATCAAACAACTTGGCCAGATCTACCAAATGCCCCTCCTCTGTCTGGGACTTTGCTATCATGTCATCAACATAGCATTCGATTTCATGATGAATCATATCATGAAACAAAGTCACCATGGCTCTCTGATAAGTAGCACCGGCGTTCTTGAGACCAAATGGCATCACCTTATAGCAAAAAGTGCCCCACGGTGTGATGAACGTCGTTTTCTCCATATCATCTGGCGACATTTTGATTTGATTATAGCCAGAAAAGCCATCCATGAAGGAAAACACCGAGAACTGAGCTGTATTATCTACCAACACATCAATGTGAGGTAATGGGAAATCATCCTTCGGGCTAGCTCTATTCAAGTCCCGGTAGTCCACACACATTCTCACCTTCCCATCTTTCTTCGGGACCGGCACAATATTCGCAACCCAAGGCGGATAATTAGTGACAGCTAGGAAACCAGCATCCCACTGCTTCTGCACTTCCTCTTTAATTTTCATGGCCATCTCGGGTCGAGTTCTGCGCAACTTCTGCTTCACTGGAGGACAATCTGCTCTCAACGGTAGCTTGTGCACAACAATATCGGTATCCAACCCTGGCATATCTTGATAAGACCAGGCAAAGATATCAACATACTCTTTTAACAATGCTACCATTCTGCTCTTGACACTTCCCTCCAAAGCGGCCCCGATTTTCACTTTTTTTCTGACCTCGTCGGTACCCAGATTCACAATCTCAACTTGCTCCTCGTGCGGCTGAATCACCTTCTCCTCTTGTTTTAACAACCTGGCTAATTCCTCCGGCAGTTCACAATCTTCTTCGCCTTCTTCTTCGGCATGATAGATCGGATTGTTGAAGTCATATGAAGGTGTAACAGGATTGTTATCAATGAGATCCGGAGGATGATCGCATCTGCATGAATGTTGATTCATGCATTGCTTTAGAACCGGAGTGAAACAAATTGAAAAAGGAAAATGAAAACATTGCCATTTTTATTTTTGTTTTTAAACTGCAAAAATAAATGAAAAACAGGGAACACCGCTTTTAATGAAAAACATCCATTTATTTATGATGCAAATATTGCAAAATGAAACATGAGGTGGCCCTTACAATGAACCATTACGTTTCGGGCAAAACGTAAGGCTTCCATGCAAATAAAATTGAAAACAGAAAATATTACTCTTCAAGTAGAGTGACAGTGATGATTTGTTCGGCCTTCCAGTTCTGGACTTCTATTCCTGGTACGCACGGCTTTATCCATTGATCAATCTCACAATCACTGTCGACCTCTTCACCCACCATACAGATGTGATCTGGATCCAGCATTCCAGCACTGGTGAACGTGAATGACGGACGACGTCCTCTGCCTTGTCTAGACGAGCCTCGGCCCGGCTGATAACCAACCCCGAATCGGTCTTTCTTGGCGGCGATATCCATCATCTTTCCCCAACCAGGAGCTTCCCCACTCTTCACCACCTCAGCAGCCTGCTTGTACGAAGAAATGGACGGCTTCTCCTCTTCTTTGGCAAAAAGAGCATTCTCCACCTTGACGGTTTCGAATGCTTGACTCGGCGTTTCCCATATTTCACCATCCATTTCAACATACTTGAACGATGATAGGTGGCTGACGAAGATGTCTTCCTCTCCACAGACTGTGACGACCTGCCCGTCCCAGATGTACTTCAGCTTCTGGTGCAAAGTCGAAGTCACTGCCCCAGCAGCATGAATCCATGGGCGACCCAACAGGCAACTGTATGCCGGCTGAATATCCATGACATAAAATACCGACTTGAACACCTCGGGCCCGATCTTCACCGGGAGCTCCACTTCCCCAAACACTGCCCTCTTCGAACCGTCGAAAGCTTTCACTATCAGGTCAGTGGGCGTCAAGATCAACCCTTCACAGTTCAGCTTCGCCAAGGCTTTCTTTGGCAACATATTTAAAGATGAGCCGGTATCAACCAACACGTGCGAGAGCACGGCCCCTTTACATTCCATAGCAATGTGTAATGCCCTATTATGATTCCTCCCATCCACAGTTAGATCCAAATCAGTGAAACCCAGTCCATGACTGGCGTTGACATTTGACACCACCGTCTCTAACTGATTAATTGTTATCTCCTGGGGAACATAGGCTCTCTTTAGTATCTTCAATAAAGCCTCCCTATGCCCCTCGGAGCTTAGCAATAACGACCAGATTGAGATCTTGGATGGAGTCTGCTGCAAATGGTCAACAAGCTTGTACTCTGACTTCTTGATGATTCTCAGAAATTCTTCAGCTTCATCATCAAGTTCTTTCTCCGACCCACCAGGCGCCGGTGTCACCACATGAGTACCTTCATTTACCACTTGTTTCCCTCTTGCCCTGGCTAAAGCCTCGGCCTTATCTTTCTTTTCTTTTTCTCCATCCCCACTCCTCAAGGCGTCTGGTGCAAACAACCTTCCACTGCGAGTGAAACCACTAGGTCCGGAATTATCCACCTTTGAAACGGTAGTTTCATCCGCAGTCTGATCATCTAACTTCTCCCCATTACAATAGACTTCTCCACCATAATGCCACGGCACGGCGTCATCTTTGTCATAAGGAATAGGTCCAGGTACCGTGATAGTAACTGGAGCCGCATCTGCCAGCGTTGACAAATCGACCAGGTCGAAGTAAATGGTTATATTGGAGATATCTTCCTTCACCAAATCCACTCTCTCAAACCTGAGGCTTCCCTCACCCATCATCTTTTGGACAGCCTCCCTTAAGGAAACACACCCATTGATAGCAACAGTGCACGCAGCACAACAGTTATCACAGCCCGGAAAGACCCCATTCTTCAACAACTGACGCTTGACCTCAGCCAATGGAGTCTTCAACTGATCCACACTCAACAGCCCGATTCTGCCCTCTCCAGAAACTGCATTCACCCTCATTTGACCATGCGCAGGCATGGGATTAGCATTCACATTTGGAGACGGTGCAAAATTGATTGCCTTAGAATCCACCAAGTCCTGGACTACATGCTTAAAAGCTTTGCAATTTTCTACAATGTGTCCAGGGGCACCTGAGTGAAATTCACATTTGGCGTTCTCATCAAAACTGGGAGGCCTCTGATCAGGTCTCAACGGAGCCAACGTTCTCAACTGGACCAACTCCAAATCCTTCAACTTCTTCAACAAGAATGAATAGGTCACGGGTGGTCTATCAAATTGACGATCATTCATTCGTCCTCTTACCTGATACCCGGACCTCTGAGGTCTCTGTTGAAATGGTTGTGGTTGTTGTTGTTGCTGTTGTTGACTATCAGCAGGAATGGTTACCGCAGTAGTGTGCTGGTAGTAACGATCCCTACTCTGTCCTTTTTGGGTATACACGGCGCTGGTATCACCCTCCTTCTTCCTCTGACCATTTCCAAAGGGCTTCTTCGATCCAGACGACGAAGCATTACCCTGTATCTTCCCCAGCTTCAACCAACTTTCAATTCTTTCTCTAGCCACCACTATATCAGCAAAGTTAGTAACCGGACATCCAACCATTCTTTCTGCAAATGTCCCCTGAAGGGTACCCATAAACAGATCCGCCATTTCTCGGTCTACCAACGGTGGTTGAACTCGGGCAGCTAGCTCCCTCCACCTCTGTGCATATTCCTTAAACCCTTCACTAGGCTTCTGAGACATACCCTGCAGTTGGGTACGACTAGGAGCCATGTCAGCGTTGAACTGGTACTGTTTAAAGAATGCATCTCCAAGATCTTGCCAGCTTTTAATGTCAGAAGATTTCAATTTGGTGTACCATTCCAAAGACCCTCCAGACAAACTGTCTTGGAAGAAGTACATCCACAGCTTCTGGTCCATTGTATAAGCAGAAGTCTTACAGACAAAAGCCTGGAGATGGGTTTCCGGGCAAGAACTCCCATTATACTTGTCAAATGCAGGCGCTTTGAACTTTTGTGGGATTACAATCCCCTCAACCAGCCCCATATTTGACATATTAACAAACCCCGGAGTAGCATGGCTTTCCAAGGCCCTTACCTTCTCCGCCAGCACCTGAATCTCTTTACTTGGCGGTTGAACACCGTACTGCCCAAACTGTTCATTCAACATGGAGAATTGATCTGCTTCTCTGTCCTCCTCTCTATCCTCCTCAGCCCCAAAGAAAGGAGGAAACAGACTGTCCTTCAGATTATTGCCCATCGGACCTGGTCTACCGCTTGTGGCAGCACCAAAACCACCCCCATTGTTGATCACCACGCCAGCAGTTGTCTTCTTTCTGAGATCTCCTCCATCCCTGGAACCACCAAGGCCATGGTTAGAGACACCTTCTAAATTGACACCACTATTGGCAGCCGAAGCCCGCTCAAGCTTCTCTACTTTATCTGCAAGTGCCTTTTGCCCCACGGCAAACCCTTGCATGACATTGATCAGTTCATTCATTTTCTCCTTCAGCTCGAGAAAATCTGCGTTGGGTAGATCCATCAGCCTTGGTGTGTTGCGTCTGGTAAAGTATCTGTGCGGACGGGTTGTGTGCAGAGGAATGATTCTACGCGCACGAGCAATGATTCCTGAAACAATCAAGCACGTTAGAAACTGACATCTGCAAAATAGAAGACAAGTTATTATGATTATGCATGAATGCAATGTCTATCCATATGAGGAACACTCTGTCTTTCGATCCTGGCTTCATCGAGACAGATAATAATCCGGCAGCAATATTCTGATATTCAATCATCTGGTTTCATCATACAGATCAGAAATATATGATTTAGCAAAGATACCACCCAACCATGTGTGTGCTATGTGAGTGCACACAGGAAAGCAAATAAAGCTTGAAGATCGGTCACTGAATGAAAATAACCATTGTATACCAAAAGTGCACCATATGTGTGAGAGTCATACATCAAGCTGATACAAATCAAATACAATTCTCCAGAAACAGAAAGAAAATACAAACAAGTGACTTCCGCCAACAGGCCTGACGGTAATCCAACACAAATGATAACAAGAGGCTACACTGAAGAAGGCCCCACAGACGGCTCCGCATCATCTACCATCTTGGTAAACTTCACAACAAACCTGAGTTCAGTATTCTCCTGCTGCAATCTCCCCACCTCCTTCTGGTGAATCTTCATCTGTCGGAAGTAATGATCTCTCTCAGCAATGTAGTGATCTCTCTCGGCAATGATCTTCTCGTTTTCCGCTTCCTTAATCTTCAACTTTGCCTCCCACTCAGCGATAAGGACTCTGACTCTGTCGTCCCTCTGATCCCTCACAAGGATTTGTCTCCTCTTCTCGTCTTCAATGACCTTCGAAGCTCTAGCCAACCTCTCCTTGGTGATGTCGTGCTCCCTTGTGGATGACTCTAAAGCTCGGCTGACCTTGCCATAATAAGCGGTGTCTATCTCAAAGCGCTTCACTTCCATGGCATGTCTCTTATCCTGGTCTTCTATTCTCCCTTTGATTTCCTGATTAGCCATCTGAATTCTAGCAACACTCATCTCCAACTCAGTTTTCTCTGCTTGCAGCTGATCTCTGGCTTTCTTCATCTCAAGGAACTCTTCCATGCTGACAGAAGAACGTGGCCCCTCAATCAAAGGACACCAAGGATCACCTCCGGGAAATGGTAGATGTGTGAGCTCAATCCTCTTCCTAAGCCAATCATCAAATGGAGGAAAAGACCTGCTGTTAACCTTGCCAAAAGGAACCTTGCCCTTTCTCTGAATGTCACGCCACTCATCAGACGCTTGCCTCAACTTTGGATGATTACCCTCAATTGGGAAGTAGAAAGACTCCTGAATCTCTCGCCCAAGAGGAGGACCCTCCACAGCAAACCCCATCTGTCTCCTAAGAAGCACCAGGTTGTAATTAATGCAACCTTGAACTCCTATAAGAGGCACATTGGGAAGACTCCCACAACTGTAAACGAAATCCCGTCCAGCCATACCATTGTGAGTCCAAGCTATGTCCTTGGCTCGCAAACCCATCAACCTGAATGACCACTTGACAGTAGGATCAAGAAAAGCGAAGGCACCTCTGGAAGGCAAATACCCCATGAATCATTTGTACAACAGCTGAGCACAACATCTGATCAATCCACCAGGCCGCTTCTCGTTCCGATTATGGACCGAGTAATAAACATCCCCAACTAGAGTAGGAATAGGATTCCTCTGCATAAACAACCGGACGGCATTAATGTCCACAAAGTTCTTCTGATTAGGGAACATGATGATTCCATAGATACTCACAGCAAGTAAAGCGCAAACGGTCCTCCAATTACCCACAACATCATGTTCCTTGGCTTTAGCCTCCAAGAAACTCAGATGAAAACCAGGCGACTTTCCCTTCTCCTTCAAACCCCCCTTGGTCACCTCCGGGCTCAAATAAAGAGCACGAGAAATCTCAGCGATATCAGGTTCCCCCTTAGTGACATAGAATGGAATCTGATCTCTGATCTGGATACCCAGGATGCTAGCATAGTCTTCCATCAAGGGTCCCAACAAGTAATCCGGGAACACGAAGCATCTCAAGCCCGGGTCATAAAACTGGAGAAGAGTATGGATGGCGCTCCTATCACTGTCTGTGAGCCTGAAAACCAACTTCAGAATACCACCGTATGCCTCACGAAACATCCCCACATGGTCAGGTGTAATCAATGCCATCATATCTCTCAGCACACCAATCTCTGGGTCGAAGAAACTGTAGACAACATCGTCCTTCAAACCGGTCCTCATGTCTGGATCAAAGAAGTCTCTCAACCAGGATCTCGATCAAGAATGTCCCCTGCATATGGATAAACATGTGTTAGATGCAAATAAATGTAAAATGTGAATGATGTTGATGTATGAATGCAATGCACTGTGCCATCCTCCAAATCATCTGATCATCAACTGCACAGAAGCCCCGGTCTCTGAACTGATCACAACCATCTGAGGTACTGAGTAACCACAAATCCGACTTAGGGTTCCGAAATAAACGGAACTGAAGGATATATCACCATCATCACCAGAAAGTCCTCTGAACAGATAACCACAAGACCCTCTGAACCAGCCCAGGGAATCCTGAAATAAACGGATCCCCACTGATAAATACCACGGACAGAACTCTGGCGTCTCAGAAATAAATCCATAAATCCGACTTATAAATAGGACTCTGATCAATAACTGAACCATTAGTCACCATCAAAGTCACCATCAGAACATGCATCTGCAAGAATCAACCCCCCCCCTCACAGGTGAATTCTAATCAGGTCATCCTAAGGCGGATAATGGTCTCGACAATCGGGCAAAGATACTCAACGGGTTTGCCCTTTCGGGTGTGCCGTTGTAGCTCTCTTAAGATCGTCTAAACCAATGATCCGGGAAAAACGGTCACCGAAGTCAATAGCTCAAATGAAGTGACTCAACCAAAGTGGATACTTCACAAAGGAAGAGCTCCCTCAAAAGAACCTCGTCCGGCTTGTGGTATGTCACGTCGCCAAAAACATGTTGACCTAACATGAGAGGCAACATGAGACCACACTAATCCTAGGTGTATACTCGGGCCTGGGTTTTAGCCCCACTCAGAACACCCCCCCCCCAAACCAGAGGAACCAACCTGTACAGAAGACAGCACAATGATAGTATGATGCATGCAAACATTTATGCAAATATATACACAACATAATAATCATAAATGCAATAAATAGAGCAATACAAGCAACCTAAACTATCCTAGAGAACGCTAGGAGAGACTCGCTTAGGGAAGATGGACCAGCAAGAGGTCAACTTATTTTCCCCAGCAGAGTCGCCACCTGTCGCATCCGCGAAAAACAACCGGCGGGCAAAACAAAACAAACAGAGCCGCCACCGTGCGTTATTTATCCCAAAAGAGGGAAAGGAAACGCTCGAAGTAAACCTGGAAAAGACATGGTCTTGCGACCAAAGAGAGATGGGATCGGGAGTCGGTTATGCGAAGGGAAGGTATTAGCACCCCTACGCATCCGTCGTACTCGACGGGATCCACGCTCAAAAGGATAGAAGAAAAGTTGCTAAACACTGCTCAAAAGAATGCACGCACACTGGAATAAAACACAGATGGAAGAAGAGGGGGAAACGGGCTCGCTAGGATATCGCATCCTATGCCTACGTATCTCATCGGGAATGAGAATCAGAGCTACCGTAGTTCGGCTAACGCACGCCAAATAAAACACAAACAGGAAACCGACTGCCAATCGCTGGACTTATGTCAGACTCCACACAAACAGGCAAACATGGAAACCGAATGCCAATCGCTGGACTTACATCAGACTCCACACAAACAGGCAAACCTGGAAACCGAATGCCAATCGCTGGACTTACATCAGACTCCAAACCAACAAACACACACAGGAAACCAACTGCCAATCGCTGGACTTACGTCAGACTCCTAACACACACAAAGGGGTTTGCAAAAGAAAAAGGGCGCCCTAAGAGATCTCGTACGATCTCCTGCCTACGTACCTCATCTGGTATGAGGATCAGGGCGACGTAGTTCCCCTTAACAGGGGAGAAACTTTCTTCTAAACCAGAGACTGGGAAGTGACAAACTAGAAGGGAGACTGACTCGAGCCTAATAGTTATCATACAAATCCACCATGGTCCTAGGTTGAGGTTTCAATCCTAACTTGCACAGGAAGCAAGCTATCCTAAACAGCACAAGCAAATACATACAAGCACAAAAAGCAAGCACACACACTATATGCACACAATTGGGCTCACACAAGGTTAGGCTGTGAAACACAAGCCCACTGGAATCGGGTGTTGTTAGCTCTTAACCCTAACATTGAGAGTTAGGGTGAAGCAGATGAAATGGGAAGTGAGGGTAAGACCTCACAACTCTTATCCCTGGCCTGGGAGAGCTTCAGACAAATGAAAGTGTGGGAGTTCAGAAAGTAGGAACTCTTCTCCACATATGACTGACACAACAAAGATTTTGGGCTATTATCCACAATGCATCAACACAAAGTGTGTGAGCAAAGTGAATGACACACTGAGTAGCAGGAGATGGATTACACATCTCTTTTATCTGCCAATTGCCTCTTAAGAGGTCTTTACCTGCTTGGCACAAAAATAAACATTCACAAGCATTGCCTCTTAAGGAGGGCTTCAGACAGGTGCCTGCCCACATAACAGGACAGGTCTTCCAGACTACATGAAGTCAAAGGAGTTATACCTCAGTGGTTAAGCAACCAAGCAAAGCAAAAAGCAAGTTCAAAAGAACTCAAAGCAACTTAGGTACCTGAAAAAAAATCTAAACCAATCAGTTTACAAGTCAAACAAACAAACAGACAACAGTCAATCACACAATCAGACAGATAAGGCATTAGGCAACAATGTGCAAGCCACAAGCCAATAGGCACAACACAAATAACTTGGCATCATCCTACAAAACAACATAAGGTTAGCCAACATCAATCAACTAATCAATCCAAATGAGTGAACCACTTCAACCATGGTAATGTGCTTCTTAACCTGAAATCCACAATCCAAACAGTGAGTCCAAACCACTAGGTCAAAGCCTAGGGTCAAAATTAGGTCAAACATTCAAAACAGAACATGAAATTTAACATGAATCAACCTTATTCAATCAAGAACACATTCCAAAAGGTCCCATATCAATATCGTTAACCAAAAGTATTTCATGAACCAAACATGGCAAGGTATGCAAATTGTGACCACATTGTGACATCAGAAGCAATAAATGCACATTAAATCAAAAATGATTCAAATAATCTTGGCAAAATTCATGAGTAAACAGTAAATACATAATATGAATCATACAAAAAATCAGGACAATTGGAGATCATTTGGCATGGCAAACACATCACATAAGTTGAACAAGCAAAGGCGTGACACAAATTGTCACACCAAGTTAACATGATCATAAAATAGAAATGACAATTGATAAAAATACCAAATCAACACCAAAATGTCAAGCAATGAGTCTAGTTTCATCATGTAAATTTTCAGAATCATTGGATCAAAGACCAGCATTTCACAAAGGTATAAGCCTGGCAAGGTACAAAATGGATACATGATCAAATACCCTAGCACAAAACAAAATCCAGCCAAGCACAATTTTGTAAAAACGATCAAAAAATAATAGACAAATCAAGGAGCAAGTAGGAAAAAATTGGGATCAAATTGATGCATTTTTCTATTTTTTAGGATTTTATGAAGTTGGAGAAAAAATAAACAAATATGTGAAGCAAGCATATGAAATAAGGAGGGAAAATGGAAAATATGCATGGCATTTGAATAATGGTCACCGCCTGGAATCGAACCAAGCGCACATTTGAATATGTCAAGCGCGCGCTGAATGAAACGTGGACCAATCAGCCACCAACCCTAGGCTATCACATGCATGGCAACAGAAAAGCGTGGTCAAAAGGATCCAAAAGCGTGGCCAAAGCAAATCCGCAGCTAACCTAAAAAATTCGTAGCAAAAACTGCAGGCATTCTGGAAACGTGAAGAACATATGAAGGTCGAAGATGAAGATCATGAAGATCTTCATCTGGATTTTCCAGAAAAAACCAAAGTGTCTAGAAATTAACATTGAGCATACCAATCAAATCCTCATGCAATGCACATTTAAAATCCATAATCATTTTAACATAAAACAACAAGACAAGCACGGATCGAAGACATTAAGAATCATGCATGAAACTTCAAACTAACCTATTTCAGTCAATTTTGCACGAAATCTCATGGTTCAAAGCTCAGAATAATCAGCATAACAAGATCAACAACAATAGCATAATAGATTTCAAAATTAGAAGATTCGATTCATGACCTCTTGAAGAGCGGATCTGGAATTTGCTTGGATTCAGGCTTTGTAATGGCTTCAATACTCCTCTATGATGCTTATGTAAGTGATTGGAGAAGAAAATGGAGCTCAATTGCACACGATCTCACCAAAATCTGAATTCACCATTGTTGCTTCAAGCTTGGAGAATGCTTCAATCTTGCACTGTTTTCTTCAATTCCACGTGTAAACCTTCTCATGAACTCTTCAAGAACAAGGATTAAGCAATGGAAATGGTTCTTTTTTGAAGAAATTGCAAGAAATTTTTGAGAGAAATTTTTGAGAGTTTTAGATCTAGATCTGAAAATGGTGTTGTTAATCTGAAAAACAGTTAGGGTTTTGGTTTATATATGCAATGTTAATCACTCTTTTAATCACGCTTAAGCCAATGCAAATGGAATTAACCAAAAATGAGGTGTAAATACAAATTGGCTTTTTTCACCCTTATGCATGATATGCATGTGAACAGTGCACGAAATCCATCTAATTTCACTTAAAAATCTGTTTTGGAGCCAATGGTGGTAGGAAAAAGATCAAGCCATGCACCAATTTTAAATTTCAAGTTTTCCCTCCAAAAATCCAAGGAATTATCAAATGATTATGTGAATATAATTCAGGTCATGTAATGAATGGTTTGGAAAGTAGAGGTCAAAAGAAGAACAATGCAAAAAGAGCCATCCAATTTGGAGCTTTGGTTGAGAAGTTATGTCCATTTGAAGTTCCATGCATACTTTGCCATGTTTTGATCATATCTCCTTAACCACACATCAGAAATTGATGATCTTGGACTTTTTGGAAATAGGAGAGAAAGATCTACAACTTTCATGTGCAACAACATTTCATTTGAAGCTTTTTTGAGGATGTAATTTGAAGTTGAAGTTGAGCTAAAACCTTTCCATTTTTGGCAAGTTTGAATTATAGGTCACTTTCTATTTTTGGAAAGTTTTGACCTGACTTTAAATTCTTCAATGTTGATGTTTGAAATGTCAAATGAGACTTGTTTGAACATGAATGAAGTATTTCTAGCCACTTCCCACCTCCAAATCCACAGTTGACTTGGCAGTTGACTTTTATGGTTGACAGATGACTTGAACATACATTGATGATTCTGAGCCTCAACCACTTGATGAAATGGCACCAAAATGAAACCCTAGCTTATACAAGCTCAATAAAATCACATGAAGATCTCCATCTCAATAAAGACCTCATCTCCTTAAAAAAAACCTTGACTGGTAGAATGCAACTGATTAGGGTTGACCAGAGGTCAAAACCCTAATCCCAAAGCACATGATCATACACAATGAACCTCTTGGTGATGATAAAACCATGATGATGGTGATATACTCTGGCAAATAAGATAACACTCATCCTCCTTGAGGAACCAATAAACCTTAATTGAAGCACAAACCTCGGATGATTAGTGATCAATTGATGAGACCCTCAGGCTTGAATCTTTTAACCCCTCTATCTTCTGAGAAAGACCTAGGAGGATGACTTGCTTATTTCACATGATATGCAAAGATGTAATGCCTAATGTCCTAAGAATGAGATGCAATATGCTAAGCTAGTCCCAAGAGAGGAGGGCAAATTTTGAGGTGTTACACAATGCCATGCAGAAGGAGTTAGGTCAATTCAAGAGGAATGAAGTATGGGAACTGGTTCCTAGATCTGAAGGAGTAAATGTCATAGGTACAAAGTGGGTGTATAAGAATAAAGCTGATGAACAAGGAGTGGTTACTAAAAACAAAGCAAGATTAGTAGCACAAGGATATACTCAGGTTGAAGGAGTGGATTTTGATGAAACATTTGCTCATGTAGCTCGCCTTGAGTCCATTAGACTATTGCTTGGAGTGGCATGTATTCTGAAATTCAAACTGTTCCAAATGGATGTAAAAAGTGCCTTCTTGAATGGTTACCTAAATAAGGAAGTATATGTTGAACAGCCTAAAGGATTCACAGATCCAAATCTTCCAAAGCATGTGTACAGATTGAAGAAAGCCCTCTATGGTTTGAAGCAAGCTCCTAGGGCTTGGTATGAGAGACTCACTGTGTTCCTCACTAACAATGGATACAGGAAAGGAGGTATTGACAAGACCTTATTTGTGAAGAATGAAGGAGGAAAACTTATGGTGGCACAAATATATGTAGATGATATTGTGTTTGGTGGGATGTCAGATCAGATGGTCAAACATTTTGTTAGACAAATGCAGTCTGAGTTTGAGATGAGCCTTGTTGGAGAGCTGGCCTACTTTCTTGGGCTATAAGTCAAACAGATGGAAGATTCTATCTTTCTATCTCAAAGAAATATGCCAAGAACATTGTTAAGAAGTTTGGCATGGATAATGCAAGTCATAAAAGGACACCTGCTCCTACACATTTGAAAGCCTCCAAAGATGAAAATGGTGTTAGTGTAGATCAAAGTCTATATAGAAGCATGATAGGAAGTTTGCTATATCTCACAACAAGTAGACCTGACATTGCATTTGCTGTAGGTGTTTGGGCTAGATATCAAGCTGAACCAAAAGTCAGTCACATAAACCAAGTGAAGAGAATACTGAAATATGTCAATGGCACCAGTGACTATGGGATGTTATATACTCATGGATCTGGATCTATGCTGACTGGTTACTGTGATGCTGACTAGGCTGGAAGTGCTGATGATAGGAAAAGCACATCAGGAGGATGTTTCTTCTTGGGGAACAATTTGATATCATGGTTTAGCAAGAAACAAAATTATGTGTCCCTATCCACTGCTGAAGCTGAATACATAGTAGCTGGGAGTAGTTGTTCTCAACTGGTTTGGATGAAACAAATGTTGACTGAATACAATGTCAAATAAGATGTCATGACATTGTACTGTGACAACCTGAGTGCTATAAATATTTCCAAAAATCCTATTCAGCACAGCAGGATAAAGCACATTGATATTCGTCATCACTTCATTAGAGAACTTGTGGAAGAGAAAATCATAGCACTGGAGCATGTTACTACTGAAATGCAATTAGCTGACATATTTACAAAGGCTTTGGATGCTAATCAGTTTGAATGTTTAAGAGGGAAATTGAGGATTTGTATTCATGAGAATTTATAGCAATTAATTTGGAGTAAAAAAGGGAATAAAAATATTGTCTGCCCACTTAAAAGAAAGTGCCCCATTTATGGTAAATCATTACCTAATATTGGAACTAGCAGCTATACCATTTTCACATGCTACCTCAATACAACCACTTCCATCTTCTTCAAACTGCTCAAACCATCTCTGCTAGGGCAACAAAATTTTTCTCAAAAGTTCAACAAAATGTCACAACATCCCTCATCTTCTGGTTCAAAACCCACTCACAAAGCAAGGACTCCCTCTATGGAATTTCTGGATGAAGACGTTTTGGAAGTTATTCCTCTTTCTGTAATCCCAGGCGACGCCCCTGGTCCATCTTCCACGGCAGGAAACAATCAAGGTAACAACTCTAATAACCCTCCACCTAAGGATGACATGCATTATACAGATCGTGTCATTAGGAACCTGGTAACAAGGACCTTAAATGAAGGACACTCAGTCAAGGGAGTTTCGACTCCTCTGTCTAGAAGGGACCCCTCACCTGAGGTGGAACCTCAAAATGAGAAAGATGATGATTCATCTAGGTCAGAGAAAGACATTGCTATTGAGGGACTATGTTCTCTAGGTAAAACCTTGCCTAGTAAGAAACATGTAAGTGCTTCTCAGTCTAAGAAGCATGAAACTGCTGAGAAGGTGATTGATTTGGAGGAAGAGAGCTCAGAAGAGGAAGATGACACCTTGGTTCACCACTTGAAACCAAGTGTTGCAAAGAAAATGAAGACCAGGAAAGGCAAGTTTGTGGCTGAGATGTTGACAGACAGAACCAGTAAGAAGGCTGTTGATGTAGGTCCTTCTAAATCATGGAGTAAAGTAGAGGTCAAGAAGAGAAAGGTCAGAGAAAGTTTTGACTCTAAAGATGATGTCGAAGACGATGTCCCATACATCTCTCCTGCCAAAAAGCAAATAGTTAGAAAATCTCCTGCCAAGGTTGCAGCTGTGCATTTGGACAACATTTCCTTTCATTTGGAAGATGGTGCAGCCAAGTGGAAATTTGTGATACATAGGAGAGTTGTTGTGGAGAGGGAACTAGGGAAGGAGGTTATGGAAGTGAAAGAAGTTATGGAATTGATCAAGTCTGCTGGCTTGATGAAAATAGTTAGTGCATTACCCCAATGTTTTGAAGGTTTAGTGAAGGAGTTTGTGGTGAATATCCTAGAGGATATTTCTGACAAGAATAGTAAAGAATTTTTCAAGGTGCTTGTGAGAGGAAGGTGTGTAAGGTTCTCCCCAACTGTAATCAATAAGTTCCTAGGCAGAGGAACAGAAAGAGCTGTTGAGTTAGAGGCCACAAACAATGAAGTCTGTAGGACAATCACTGCTGGCCAAGTCAAGGAATGGCCAAGCAAAAATCATCTATCTGCTGGAAAATTAACTGTAAAATATGCTATCTTGCATAAGATAGGTTCAGCCAACTGGGTGCCAACAAACCATATCTCAACTATCTCTAATGTTCTTAGAAAGATAATCTATGCTATTGGAACCAGGCTCAACTTTGATTATGGAAGGTTCATGTTTGAACAAATTGTTAGACATGCCTCCACTAATGCAGTAAAGCTGCCAATTGTCTTTCCCTCAATCATTTGTGGAATAATTTTAAACCAGCAACCTGGTATTTTAAACACAAGTGATATCCCCAGTAGAAGGAAGCCCCAATTATCAATTCATTACAAGTTAGTTGAGGGCAGTCATGTCAATGACATTGTCATGACATCTGCAAGGAAGGAGCCAGCCTCACAAGGTGGCCTGATTGCTCAATTAAAAGAAACCTGTAAGGAGTTGGAAACTGGGATTAGGGTGGCCAAGGCTAGGAAAGAGGCTTTAGAGGTTCTCATTAGTAGCTTGGAGCAAGAAGAGACGGATAAGGTTGGTGAAGCCAAGGAGTCAGATGCCCATACCTCAAGTGAGAGGTCTAATTCTCAAGATCAATCTAGTGGCAGTTCTGGATCTGAAGGTGAAGAAGGTGTTACTTCCTCAGACTAAGTTGTGGTGTTGATGGTCCCCCTGTTAATGATGTGTGTTCTGGATGCTGTTTTGGATGCTTGGATGATTTGTTATTTTTCTATTTGATGTTTGTAATTTTTGGCAGTCCTTTTTGATGCCATGATGTAATATTTGGGCTCTTTATGACTTCCCTGGATTTCTGATTATCTCAGTTATTGCAGCTGTGTATAATTATGGTTATGTACCACCTAACATTTATGTTTAACATTTTATATGTTATAACATGCTTTGTGACATTCTCTACTGGACTGATTGACATTTATTTCGTCTTATTGGTCACTTTGGTCTATTTTGACTAAAAAGGGGGATAAGTTATTATGTGGAGAGCTACAGTTATTATGTGTTGATGTAGCTAGCTAGGCTAGACAGGTGACAGCTGATGTTGAACAGAAGAATGTTCTGTGTTGTACAGGTGGTTGTACAGGTGATGTTAAAGGAGATGTCAGAATGTGATTTTGAATGCTGTTGATGTTGAAGGAGATGTCAGAAGGAAATTCTGATTGTTACAGGCGTTGTTGTTGTTGAAGGAGATGTCTGTAGGTGAACAGACTTAGGGGGAGAAGAAGTACCCATGTGTTTATTGTGTGCATTACTAGTTGCTATAATAGCTAGTAATTGTGTTTGCTTCTGCTGCTGCTTAACTGCTGATATGCGTTTACTCTTGTGAACAAATGGACTGATATATGTTTTAGCCAAAATTTGTCAAAGGGGGAGTTTGTTTGTTCTAAGTGTTGGCAGCAATTTTGGTAAAACCTAGAGTGTTCACAAGTTGTCACATGTGATGTCTTAACATAAGATATCTTGTACCTGCTGGATGTTTAAAATATATTTATGCAGGATTTTTCCAGGATGTCAGACCCGATGTCATGACATTTGTATACAGAACATTCAGTCTAAATGTTATGTATTATGTGATTACGCTTTTAATGGCAATCTGTGTATGATTGATGAGTTAATTGAACATGCTATCAATCAGTAATTACAACGTGATTAACTTATTTTCCAAAGAGATCTAATCAACTGTCATGAGAAGATATGAATGGAAAATAGTTTTAGGGTTGTATGATGTCCAAGCCCAGCTGAATACTTCTATAAAAAAGGACATGGAAAACCTGATTTGATACACAAGAAATAAGGAACGAAATATTGAGAGAGAATAAGGGTTTAAGTCTTTTGTGGTCGTGTGGTTTGTAAGCCATTCAATTCATCCATAGATGATTGAATTTGTCTGATTTTTGAGTTGTAATTTGTCACTCAAAGCTTTTAAGCATGAGTGTGTGTCTACTTGATTGAAGTTGTTAAGTAAGATCAAGTGTGTGTCTTTGAAGAGTGTCTTCTTTTCATTCTAATTCTTGTTTAATATCACTGGTGTGATTGAGGGGGAGTGAGTGGGATCTCATATCTAAGAGTTATTAGGTAGAAGTCACACGGGTAGAGATTAGGTGAAAAAGATTATAATTTGTGTTGTTTACTCAGAGTCTTTGAACTGATTCTATTTTAGTGGATTTTCTTCCTGGCCTGGTAGCCCCCAGACGTAGGTGAGTTTGCACCGATCTGGGTTAACAATTGCGTGTGTCTCTTGCATTATTGTTCTTTATCTTTATTCTGTTTGTATTGTTCAGATATTAGTGTCGTGAAATTACCTTCGACATCTCATATCTGATACCAGAATTTCAGAGATGAAAGATTTCCAAGTTTCACAATCAAATTCAATGTGTCTACTTCAACTTTGATGTATGGAGTGGGAGCTAATTCAACTTTTTTGAGCATGTGATATGAGGCTACATTATAGGTCACTTTTGACCTATACCATTGATCAAGTGATTTTTCCAAACTTCAAAAATGCATAACTCTATCATTTAAAATCCAAATGGAATGATATTGGTGACCACTTTTAAGGTCTTTGAGAGAGCTACAACTTTGATGAAGACACTTTTCTCATTTTAAGCTCCTATAAAAAGTTAAGCAAGGTGGAATATTGAAACATATGGCTTGACACTTAGAAAAAACTTTATATGTCAAAATTTTCCAAACTTCCACCTCAAATTTCTCCAAGTTCCAAGCTCCAAATGAAAAAGTGCTCAACATAAAACTTGTTTCTCTTGATCTCACCTTTCCAAAGAGCTCAAATTCATGAATTTTGGATGATAAATGCATAGGCTGCGCATGGCTTAAACAGACTAATATCATTTTGCATGGATCATTCTTCAAGCATCAATGTACATGTGCCTTGCAATCAAAGCTAACTTAAAAGCATCTGATCTTCAAATTTGGACCTTTAGCTATCATTTCATGGGCCTATGCGCGCTTATGCAGCATTACATCATCATTTGCCAATTTTGGAAAGTGAAAGTGAGTGTGCAAATATCACCCAATTCAGCTATAAATAGAGCTTCAATTGCTTAGAATTGAAACACCATTGCGCCAGCTTTGATCCCCCACTAAAAACCCTCATTTCTCATAGGATAAACATGATAAATTCATTTGAATTTGAGCTTGAATCTCCACTGTTTTGGAATTCAATTCTCCAGGAATCCATTGCTTATAAACCTTTCCATTCTCTTCCTGCAAGCAAGTAGAGTGAGTCCAAGTGCAAGCAAGCTCAAGATCCATCAAGTTCATACTTCCATTGAAGGTAATTTTCAGTAATTTTAAACTCTTCGATTCTCTCAAATTCTTGCTCAATTCCATTGATTCTTTGGTTGTCTGAAGTCCTACCAATGTAGGCAAGAAGATTGAGTTGCTTTAAGGTCAAATTGAAGCAACTCAGTTCATGTACCTCATATTTCAATTCCACATATCTCTTAATATATTTGGAATTGGAGTAATTGGAGGTCAGATTCGAGCTCAGTGCCATTTTCTCTTTAAGATCATGTCCTTGTTTATTTTTTGGTGATGGTTTATGTTGACCAGTCTGGTGAGGTTCACCGGAGAAGATGACCGGAGCTCTGGCTCCGGCGATGACTTGGCCAACCTCTGAACCATAGGTTCCATGTCTCATGTTCTAATCTTGATCGTCCCTTGTGATTACCTCATTTGCCACGCGGTTGACTAGAGAACATGTGGAGCGCGCGTTTTGGATCATCAGATCTACCACCTCAATTAATGAGGGAGATCTGATGGTCCACGTATTTTTGAATTTCTGATATTTTGTTTTAATTGCATTTTCTTCAATAATTCATATTAAATTTAATATTGATCCAAAAAATATGGGACTTTCACCAAAAAAATTCAAATATTTTTCTCTTTCATATTCTGAATTAAAATTATTTTTTGGATCATTATTAATATTTTTCATGAATTAATTGATTTTGCATTTGTTTTTTATTGTTTAAAAATATTTTTAAATGTCTAAAAATTATGAATTTTTTCTCCAATGTCCTTTGACCTTGTTTGACCTATGATAAATCTCATGGCCATTTCTTTGGTGTTTTGATGAGATTTTAGGATTTGGACAAAACATATTTGAATTAAATGCATTATTTTATTATTTTAAATTGAATAAATGCCAATTAATTGTGTTGACCATTTGTATTGACTTGGTTGAGTTTGCTTTTTGTTGTTGGGCCTTGGTCAAGGTTAATTTGACTTCGTCAAGTTAATATCATTGGATTTAGGGGATTGATGGAATGTACATTCCATCTCCCAAAATGAATGAATGATATTAATTTAATAAAAATCCTCCTTTGACCAATTTGTGATCTCATTCATCCCCTTCCCTCTTCATCTAATTCCCCTTATTCATCCATTCAAACCATTTGGCCTATGACATCTTAAGGTCCTAATGCTAGTTGATTGAAAAATTGACATGAGTATGGATGAGATTAGGCCACACCTTTTGCATATTCTTTTTTGTGTGTGGTATGTCTCATGAGCATAGTTCATAATACTATGTCTCCAACATGCATTAACACCAAAAGTCTATTGCCCGACCTCAAATAGTTGTGACTTCTACATAAGTCCAATTACAATTGCTTAACATAGCGCTAAATTTGTGACACAAAAGGCATAAGCATTCTAGTTAGTGAGATTGTAAGTCTCCCCTCTTTCATGGTATTGTGTGGAAACTTGGCCTTCTTTCCTTCCTTTGGAAGATGTTTTGGTTCAAGGATTCACGCTTGTGATAAGTGGGTTGAGTGTTCTACAAAGAATGTCTTGAAATGAAAAGAAAAACAAAACTAACTCCTAACTTACTAACTATTAACTTTTTATTTCAAGCTTTTACTTTAATACAATTTACTTTTAGCATTTTATATCATTTTCCATTATACATATCATTCCAATTGTTTATGTTAATGCAATTTTCACTTTGTCCATTTGGACCATATTGTGTGATATATTTTTCTTGTGTTACTTTGTTTGTTTGCGTGGTCTTTGACCATTAATGTACATAATAAAAAACAAAAACCCTAAAAAACTTTTGAGTGGACTGTTGGTTTGATCTTGAGCAAAGGACTTAGAATTTAGGTAACTTCCCTAAGCTAAAGGACTTGGCCAATGCCAACTTGTTGAAGAACCAAGTGCTTGCAATTTGAACTTCATCTGATACATCTTTGAAGATCTCTATAGGATTCATCTGCAACATGATCATGGTGTAGCTGTTATTTTGAACCTGTGGCTTGTGGAATTCATCTGTTACATGGGCTATTTGTGAAGAAGATCATTGAATGGATAAGCTTGGATGAGGCCATATTTATTTGATGCCTTGCTCTTTAAGATAATATAATTGTGCATTTGTGTGTTGCTTGATTCAGGAAGTCCAAGGGAATTCTGGGTTTCTATTGACATTCTTGTCTATTGACTTGCTACCCATTTGGTCAGATCTTTTCAACTCTAAACTTTTAATTTTTGAGCATAGGATAGTCTCTTCATCTTCTCCCCATTTCTTTAATTTCAAAATCTCTTCCTCCATTTTCAAAACCTTCTTTGTGTGAACTATTTTTGTTCTAAACTTTGACCACTTTTGCGAAAAAGGTAGAAACTTTGGCCTTATGTCATTGCATTTTCAAACTTATTTTCTTAAATCAAGCATGTAAATGAACTTAACTATATTTGACTTAAACTTTTAAAAAAGCCAAAAAGAACTAACTCATTCAAATCATTGTAGGCCTTTGTGCCTTTCAAACTTAAATTTTGTTAAAAGCAATGCACCCATTTTAAAATTTGTAGCACGAACTACGAGGTTTTGATCCCTCATTATTATGTTGGTACGTAGGCACAAGTCTGAAGGTCTTGTCAAACACAAAAGACATAATTAATGAATTCTTTTCTCATCCCCCCATTCTATTTGTTTGTAAACATCACTTTGTACAAAATACATATGCACACAAAAAGGGCTCCCTAGGAGTACCTAGGACACTTTGGGTGCTAACACCTTCGCTCTGTGTAACTGTAGCACCTCAAATTTGCACATCCCATTTGTACATACATTTTCATTTTAGGTCATTAACATTGCATTGTCCATTGCATAGTCCATCAAGTCATCAGTCAAGACTGGTCAGGAGGTTCAGCTGTGCAAGCAAGCAAGTGCATTTTCTATGGAATCAAAGCCTTAGGGTTGGTACAATGAGTTCATGTGACCCAAGGATCATTTTGAAGTGGTTTGGTCAAGCATTGGATGTTCAAAGCTCATCAGTCAATGATCAATTCATCTGAAACCCTAGAAAGTCAACAGAAGTCAACTGTCAATTCAACCATGGATTTGGAGGTGGGAGATGGTTAGAGATACCTCATTCATGTGGGATTAGGTCTCATTTGAAATTTCAAACATCAATATTGAAGGATTTGAGGTCAGATCAAAACTTTCCAAAAATAGTAGGTGACCTGTAATTTGAATTTGCCAAAAATGGAAAGGTTTTCAACTCAAGATTACATCATCAAGAAAGCTTCAAATGAAATTTTGTCCAACATGAAAGTTGAATATCTTTCTCTCCCATTTCCAAAAAGTCCACGATCATGAATTTCTCATGTATGGTTGAAGAGATATGGATCAATCTTGGCCAAGTGTGACTTGAACTTCAAATGTGCATAACTTTCAAACCAAATGTCCAAATGAAGTGGTTGTTTTTGCATTGTTCTTGTTTTGACCTCTACTTACCAAATCATGCATTGCATTTCATGAATTCTCATCACATAATCATTTGGATTTTCACTTAAATTTTGGAGGGAAAGTTATAGTTTGAAATTGGTCAAATATTTGAACATTCTACCACTTGCATTGGCTCAAAAATGAAATTTCAAGTCAATTCAAATGCAACTCGTGTACTGTTTCATTCATATTTTCCATGCATAAGGTGAAATATCCAATTTGCACTTACACTCTCATTTCCCTAATACACTTAACCAATGGCTTAAACATTATTAGCAGCATGATTATGAGGGAGTATAAAGGACTAAGTATAACTGTTTCTGCATAACAACACTTCATTTTTCAGATCTAGATCTAGAATACAAAACTTTTCTCTCAAAATTTTCTTCCACATTCTTCATATTCAATCCATTTTCTTGCTTAATTCTTGTTGTTGAGTTGATCTTGAGCAGGATCATACGTGGAATCAGTGGAAACAATGCAAGATTGGAGCATTTGTGAAGCTTGAAGCTACCATGGCAAATCCAAATTCTGGCAAAATCATGTGCACTTGAGCTTCGAGTTCTCTCCTAATCAACTTCACAAGCATCATTGAGGAGTTTTTGAGCCATTACACAGCCTGAACAACACCAAATCCAGCTCTGTTCATCAAAGAGGTTCCAATTCGATCTCTTATTTTCTTAAAATCCTTATGCTATTATGATAGATCTTGTGATACTGAGTAGTTTAGGCTTTGAATCAATGAATTTCGTGCAAAATTGAGTGAGAACTGATTGATTGAAGTTTGATGCATGATTCTTAATCTATTCGATCTGTGCTTGTTGTTATGCTTTATGTTGAAATGATTATGGATTGTGAATGTATGTTGAATGATCTACACAATGATGTGTGTGATTTGCAATTCTGGACATGTTGATTTTTTCTGGAAATTTGAGGATGAAGATCTTCAAGATCTTCATCATGTTCATAGCTGCCTGCACTTTTCCTATGGATTTTGCTAGGACCTTCATACCATTACCTGCGAAATTACATGCGTGTTCTTCATTGTTTCCTGCGGATTATGGCATGCATGTTTAGGGTTTGCACCAAACGGTGTCGTTCCAGGCCAGCGCGCACGCCACTTTTAAATTGTTCTTCAGTTTGAATCCTGGCTCCAACATATTTTCAAATGCCATGCTGATTTATTCCATTTCCCTTCTTTATTCATACATGCTTCACATTACTTCTTTTTATTTTTTTTCCATCTTCTAAAATTCATAAATAATTGATAAATCATCCAAAAAAAATATGAGGATTTTTGCATCAGATCACATTTTATGTCTAGTTTTTTTTGGTTATTTTTCCACAAATTGTGCATGGCTGGAAAATATTTTGCCCTAGGGTTTGTGAACATGTATGCTATTTGTACCTTGCCTTGCCATATCATCTGTGAAATGCTCAATTTTAATCCAATGCTCATGAAATTTTGCATGCTATAAGTAGACTCTTGGCTTGACATTTTGGTGTTGATTTGGTATTTTTACCAATTGCCATTGTTGATTTATGATCATGTGAATGTAGGTGTGACAATTTGTGTCACACCTTGTGATGTCCAACTTGATTAATTGGTTTGCCTTGACAAATGAATTCCAAATGCCTTGATTTTTCGTATGATTCTTGATAAGGAAGTTGTGAATGCTCATGATTTTTGTTGGAATTTTTGGATTTATTTCTGATTTGATTGAGATTTTTCATTCTGGATGGTCACATTTGAACTCTTGAATTGCATTGATTTTCATTTGATCATGAAATGCTTGTGGATTATCCTATGAATGTGAAATTTTTCACACTCTTTCTAGACATGTTTAAGGTTGTTTTGGCTTTGGTTTGAGGGTTTTATCAATTACCATTTCTGTGTTAGGCTTGTGCTAAGTTGGTGTACCAAGTTGTGTCACATATGTGCTTGTTTTGTTTGCCTTGCCTTATGCAATTTGATTACCATGCTTAATCTTGCCCAATTGCCCTAATTTTTGTGTGTTGATCATATTGTATGTTCTGTTTACCCATGAATTTTCTTGAGATTAATTGAGTCATTTTTGGATTAATGTGCATTTGTTCATTCTGATGTCACAATGTGCTTTCAACTTGCATACCTTGCCATGTTTGGTTCATGAAATGAATTTGGTGAATGATATTGACATGAGACTTTTTGGATTATGTTCTTAATTGATTGAGGTTGATTCATGTTGAATTTCATGTTCTGTTTTGGATTTTTTTTCCCCATCTTTGACCCTAGGCCTTGCCCTAGTGGTTGGTGACTCACAGTTGAACTTTGATTTTAGGTTAAGAAGCACATGGCCATGATGGGATTGATTCACTCTCTTGAGTTGATTAATTGGTTGATGTTGACTAACCTTGAGTTATTTTGTAGGTTGATGCTTGTGTTGTGTCCATTGGCTTGTGCCTTGCACACTGTTGCATTGCTTGCTTGTCTGTCTGATTGTGATTGACTGTCTGTTTGATTGTTTGAGTTGTATACTGATTGAGTTAGATTTTTTTCAGGTACATAAGTTGCTTGAGTTCTTTTGAACTTGCTTTTGCTTTGCTTGGTTGCTTAACCATTTGAGGTATAACTCTCTGACTTCATGTAGTCTGGAAGACCTGTCCTGTTATGTGGGCAGGCACCTGTCTGAAGTCCTCCTTAAGAGGCAATGCTTGTGTTTGTTTATCTTTGTGCCAAGCAGGGAAAGACCTTTGATAAGGCAATTGGCAGATAAAAGAGATGTGCAATCCATCTCCTACTATTCAGTGTGTCATCCACTTTGCTCACACCATGTGTTGATGCATTGTGGATATTAACCCAAGATCTTTGTTGTGTCAGTCATATGTGGAGAAGAGTTCCAACTTTCTGAACTCCCACTTTCATTTGTCTGAAGCTCTCCCAGACCAGGGATAATAGCTGTGAGGTCTTATCCTCACTTCCCATTTCATCTGCTTCACCCTAACTCTCAATGTTAGGGTTAAGAGCTAACTACACCCGATTCCAGTTGGCTTGTGTTTCACAGCCTAGCCTTGTGTGAGCCCACTTTGTTTGTATATAGTGTGTGCTAATTGTGTGTATGATTGCTTTTCCTGTGCTGTTTAGGATAGCTTGCTCCCTGTGCAAGTTAGATAGCAACCTTAACTTAGGGATTGTATGCATGACAACTTCTAGGCTCGAGTCGTAGTCTCCCTAGTAGTTCGTGTCTCCCTTTGTATCTGGTTAGGCTAGTCCCTTTTCCCTGTGTTGCGTAGGAGTCTAACATAAGTCCAGCGATTGGCAATCGGTTTCCTGTGTGTTTGTTTGTTGTGTGCTTGGAGTCCGATGTAAGTCCAGCGATTGGCATTTGGTTTCCAGTGTGTGTTTGTTGGTTCGGAGTCTGATGTAAGTCCAGCGATTGGCATTTGGTTTCCATGTTTGCCTGTTTGTGTGGAGTCTGACGTAAGTCCAGCTATTGGCAGTCGGTTTCCTGTATGGGTTTTGGTTGGCGTGCGTTAGCCGAGCTACGAGTGCTCTGATTCTTCTTCAGTCAAAGAAGATACGTATGCATAGGATGCGACATCCTAGCGAGCACGTTTCCCCCTGTCCCGAACTACGTCGACTCTGATGTCTGTGCTTGACAGACTACGTAGGCCCAGGATGAGATATCCTGCCGAGTTAGTTTCTTTTGTCGTTTCTGTGTCTCTTTCCAGCCAGTGTGTGCAGTTGTTTGAGCAGTTTTTAGCAACCTTTATCTTTCCTTTTGTGCGTGGATCCCGTCGAGTACGACGGATGCGTAGGGGTGCTAATACCTTCCCTTCGCATAACCGACTCCCGATCCCATCTCTCTCTGGTCACGAGACCATGTCTTTTCCAAGTTTACTTCGAGCGTTTCCTTTCCCTCTTTTGGGATAAATAACGCACGGTGGCGGCTCTGTTTGTTTTGTTTTTCCCGCCGGTTTTTCGCGTAATGCGACAGCTGGCGACTCTGCTGGGGATTCTAGAGAAGTTGACCTCTTGCTGGTCCATCTTCCCTGAGCGAGTCTCTCCTAGCGCTCTCTAGGTTAGGGTTTGGTTGCTTTTGTTGTTTCATTTATTGCATTCGTTTGTTTATTGTTTGCATTTATGTTTGCATGCATCATACTATCTTTGTGCTGGTTGTGTCTCTGTTTCTTTGTTAGGGTGGGAGTTACATGCGGTAAAAGGCCCGATACCCAGGCGATGAGTGAAATATAGGACACCTAGGAATAGAGTGATTCATGGGAAGCGGGTGGTATTGCGCCACTTAGCGGAACTTGATATCACGAGCAGTTCAGACTCTGATGGGGTATTATCATTACATACTTCGAGTGTGTACATGATGATATTCTATGAAAGGGTTATTTATGTTGCGTTTCTCTCGACCTGACCCTGACCTAGAATTCACCCATGAGTGGGGAGGGATTGAATCATTTGCAGGTAACAGATGGTGACTTTGGTTCAGATGAACTTATGGGTACTTACTTCTGTCACGCCGGAATTCTGTCTGTGATATCTATCAGCGGGTTCCGTAAATTTCGGATCCCCGGGTTGAATTTGAGAGTACTTGTTCAGAGGATCTGGTTGTCGTCCGTTCAGTGGATGTTCCTGTGATGATAGTGATGTAATCTCCGGTTCCGTTTACTTCGGAACTTCCCAAGTCCGAATTATGGTGACTTAGTCCCTCAGATGACTGTGACTGGTTCAGGGATTTAATGGGTCTTCAGATGACTTGGAAGATGGCACAGTGACCAGCATTCATGCATTTGCATCATTCCCATTTCGCATTCATCTGCATTTAACCCATGTATATCCGTATTCAGGGTCCATTATTTTTTATTGAGATTCAGGTTGAGAGATATCCCGATGTCAGAATGTTATTGATGAAATATTATCTGTCTCGATGAAACCAGAATCAAAGGACAGAATATTCCTAGTACGGATAGATATTGCATGCGTGAATCATATTAACCTGTTTGTTGTTTTGTAGGTGTCACCATCCAACCGGCGCGCATAGCTCTTCTGTTCAGATATCCTGCTAGGATCAACAAATCCAAACTGATGGATTCACCCAACGCCGACATTCTCGAACTAAAAGAGATGATGAGGGAGTTGTTCAAAGTCGTGCAAGGGCTTGCCTTAGGGCAGAAAGCCATGGCTGAGAGATTGGAAAGGATTGAAGGCTGGATGATAAAGGAGAAAGTTCACGGAAAGGATCCGTCGTCCACAGTAAAAAACCCCTCTGGCACTATAGTAAAGAAGCCCTCTGGCAGTGGTCAGCTCAAGAAGGAGGTTGAGTCATGTGGTGTGCAGGCCAAGAAAGAACGCGGTAAAGATCGTTACCACCCTTATGCTACAACTATAACCACTCCTGTTGGTAATCCACATGTACAACAGCAACAACCACCACCTCAACAGAAGGCACCGAAAGCTAAGGGCCAAGTGAAGAAGGGGAAGACGGATCGTCAGTTTGATAAGCCACCCATGACTTATACCCTTCTGTTCAAGAGGTTGAGGGATCTGGGGTTAGTCCGGC
Organism: Lathyrus oleraceus; assembly: GCF_024323335.1. NCBI lineage: Eukaryota > Viridiplantae > Streptophyta > Magnoliopsida > Fabales > Fabaceae > Lathyrus > Lathyrus oleraceus. The sequence continues at coordinate 156,727,797 of NC_066580.1, forward strand.
CAAGGATATTGATTCCTGTAGAACCGCATCGTAGGCCTGCAAACTACGATGAGAATGCCAGGTGCGAGTTCCATTCTGAGACACCCGGACACAACATTAAGGGTTGTAGAGCTTTTAAACATGTCGTCCAAGACATGGTGGATTCCAAGGCCATCAGTTTGGCACAGATACTGAATGAGGATGTTAACCCTGTACCAAGGCATGGTCCTATAAAAGTGAAGGTGATGTCAAAAGACAAGAAAGGAACAGATGTGCCTGAGGAGGATCAGTTAAAAACTTCAGTGTCTGTGGTCTCAAAACATCTGATGAAGAGTGGAGCGTTCCCTAGTGTTGATAATTGTTGTGCGGCTGTCGCCACAAGCGGGGGAGTAGTGATGAGGGAGACGACTCAGAAGATGTCGGAAGTAGAAATGGACGGTGAAAAATTTGAAACACTAAGTCAGGCAGTTGAAACCGTCAAGGTGGAGAACGTCATTCTTGCAGAGAAAGAGAAGAAGTTGTCCATTTCTTCTTACAAACAGGTCATGGCAGTGGTGAAGAACGGAGAAGCCCTAGACTGGGGAAGGATCATCGACATAGTGGTGAAAGCGGATATGTTCGGGGTCGGCTATCAGCCAGATCAAGAGTCGTCTAGACAAAACAGAGGACGTCGTCCACCATACACCTTTGTCAGTGCAGGAATGTTGGATCCTGGTCACGCCTATACAGTGAGTGAAGAGATTGACCATGACCGCGAGCTCGAGTCATGGATAAAATCGTGCGTACCAGGAAACTGGAAGGCCTCCAAAATCATCACTGTCACTCATCCGGAAGTGTAGTATTTCTGTTTTTCAATTTTGTTTGCATGAAATCCATACGTTTTGCCCGAAACGTAATGGTCCCTTGTAAGGGCCATCTCATGTGTTTCATTGTGCAACATTTTGCATCATTAATAAATGGATGTTTTTGTGATTAAAAGCGGTGTTCCCCGTGTTTCACTTATTTTTGCAGTTTAAAAAAATAAAAATGGCAATGTTTATTTTCATTTTTCTTTCCTTTTGATTCGTCTTGTTCCGACCTCAGAAGTGACTATTCTCCTGATCTCATTGATAACAATTCGGCTACACCTTTGTATGACTTCGACAATCCGATCTATCATGCCGAAGAATAAGGCGAAGAAGATTGTGATCTGCTGGAATTAGCCAGGTTGTTGAAACAAGAGGAGAAGGTGATTCAACCGCAGGAGGAGCGATTCGAGATTGTTATTCCAGGCACCGCCAAAGTCAGAAAGGAAGTGAAAATTGGGGCCGCTTCAGAAGTGAGTCGAGAACAGAATGGTAGCCCTGTTGAAAGAGCATGCGGATACCTTCGCCTGGTCGTGTCAGGATATGCCAGGGTCGGATACGGATGTCGTTGTGCACAAGCTACCATGGAGAGAAGACTGCCCTCTAGAGAAGCAGAACGCCAGTGCCACGTATCAGAGTGACTTTGCTTCATGGTATGATTCATCGTGGAATCAAATGATAGGTTGATGACATGATAACAAAGTCCCAAGCAGAAGAAGGGCATCCGATAGACCGGGGCAAGTTGTTTGACCGGATCGAGACAAACTCAGACTGAGGTTGAGTCCGAATCAGTGCACTTGTGGAGTGTTGTCCGGTAATATTGCCGGGGCGTATTGTGAGCGAATAAGAGGAATCGAGGTTGATCCTGCAAAAAAAAGAAAAGAAAAAAAGAAAAGAAAAGAAAAAAGAAAAAAAAGGAAGAAAAGAAAAAGAAAAAAGCAATACAAAAATGCCTGAACCAAAAACAAAAAAAGAGAGATCAAACGGTCAGGTAGGATAATGATTGCCAAGGGGCATTGAAAGATAAAAGAATAAGTTGCAGGAACCTCTGATTCTGATGCCTCCCGTGGAAGGAACAACTGTTAATCTGGTACTTGACAGCCCGCGAGGGGTCTATGAGGTGCGTATTGTGTCAGTATGACGAGTCTGGTCGAAAAGAGCATGCAATTTACCTTAGCAAAAAGGTTATCGACTGTGAAACAATACATTCACTGCTCGAGAAAACTTGTTGTACTTTGGCATAGGCTGCTCGCCGACTGAGACAGTATATGCTGGTTCATACCACTTTGTGGATTTCAATATGGATCTGATCAAGTATGCGTTTGTGAAATCAGCATTGACCGGACGGGTTGCGAGAGGGCAAATGATTTTGATTGAATACGATATTCAGTATACCTCTTAGAAAGCAATCGAGGGAAGTGTATTGTCTGATTATCTCGCCCAGCAGCCCATTGAGGATTATCAACCAAGGAAGTTTGAGTCCCCTGATGAGGACATCTCGAGGTGCTCAAATCGAAAGATTGTGAGGAACCGATCCCGGAGGAGGGGCCTGACCCTGAATCCGAACGGATTCTGATGTCTGATGGGGAGAGGTTAATGTGGATGAGTTAGTACCGTGTTGGTTACGCCAAAAAGATCCCACATTCCTTTTGTTGCCCGGATAACATTTGAATGCACCAACAATGGGGGCTGAGTACGAAGCTTGTATCCTGGGTATTGAACCTCAGTGCGTGCATCTACTGGGGTAACGCCTTTCTCACTCAGGTATGGGATGGAAGTTGTACTACCATTTGAGATCCAGGTTTCGTCATGGAGAGTCATGGTGGACATAAAATTGGAAAAGGCTTAGTGGATAAGGACTCGGTATGACGCATTGAGCCTGATTGAGGAAAAGAGGCTGGCAGTCACTTGTCATGGGGCAGTTGTACCCGGTGAATGAAGCGTGTTGTTGACCGAAGAGTGCGACCTCGTGGGTATCATGAGAGATGTGGTATTGAAAAGGATCCTTCCTCCTCAACGATTGTAGGGGCAAGTGGACACACCATTATGAATGCCGATTCGTGGTCAAGAAGGCGTTCTCTGGCAGAGCCTTGTTGTTGACGACCATGGAGGGTGAGAATTTTCCATCCCCTGTGAATGCGGACGCAGTTAGAAGATATTTCGTAAAAAAAGAGACCCGCTTGACAAAAAGAATAAAAGAGTCCAGGCAACAATGGGCATCCCGGTGAACCAAACAAAAAGGGAAAAAAGGTTCGGGCAAAAATTAGGGATAAAAGAGAAAAACCGTACACCCTGCAAGTCGAACACCCCACAAGGGCGACTTGGGCAAAAAAGGGTATCCCGGTGGACTGAAGACCCGAAAGGGCGGTCCGGGCAAAAGAGGGATTGAAACGAACAACTGCGTCTAGCATGATCGTTTGTGCTTTGGATATGACTTGGATAATCCCCGACAGAGAGCGATCGGGAGCGTTTTGTTCAGAAGACAGAAAGTGCGGAAAGTCTTGAGGATATATGGGGTGTAACCGAGTTGGAACTCGATGAGATCATGGTTTCACATTGCCATTAGGATAGGTTTTTCCTTTTGTGCGCAATCACCTCTTTTCAGGGTTTGCTTCCTGTGTGTTGCTCGGTTCTGAGCCACCTTTTGTTCAGTCAATAAAATGCGTGTTCAGTCAAATAACTTTTGTTTTTTGTTTTCATTACCACTTTGATTGCGAAAACATCCGTTTATTTTTGATAAGAATATTTGCATTTTGAAACATAGAGGTCCCTTCCGATGCATGCTTATAAGATTGAAATCTGGAAATCCTATTCGGAAGTTTGAGAGACCTAGGTGTCGAAATGTTGGCACGCCTGGGGCACGCTTTTATCTAATGATCTCTTGTGCAGGCGCTGTTAGATATCTTCATTCACCGGCAGATTGTGAGGTGAAGCTTTTTGACAAAAGATCCCCGTGGAGCCCGACCAGGGGCAAGGGATAGACGAACAGTGAAAGGACGGTGAAGAATTACGACGACGATCCTGGAGGACTAATCAAGAAGACTCTTCAAAGTCTGAGGACCGGAAAGTTTGTATGAATCCCAGGAGTTCGATATCCGTGGAGTACGGAGGAGTCGGGAATACAAGGTGATGAATCAGAAAAGTCCAGACAAGTCTGGGAATTCTCAAAAGTGGAAAGTCGACACTGTGGTTGGATGATGAATGCCAATGTTCGACGAATCGACAGGTGTTCCGTGTCAAATAAGCCGTATTTCCCCAGTGGGTTTGAGGGTGTTATCTCCCTGGCATATTCGAGATCGGTGTCTCCTCAGTGAGCCTGAAGGTTGCCATATCCCCAGTAGAAATATTGGTGGGTAGATCGTTCCTAAGGGTTGAAGATGTTTCCCCAGTAGGCTTGGAAGTCTCTGTTTCCCTAAGCAAGTCTGAGAGCTATTATAACTAGTCTTCCCCAGCAATTGCCCAGCAGGCCTGAAAGGGGTTTGTCCCCAGCTGAGTCTGAAGATTGATTATCCCCACTAAGTTGAAGGATGTTGTATCCCCAGCAAAGGTATCAGTGGAGTGGTTTTGTTCCCCAGCAGTCTGGTTTGAAGTATTGCTATTCCCCCAGCATGGTCTGGTTTATTATTTCCCCAACAGAATTATGCCTCTCCCCAGCAAAGGGTTGTGTTGATGGTTTCCCCCAGCAGGTTCCCCGAGTGGATCAGGTTCGGTGAATTATCTCCAGCAGAGTTTATCCTACCTGTGGATTGTCAGCTCTCCCCAGTGAAGTCGCATTGGTTGTGTCCCAAGCGGAGTCCCCGAGTGGATTAGGACCTTTTCCCCAGCAATGGCGCTATTCTCCAGCACGAGTGAGAAGTCGGTGCTGCTTCCCCGCAGAGTATTCCTCAGACAGAGTCTCCCCACAGAGTTGGAGTATCTGATCATTTGGCTCCCCAGCAGGAGTTTTTCATCATTTTTCATCTTGCATGTAGTAATCATTGCATCCTCAAAACGCGTAGCATTTCCATTCAATATGGAGCATTACGCCATAGAAAAATCAAACATATGCATTCATGTGCTAAACCTAATCAGACCATATCCCCGGCAGAGGCGGATCGTTGTTCAGCATCGGTACGGCACGTTTGCTACAGTTGCTCTTGACAGACAGCATTCAGGGTTGATAATCCCCCAGAGAGGTTTATTTCCTGATCACCCCGCAGTGAAAGGAAAACTTGACTCCCCAGTGAGGCCCCCAGCAAGTGTTTGGCCTTGTCCTTGACATATGTAGATGTCATCCTTGCGATACCCGTGAGTGTCGTGGTTGTCCCCGCGTGGGTCCTTTCTTTTTTGTGTCCGTAGACACCATCTTTCGATGTTCGTAATATCTCTTTTCTCCCATTCGTCCGTTGACGTATGGTTGTATCTCTTTCCCAGTCATTCATTAATGTCTGGTCACCTCTCTCCGTTGGTGTCGATAAACGTCGAGCTTCTCCCGTTCGTTCGTTGACGTCTGGTCGAGTTTTCCCAGTTCATCCCATGATGTCTGGTCACCTCTCTGTTGGTTTCGATAAACGTTGAGTTTTTCCCATTCGTCCGTTGACGTATGGTTGTATCTCTTTCCCAGTCATTCATTAATGTCTGGTCACCTCTCTCCGTTGGTGTCGATAAACGTCGAGCTTCTCCCGTTCGTCCGTTGACGTCTGGTCGAGTTTTCCCAGTTCATCCGATGATGTCTGGTCACCTCTCCGTTGGTTTCGATAAACGTTGAGTTTTTCCTATTCGTCCGTTGACGTATGGTTGTATCTCTTTCCCAGTCATTCATTAATGTCTGGTCACCTCTATCCGTTGGTGTCGATAAACGTCGATCTTCTCCCGTTCGTCCGTTGACGTCTGGTCGAGTCTTCCCAGTTCATCCGATGATGTCTGGTCACCTCTCCGTTGGTTTCGATAAACGTTGAGTTTTTCCCATTCGTCCGTTGACGTATGGTTGTATTTCTTTTTCCCAGTCATTCATTAATGTCTGGTCACCTCTCTCCGTTGGTGTCGATAAACGTCGAGCTCCTCCCGTTCGTCCGGTGACGTCTGGTCGAGTCTTCCCAGTTCATCCGTTGATGTCTGGTCACCTCTCTCCGTTGGTGTCGATAAACGTCAAGCTTCTCCCGTTCGTCCGTTGATGTCTGGTCAAGTCTTCCCAATTCATCCGTTGATGTCTGGTCACCTCTCCGTTGGTTTCGATAAACGTTGAGTTTTTCCCATTTGTCCGTTGACGTATGGTTGTATCTATTTCCCAGTCATTCATTAATGTCTGGTCACCTCTCTCCGTTGGTGTCGATAAACGTCGAGCTTCTCCCGTTCGTCCGTTGACGTCTGGTCGAGTCTTCCCAGTTCATCCGATGATGTCTGGTCACCTCTCCGTTGGTTTCGATAAACGTTGAGTTTTTCCCATTCGTCCGTTGACGTATGGTTGTATCTCTTTCCCAGTCATTCATTAATGTCTGGTCACCTTTCTCCGTTGGTGTCGATAAACGTCGAGTTTTTCCCATTCGTCCGTTGACGTATGGTTGTATCTCCTTCCCATTCATCCGTTGATGTCTGGTTACCTCTCTCCGTTGGTGTCGATAAACGTTGAGCTTCTCCCGTTCGTCCGTGGACGTCTGGTCGAGTCTTTCCCATTCATCCGTTGATGTCTGGTCACCTCTTCGTTGGTGTCGATAAACGTCGAGCTTCTCCCGTTCGTCCGTTGACGTCTGGTCGAGTCTTCCCATTCATTCGTTGATGTCTGGTTACCTCTCCGTTGGTTTCGGTAAACATCGAGTTTTTCTGGTCATCCGTTGGCGTCTAGTTGTGATTTCTATTCCCATTCATCATCTTTCGATGTCTGGATGTGACTGTACCTTTCTTTTGATGAAAATCAAAACCCCCCAGTGGTAAATATCAGATCCCAGGGAAGTTGCCCTTGGTAAACTTTCCTTTCTTGGATCCCCGCAGAGTGCAAATTTCTACGGTTCTTTGGTATTCAATCCCTGTTTACCCTGAAAGTCTGACAGTCGTTGCTCTCATCCGTTTGGGTTCCCATTTGATTGAATAGGGGCAGCTGTAGCACCTCAAATTTGCACCTCCCATTTGTACATACATTTTCATTTTAGGTCATTAACATTGCATTGTCCATTGCATAGTCCATCAAGTCATCAGTCAAGACTGGTCAGGAGGTTCAGCTGTGCAAGCAAGGAAGTGCATTTTCTATGGAATCAAAGCCTTAGGGTTGGTACAATGATTTCATGTGACCCAAGGATCATTTTGAAGTGGTTTGGTCAAGCATTGGATGTTCAAAGCTCATCAGTCAATGATCAATTCATCTGAAACCCTAGAAAGTCAACAGAAGTCAACTGTCAATTCAACCATGGATTTGGAGGTGGGAGATGGTTAGAGATACCTCATTCATATGGGATTAGATCTCATTTGACATTTCAAACATCAATATTGAAGGATTTGAGGTCAGATCAAAACTTTCCAAAAATAGCAGGTGACCTGTAATTTGAATTTGCCAAAAATGGAAAGGTTTTCAACTCAAGATTACATCATCAAGAAAGCTTCAAATGAAATTTTGTCCAACATGAAAGTTGAATATCTTTCTCTCCCATTTTCAAAAAGTCCAAGATCATGAATTTCTCATGTATGGTTGAAGAGATATGGATCAATCTTGGCCAAGTGTGACTTGAACTTCAAATGTGCATAACTTTCAGACCAAATGTCCAAATGAAGTGGTTCTTTTTGCATTATTCTTGTTTTGACCTCTACTTACCAAATCATGCATTGCATTTCATGAATTCTCATCACATAATCATTTGGATTTTCACTTAAATTTTGGAGGGAAAATTATAGTTTGAAATTGGTCAAATATTTGAACATTCTAGCACTTGCATTGGCTCAAAAATGAAATTTCAAGTGAATTCAAATGCAGCTCGTGTACTGTTCCATTCATATTTTCCATGCATAAGGTGAAATATCCAATTTGCACTTACACTCTCATTTCCCTAATACACTTAACCAATGGCTTAAACATGATTAGCAGCATGATTAGGAGGGAGTATAAAGGACTAAGCATAACTGTTTCTGCATAACAACACTTCATTTTTCAGATCTAGATCTAGAATACAAAACTTTTCTCTCAAAATTTTCTTCCACATTCTTCATATTCAATCCATTTTCTTGCTTAATTCTTGTTGTTGAGTTGATCTTGAGCAGGATCATACGTGGAATCAGTGGAAACAGTGCAAGATTGGAGCATTTGTGAAGCTTGAAGCTACCATGGCAAATCCAAATTCTGGCAAAATCATGTGCACTTGAGCTTCGAGTTCTCTCCTAATCAACTTCACAAGCATCATTGAGGAGTTTTTGAGCCATTACACAGCCTGAACAACACCAAATCCAGCTCTGTTCATCAAAGAGGTTCCAATTCGATCTCTTATTTTCTTAAAATCCTTATGCTATTATGATAGATCTTGTGATACTGAGTAGTTTAGGCTTTGAATCAATGAATTTTGTGTAAAATTGAGTGAGAACTGATTGATTGAAGTTTGATGCATGATTCTTAATCTATTCGATCCGTGCTTGTTGTTATGCTTTATGTTGAAATGATTATGGATTGTGAATGTATGTTGAATGATCTACACAATGATGTGCGTGATTTGCAATTCAGGACATGTTGATTTTTTCTGGAAATTTGAGGATGAAGATCTTCAAGATCTTCATCATGTTCATAGCTGCCTGCACTTTTCCTACGGATTTTGCTAGGACCTTCATACCATTACCTGCGAAATTACATGCGTGTTCTTCATTGTTTCCTGCGGATTATGGCATGCATGTTTAGGGTTTGCACCAAACGGTGTCGTTCCAGGCCAGCGCGCGCCACTTTTAAATTGTTCTTCAGTTCGAATCCTGGCTCCAACATATTTTCAAATGCCATGCTGATTTATTCCATTTCCCTCCTTTATTCATACATGCTTCACATTACTTCTTTTTATTTTTTTTCCATCTTCTAAAATTCATAAATAATTGATAAATCATCCAAAAAAATATGAGGATTTTTGCATCAGATCACATTTTATGTCTAGTTTTTTTTGGTTATTTTTCCACAAATTGTGCATGGCTGGAAAATATTTTGCCCTAGGGTTTGTGAACATGTATGCTATTTGTACCTTGCCTTGCCATATCATCTGTGAAATGCTCAATTTTAATCCAATGCTCATGAAATTTTGCATGCTATAAGTAGACTCTTGGCTTGACATTTTGGTGTTGATTTGGTATTTTTACCAATTGCCATTGTTGATTTATGATCATGTGAATGTAGGTGTGACAATTTGTGTCACACCTTGTGATGTCCAACTTGATTAATTGGTTAGCCTTGCCAAATGAATTCCAAATGCCTTGATATTTTGTATGATGCTTGATATGGATGTTGTGAACGCTCATGATTTTTGTTGGAATTTTTGGATTGATTTCTGATTTGATTGAGATTTTTCATTCTGGATGGTCACATTTGAACTCTTGAATTGCATTGATTTTCATTTGATCATGAAATGCTTGTGGATTATCCTATGAATGTGAAACTTTTGCACACTCTTTCTAGACATGTTTAAGGTTGTTTTGGCTTTGGTTTGAGGGTTTTATCAATTACCATTTCTGTGTTAGGCTTGTGCTAAGTTGGTGTACCAAGTTGTGTCACATATGTGCTTGTTTTGTTTGCCTTGCCTTATGCAATTTGATTACCATGATTAATCTTGCCGAATTGCCCTATTTTTTTTTGTGTTGATCATATTGTATGTTCTGTTTACCCATGAATTTTCTTGAGATTAATTGAGTCATTTTTGAATTAATGTGCATTTGTTCATTCTGATGTCACAATGTGCTTTCGACTTGCATACCTTGCCATGTTTGGTTCATGAAATGAATTTGGTGAATGATATTGACATGAGACTTTTTGGATTATGTTTTTAATTGATTGAGATTGATTCATGTTGAATTTCATGTTCTGTTTTGGATTTTTTCCCCATCTTTGACCCTAGGCCTTGCCCTAGTGGTTGGTGACTCACAGTTGAGCTTTGATTTTAGGTTAAGAAGCACATGGCCATGATGGGATTGATTCACTCTCTTGAGTTGATTAATTGGTTGATGTTGACTAACCTTGAGTTGTTTTGTAGGTTGATGCTTGTGTTGTGTCCATTGGCTTGTGCCTTGCACACTGTTGCATTGCTTGCTTGTCTGTCTGATTGTGATTGACTGTCTGTTTGATTGTTTGAGTTGTATACTGATTGAGTTAGATTTTTTTCAGGTACATAAGTTGCTTGAGTTCTTTTGAACTTGCTTTTGCTTTGCTTGGTTGCTTAACCATTTGAGGTATAACTCTCTGACTTCATGTAGTCTGGAAGACCTATCCTGTTATGTGGGCAGGCACCTGTCTGAAGTCCTCCTTAAGAGGCAATGCTTGTGTTTGTTTATCTTTGTGCCAAGCAGGGAAAGACCTTTGATAAGGCAATTGGCAGATAAAAGAGATGTGCAATCCATCTCCTACTATTCAGTGTGTCATCCACTTTGCTCACACCATGTGTTGATGCATTGTGGATATTAACCCAAGATCTTTGTTGTGTCAGTCATATGTGGAGAAGAGTTCCAACTTTCTGAACTCCCACTTTCATTTGTCTGAAGCTCTCCCAGACCAGGGATAAGAGCTGTGAGGTCTTATCCTCACTTCCCATTTCATCTGCTTCACCTTAACTCTCAATGTTAGGGTTAAGAGCTAACTACACCCGATTCCAGTTGGCTTGTGTTTCACAGCCTAGCCTTGTGTGAGCCCACTTTGTTTGTATATAGTGTGTGCTAATTATGTGTATGATTGCTTTGCCTGTGCTGTTTAGGATAGCTTGCTCCTTGTGCAAGTTAGATAGCAACCTTAACTTAGGGATTGTATGCATGACAACTTCTAGGCTCGAGTCGTAGTCTCCCTAGTAGTTCGTGTCTCCCTTTGTATCTGGTTAGGCTGGTCCCTTTTCCCTGTGTAGGGGAACTACGTCGCCCTGATCCTCATACCAGATGAGGTACGTAGGCAGGAAATGAGCTGATCTCTCCGGGCGCCCTTTTCTTTTTCAACCCTTTTGTGTTGTGTAGGAGTTTGACATAAGTCCAGCGATTGGCAATCGGTTTCCTGTGTGTTTGTTTGTTGTGTGCTTGGAGTCCGATGTAAGTCCAGCGATTGGCATTTGGTTTCCAGTGTGTGTTTGTTGGTTCGGAGTCTGATGTAAGTCCAGCGATTGACATTTGGCTTCCATGTTTGCCTGTTTGTGTGGAGTCTAACGTAAGTCCAGCGATTGGCAGTCGGTTTCCTGTGTGGGTTTTGGTTGGCGTGCGTTAGCCGAGCTACGAGTGCTCTGATTCTTCTTCAGTCAAAGAAGATACATATGCATAGGATGCGACATCCTAGCGAGCATGTTTCCCCCTGTCCCGAACTACGTCGACTCTGATGTCTGTGCCTGACAGACTACGTAGGCCCAGGATGAGATATCCTGCCGAGTTAGTTTCTTTTGTCGTTTCTGTGTCTCTTTCCAGCCAGTGTGTGCAGTTGTTTGAGCAGTTTTTAGCAACCTTTATCTTTCCTTTTGTGCGTGGATCCCGTCGAGTAAGACGGATGCGTAGGGGTGCTAATACCTTCCCTTCGCATAACTGACTCCCGATCCCATCTCTCTCTGGTCGCGAGACCATGTCTTTTCCAAATTTACTTCGAGCGTTTCCTTTCCCTCTTTTGGGATAAATAACGCACGGTGGCGGCTCTGTTTGTTTTGTTTTTCCCGCCGGTTTTTCGCGTAATGCGACAGCTGGCGACTCTGCTGGGGATTCTAGAGAAGTTGACCTCTTGCTGGTCCATCTTCCCTGAGCGAGTCTCTCCTAGCGCTCTCTAGGTTAGGGTTTGGTTGCTTTTGCTGTTTCATTTATTGCATTCGTTTGTTTATTGTTTGCATTTATGTTTGGATGCATCATATTATCTTTGTGCTGGCTGTGTCTCTGTTTCTTTGTTGGGGTGGGAGTTACATGCGGTAAAAGGCCCGATACCCAGGCTATGAGTGAAATCTAGGACACCTAGGAATAGAGTGATTCATGGGAAGCGGGTGGTATTGCGCCACTTAGCGGAACTTGATATCACGAGCAGTTCAGACTCTGATGGGGTATTATCATTACATACTTCGGGTGTGTACATGATGATATTCTATGAAAGGGTTATTTATGCTGCGTTTCTCTCGACCTGACCCTGACCTAGAATTCACCTGTGAGTGGGGAGGGATTGAATCATTTGCAGGTAACAGATGGTGACTTTGGTTCAGATGAACTTATGGGTACTTACTTCTGTCACGCCGGAATTCTGTCTGTGATATCTATCAGCGGGTTCCGTTTATTTCGGATCCCCGGGTTGAATTTGAGAGTACTTGTTCAGAGGATCTGGTTGTCGTCCGTTCAGTGGATGTTCCTGTGATGATAGTGATGTAATCTCCGGTTCCGTTTACTTCGGAACTTCCCAAGTCGGAATTATGGTGACTTAGTCCCCCAGATGACTGTGATTGGTTCAGGGATTTAATGGGTCTTCAGATGACTTGGAAGATGGCACAGTGACCAGCATTCATGCATTTGCATCATTCCCATTTCGCATTCATCTGCATTTAACCCATGTATATCCGTATTCAGGGTCCATTATTTTTGATTGAGATTCAGGTTGAGAGATATCCAGATGTCAGAATGTTATTGATGAAATATTATCTGTCTCGATGAAACCAGAATCAAAGGACAGAATATTCCTAGTACGGATAGACATTGCATGCGTGAATCATATTAACCTGTTTGCTGTTTTGTAGGTGTCACTATCCAACCGGCGCGCATAGCTCTTCTGATCAGATATCCTGCTAGGATCAACAAATTCAAACTGATGGATTCACCCAACGCCGACATTCTAGAACTGAAAGAGATGATGAGGGAGTTGTTCAAAGTCGTGCAAGGGCTTGCCTTAGGGCAGAAAGCCATGGCTGAGAGATTGGAAAGGATTGAAGGCTGGATGATAAAGGAGAAAGTTCAGGGAAAGAATCCGTCGTCCGCAGTAAAAAACCCCTATGGCACTATAGTAAAGAAGCCCTCTGGCAGTGGTCAGCTCAAGAAGGAGGTTGAATCAAGTGGTGTGCAGGCCAAGAAAGAACGTGGTAAAGATCGTTACCACCCTTATGCTACCACTGTAACCACTCCTGTTGGTAATCCACGTGTACAACAGCAACAACCACCACCTCAACAGAAGGCACCGAAAGCTAAGGGCCAAGTGAAGAAGGGGAAGACGAATCGTCAGTTTGATAAGCCACCCATGACTTATACCCTTCTGTTCAAGAGGTTGAGGGATCTGGGGTTAGTCCGGCCAAGGATATTGATTCCTGTAGAACCGCATCGTAGGCCTGCAAACTACGATGAAAATGCCAGGTGCGAGTTCCATTCTGAGACACCCGGACACAACATTGAGGGTTGTAGAACTTTTAAACATGTCGTCCAGGACATGGTGGATTCCAAGGCCATCAGTTTGGCACAGATACTGAATGAGGATGTTAACCCTGTACCAAGGCATGGTCCTATAAAAGTGAAGGTGATGTCAAAAGACAAGAAAGGAACAGATGTGCCTGAGGAGGATCAGTTAAAAACTTCAGTGTCTGTGGTCTCAAAACATCTGATGAAGAGTGGAGCATTCCCTAGTGTTGATAATTGTTGTGCGACTGTCGCCACAAGCGGGGGAGTAGTGATGAGGGAGACGACTCAGAAGATGTCGGAAGTAGAAATGGACGGTGAAAAATTTGAAACACTAAGTCAGGCAGTTGAAACCGTCAAGGTGGAGAACGCCATTCTTGTTGAGAAAGAGAAGAAGCTGTCCATTTCTTCTTACAAACAGGCCATGGCAGTGGTGAAGAACGGAGAAGCCCTAGACTGGGGAAGGATCATCGACATAGTGGTGAAAGCGGATATGTTCGGGGTCGGCTATCAGCCAGATCAAGAGTCGTCTAGACAAAACAGAGGACGTCGTCCACCATACACCTTTGTCAGTGCAGGAATGTTGGATTCTGGTCACGCCTATACAGTGAGTGAAGAGATTGACCATGACCGCGAGCTCGAGTCGTGGATAAAATCGTGCGTACCAGGAAACTGGAAGGCCTCCAAAATCATCACTGTCACTCATCCGGAAGTGTAGTATTTCTGTTTTTCAATTTTGTTTGCATGAAATCCATACGTTTTGCCCGAAACGTAATGGTCCCTTGTAAGGGCCATCTCATGTGTTTCATTGTGCAACATTTTGCATCATTAATAAATGGATGTTTTTGTGATTAAAAGCGGTGTTCCCCGTGTTTCACTTATTTTTGCAGTTTAAAAAAATAAAAATGGCAATGTTTATTTTCATTTTTCTTTCCTTTTGATTCATCTTGTTCCGACCTCAGAAGTGACTATTCTCCTGATCTCATTGATAACAATTCGGTTACACCTTTGTATGACTTCGACAATCCGATCTATCATGTCGAAGAATAAGGCGAAGAAGATTGTGATCTGCTGGAATTAGCCAGGTTGTTGAAACAAGAGGAGAAGGTGATTCAACCGCAGGAGGAGCGATTCGAGATTGTTATTCCAGGCACCGCCAAAGTCAGAAAGGAAGTGAAAATTGGGGCCGCTTCAGAAGCGAGTCGAGAACAGAATGGTAGCCCTGTTGAAAAAGCATGCGGATACCTTCGCCTGGTCGTGTCAGGATATGCCAGGGTCGGATACCGATGTCGTTGTGCACAAGCTACCATGGAGAGAAGATTGTCCTCTAGAGAAGCAGAACGCCGGTGCCACGTATCAGAGTGACTTTGCTTCATGGTATGATTCATCGTGGAATCAAATGATAGGTTGATGACATGATAACAAAGTCCCAATCAGAAGAAGGGCATCCGGTAGACCGGGGCAAGTTGTTTGACCGGATCGAGACAAACTCAGACTGAGGTTGAGTCCGAATCAGTGCACTTGTGAAGTGTTGTCCGGTAATATTGCTGGGGCGTATTGTGAGCGAATAAGAGGAATCGAGGTTGATCCTGCGAAATAAAAAGAAAAGAAAAAAAGAAAAGAAAAGAAAAAAGAAAAGAAAAAGGAAGAAAAGAAAAAGAAAAAAGCAATACAAAAATGCCTGAACCAAAAACAAAAAAAGAGAGATCAAACGGTCAGGTAGGATAATGATTGCCAAGGGGCATTGAAAGATAAAAGAATAAGTTGCAGGAACCTCTGATTCTGATGCCTCCCGTGGAAGGAACAAATGTTAATCTGGTACTTGACAGCCCGCGAGGGGTCTATGAGGTGCGTATTGTGTCAGTATGACGAGTCTGGTCGAAAAGAGCATGCAATTTACCTTAGCAAAAAGGTTATCGACTGTGAAATAATACATTCACTGCTCAAGAAACCTTGTTGTACTTTGGCATAGGCTGCTCGCCGACTGAGACAGTATATGCTGGTTCATACCACTTTGTGGATTTCAATATGGATCTGATCAAGTATGCGTTTGTGAAATCAGCATTAACCGGACGGGTTGCGAGAGGGCAAATGATTTTGATTGAATATGATATTCAGTATACCTCTTAGAAAGCAATCGAGGGAAGTGTATTGTCTGATTATCTCGCCCAGCAGCCCATTGAGGATTATCAACCAAGGAAGTTTGAGTTCCCTGATGAGGACATCTCGAGGTGCTCAAATCGAAAGATTGTGAGGAACCGATCCCGGAGGAGGGGCCTGACCCTGAATCCGAACGGATTCTGATGTCTGATGGGGAGAGGTTAATGTGGATGAGTTAGTACCGTGTTGGTTATGCCAAAAAGATCCCACATTCCTTTTGTTGCCCGGATAACATTTGAATGCACCAACAATGGGGGCTGAGTATGAAGCTTGTATCCTGGGTATTGAACCTCAGTGCGTGCATCTACTGGGGCAACGTCTTTCTCACTCAGGTATGGGATGGAAGTTGTACTACCATTTGAGATCCAGGTTTCGTCATGGAGAGTCCTGGTGGACATAAAATTGGAAAAGGCTTAGTGGATAAGGACTCGGTATGACGCATTGAGCCTGATTGAGGAAAAGAGGCTGGCAGTCACTTGTCATGGGGCAGTTGTACCCGGTGAATGAAGCGTGTTGTTGACCGAAGAGTGCGACCTCGTGGGTATCATGAGAGATGTGGTATTGAAAAGGATCCTTCCTCCTCAATGATTGTAGGGGCAAGTGGACACACCATTATGAATGCCGATTCGTGGTCAAGAAGGCGTTCTCTGGCAGAGCCTTGTTGTTGACGACCATGGAGGGTGAGAATTTTCCATCCCCTGTGAATGCGGACGCAGTTAGAAGATACTTCGTAAAAAAAGAGACCCACTTGACAAAAAGAATAAAAGAGTCCAGGCAACAATGAGCATCCCGGTGAACCAAAAAAAAGGGAAAAAAGGCTCGGGCAAAAATTAGGGATAAAAGAGAAAAACCGTACACCCTGCAAGTCGAACACCCCACAAGGGCGACTTGGGCAAAAAAGGGTATCCCGGTGGACTGAAGACCCGAAAGGGCGGTCCGGGCAAAAGAGGGATTGAAACGAACAACTGCGTTTAGCATGATCGTTTGTGCTTTGGATATGACTTGGATAATCCCCGACAGAGAGCGATCGGGAGCGTCTTGTTCAGAAGACAGAAAGTGCGGAAAGTCTTGAGGACATATGGGGTGTAACCGAGTTGGAACTTGATGAGATCATGGTTTCACATTGCCATTAGGATAGGTTTTTCCTTTTGTGCGCAATCACCTCTTTTCAGGGTTTGCTTCCTGTGTGTTGCTCGGTTCTAAGCCACCTTTTGTTCAGTCAATAAAATGCGTGTTCAGTCAAATAACTTTTGTTTTTTGTTTTCATTACCACTTTGATTGCGAAAACATCCGTTTATTTTTGATAAGAATATTTGCATTTTGAAACATAGAGGTCCCTTCCGATGCATGCTTATAAGATTGAAATCTGGAAATCCTATTCGGAAGTTTGAGAGACCTAGGTGTCGAAATGTTGGCACGCCTGGGGCACGCTTTTATCTAACGATCGCTTGTGCAGGCGCTGTTAGATATCTTCATTCACCGGCAGATTGTGAGGTGAAGCTTTTTGACAAAAGATCCCCGTGGAGCTCGACCAGGGGCAAGGGATAGACGAACAGTGAAAGGACGGTGAAGAATTACGACGACGATCCTGGAGGACTAATCAAGAAGACTCTTCAAAGTCTGAGGACCGGAAAGTTTGTATGAATCCCAGGAGTTCGATATCCGTGGAGTATGGAGGAGTCGGGAATACAAGGTGATGAATCAGAAAAGTCCAGACGAGTCTGGGAATTCTCAAAAGTGGAAAGTCGACACTGTGGTTGGATGATGAATGCCAATGTTCGACGAATCGACAGGTGTTCCGTGTCAAATAAGCCGTATTTCCCCAGTGGGTTTGAGGGTGTTATCTCCCTGGCATATTCGAGATCGGTGTCTCCTCAGTGAGCCTGAAGGTTGCCACATCCCCAGTAGAAATATTGGTGGGTAGATCGTTCCTAAGGGTTGAAGATGTTTCCCCAGTAGGCTTGGAAGTCTCTGTTTCCCTAAGCAAGTCTGAGAGCTATTATAACTAGTCTTCCCCAGCAGTTGCCTAGCAGGCCTGAAAGGGGTTTGTCCCCAGCTGAGTCTGAAGATTGATTATCCCCACTGAGTTGAAGGATGTTGTATCCCCAGCAAAGGTATCAGTGGAGTGGTTTTGTTCCCCAGCAGTCTGGTTTGAAGTATTGCTATTCCCCCATCATGGTCTGGTTTATTATTTCCCCAACAGAATTATGCCTCTCCCCAGCAAAGGGTTGTGTTGATGGTTTCCCCCAGCAGGTTCCCCGAGTGGATCAGGTTCGGTGAATTATCTCCAGCAGAGTTTATCCTACCTGTGGATTGTCAGCTCTCCCCAGTGAAGTCGCATTGGTTGTGTCCCAAGCGGAGTCCCCGAGTGGATTAGGACCTTTTCCCCAGCAATGGCGCTATTCTCCAGCACGAGTGAGAAGTCGGTGCTGCTTCCCCGCAGAGTATTCCTCAGACAGAGTCTCCCCACAGAGTTGAAGTATCTGATCATTTGGCTCCCCAGCAGGAGTTTTTCATCATTTTGCGTCTTGCATGTAGTAATCATTGCATCCTCAAAACGCGTAGCATTTCCATTCAATATGGAGCATTACGCCATAGAAAAATCAAACATATGCATTCATGTGCTAAACCTAATCAGACCATATCCCCGGCAGAGGCGGATCGTTGTTCAGCACCGGTACGGCACGTTTGCTACAGTTGCTCTTGACAGACAGCATTCAGGGTTGATAATCCCCCAGAGAGGTTTATTTCCTGATCACCCCGCAGTGAAAGGAAAACTTGACTCCCCAGTGAGGCCCCCAGCAAGTGTTTGGCCTTGTCCTTGACATATGTAGATGTCATCCTTGCGATACCCGTGAGTGTCGTGGTTGTCCCCGCGTGGGTCCTTTCTTTTTTGTGTCCGTAGACACCATCTTTCGATGTTCGTAATATCTCTTTTCTCCCATTCGTCCGTTGACGTATGGTTGTATCTCTTTCCCAGTCATTCATTAATGTCTGGTCACCTCTCTCCGTTGTGTCGATAAACGTCGAGCTTCTCCCGTTCGTTCGTTGACGTCTGGTCGAGTTTTCCCAGTTCATCCCATGATGTCTGGTCACCTCTCTGTTGGTTTCGATAAACGTTGAGTTTTTCCCATTCGTCCGTTGACGTATGGTTGTATCTCTTTCCCAGTCATTCATTAATGTCTGGTCACCTCTCTCCGTTGGTGTCGATAAACGTCGAGCTTCTCCCGTTCGTCCGTTGACATCTGGTCGAGTTTTCCCAGTTCATCCGATGATGTCTGGTCACCTCTCCGTTGGTTTCGATAAACGTTGAGTTTTTCCTATTCGTCCGTTGATGTATGGTTGTATCTCTTTCCCAGTCATTCATTAATGTCTGGTCACTTCTATCCGTTGGTGTCGATAAACGTCGATCTTCTCCCGTTCGTCCGTTGACGTCTGGTCGAGTCTTCCCAGTTCATCCGATGATGTCTGGTCACCTCTCCGTTGGTTTCGATAAACGTTGAGTTTTTCCCATTCGTCCGTTGACGTATGGTTGTATTTCTTTTTCCCAGTCATTCATTAATGTCTGGTCACCTCTCTCCGTTGGTGTCGATAAACGTCGAGCTTCTTCCGTTCGTCCGGTGACGTCTGGTCGAGTCTTCCCAGTTCATCCGTTGATGTCTGGTCACCTCTCTCCGTTGGTGTCGATAAACGTCAAGCTTCTCCCGTTCGTCCGTTGATGTCTGGTCAAGTCTTCCCAATTCATCCGTTGATGTCTGGTCACCTCTTCGTTGGTTTCGATAAACGTTGAGTTTTTCCCATTCGTCCGTTGACGTATGGTTGTATCTCTTTCCTAGTCATTCATTAATGTCTGGTCTCCTCTCTCCGTTCGTGTCGATAAACGTCGAGCTTCTCCCGTTCGTCTGTTGACGTCTGGTCGAGTCTTCCCAGTTCATCCGATGATGTCTGGTCACCTCTCCGTTGGTTTCGATAAACGTTGAGTTTTTCCCATTCGTCCGTTGACGTATGGTTGTATCTCTTTCCCAGTCATTCATTAATGTCTGGTCACCTTTCTCCGTTGGTGTCGATAAACGTCGAGTTTTTCCCATTCGTCCGTTGACGTATGGTTGTATCTCCTTCCCATTCATCCGTTGATGTTTGGTTACCTCTCTCCGTTGGTGTCGATAAACGTCGAGCTTCTCCCGTTCGTCCGTGGACGTCTGGTCGAGTCTTTCCCATTCATCCGTTGATGTCTGGTCACCTCTCCGTTGGTGTCGATAAACGTCGAGCTTCTCCCGTTCGTCCGTTGACGTCTGGTCGAGTCTTCCCATTCATTCGTTGATGTCTGGTTACCTCTCCGTTGGTTTCGGTAAACGTCGAGTTTTTCTGGTCGTCCGTTGGCGTCTAGTTGTGATTTCTATTCCCATTCATCATCTTTCGATGTCTGGATGTGACTGTACCTTTCTTTTTATGAAAATCAAAACCCCCCAGTGGTAAATATCAGATATCAGTGAAGTTGCCCTTGGTAAACTTTCCTTTCTTGGATCCCCGCAGAGTGCAAATTTCTACGGTTCTTTGGTATTCAATCCCTGTTTACCTTGAAAGTCTGACATTCGTTGCTCTCATCCGTTCGGGTTCCCAGTTGATTGAATAGGGGCAGCTGTAGCACCTCAAATTTGCACCTCCCATTTGTACATACATTTTCATTTTAGGTCATTAACATTGCATTGTCCATTGCATAGTCCATCAAGTCATCAGTCAAGACTCGTCAGGAGGTTTAGCTGTGCAAGCAAGCAAGTGCATTTTCTATGGAATCAAAGCCTTAGGGTTGGTACAATGAGTTCATGTGACCCAAGGATCATTTTGAAGTGGTTTGGTCAAGCATTGGATGTTCAAAGCTCATCAGTCAATGATCAATTCATCTGAAACCCTAGAAAGTCAACAGAAGTCAACTGTCAATTCAACCATGGATTTGGAGGTGGGAGATGGTTAGAGATACCTCATTCATATGGGATTATATCTCATTTGACATTTCAAACATCAATATTGAAGGATTTGAGGTCAGATCAAAACTTTCCAAAAATAGTAGGTGACCTGTAATTTGAATTTGCCAAAAATGGAAAGGTTTTCAACTCAAGATTACATCATCAAGAAAGCTTCAAATGAAATTTTGTCCAACATGAAAGTTGAATATCTTTCTCTCCCATTTCCAAAAAGTCCACGATCATGAATTTCTCATGTATGGTTGAAGAGATATGGATCAATCTTGGCCAAGTGTGACTTGAACTTCAAATGTGCATAACTTTCAAACCACATGTCCAAATGAAGTGGTTCTTTTTGCATTATTCTTGTTTTGACCTCTACTTACCAAATCATGCATTGCATTTCATGAATTCTCATCACATAATCATTTGGGTTTTCACTTAAATTTTGGAGGGAAAATTATAGTTTGAAATTGGTCAAATATTTGAACATTCTACCACTTGCATTGGCTCAAAAATGAAATTTCAAGTGAATTCAAATGCAGCTCGTGTATTGTTCCATTCATATTTTCCATGCATAAGGTGAAATATTCAATTTGCACTTACACTCTCATTTCCCTAATACACTTAACCAACGGCTTAAACATGATTAGCAGCATGATTAGGAGGGAGTATAAAGGACTAAGCATAATTGTTTCTGCATAACAACACTTCATTTTTCAGATCTAGATCTAGAATACAAAACTTTTCTCTCAAAATTTTCTTCCACATTCTTCATATTCAATCCATTTTCTTGCTTAATTCTTGTTGTTGAGTTGATCTTGAGCAGGATCATACGTGGAAACAGTGCAAGATTGGAGCATTTGTGAAGCTTGAAGCTACCATGGCAAATCCAAATTCTAGCAAAATCATGTGCACTTGAGCTTCGAGTTCTCTCCTAATCAACTTCACAAGCATCATTGAGGAGTTTTTGAGCCATTACACAGCCTGAACAACACCAAATCCAGCTCTGTTCATCAAAGAGGTTCCAATTCGATCTCTTATTTTCTTAAAATCCTTATGCTATTATGATAGATCTTGTGATACTGAGTAGTTTAGGCTTTGAATCAATGAATTTCGTGCAAAATTGAGTGAGAACTGATTGATTGAAGTTTGATGCATGATTCTTAATCTATTCGATCCGTGCTTGTTGTTATGCTTTATGTTGAAATGATTATGGATTGTGAATGTATGTTGAATGATCTACACAATGATGTGCGTGATTTGCAATTCTGGACATGTTGATTTTTTCTGGAAATTTGAGGATGAAGATCTTCAAGATCTTCATCATGTTCATAGCTGCCTGCACTTTTCCTACGGATTTTGCTAGGACCTTCATACCATTACCTGCGAAATTACATGTGTGTTCTTCATTGTTTCCTGCGGATTATGGCATGCATGTTTAGGGTTTGCACCAAACGGTGTCGTTCCAGGCCAGCGCGCGCCACTTTTAAATTGTTCTTCAGTTCGAATCCTGGCTCCAACATATTTTCAAATGCCATGCTAATTTATTCCATTTCCCTCCTTTATTCATACATGCTTCACATTACTTCTTTTTATTTTTTTTCCATCTTCTAAAATTCATAAATAATTGATAAATCATCCAAAAAAATATGAGGATTTTTGCATCAGATCACATTTTATGTCTAGTTTTTTTTGGTTATTTTTCCACAAATTGTGCATGGCTGGAAAATATTTTGCCCTAGGGTTTGTGAACATGTATGCTATTTGTACCTTGCCTTGCCATATCATTTGTGAAATGCTCAATTTTAATCCAATGCTCATGAAATTTTGCATGCTATAAGTAGACTCTTGGCTTGACATTTTGGTGTTGATTTGGTATTTTTACCAATTGCCATTGTTGATTTATGATCATGTGAATGTAGGTGTGACAATTTGTGTCACACCTTGTGATGTCCAACTTGATTAATTGGTTTGCCTTGCCAAATGAATTCCAAATGCCTTGATATTTTGTATGATGCTTGATATGGATGTTGTGAACGCTCATGATTTTTGTTGGAATTTTTGGATTGATTTCTTATTTGATTGAGATTTTTCATTCTGGATGGTCACATTTGAACTCTTGAATTGCATTGATTTTCATTTGATCATGAAATGCTTGTGGATTATCCTATGAATGTGAAATTTTGCACACTCTTTCTAGACATGTTTAAGGTTGTTTTGGCTTTGGTTTGAGGGTTTTATCAATTACCATTTCTGTGTTAGGCTTGTGCTAAGTTGGTGTACCAAGTTGTGTCACATATGTGCTTGTTTTGTTTGCCTTGCCTTATGCAATTTGATTAACATGCTTAATCTTGCCCAATTGCCCTAATTTTTTGTGTGTTGATCATATTGTATGTTCTGTTTATCCATGAATTTTCTTGAGATTAATTGAGTCATTTTTGAATTAATGTGCATTTGTTCATTCTGATGTCACAATGTGCTTTCAACTTGCATACCTTGCCATGTTTGGTTCATGAAATGAATTTGGTGAATGATATTGACATGAGACTTTTTGGATTATGTTCTTAATTGATTGAGGTTGATTCATGTTGAATTTCATGTTCTGTTTTGGATTTTTTCCCCATCTTTGACCCTAGGCCTTGCCCTAGTGGTTGGTGACTCACAGTTGAGCTTTGATTTTAGGTTAAGAAGCACATGGCCATGATGGGATTGATTCACTCTCTTGAGTTGATTAATTGGTTGATGTTGAATAACCTTGAGTTGTTTTGTAGGTTGATGCTTGTGTTGTGTCCATTGGCTTGTGCCTTGCACACTGTTGCATTGCTTGCTTGTCTGTCTGATTGTGATTGACTGTCTGTTTGATTGTTTGAGTTGTATACTGATTGAGTTAGATTTTTTTCAGGTACATAAGTTGCTTGAGTTCTTTTGAACTTGCTTTTGCTTTGCTTGGTTTCTTAACCATTTGAGGTATAACTCTCTGACTTCATGTAGTCTGGAAGACCTATCCTATTATGTGGGCAGGCACCTGTCTGAAGTCCTCCTTAAGAGGCAATGCTTGTGTTTGTTTATCTTTGTGCCAAGCAGGGAAAGACCTTTGATAAGGCAATTGGCAGATAAAAGAGATGTGCAATCCATCTCCTGCTATTCAGTGTGTCATCCACTTTGCTCACACCATGTGTTGATGCATTGTGGATATTAACCCAAGATCTTTGTTGTGTCAGTTATATGTGGAGAAGAGTTCCAACTTTCTGAACTCCCACTTTCATTTGTCTGAAGCTCTCCTAGGCCAGGGATAAGAGCTGTGAGGTCTTATCCTCTCTTCCCATTTCATCTGCTTCACCCTGTCGCATTACGCGAAAAACCGGCGGGAAACGAAAACAACAGAGCCGCCACCGTGCGTTATTTATCCCAAAAGAGGGAAAGGAAACGCTCAGAGTAAACCTGGAAAAAGCATGGTCTCGCGACCAAAGAGAATGGGATCGGGAGTCGGTTATGCGAAGGGAAGGTATTAGCACCCCTACGCATCCGTCGTACTCGACGGGATCCACGCACAATAGGAAGGAAAATGGTTGCTAAAACACTGCTCAAACACACATATCGGCTGAAAGAGACACAAGAAAACAGACAAGACTGACTCGGCAGGACATCGCGTCCTGGGCCTACTTAGTCTATCAGGCATAGACATCAGAGTCAAAGTAGTTCGAACTGGGGGAAAACATGCTCGCTAGGATGTCGCATCCTATGCATACGTATCTTCTTGGACTAAGAAGAATCAGAGCATTCGTAGCTCGGCTCACGCACACAAACACAACAGACACAAGCAAACGTGGAACCCGAATGCCAATCGCTGGACTTACATCAGCTTCCGAACCAAACACACCCACACTGGAAACCAGATGCCACTTGATGGACTTATACCGGACTCCAAGCACACAACAAACAATAGGATACGGAATGCCAATCGCTGGGCTTACATCCATCTCCTAACACCAACACAGGAAGAAGAAGGGTCTCGATTGCAATTAGGGCAAGAGAAAGGGAAGGTCTCAATCGCAACGAGGGCGAGAGAAAAGAATTAGTGTTAGTCGTTAGTCAAACTCGACAAGACATCGCATCTCGTGCCTACGTATCTCATCTGGACATGAGAATCAGAGTTGCCGTAGTTCGGCTAAACTATTCCTGTTGGTTTGTGTTTTTTAAGTGGATAACGTCACTACGCAATCTACCGGATGCTAGACCTTTGGAGACTTACTCACCTGTAGTAGAAGGAGTTGATGTATCCTTAAGAGGGGATAATGTTTGTTTGTGTTTTAGGAAAGCTCAAGCAAGAAAGGAAGTCCTATACGAAGGAGCCGTGCTACCTTAATTGACATGCAAACGAGACTACGCGGAGTCTAGCAAACCTAGGGGATACAATCACACCACACAAACACATACAGCATGAAATAAACACACCAACAAGGGGCTCAAACATCAAGGCTAGGCTTTAGTCGAGGGGTCATGTCAACCTCGACAAACAAGCCTCTGTATCAAGGGGAGGTTAGCTCTTAACCTTGACATTGAGAGTCAGGGTGAAGCTGATGAAAGGTGAGTGAAGATGAGACTTCACAGCTCTTATCCCTGACCTGGGAGAGCTATAGACAAAGAAGTGTGGGTCCAGAAAGTGGGAACCCTTCTACACTTAAGACACTGACACAACTGTACAACTGTACAAGATCTTGGGTTAGTATCCCAATGCATCAACATAGTGGTGTGAGCAGAGGGACGACTCAACAGAATATCGGGAGATAGATTGCATATCTCTTTTATCCGCCAATTGCCTTATCAAAGGCCTTTACCTGCTTGGGGACAAATATAAACAAGCACAAACATTGCCTCTTAAGGAGGACTTCAGACAGGTGCCTGGCCAAGTAACAGGCCAGGTCTTCCAGACTACATGGAGACAAGAGATTCTACCTCAATGCCAATGCTAGCAAGCAAAGCACAACAAGTTCTCAAAGAACTATTAGCAAATAATGTACCTGAAATCAATCAAATACAGTCAGTATACCAACCACAAAGTCAAAACAAGCAAATAAGAATCAACAGTCAACACTATCGATCACATGTGCAAAGCACAAGCCCAAAGCAAGTGAGCTAAGCATCCTACAAAATAGAACAAGTTAGTTCATAACAATCAACCAAACTCAATCCACTTGCATTAATTTCCTTAAAGCATTTGCTTCCTAACCTGAAAAGCAAACTCAAACATGAGAAACAAGACCACTAGGACAAGCCTAGGGTCAAAAGGAGGTGAAAAATTCAAAACAGCAAGTGAAAATTGATCAAAACCAAGATTAAACAATTAGGAATCCAATATAAATGGTTTCACACTCATATCATTCATCATTATCATTTCATGAAGGAAAGGGCACAAAACATGCAATCTAGAACCTCAAAGGACCAAATAGAATGATCACAATCAAATCAATACCAAAACATTTCAATAAATCCTCAAAAAATTCATGATCAAACAGCATTCATAACATGTCAATCATACCCAATTTCAGATCATTTGGATCAAGGGAAGCAAGTCAATGAAATTCACTAAGTCAACACAAGTTCAAGCAAGCTCATACATGGCATCAAAACATGCATCCACTTCAATTAATCATAAAACAGAAACCAAACATGATAAATGAATGATACGAAAGCCAAGATGCACTTCAAGATGTCTACAATACACATGTCAAATTTCACATCCATCCAATTAATAACCAGAATTTCCCAAATCAAATACAAACATGTCTCACAAATGGTCAACAATTGGTCAACAATTGGTCAAGCAGCAAATAAAATCCCAATCAAATAAGAAATGAATTCAAAAATTCCAGAAAAATTCACATATTTTCTCAACATTCACAAGTATCCTCATGCAAGAATCCAGCTCAATTCAAGTCCAATAATCATAGCAAATAAAATCAAGAAGATGCACAAGGAATGGTATCACACAAATTGTAACACTCCAAAGATCATGTCATAACTCTCAATCCAGGAACTCAAAAATTATAAACCATATATCAAAATGACCAGGAATGAGTCTAGTTTAAGCACAAAAAATTTCAAGAATTTCTAATGAAGCAACAAGATTTTATGATCAAAAGAGTGAGCATGGTGCACAAAACATACATGATCAAAACCATTAGACCAAATTAAGAAACAGTCGTGCACAACTTGTGTTATCATGCCTATAAAAAAGTAGATGAAAAATGGAGATGAATGCAAAAATTCCCAACCAATTTGGATCAAGAATGAATTATTTATGATTTTTTGAAGTTTGATTATGAAATGAAATAAACATTTGAAAACAAAATGAAATGAAGATGAAATTAAATCTGAAAATGGCAATTTGGTAAATACGAAGCAGCAAGAGTGAAACGTTGCGTTTCACTTTATGCAGTGGCAGCGTGTGATTGGTAGCCTGGCGCGGGAAACACGAATTTAAACATAAAGCCAGGCAAAACGGATCAAAGCATGAGCTGGAAAAGAAAATCAAACATCTTCAACGTGTTCTTCATCCAGAAATCACTCAAGAACAAAGGTTCATCAAACTCAACAAAACGCATACCATTAGAAAGATCTCATCATGCATATCAATAATCCAGCAAGCATTTGTTCTAATTCTAACCATATCAACGGGATCGATCGAATTAAGTTTCACATTCAAAGGTTCAAATCAAGATATCTCATTCGATTCTTAATGGAATTCGATTCTACAAAGTGCAGTGTGCTCTATGCAATAAGATCTATCCAAAGCATATCATGATTTCAAGAATCATAGAATTCGAATTCCAACCTTGTGTGAAGTGCAGATCTTGATTCGATGTTTTCAGGCTTCGAAATGATGAAACAGATGTGGATTGATGCTTAGGAAGATGATTGAAGTAGGTCTTTTAGCTCAACCGTGCCTCAACGATCCAAAATTCGCAACTGCCATGAACATGCTCCAAATGCAACAGTGGTGATGCTTCAAGGTTTGCCACGATTCTCCTTCAAACAGATGCTCAATCTACCTGCAAATGATGAATGGAACAAAGAGGAAGCAAAAGGAATCAAGGAATTCGATGAAAAAGTGAAAAAAGATTGAGAGAGTTTTTGAGAGAATTGAGATGATTCTGAGTTTGGATCTGAGAAAATGAATGTGATTATGATTTCTATTATGATTAGGAACTTTATATGATGTGCTTAATCCAATTGTTAATCACAATTAGCAAAAATGAAGTGAATTAGCAAAATGCACATGTTAAGCAAAGTGGCCAAAATGCCCTTTTTCACCAATGACCAATGGAACAGTGCAAATGCAATTGAGGCAAGTCCAATTTGCTGTTTAGAATGTGTTGGAAATGGTTTGGTATGGAAATTATGTGTATTTTTCAAATTGACTATTTTTCCCACCAAAATGCAAAATGAACACTTGAAAAATGGACTTTTTATGTGATGATTTTTGATGAAATGTGATGATGGATTATGATAGCTCATGTCAAATGGGATTTTCTAAAAAAAGAATCACTCAAATTGGCCAAATGGTTCAAGAGTTATGCCTCCTTGAAGTTCAACTTTTCTTGAAAATGATTTCATCATAACTTGCCAACCACAAATGAGAAATGGATGTTCTTGGACTTTTTGGAAAGGTCAGAGCAAGATATTCAACTTTCATGTTGGACAAAATTCCATTTGAAGCTTGTATGATGATGAAAATATGAGGAGAAGAACTTTCCATTTTTGGCAGTTTCCAATTACAAGTCACTTGCTATTTTTGGAAACTTTTCATCTGACCTCAAATTCTTCAATCTTGGTCTTTGAAATGTCAAATGAGACTTGTATGGACATGAATGAGGCCTTTCAAACCATCTCCCACCTTCAAATCCTTGATTTCAGGCACAGTTGACCACAGTTGACTTTCTAGGGTTTCAGATGAAATTCAGCTTGACTGATGACTTCTGAACATCCAATCTTTGGCCAAACCACTTCAAAATGATCCCTAGATCATATGAACATGTTGAACCAACCTTAGGGCTTTGCTTTCTTTGAGAAATGCACTTGCTTGCTTATTTGACTGATCTCCTGATCATCTTGACCTAATTTTGTCTGATGACTTGCACTTGGGCAAAGGACAATGCAATGTTATGCAGTGGACTATGTTATGTTAATGACCTAATATGATAATGAATGCACAAATGGGAGGTGCAAATTTGAGGTGCTACAGCTGCCCCTATTCAATCAGCTAGGAACCCGAACGGATGAGAGCAACGGCTGTCAGACTTTCAGGGTAAACAGGGATTGAATACCAAGAACCGTAGAAATTTGCACAATGCTGGGATCCACTAACAGAAACGTCCATTGGGATCTGATACTTATTACTGGGTATTTTTGTTTTTTTTTCCAAGGTACAGTCACATCCAGACATCGACACACGATGAATGGGAATTGGAATCACAACTAGCTGCCAACGGACAACTAGGAAAAACTCAACGTTTACCGAGACCAACGGAGAGGTAACCAGACATTAATGAATGACTGGAAGAGATACAACCATACGTCAACGGACGCAGTGGGAAAAACTCGACGTTTACCAAAACTAACGGAGAGGTAACTCTACTGGGGACGCCCAGGAAAAACTCGACGTTTACCAAGACCAACGGAGAGGTAACCAGACATCAATGGACGACAGATGAACTGGGAAGACTCGACCAGACGTCAACGGACGAAAGGGAGAAGCTCTACGTTTATCGACACCAACGGAGAAGGAGACCAGACATCAACGGACGACGGATGAACTGGGAAGACTCGACCAGACGTCAACGGACGAAAGGGAGAAGCTCGACGTTTATTGACACCAATGGAGAAGGAGAAAACTGGAGAAAATACAACTAGATATCAACGGATAACTAGGAAAAACTCGACGTTTATCGACACCAACGGAGAGTAGAAACTGCTTCACTGAGGAAGGGGTGTAACAACCAGAAACTGAATAGGACGTCCAACGACGACTCTACTGGGGATTCTGGCTGGGAACCAACCAGACATTAACGAATGACTGGAGGATAGGATATACAAATCAAACGTCAACGGACGAATGAGAAAAACTCGACGTTTACCGAAACCAACGGAGAGGTAGCTCTGCATGGGGAAAGATACAACTAGACGTCATCGGACGAATAGGAAAAACTCGACGTTTATCGACACCAACGGAGAGGAGGACACTCTGAGGGGAATCATCAGGCTTTACCAAATGACCTATGGGGAACAAACAACTATACGTCAACGGACGCATAGGAAAAACTCGACGTTTATCGAAACCAACGGAGAGGTAGCTCACTGGGGATCAAGGTCACGACAGAGAGCCGACAGGAAGGAACACCAAGGATACCGGGTTGTAGGCATGAAAACAGGTGACCGACCAAAGCGTGAATTGGTTTTGTGTTCCAAAACGCTCATCATCCTGAAGAGGGCTAGAAAAGCAGTCTTGTTAAAGGATGGACATTCGATTCCACAAGGAATACGAATCTTACTCGGCTGGGGAGAACAATCAAAAGATTGACCAAAGAGTTCATGAGATACATTATCTATAGCCGTCAAAACGTAGATAACATACTCGCATGGAAGATTATCCATAACCGGGTTGGTTGTTAAATGGATAACTCGACCGACATCATCCTGAAGAGAGTAAAGGCAAACTTGTTAAAGGATGGACATTCGATTCTGAACAAAGGAATACGAATCTTACTCAACTGGGGAGGACGACTTCGACCCAAGAGCGCATGAGATATATTATCTATAGCCGTCAAAACGTAGATAACATACTCGCAAGGAAGATTATCCATAACCGGGTTGTAGGTTGTTAAATGGATAAATCGATCGACATCATCCTGAAGAGAGCAAAGGCAAACTTGTTAAAGGATGGACATTCGATTCCACAAGGAATACGAATCTTACTCGACTGGGAGGGATGACACTTCGACCAACGAGCGCATGAGATATATTATCTATAGCCGTCAAAACGTAGATAATATACTCGCATGAAAGATTATCCATAACCGGATTGGTTGTTAAATGGATAAATCAACCGACATCATCCTGAAGAGAGCGAAAGCAAACTTGTTAAAGGATGGACATTCGATTCCGAACAAAGGAATACGAATCTTACTCTACTGGGAGGGACGACACTTCGACCAACGAGCGCATGAGATATATTATCTATAGCCGTCAAAACGTAGATAATATACTCGCATGGAAGATTATCCATAACCGGATTGGTTGTTAAATGGATAAATCAACCGACATCATCCTGAAGAGAGCGAAAGCAAACTTGTTAAAGGATGGACATTTGATTCCGAACAAAGGAATACGAATCTTACTCTACTGGGAGGGACGACACTTCGACCAACGAGCGCATGAGATATATTATCTATAGCCGTCAAAACGTAGATAATATACTCGCATGGAAGATTATCCATAACCGGATTGGTTGTTAAATGGATAAATCAACCGACATCATCCTGAAGAGAGCGAAAGCAAACTTGTTAAAGGATGGACATTCGATTCCGAACAAAGGAATACGAATCTTACTCTACTGGGAGGGACGACACTTCGACCAACGAGTGCATGAGATATATTATCTATAGCCGTCAAAACGTAGATAATATACTCGCATGGAAGATTATCCATAACCGGATTGGTTGTTAAATGGATAAATCAACCGACATCATCCTGAAGAGAGCGAAAGCAAACTTGTTAAAGGATGGACATTCGATTCCACAAGGAATACGAATCTTACTCAGTTGGGAGGGACGACACTTCGACCAATGAGCGCATGAAATATATTATCTATAGCCGTCAAAACGTAGATAATATACTCGCATGGAAGATTATCCATAACCGGGTTGAGGTTGTAAAATGGATAAATCGACCGAAAAGAAAGGCATCGGGGTACCAGGACTAGGTATGCAAAGATGACCAATCAAAAGGACAGGGAATACCCGCTGGGGATAAAGTTGCTTAATCAAAGCAAATATCCGAAAGGTGAAAGGCATATCAAGACCGAAACTGGATAATGATAACCATAAAGAGGGGATTACATCTACCGGTTAGTAGGTAGAAAACCACGGAAAAGTAACAGTCATCGCTAGGATGAGAACAAAGGGTTAACTCCACCAAGGGGAGAACAGAGGATTCACATCTACCGGTTAGTAGGTAGAAGACCACAAAGATAGGACTTACAACTACCGGTTCGTAGGTAGAAGCCAACAAACAGTCTGCTGAGAGACAGAGTGAGAAAAAAGGATTTACAACTACCGGGTAGTGGGTAGAAGACCGCCAAGATCGGACTTACAACTACCGGGTCGTAGGTAGAAGCCACCAAATTCCGCTGAGGATAAGATGAATGAGTGCCGGTTAGTGAGCAACTATTCATTTATACCACAGGGAGGCACAGGAGACAGCCAATAGGAAGCCAATTCAGGATCGATCCAAAAAGGCAAACTGAATCAAGACATCCTAATGAGGAAAGAACTCAATAGGGAAAACCCATCCCGTTAAGTGTGCAGGGAGGGAACGGAAACAACCGTCATCCACGAGGATAAAACTCAGTGGGGAGCGCAGAAGGAAATGGCAGACATTTTCTGCTTAAGGGGTCGACTCTATATGGAGAGATCAGACATACCCACACCTGCTAGGGGAGGATCTACTGGGGAGATCTGGTTTTCCTTTCACCAACGGATGAGGAAATAAACCTCTCTGGGGGGTATCAATCCTGAATGCTGTCAGAAGCAACTGTAGCAAACGTGTCGTACGGATGTTGATCGAAAATCCGCCTCTACCGGGGATACGGTCTGATTGGTTTCGAACACATGAATGCATATGTTTGAATTTTTCTATGGCGTAATGCTCCATATTGAATGGAAATGCTACGCAATTTGAGGATGCAATGATTACTATATGCAAAATGCAAATGATGAAAACTCCGCTGGGGAGCCCAAAGATCAGATACTTCAACTCTGTAGGGAGACTCTGCTTGAAGAAATCTGCTTGAGGAAAACTCTGCAGGGAGAGCAACGACTTCTCACTCATGCTGGAGAAAGTGATACTGCGAATCAACCAGACCTCTGGTGAGGATAGATAGGCATTGATAAAGTTCATCATGCCAACAACTCTGTTGAAGAACCTATCCGAGAGAATGTCGGATTACTGGGATATCAATCCACCAAGTACCGAATCTTCCAAAGACAAGCACCCATACCGGGGAAAGGATAAGGATGCTCTGCTGGAGAGACGAAAGTTGAAGTCTTCAGTAAACACTCTGCTTGGGGAGCTGCCCCACAAAAGTATTTCAACAGCAACCTTGCTGGGAATGCCCCACAATAGGGTTCAAACAGCCCTCTACTGGAGATGCCCCACAATAGGGCTAACAGGGACTTGGAGGAAGAATGTTGCACTGTCGGGGACATGAAGATGAACAACTTCAATCACTGCACTGAGCAACCTCGCTGAGGAGAAACCATAAGAGGTTTTACAGGAAAAAGATACAGTTATGCTCGAGATACAAACAAATGTCTTACCTGTTGGTAATCATACCACCCTTGGGAGAGCACTGCGGATCTCCTAAGTATCCTTCCATCATTGTGAATGTTCACTTTGTTTAAGAACAATTTTTTTGAAAAATTTGTTTATTTTGAAAACAATGATACTTTATCAATTAAACATGCAAAACATTTGTTGAGTCGAAACAAATAAGAGTGCAAATAATTGGATAAAAGCTCAAATCGATGTGATGGAATGATAGTCTGCAAATGGCAGGACTCCATAGATCTGTACAAGTTTGAAACTGGTGATATATATTGGAGAGGGCTACATTGAACATAATGACCTTTCCTCTACCATTCTGAATTTTCGATGTATTCGGAGCTTCAGTCGACGACGAATCGAGAATCTCTGACGGATGACAGATGTAGCGCACAGTCTTGTCAAGATGCAGTTACTTGCCAAATCCCTAATTTTTGCCTAGATTGCCCCAGTGTGAGGTGATCAATCTAGCGGGATGCAAATTCTTTTTTTCAATGTCTCTAACTTTTGCCTGGATCGCCCTTTCGGGTTTTCAATCCACCGAGACGCTCCTTTTTGCCTAAGTCGCCCTTTGGGGTGTTTGACTTAGCGAGCTATTTTGTTCTTTTTTCTTTGTTTTAGGCGAAGTATTTCTTGACTGCATCTGGATTCACAGGACGAGTGAACTTTTCCATCCATCGTTGTAAGTGTCAAAGCACTTCCTGAAAAGGCTCTCTTGACAACATATGGACATTCATAGTTTGGGGTTCACTTGCCCCTGGAATCGAGCACGAAAGACAAGACTTTCTTGAGCACAAGGTCACATTCTCGGAACACACGAGGCTTGACCTTCTTGTTGAATGCTTTTTCACTCTCTGCTGATATGACTGACCATGACACATGGCAGTTAGTCTCTTCTTTTCGATCAGATTCACTTGGTCGTAATGACTCTGAATCCATTCAGCATCAGTCAACTTGGGACTTTGAGGGTGCTACTTCTCTTTTGTTTCTTTCTTTTTTTCTTTTGATTTGATTTCTTTTGGTTTTGCACCCTCCTCTTTCTTTCTTTTTTTTTTTTTTTGATTTTTTTTTACTGCCCCAGTTGGCTGTTCTGCTGATTCTCGAGATGCAGCTGAGTGATCTTCTTTTCTTGCTCAAGAAGTCGGGAAATCTCGTCAGGAATCCCTTCAACATCATCTTCTTCCGCTTCGAATACAGGGAATTCAAAATTGGGAGATAACGTCGGATCATTATATACAATGGGTTTAAGAAACAACCTGCATAATGATTTTGAGTATAAAAAGCTTTTTGGAAATCAAACAAGACAATCGTTATGCAGATGAAAAGATTGCTTTTATTCTTGTTTTTAGGGTTTTTTGTGATCACCAATTTCATGCAAAAAGCGAAAAGGGAAAACAATTGGAAAAACAAATGTTTTAACATGCTTTATTTGAATGAAAATATCATTGCACAAAATGTTGCCAACA
The DNA here is from genome assembly GCF_024323335.1 of Lathyrus oleraceus. NCBI lineage: Eukaryota > Viridiplantae > Streptophyta > Magnoliopsida > Fabales > Fabaceae > Lathyrus > Lathyrus oleraceus. Next base: position 156,762,333 of record NC_066580.1, read on the forward strand.
ATGTCATCACTTCTCCTTTTGGCATGGGAGAAGGGTTTTTAAACAAAGTGATTATTACTCTGACTTATGAACAACTGTAAGAACGTCCACAGTGACCCAATTGTGATAGATCCCACCAGGGATGACAAATGTCAGAATCTCTTGCACTAGCATCTTTTGCTTTGAACAACCCTTTCTGTTGAAGATATTGGAAGAAAAGCCAACGCCAGCCCGGGGCTTGTCATCTTCAAGCTTGATTAACACGGGGACCCAAGTCTTCAAAGTTCAGAATACCTGACCTCACGAGGTCTTGAACCTTCATCTTCAACTGAAAGCAACTATCCACATCATGACCAGGAGCACCCGAATGATACACACACTGCTGCTCAGGCCTATACCACTACCGAGGGTTGACGGGTATGGCCGACGGGTCTCTGGGAGTAATCAAGTTCCGCTCTATCAACGAGGGATACAGCTCTGCGTACGACATAGGGATCGGATCAAAAATGATCCTCTTCCTCTCATTATTTGTACTAGCTTGATCACCATTCGGAGGCTGGTAAGCCTGCTGTTGAGGACGATGCTGCTGGTGTTGATATTGCTGAGTTGGTCTTCTCTGTTGCTGTTGGGTTGCTGGAATAGTCACAGCAGCAGCTTGAAGATACTGTCCTTTGTTTGCACTCCTCCGACGGTGCACAGCATTCGTTTCACTCTCTCCCCTTTTGGGTGCCCCAGAGTATGTCTTCTTAGAATTCGAAGAACTTGAAGAGCCCGGATCTTGAATCTTTCCTACTTTGATGAGATTCTCAGTCCTCTCCCCACAGACAACAACATCAGAAAAGCTACTGAACGGGCAACTCCCCATGCGATCCATGAACACACCCTGTAAGGTCCCGATGAACATGTCAGTCAGCTCTCTCTCCAGCATCGGAGGTTGCACTCTTGCGGCTAGCTCACGCCACCTTTGGGCATACTCTTTGAAACTTTCCTTGGATTTCTGACACAAGCTCTGCAATTGGGTCCGGCTCGGCGCCATGTCCATGTTGTGCTTATATTGCCTCAGAAAGGCTTCACCCAGATCTTTCCAGCTTCTGACTGATTCTTTCTTCAGATCCATGTACCAGTCCAAAGACGCTCCAGACAAACTGTCTTGGAAAAAGTACATCCACATCTTCTCATCATCAGTGTAAGTAGAGATCTTTCTGTAATAAGCCTGTACATGGGTGCGAGGACAGGAAGTACCGTTGTACTTTTCGAATGAGGGTGCTTTGAACTTGTACGGGATTCTCAAACCCTCTACCAGCCCCATATTTGTAACATCAAACCCAAGGGAGTTTTGACATTCCATTGCACGAATCTTTTCAGCCACGGCATCGACTTTACGATCCCTATCCTCAACTCTGTCCACATCATCATCCTCACTCAGAAGCGTGAACATGTCCTCTTGTCTGTCGACAATCGGAGCGGGATGACGAACAGGAGCCTGGGTAGCTCTGACATTGACAGTCTCATCATCAAGGGGCTGTCCATTGATCCTTAGTCCTCTGAGTTCATCCCCGACGGCATAGTCGTTAGCGGGAGCAGCAACGTCGACATTCTCATGAACAGGTGCAACAGCAGGCGAAGCACGGTTGGACTGTGGAACCACTGTCTCTTGTCTCTGAACCAGGGCTCGGAGCTCTTCCTGACCTTGCGCAACCCCTTGCATCATTGTCATAAACTGGGCCATGTTCGCCCTCATCTCAGCCAACTCCGTCTGAATTTGATCCATATTCCTCTGATGATTGAGTCTGGTTGAGTAACGATGCGGTCGACGGTCAGCAACCCTGTCTCAGTCAGGGACCAAAGTGAGAAGTCTCTCCAAACATGTCTGTGATGCAAGGATGCTATGTGCATGATATGCATAATATGGGTATTATTTTGTCATGAATGATCCTGATAAAGGATATGCGTATGCGAGTTAACTTTTTTCGGTTTTTTCATGCATTATTATTTTTTTGAAAAATAAACATGCTATGATGCAGATGATGCAAAAATGACTGGTCAGGTTGTGCGTCTCAAGGCACAGGGTCAAAGCTTCGGCTTGAACTCTGGCATCACAACTTCATCTGAAACCCAAAGTCATCTGAACCAAAGTCAACTAAACCATATCCACGTCTGAGCATCCTCAAACTCAGCCCAGGGATCCGAAATAAACGGAACCCTCCGATCAATGCCAGGATCAAACCTCCGGCGTCCAGAAATAGATCCATAAATCCGACTTATAAATAGGACTCTGATCAACCAATAGTCACCAACAAAGTCACCATCAGAACATGCATCTGTAAGAATCAACCCTCCCCTCACAGGTAAATTCTAATCAGGTCATCCTAAGGCGGACAATGATCTCGACAATCGGGCAAAGATACTCAACGGGTTTGCCCTTTCGGGTGTGCCGTTGTAGCTCTCCTGAGATCGTCTCAATCAAAGATCCGGGAAATGATCGGTCACCAGAGTCAATAGCTCAGATGAGGTGACTCAACCAGAGTGGAGTACCCCACAAAGGAAGAGTTCCCTCAAAAGAACCTCGTCCGGCTTGTGGTACATCACATTGCCAAGCACATGTTGACCTAACATGAAAGAGGCAACATGAGACCACACTAATCCTAGGTGTATACTCGGGCCTGGGTTTTAGCCCCACTCAGAACACCCACCCCAAACAGAGGAACCACCTGCACAGAAGACAGCTCAATGACAGTATGATGCATGCAAACAGATATGCACATATATACAACATAATAATCATGCATGCAATAAATAACAGCAAATAGCAACCAAAAACCTAACCTAGATGGCGCTAGGACTGACTCGCTTAGGGAAGATGGACCAGCAAGAGGTCAACTTCTCTAATTCCCCAGCAGAGTCGCCAGCTGTCGCATTACGCGAAAAACCGGCGGGAAACGAAAACAACAGAGCCGCCACCATGCGTTATTTATCCCAAAAGAGGGAAAGGAAACGCTCAGAGTAAACCTGGAAAAAGCATGGTCTCGCGACCAAAGAGAATGGGATCGGGAGTCGGTTATGCGAAGGGAAGGTATTAGCACCCCTACGCATCCGTCGTACTCGACGGGATCCACGCACAATAGGAAGGAAAATGGTTGCTAAAACACTGCTCAAACACACATATCGGCTGAAAGAGACACAAGAAAACAGACAAGACTGACTCGGCAGGACATCGCGTCCTGGGCCTACTTAGTCTATCAGGCATAGACATCAGAGTCAAAGTAGTTCGAACTGGGGGAAAACATGCTCGCTAGGATGTCGCATCCTATGCATACGTATCTTATTGGACTAAGAAGAATCAGAGCATTCGTAGCTCGGCTCACGCACACAAACACAACAGACACAGGCAAACGTGGAACCCGAATGCCAATCGTTGGACTTACATCAGCTTCCGAACCAAACACACCCACACTGGAAACCAGATGCCACTTGATGGACTTATACCGGACTCCAAGCACACAACAAACAATAGGATACGGAATGCCAATCGCTGGGCTTACATCCATCTCCTAACACCAACACAGGAAGAAGAAGGGTCTCGATTGCAACTAGGGCAAGAGAAAGGGAAGGTCTCAATCACAACGAGGGCGAGAGAAAAGAATTAGTGTTAGTCGTTAGTCAAACTCGACAAGACATCGCATCTCGTGCCTACGTATCTCATCTGGACATGAGAATCAGAGTTGTCGTAGTTCGGCTAAACTATTCCTGTTGGTTTGTGTTTTTAAGTGGATAACGTCACTACGCAATCTACCGGATGCTCGACCTTTGGAGACTTACTCACCTGTAGTAGAAGGAGTTGACGTATCCTTAAGAGGGGATAATGTTTGTTTGTGTTTTAGGAAAAGCTCAAGCAAGAAAGGAAGTCCTATACGAAGGAGTCGTGCTACCTTAATTGACATGCAAACGAGACTACGCGGAGTCTAGCAAACCTAGGGGATACAATCACACCACACAAACACATACAGCATGAAATAAACACACCAACAAGGGGCTCAAACATCAAGGCTAGGCTTTAGTCGAGGGGTCATGTCAACCTCGACAAACAAGCCTCTGTATCAAGGGGAGGTTAGCTCTTAACCTTGACATTGAGAGTCAAGGTGAAGCTGATGAAAGGTGAGTGAAGATGAGACTTCACAGCTCTTATCCCTGGCCTGGGAGAGCTATAGACAAAGAAGTGTGGGTCCAGAAAGTGGGAACCCTTCTACACTTAAGACACTGACACAACTGTACAACTGTACAAGATCTTGGGTTAGTATCCCAATGCATCAACATAGTGGTGTGAGCAGAGGGACGACTCAACAGAATAGCGGGAGATAGATTGCATATCTCTTTTATCCGCCAATTGCCTTATCAAAGGTCTTTACCTGCTTGGGGACAAATATAAACAAGCACAAACATTGCCTCTTATGGAGGACTTCAGACAGGTGCCTGGCCAAGTAACAGGCCAGGTCTTCCAGACTACATGGAGACAAGAGATTCTACCTCAATGCCAATGCTAGCAAGCAAAGCACAACAAGTTCTTAAAGAACTATTAGCAACTAATGTACCTGAAATCAATCAAATACAGTCAGTATACCAACCACAAAGTCAAAACAAGCAAATAAGAATCAACAGTCAATACTATCGATCACATGTGCAAAGCACAAGCCCAAAGCAAGTGAGCTAAGCATCCTACAAAATAGAACAAGTTAGTTCATAACAATCAACCAAACTCAATCCACTTGCATTAATTTCCTTAAAGCATTTGCTTCCTAACCTGAAAAGCAAACTCAAACATGAGAAACAAGACCACTAGGACAAGCCTAGGGTCAAAAGGAGGTGAAAATTTCAAAACAGCAAGTGAAAATTGATCAAAACCAAGATTAAACAATTAGGAATCCAATACAAATGGTTTCACACTCATATCATTCATCATTATCATTTCATGAAGGAAAGGGTACAAAACATGCAATCTAGAACCTCAAAGGACCAAATAGAATGATCACAATCAAATCAATACCAAAACATTTCAATAAATCCTCAAAAAATTCATGATCAAACAGCATTCATAACATGTCAATCATACCCAATTTCAGCTCATTTGGATCAAGGGAAGCAAGTCAATGAAATTCACTAAGTCAACACAAGTTCAAGCAAGCTCATACATGGCATCAAAACATGCATCCACTTCAATTAATCATAAAACAGAAACCAAACATGATAAATGAATGATACGAAAGCCAAGATGCACTTCAAGATGTCTACAATACACATGTCAAATTTCACATCCATCCAATTAATAACCAGAATTTCCCAAATCAAATACAAACATGTCTCATAAATGGTCAACAATTGGTCAACAATTGGTCAAGCAGCAAATAAAATCCCAATCAAATAAGAAATGAATTCAAAAATTCCAGAAAAATTCACATATATTCTCAACATTTACAAGTATCCTCATGCAAGAATCCAGCTCAATTCAAGTCCAATAATCATAGCAAATAAAATCAAGAAGATGCACAAGGAATGGTATCACACAAATTGTAACACTCCAAAGATCATGTCATAACTCTCAATCCAAGAACTCAAAAATTATAAACCATATATCAAAATGACCAGGAATGAGTCTAGTTTAAGCACAAAAAATTTCAAGAGTTTCTAATGAAGCAACAAGATTTTATGATCAAAAGAGTGAGCATGGTGCACAAAACATACATGAACAAAACCATTAGACCAAATTAAGAAACAGTCGTGCACAACTTGTGTTATCATGCCTATAAAAAAGTAGATGAAAAATGGAGATGAATGCAAAAATTCCCAACCAATTTGGATCAAGAATGAATTATTTATGATTTTTTGAAGTTTGATTATGAAATGAAATAAACATTTGAAAACAAAATGAAATGAAGATGAAATTAAATCTGAAAATGGCAATTTGGTAAATACGAAGCAGCAAGAGTGAAACGCTGCGTTTCACTTTATGCAGTGGCAGCGTGTGATTGGTAGCCTGGCGCGGGAAACACGAATTTAAACATAAAGCCAGGCAAAACGGATCAAAGCATGAGCTGGAAAAGAAAATCAAACATCTTCAACGTGTTCTTCATCCAGAAATCACTCAAGAACAAAGGTTCATCAAACTCAACAAAACGCATACCATTAGAAAGATCTCATCATGCATATCAATAATCCAGCAAGCATTTGTTCTAATTCTAACCATATCAACGGGATCGATCGAATTAAGTTTCACATTCAAAGGTTCAAATCAAGATATCTCATTCGATTCTTAATGGAATTCGATTCTACAAAGTGCAGTGTGCTCTATGCAATAAGATCTATCCAAAGCATATCATGATTTCAAGAATCATAGAATTCGAATTCCAACCTTGTGTGAAGTGCAGATCTTGATTCGATGTTTTCAGGCTTCGAAATGATGAAACAGATGTGGATTGATGCTTAGGAAGATGATTGAAGTAGGTCTTTTAGCTCAACCGTGCCTCAACGATCCAAAATTCGCAACTGCCATGAACATGCTCCAAATGCAACAGTGGTGATGCTTCAAGGTTTGCCACGATTCTCCTTCAAACAGATGCTCAATCTACCTGCAAATGATGAATGGAACAAAGAGGAAGCAAAAGGAATCAAGGAATTCGATGAAAAAGTGAAAAAAGATTGAGAGAGTTTTTGAGAGAATTGAGATGATTCTGAGTTTGGATCTGAGAAAATGAATGTGATTATGATTTCTATTATGATTAGGAACTTTATATGATGTGCTAAATCCAATTGTTAATCACAATTAGCAAAAATGAAGTGAATTAGCAAAATGCACATGTTAAGCAAAGTGGCCAAAATGCCCTTTTTCACCAATGACCAATGGAACAGTGCAAATGCAATTGAGGCAAGTCCAATTTGCTGTTTAGAATGTGTTGGAAATGGTTTGGTATGGAAATTATGTGTATTTTTCAAATTGACTATTTTTCCCACCAAAATGCAAAATGAACACTTGAAAAATGGACTTTTTATGTGATGATTTTTGATGAAATGTGATGATGGATTATGATAGCTCATGTCAAATGGGATTTTCTAAAAAAAGAATCACTCAAATTGGCCAAATGGTTCAAGAGTTATGCCTCCTTGAAGTTCAACTTTTCTTGAAAATGATTTGATCATAACTTGCCAACCACAAATGAGAAATGGATGTTCTTGGAATTTTTGGAAAGGTGAGAGCAAGATCTTCAACTTTCATGTTGGACAAAATTCCATTTGAAGCTTGTATGATGATGAAAATTTGAGGAGAAGAACTTTCCATTTTTGGCAGTTTCCAATTACAAGTCACTTGCTATTTTTGGAAACTTTTCATCTGACCTCAAATTCTTCAATCTTGGTCTTTGAAATGTAAAATGAGACTTGTATGGACATGAATGAGGCCTTTCAAACCATCTCCCACCTTCAAATCCTTGATTTCAGGCACAGTTGACCACAGTTGACTTTCTAGGGTTTCAGATGAAATTCAGCTTGACTGATGACTTCTGAACATCCAATCTTTGGCCAAACCACTTCAAAATGATCCCTAGATCATATGAACATGTTGAACCAACCTTAGGGCTTTGCTTTCTTTGAGAAATGCACTTGCTTGCTTATTTGACTGATCTCCTGATCATCTTGACCTAATTTTGTCTGATGACTTGCACTTGGGCAAAGGACAATGCAATGTTATGCAGTGGACTATGTTATGTTAATGACCTAATATGAAAATGAATGCACAAATGGGAGGTGCAAATTTGAGGTGCTACACACCCTAACTCTCAATGTTAGGGTTAAGAGCTAACTACACCCGATTCCAGTTGGCTTGTGTTTCACAGCCTAGCCTTGTGTGAGCCCACTTTGTTTGTATATAGTGTGTGCTAATTGTGTGTATGATTGCTTTGCTTGTGTTGTTTAGGATAGCCTGCTCCCTGTGCAAGTTAGATAGCAACCTTAACTTAGGGATTGTATGCATGACAACTTCTAGGCTCGAGTCGTAGTCTCCCTAGTAGTTCGTGTCTCCCTTTGTATCTGGTTAGGCTGGTCCCTTTTCCCTGTGTAGGGGAACTACGTCGCCCTGATCCTCATACCAGATGAGGTACGTAGGCAGGAGATGAGCTGATCTCTCCGGGCGCCCTTTTCTTTTTCAACCCTTTTGTGTTGTGTAGGAGTCTGACATAAGTCCAGCGATTGGCAGTCGGTTTCCTGTGTGTTTGTTTGTTGTGTGCTTGGAGTCCGATGTAAGTCCAGCGATTGGCATTTGGTTTCCAGTGTGTGTTTGTTGGTTCGGAGTCTGATGTAAGTCCAGCGATTGACATTTGGCTTCCATGTTTGCCTGTTTGTGTGGAGTCTGACGTAAGTCCAGCGATTGGCAGTCGGTTTCCTGTGTGGGTTTTGGTTGGCGTGCGTTAGCCGAGCTACGAGTGCTCTGATTCTTCTTCAGTCAAAGAAGATACATATGCATAGGATGCGACATCCTAGCGAGCACGTTTCCCCCTGTCCCGAACTACGTCGACTCTGATGTCTGTGCCTGACAGACTACGTAGGCCCAGGATGAGATATCCTGCCGAGTTAGTTTCTTTTGTCGTTTCTGTGTCTCTTTCCAGCCAGTGTGTGCAGTTGTTTGAGCAGTTTTTAGCAACCTTTATCTTTCCTTTTGTGCGTGGATCCCGTCGAGTACGACGGATGCGTAGGGGTGCTAATACCTTCCCTTCGCATAACTGACTCCCGATCCCATCTCTCTCTGGTCGCGAGACCATGTCTTTTCCAGGTTTACTTCGAGCGTTTCCTTTCCCTCTTTTGGGATAAATAACGCACGGTGACGGCTCTGTTTGTTTTGTTTTTCCAGTCGGTTTTTCGCGTAATGCGACAGTAACCAACCCCCTTACCTGTGATCTCTGATTTTTATTAGTTTTTATTTGAAAACTTCTTACTTATTGGGTTTTGTTCGTACTTTTTCCCTTTTCCCTTGGAAACAATAAAAGTGCGGTGGCGACTCTTGTTAATTGATCTCTAGCTTGTCAATAGCTTGATGATCATGAATTTCCCGCTACATAGAGCACGAATCTGACCTCAATTCATCCTAACTCCAAGTATATTGAGAGATACATGGAGTTGAAATTTGAGGTACATGAATTGAGTTGCTTCGATTTGGCCTCAAAGCAACTCAATCTTCTTGCCCACATTGGTAGGACTTCAGACAACCAAAGAATCAAGAGAATTGAGCAAGATTGAGAGAGAATCAAAGAGATGGAAATTTCTGGAAAATACCTTCAATGTAGGTCTGGATTCAACTGTTCTTGCCTTGGCCCGTGCTTGATCTCACTCAGAATGCTTGCAGAAATGGAATAGAATGCACAAAAGGTCTTGGATCCCTGGAGTTTTGAATCTCAAAACAGTGAGAATTCAAAATCAATTTAAAGTGAAATTCTCAGGATTATCCTTTGGAATGAGAGGGTTAGAGGTTTGGGATCAAAGCTGGCGTGAATGTGTGTGAAATTCTGATGCTAGAGGTCTCTATTTATAGCCAATTCAATTGATATTTACACACTTTAAGTGAACTTCCAAAATTAACAATGTGTGATGCATGAGTGCATGGGCGTGTACAGGCCCATGAAATCACTCCATCTGATCCATAATTGAGTGTAAGCAAGTCTGAAGTCATGTTGGAATGCTAGGAAATTGTGCATGGATGTTTGAAGTTCAATCTTGCCAAATGATGATGCAATGTTCAAGCCATGCGCATCCTATTTAATTCTTGTCCAAAATGGAAGAATTTGGACTTTTTAGAAAGGTGAGATCAAAAGGAACAACTTTCATGTTCAACACTTTTTCATTTGGAGCTGGTATCATGATGAAATTTGAGGTGGAAGTTTGGAAATTTTTAACATATCAAAATTTTTCTAAGTGTCAAGCCATATGTCTCAATATTCCACCTTGCTTAACTTTTTATGTGAGCTTCAAATCGGAAACGTGTCTTCATAAATGTTGTAGCTCTTTCAAAGACCTTCAAAATGGTAACCAATTTCATTTCATTTGGATTTGAAATGATAGAGTTATGCATTTTTGAAGTTTGGAAAAATCACTTGTTCAATGGTATAGGTCAAAAGTGACCTATAATGTAACCTCATATCATATGTTCATAAAAGTTGAATTAGCCCTCACTCCAAACATAAACGTTGAAGTAGACATCTTGAATTTGATTGTGAAACTTGGAAATATTTCATCTCATAAAAATTGAGAAAGTTATGGCCTTGGGAAGTTGACTTTCAAATTAGGGTTTAGACAAAATGACCTATAATGTTTCAACATAGAAAATGATTTTCCAAGCAAAACTAGCTCTAGGTATCAACATGAGAGTTGTTTGGAATGTCATTTAGATTATGTTTTCTCTTGGAATTATTTTCATATGGTGAGAATTGTAGGAGATAGGGTCTAGGGAGACCCAGTTTTGATCAGATGAATTCATCTGGCCAACCACCATCAACCAACTTGCCAATCTTCAATTCTCTTGACTTTATAGGCTCATGGTAGATCATATATGCATAAGATGATGAATTTTTAAGTGTCCCTTGAGAAATTTGATCAATTGGTGAGATAGCTTGTTGGAGAAGTTACTCAAGATACCCAGTCAAACTAGGGTTTTCAATGCAAATCACCCTCAAACTCTTGAAGAAAACTTGATCAATATAACATGTAGAAATAATTGGGACTCATATATGATGCCCATAACCATTCTTGAATAAATCCATGGTTGTGCTCTTTGTCATGAGGGTCTCAAACCCAAGATATGAACTTGATAGATCAATGGAGATCATGTCCTACCTACAAAAGAGCTAGGCAAATGCAAAGACATATTTTTGGTATTTTGGTTAGTAAAATGATAATATACAAGTATGATACAATCACATAGTGCTTGGTGATCTCTCCCAAAATAAACCCAATAAAAGAGGGGTGAAGAGGATGCCAACATATGATCCCAATGCTAATGCTTAAGATGAAATTGTATGAGGAATCTTAGGGTCAAAATTGGGGTCTTACAGTAATCACAAAAAACATAAATAAGCAATAATTTTTCCCATATCTGCATAATATTTGTTTGCACTTCATTTCTATAAAATCAAAATATCAAATCATTATGCAGGTTGGCTCTCAAACCCATTGAACGTAATAATCCTACTCCTTCTCCAAACTTTGATTTCCCGGTGTTTGAAGCTAAGGAAGATAATGATGACGAAGACGTGTCTGATGAGTTATCTTGTTTGCTTGAGCACGAGGAAAGAACCATTCAGCCGTTTGAAGAGAAGATTGAATTAGTCAACTTGGGTTCCGAAGATGATGTGAAGGAAGTCAAGATTGGGTCTCAACTGTGTCCAGATGTTAAGAAGGGGTTGGTTGATCTTCTCCGCGAATATTCTGATGTGTTTGCTAGGTCCTATCAAGATATGCATGGGCTAGATTCTAAGATTGTAGAGCATAGATTGCCTTTGAAGCCAGAATGTCTATCGGTCAAGCAAAAATTAAGAAGGACTCATCCTGATATGGCATTGAAGATTAAAGAGGAAGTGCAAAAGTAGATTGATGTTGGTTTTCTTGTTACCTCCGAGTATCCTCAATGGGTGGCCAATATTGTGCTTGTTCCTAAGAAAGATGGAAAAGTCTGCATGTGTGTTGATTACAGAGATTTAAATAAAGCCAGTCTGAAAGATGATTTTCCTCTGCCACAGATTGATATATTGGTAGCCAATACAACTAAATTCAAAGTTTTTTCATTTATGAACGGATTTTCCGGTTATAATCAAATCAAGATGGCACCCAAAGATATGGAGAAGACCATATTTATTATGCCTTGGGGAACATTCTGTTATCGAGTGATGCCCTTCGGTTTAAAGAATACTGGTGCAACGTACCAGAGAGCTATGACCACTCTTTTACATGATATGATGCATAAAGAGATTGAGGTATATGTTGATGATATGATTGCTAAATCAAGAGATAAATAAGAGCATGTTGAGCATTTGTTGAAGTTATTCTAGCGTTTGAGGAAATATAAACACCGCTTGAGTCCCAATAAATGTACTTTTGGTGTCCTCTCTGGTAAGTTGTTTGGCTTTATTGTCAGTGAGAAGAGTATTGAAGTTGACCCTGTCAAGGTTAAAGCAATACAAGAGATGCATGCACCCAAAACTGAGAAGCAAGTCAGAGGTTTTCTCAGTCGCTTGAACTATATTTCGAGATTTATAGCGCATATGAATGCCACATGTGCGCCTATATTCAAGCTCTTTTGAAAAGATCAGGCTTGAGATTGGACTGAGGATTTCCAGAAAGATTTTGACAGTATCAAAGAATATTTGCTTAAGCCCCCGATTTTGTCTTCGCCTGTTGAAGGAAGACCATTGGTCATGTATTTAACTGTGCTTGATGAGAGTATGGGTTGTGTTCTTGGTCAGTAAGATGAATCCGGGAAGAGAGAATATGCAATTTACTACCTTAGTAAGAAGTTCACCGACTGTGAGACTCGGTATTCTATGCTTGAGAAGACATGTTGCACATTGGCTAGGGCTGCTAAGCGTCTGCGCCAGTATATGTTGAATCACACTACTTGGTTGATATCCAAAATGGATCCAATCAAGTACATTTTTGAGAAGCATGCTTTAACTGGGAGGATCGCCCATTGGCAGATGCTGTTATCAGAGTATGATATTAAATACCGATCTTAGAAAGCTATGAAAGGTAGTATCTTGGCTGACCATTTGGATCACCAGCCTATTGAAGATTATCAGTCAGTGCACTATGATTTTCCTGACAAAGAGATTTTGTACTTGAAGATGAAAGATTGTGATGAACCATTGCTTGAAGAAGGGTCAAAACATGGTTCTCATTAGGGCATGGTATTTGATGGAGCTATTAATTCATATGGTAATGGCATTGGGGTAATGATTATTACTCCTCAAGGCACTCATTTTTAGTTTACAACTAGATTGACCTTTAAGTGTACAAACAATATGGAGGAGTATGAAGCTTGCATTATGGGGCTTGAATAGGCCATTAATCTCAGAATTAAATATCTTGGCGTTTATGGAGATTCAGCTTTGGTTGTAAATCAGATCAAAGATAAATGGGAGACGAATCAGCCCGGTTTGATACCGTATAGAGATTATGCGAGGAGGATATCAACTTTCTTTACAAAGGTTGAGTTTCATCATATCCCTCGAGATGAAAACTGGATGGCAGATGCTCATGCAACGTTGGCTTCCATGATCATGGTGAAGTTCTGGAATGAAGTTCCCAATTTGACTGTGATGCGTCTTGATAGGCCAGCTCATATATTCGCTATTGAAGAGGTCAAATATAAAAAGCCATGGTATTTTGATATCAAATCTTTCCTCCAAAGTCAGATTAACCCGTATAGGGAATCTTTGAAAGATAAGAAGACTTTGAGAAGATTAACTAGCAACTTCTACCTGAATGGTGATGTGCTTTATAAAAGAAATTTTGATATGCTTCTGCTCAGATGTGTGGATATACACAAAACAGACATGTTAATGACTGAAGTCCATGAAGATTCCTTTGGTACTCATTCCAATGGACATGCCATGGCAAAGAAGTTGTTGAGAGCAGGTTACTATTGGTTGACAATGGAATCTGGTTGTTGCAAGTTTGTGAAGAAATTCCACAAGTGTCAAATATATACGGATAAGATTCATGTTCCTCCGACACTGTTGAATGTCATTTCCTCTCCATGACCCTTCTCCATGTGGGGAATTGATATGATTGGCATGATCGAGCCCAAAGCATCGAACGAACATCATTTCATTTTGGTGGCTATTGATTACTTCACAAAGTGGGTTGAAGTGGCATCGTATGTGAATGTGACCAAGCAAGTTGTTTTGAGGTTTATCAAGAATCATATTATATGTCGTTATGGTGTTCCAGGCAAGATCATTACTGATAATGGATCGAACTTGAATAATAATATGGTGGGAGCTATTTATAAAGACTTCAAGATTGCACATCATAATTCTTCTCCAAACAGGCCCAAGATGAATGGGGTTGTTGAAGCTGCAAACAAGAATATTAAGAAGATTTTTCAGAAGATGGTTGTGACGTACAAAGATTGGCATGCGATGCTCTTGTTTTCTTTGCATGGGTATCGTACATTCGTCCACACTTCAACAGGGGCAACCCATTTCTCCCTTGTTTATGGCATGGAAATTGTGCTCCCAATAGAGGTTGAGATCCCGTCATTGCATATCTTAATGGAAGTCAGGTTGACGGAAGTTGAATGGTGCCAAACCAGGTTTTACCAACTCAATTTGATTGAAGAGAAGAGATTGACTGCCATGTGTCATGGTCAGTTATATCAGCAGAGAATGAAGAAAGCTTTTGATAAGAAGGTCAAGCCCCACGTGTTCCGAGAACGTGACCTCGTGCTCAATAAGATTCTATCCTTCAAACCTGATGCTAGGGGAAAATGGACTCCTAATTATGAAGGCCCATATGTTGTTAAGAGAGCCTTTTCAGGTGGTGCATTGATTCTTACAACTATGGATGGTGAAGAGTTCACGCATCCTGTAAATGTCGATGCAGTCAAGAAAAACTTCACCTAAAAAAGTAAAGAACAATTCGCTAAGTCGAAAACCCAAAAGGGCGGCTTAGGCAAAAATGAGCGTCTCGGTGGATTGAAAACCCGAAAGGGCGATCTAGGCAAAAGTTAGAGACATGAAACAGAAAAATTATCCCGGTAGATTGAGTTCCCCACCTTGGGGCAATCTAGGCAAAAAATAGGGATTATGGCAAGTAACTGCATCTGGCTGGTCTTGATCGTTGAAGTAGTTTTGAACAGTCATTTGGTTCCGATTCATCATTCTCAACCGAAGACAAGGGCATAGTGGATTCTAAAGTTGGTAAGGAGAGTAACGTTCATTGTATTCAATGTATCCATTTTCCATGTAAATTACCATTTTCAAAGTTTGTAAAGATCCATGAAGTCCTGCCATTTGCAGATTACCATTCTATTAAATAAAGTTAAGCTTTTATCCAATTATTTCTATTCTTATTTGTTTCTGTTTAATAAAACTGAATTTTTATGATGATAATTTTGAAATAAATAAATCAATGAATAAATCATTTTTCTGAAATAATAAGGCATTTACTTTAAGAACATCGATTTCAAAAAGGAATATCAACAACAATCTAAGAACGGTAAAGTCTTGACGTGTGAAGCATTGTTGTCTTCCCCAAGCAGTTGCTCGGTGATTTTACCTCCCCGAGAGTTCGTCGTTCATCCCCAGAATTTGGTTGACGAGTTTCTCCCCAAGTAATTTATCATCCCCGGTAGTATTAATTGGGTGGCTCCCTAAGCAGATCATCATTTATCTCCAGTAGAATTGATGTGTTGATCTAATTGTAGTTCATCATATGTCCCCAGCTGAAGATTTATGATCTTCGTTTGCATTTGTGTTTGTTAATGGGCCTTAGATCCTTGTGAAACCTTTATTTAGTTTTCAGATCCTCAGCATCTTTATTTAGTTGCATAGCAGTGTCAATTTCTCCCCTGTGTGAGTCTGCAGATCCGGTTGATTTCTTTTGTACCTTGGAATTGGTTTATTTCTCAATTTCCAAGAAAAGTCTGATGACTGTAGCTTTCCTTTTGAGAAATGTGTTGCTAATTTGTATCCTCGTGTGACCTTCATTTTGTCCTAGCAGATTGTTGAATCCCCAGCGGAGGCCCCGTAGAGTTTAATTTTTGATGAAATCCCTAACAGTTTACTTGATTTCCCACTCAGAGTTTTACCTCTTGTTGTGACTTGGATCCCTGGTGGAGTTTCATCTTCTAATAGAGGTTCTCTTCATTCAGACAGTATTTTGATTCTGAGCAGTATTGATGTTGTCCCCTGTAGGGTTGTCTCCCATTTAATATGTTGTTGACCTAAAATTCCCCGCAGTGTTGACTTGTTGTTTTGATATATATATATATATATATATATATATATATATATATATATATATATATATATATATATATATATATATATATATATATATATATATATATATATATATATATATATATATATATATATATATATATATATATATATATATATATATATATATATCCCTCAGCTTGAGATATGGATCCTCAACAGATTTCCTTATCCTCAATATATTAGTTGATATTTTTAGCAGTGCTTTCGTCCCCCCGTGGAGTTTTCCAGTTTGTATTTGTCTCCTCTCCCAGAGAGTTTTGAGTTTTAAGCAAAAAATTTACTAAGCTTGACTTATCTCCTAGTATTATCTCCTCCTCTTTTGAGAGTTGAGTTTGAGTCAAATTGGTTTGCTATGGATATATATATATATATATATATATATATATATATATATATATATATATATATATATATATATATATATATATATATATATATATATATATATATATATATATATATATATATATATATATATATATATATATATATATATATATATATATATATATATATATATATATATATATATATATATATATATATCCATTCCTTCAAAGAGCTGAGTTTTCAGCAGTGTTTGGTTGGATGCATGTTCTCCATGTCGTTCCCCGGCCAGAGTTAAATCTATCCTGGGCTAGGATTTTTATCCTCGATGATTTATTTTCATTCCTAGAAGGTTCTCCTGTTGGTGTTTTCATCTTGTTTAGAATAGCCGAGTATCTAGTTGTGATGATTCGAATCCTTATTTGTTTGTATCATTTGTGCTCGTTTGTCAGCGTAATCATATACATACTCATGCATATTCATGCATAAAACATAGCATCAGATATTTCGTTGAGCATTTTTGTCACATTGACTTTTCTTCTGATCCCCTTCTTTGGTGATATTATTTCCCCATGCAAATTTGGTGTGTCTTTCCTTCCTCAATTGTATAGTGTCATCCCCTTAAGCAGAAAGAGTTTATCCTTTCTTCTTCCCCACTGAGTTATTTCCTTGTGCATGATTATTATTTCAGTTTCTTCCCTAGTTCATTATCTGGATGGAACCATTCCCCTTAAGTTATATCCTCATTGGGTTGAGTCTTGTTTGACCGTTTCTTTCTAGTTCTTACCTAGATAGAACTTTTGGTCCCCAAGAGTTTATTACAAGTAACTGGTAATATCCTTCTTGATGTTGAGTACTTTACCTATGTTAGTTTACCCATTAACCGGTAAAAGGTAATTCACTTCTTTGTTGTTTCTCCAACGGATTTGTTTCTACGTTTCCTCAGCAAGTCATTCCTTGATATGTTCATCATAACCGGTGACAGATATTCTTCCTGTTTGGTATTCTACCCAGTAAAAAGGTAGTTGTAATTCCTATTATTTTCAGAGAGTTTATCCTTGATATGTTCACTTTAACCGGTGATAGATTTTCTCTTCTTTCCGGTATCCTACCCAGTAAAAAGGTAGTTATAATTCCTATTTGCGGTATTTTGTCCAGTAATGGCAGATATAAATCATATTCTCCCCTCTGAGTCTATCTTTGATATTTTTATCTTAATCGATGATTGATACTCTCTCTTTGATATTCTACCCAGTAACCGATAGTTGTAAATCCTATTTCCGTTGGTGGTGTATCCTTGATATGTTCATCTTAACGGGTGACAGATATTCTTCCTCTGTCCCCAGGTGGTCTATCCTTGATATGTTCATCCTAACCGATGACAGATATTCTTTCCTTTGAGTTTATCCTTGATATGTTCACTCTAACCGGTGACGGATACTCTCTTTTTGGTCTTCTACCCAGTAAAGATAGTCGTAATTCCTATTTGGTTTCCTTTTCCCAGTAGGTTATTCTTATCCAGTAACTGGTAATGAATACTCCTCATTTTTTCCCAACGAGTCATCCTTGATATGTTTACCCTAACTGGTAACGGATGTCCCTCTGTCTGAGTGTATTATTTTCTACCTAGTAACTGGTGGTAGATAATATATCTCTTTTACTCTTGTGTTGAATTTGGGTTCATATTTCTTTCTGAAATTGAATTTCCTTTGGCTTGAGTATTTCAGCTTCGTTCTGATCTACTCTCGCCCCATGCAGATAACTTTATCTCCAGTCCGAGTCTTTCCATTGATTTATTTTTCATGGAAATCCCCTCGTGTCTCCAGCAGTTTTTAAGTCGTAGCCTGGCCTATGCATAACTTTCATCCCCAAAGTATATGTCCCCCTAATGATCTTTCCTTATGGAATCCATTATGCTCCTATGGATTTTCGGTCTCTCCGGATATTTTTTCCTTTGTGGCAACATATTCCCCACGAATATTATCTTAATATTCATATCATAAGCATCATGAGGTCTCTTAGGGACCAAAATTTGTTTCTCGATGTTGTTATTTAAGTTCATTATACCGAGTTGATATAAAGATTTTAACCTTCACATCCTAGTCTAGAATGATCTTAAATAGGGGCAACTGTGAGACCCAAACTTTGACCCTTAGATCCCTCATGATATCTCATCATTTGCATTGGCTTTGGGATCACACCTTGGTATCCTCCTCACCCCTCACTCCTTGGGTTTGCGTTGGGAGAGATCACCAAACATATTTGATTGTATCATACTTTAATTTCTTTTGTTACTAACCAAAATACCAAAAATATGTCTATGTATAGCTTTGTCTCTTTTGTAGGTGTGTGTGTCTATTTGTGCCCCCACCAAGGTCATATATAGGGTTTGAGACCCTCAATGTAAGAGATCAATCAAGGAAAGGTTCACAGTGGTTCTAAGCATCATATATGGATCCTCGTGCTCTTTATTTGTCATTTTGATCAAGAATTCATCAAGAGTTTGAAGCTTGTTTGTCAAGGAAGCCCTAAATCATCTGTGTATCTTGTGTGTTTTCCTCGGCAAGTTTCTTCATCAATTGGTCAAACATTTAAAGGGATACTTCATGATACATCATATTATATATTTATATATATGATCCTCCATGAGCCCCAAAGAGCAAAATAACTTCAAGTTTGCAAGTTGGTTCAAAGAGGTTGACCAGAGAAAGTCAACTAGTCAAAACTAGGGTACCCTAGACCATATCTCCTACAATTTTTGTCATATGAATTTATTACGAGAGAAAATTCACTCTTTATGACATTCCAAACAACTTTCATGTTGGCATCAAGAGCTAAGTTTGTTTGGAAAGTCATTTTTTATGGTGAAAGATTATAGGTCATTTTGTCTGTGCCCTAGTTAGGAGTTCAACTTCTAAGAACCATAACTTGCTCAATTTTTATTATATGAAGGCCATCCAAGTTTCATGATTAATTTTAAGATGTATTATACAACTTTTATTCTTAGATAAATGTGAAATACAACTGTCAAGAGCATGTACCAAGAGGAAACATTTTAGGTCATTTTAGGTCATCATCATTGAACAAGCAATTTTCCTCAACTTCTAAAATCGATAAATCCCTCATGCAAGATTCAAATGGTGTAAGATTTATGACCAAATTTAAAAGGAATGAAAGAGTTACAACTTTTACGAATGAACCATTTTCATTCGAAGCTCATAGAAAAAGTTATTCAAGATGGAAAAAGTGATCATTTGACTTTATACTTAGAAAATTTTCAACTATGTTTGATTTCTCCAACTTCCACCTCAAAAGTCATCATGATCTAAGCTCCAAATGTAAAAGTCTTCAATATCAAAGTTGTTCCCCTTCATGTCACCTTTCTAAAGCATCCAAGATCATGGCATTTAGAGCATTTTTGAAGTACTTGCGTATGGGTGTAATGTATGGCTCCATTTGGATGATTTTCATTATCAATCTTCAAATACATTTGCATGGTCTCATGTTAAGCTTTCAACATCACATGTGCACAACTTTGGACCATTTCCAATCATTTGATGGGCCTATCACACGCCCATGCAACCACGCAACCAAGAGTTCTCTATTTTTGACAAAATTGGAAAGTGTGTGGAAGCAACTTGCAAGCCTATAAATGTAAGCCATTCTGCTCAGAATTGAGGACACCTTGCCCAAGCCTTGCTCCTGCAACCTTTCCACACTCCATTGATAGGATAATCTTGCAGATTTCATTTGAAATCGAGTTTCAATTTCAGTTTTATTTAGAGATTGAAACTCCAAGAGTCCAAACCATTTGAGCATCCATTTCATCTCCTGCAAGCAAGAGGAAGCAAGCCCAAGCAAATTGAGATCCACATCGAGCTTCATCACTGCAAACAGAAGGTGAATTTTATAAAAATTTCCTTCTTCCATTCTCCCCCAATTCTCCATCATTTCACTTGATTTTTGGTTGGCTGAAGTCCTACGAATATAGGCAACAAGATTGAGTTGCTTTGAGGTCAAATCGAAGAAACTCAGATCATACTCCTCAAATTTCCAATCCATGTATCTTTCAATATACTTGGAATTAGAAGAAATTGAGGTCAGATTTGGATTCGTGAGGATTTTTCCTTCAAACTAGCATATTCACTTTTTGTTTTCATGGAGGTTGGTGGTGGACCAGTCTGGTGAGGTCCAGCGGAGAAGAAGATCCAAGTTAGGGCTTCGGTGGTGTATTGGCACCCTTCCAGCCATTTGATCATGTTTAAATGTTTTAAACATAGCCATTGGTTTTAATTACCCCATCTGTCATGCATTGACTTGGTTCCACCGTGTTCTTGATGCGCGTGGCCATCAGATCTGCCACCTCAATTAACAAGGGAGATCTGATGGCTCTTGTTTTTTCTCTTTTTATTTTAATTTTTTATTTTCATTTTAATTAGTTTATTTTGATTAATTCATACTAAATTCATTTTTAATCCCAAAAATATGGGACTTTCACCAAAAATCTTTAAATATTCTTATTTTCCATATTTTGAATTAAAATCATTTTTTGGATTAATTTTGATATTTTTTGTGAATTAATTGATTTTTGACTTGTTTTAAAATATTTTTAAATACTTCTGACCTTTCAAAAATTATGAATTTTTTTGTCTAAGGTCCTTTGAATTTGTTTGACCTAGGATAAATCTCTTGGCCATTTATTTGGTGATTTGAAGAGATTTGAGGTTTTATCCATTTAAAAATGCATTTTAATTCATTTTAAAATTGATTTTTAATTATTTAATTGTTTAAAAATATTATTGAGCCATTTGATTGACTTTGTGATGTTTGACTTTCTATTTGGCCTTGATCATGGTTGATTTGAACTTTTATTTGATCAATACTATTGGATTTAGGGGGTTGATGAAATGTACATTTCATCCCTCAAGATGAATGGATAGTATTTATCAGATCAATTTCCTCATGTGATCAATTTGGGTTTCTATTTCCCGTCCCCTCTTCATCTCCATCCATATCTTTTCCCAATCCATCATTGACCAATGATTTCTCTAATGTCCAAATGCTAGTGGATTCATCAATGACCTTGTGTCAGATGAATCAACATGAGCTGGATTGAGATAAGTCATTTCCCCACTTTATTTTTGTGTGTGGTATGTTTTAGGAGTTTGATTCTTTGTACCAAGTATCTAACATAAATTAACACCAATATTTTTATTGCCCGGACTCAGATAATTGTGACTTCTACATAAGTTCAATTATGATTGCTTAACATAAAGCTAAATTTGTCCCGCAAAGCATATCATTCTAGTAAGTGAGATTGTAAGTCTCTCATTCTTCATGGTATTGTATGAAAACTTGGCCTTTTTTCTATTCATGAGAGCTAGTGGCATACTTGTTGATTTATCCAAGTTGGAGCCCTTCTCATGGATGACGTCTTGGTTCATGTCTTCATACTTATGAATGGATGGTTAAGTGTTATCCAAAGAATGACTTAGACAATTGAAACATTTCACTAACATTTGACTAACATTTAATTAACATTGCTTTACTTTCAAGTCATTTACTTAATGCAATTTAAATTTCAGTACCTTTATCATTCATTGTCATTTATATTTCATGCAAGATGTTTATGTTTCAGTCAGTTTTACTTTGCTCACTTGAGCCATATCATTTGTGTTTGTATATATATATTGTGTGCTTTTGATTTTGTTCTTGCTCTCTAAGAGAAGTTAAGGAACCATCTTTTCTGATTTTGGTTATGTATATCCTCTAACTTATCCTTTTGACTTTTAACCAGGTGGTGTATGTTGCCAAAGGTATCCTTGTTCCATTTCTTGAGATTATCTTTTAGCATTTGGAGTTTTCTGGTGAGAACAAACATAGGACATCCAAATATCTTAGTAGACCAAATTTTAGAAACAAAATCCATACAGGAGTCATGGAGGGTCCACATACCAAATAATTTAAACTGACTTTTGACCTTTATTTAAATGAAAGAAGAATTCACCATAATAGGATGATGATCTGATCTTAGCCTAGGCAGGACCAAGGTTGTCATGTTGCAGCTTGTATTACACCAATCTAGATTGAAGAAGGCCCTGTCATGTTTCCTCTCAATTGAGGCCCTACCATTTATACCATTGTACCAAGTGGACTTGTTTCCTTTAGAAGGGATTTCCATAAGGTTATTTCTATTTGACCAGTCTTTAAATTCTTCAATGGGTGTTCTATTAGGACTATAGGTCCCCCTTTGATCATGAACCCTAAGGATGGTGTTATAATCCCCAACAAGACACCAAGGTGTGTTGTTAGCATTAGTACAGGAAGTCAGATCTCTCCAAAGAGACCTTCTTTTGATATGGCATGAAGAAGTATAAACAGTATCAAAACCTAGGGTGATGTTATCAATTTGGACAACGAAAGATATATGTTGTCATAAATACTTTGGATTTGGGGATCTAAGTTTTAATTACAAATGCATAAAATGTTGGAAAGAAACATGTTTCTACTATTCACAACAAACAACTTAAGGTTTAGTCTATTCCAGAAAGGTAGAGGAATATTAAGATGGTTCGTCCAGGGCTCTGCAATTATACAGAGGTCAGGTTTGTGGGTTATAAGAATATTTTTAAGAGCTAACTTTAAAGGAGAGTCAACTATACCCCTTATATTCTAAAAAAGGCACTTCATTTGGAAGGCTTTTCTAAACCAGATTTGGATCTGGTGCCATAAGCCTTCTTAGGTTTCATTTTCTGTCTTCTTTTCCTTTTCTGAGATTTTGTCAGGATATGTTGGAAATTGTTTAGGTTAGTATCTATGACC
This sequence comes from Lathyrus oleraceus, assembly GCF_024323335.1. Lineage (NCBI taxonomy): Eukaryota > Viridiplantae > Streptophyta > Magnoliopsida > Fabales > Fabaceae > Lathyrus > Lathyrus oleraceus. Next base: position 156,785,495 of record NC_066580.1, read on the forward strand.
TCCTCATCTGAGTTGTCATCCTTATCTATACTATTAGCCCATAAATCTTTAAGGGACTTCTCATTTCTCAAATGAACATCATCTGTGTTAGCAATGGTTATGCTCAATTGGATTTTATCTACGAACTCTGAAGTATCATAGCTAATATCTTCAATCTGAGTCTTTTTAATACCCTCAAATGTGGATTCCGTGTCATATTTGTCTTTAGCTTCCTCTTCTAACCCTTCTTTATCAATCTCGGGTTCTGAAATAAGAGCATCTAATTTTTCAACTATCTGGTTTTTAATCACACCACTTATTTCTCATCTATTTAGGGGATTTTTGCCTTTCTCATTCAACTATGATTCTACTCTTTCATTTTCTCTAGATGGAGATTTGTTGTTGATTGGGACTTTGGTGGATTCTACTTTTTTTAGATTTATGTGTTTCTTTGTGTTTTGTTTCCTTCTACAATTTTGTTCATTATGTCCCAAAAATTTGCTGAAGCTACAGAAATCTGATATTTTCTCATATTCTATGTCTACGAAAAAGCAAATCCCTCTCCTTCTATTAAAAATTTGTCTCTGAGTTCACCTAACAAGTCAATGTCAACAAGGACTCTAACGAAATGACCTAAAGGTCTTACGAAAAAGGATCTGTTAGAGGAAGAGTCGATACATATCGATGTTCCCAAATTACTTACGATTGTAAATTTGATTTTGGACCTCTATTACCCTTAGGCTAGGTCATGGATTCTAATCTATACTTAAGTGGAGTTTTAATTCATGTTAGAAGGGACAAAGTCTTTTGTCCATAGAAACAATTTTAAGATACCAAAATTTACATTCCAAAAGGGGTGAACATCTGACGATTCTAACTCCTATATACTTAAAAAAAAATAGAATTCATAAAAACCTTTTTCCTAGCTGATAGTTAGAGCATTGAACTATAATTTTGACATAGCTGTCAATGTGCTTATGTAATATTTTTTTCAAAGTTACATCAAAATTTAATATTTATTTATATACATATAAAGATTAATTTTACAATCTTTTCTAAAAGCTTATTCATTATAAATTACATATTTAATACGTAATATTATTAGAACATGAGTTGATAATATTCATTATATCTCTCGAACACAATTAGATAAACAAATGGACATCATCACTCAATTTATTATTCACAGCACTTTAAAAAACTCAATTAACCTAAAGTAAATTGCCATTTTTTTTTGTTAAATAATAAACATTCACAAAATAAGTGTTGGGTGGTTTCTTCTTAAGTTATATCCCGAAGCACGCAAATTTATATCTAATATTTTTTTAGAATGTCTTTTCTAAGAATTTTGCTACTCAACAACTTCTATTCTAGCATTAAATTTTATAACCTGACCAATTTATTTCAAGTTGCACTCTAAAATAGTGTCAAACTTTAAAAGAGCTCTCCAACAAAATTTAGTATTTACTTTATGTACAAATATAAATTAATTCTGAATTCTTTCTAGAAAGTTATTTATTATAATTCTATATTCAATAATATTATTAAAACATAATTCTAGAAAATTAAATATTATTAATATTTATATTAAAAGAAATAACAAAAATTATATAAAAAATTAGTATGAGGAGTATCCATTCATGATTTGTTCACGCGTCCATATACATTTTCACATAAATATTATCTGATTAAATAGAATAGGTACCAAAAGAGGCACCAAGTTTGTTACTTTTTTTTTTCTTCAAATTTTTATATTAAGACTTTTTTAATATCTTACTTTATTGTTATTATTTTATAATATTATTTTAGTCTACTCAGTCAAAATCAAGTTATTGAATCTTATTCTATTTAAAAATTAAAATCAAATAAAAATTATTATTTTCTAAATTAAATATATTTTATACAATCCTAATTTGATTTTGAAATCAAATCAAATCCTGATAAATTTTATTGATTCTAAACAAATGATTTTTTTCTTAAATTGTTTTTAATAGAAATCTTATCTAATAACACGCTCTGTTAACAAATAATTTAAATTCAAAACCAGAAACTAGTTAAAGATAAGTGGGCCCATAGTTTCATCACTCATATAAAGCCACACTCTACTCTTTTCCTCTCACATCACAATCTTCATTTCACGCCGTTTTTTCCTTCCTCTCCATTCCACTCCACTCTCAATTTTCACTCTTCCAAATTCATTCATTGCAAATTTCATCCTCCAAACCCTAGATCCTAAATTTCCCCCAATTAAACCCTAATTCTCATCATCACCTTCATCAATGGAGAATCATTACTCTTCGCATCCCAATTCGCGTGATTCCTCACCTACCTCTCGCGAATTGCTCGAAATCGATCACCGTTCATCGTTCGATGAACCACCTCCTTCCAACACCAAGAGAGTCAAACTCATCTGTAGCTTCGGTGGAAAAATTCAACCCAGGCCTCACGACGGTCACTTCTCGTACATCGGAGGTGACACCAAAATCCTCGCCGTCGATCGTAACGTCAAGTTATCACACCTCATTGGTAAGCTCACTGCAATGGCGGATTCTGATGTCTGTTTCAAATATCAACTCCCTGGTGAAGATCTCGATGCTTTGATCTCGGTATGCAATGAAGACGATCTCGATTATATGATGATCGAGTACGATCGTATGTGTCGCGCTTCACCTAAGCCTGCAAGGTTGAGGCTCTTCCTCTTTCCTTCCCCTGTCAAGAACCACAGCAGCAATGCATCTTTCGATTCTACCAATTCCGCTATGAATCTCGCCGCTGCGGAGGATTCCAAATCGGAAGGTAAGTGGTTCGTCGACGCTCTCAATTCCGTTTCCGTTCCGGCGATGGAAGATTCTTTTCCACCTCCTCCGCCGCCAGAGATGAATCCTGATTATCTATTTGGATTGGATAAACCGTATTCCCCGTCTCCCGAGGCCAAACAGACGGAAGTCCCGGAGACTGTTCCGGATTTTGCTTCGAAGGATACAGAATGTGAGTCCGAGACGGTTAGAGAAACCGAGATTCAGGAAATGAAGAGAATGCAGACTGTGAATGATCATCAGCAAATGAATTTTAACGGAGAAAACGGCAGAGTTAACGGCTGTGTTGTTTACTCTCAGGAAAACACGGAAACCGAGATGCCGTTAGTTACTACTCCACCATTTCAAGCTGTGAATGATGAACAGAAAATAAATTCTGACGGAGAAAACAGCAGAGTTAACGGCGGTGTTGACAGTTACTCTCAGGAAAACACGGAAACTGAGATGCCGTTAGTTACTACTCCACCAGCTGAAGCTGTGAATGATGAACAGCAAATGAATCTTGACGGAGAAAACGGCGGAGTTAACGGTTATGCTGACTGTTACACTCAGGAAAACACGGAAACCGAGATGCCGTTAGTTACAGCTGTACCTGTTCAAGCTCCAGCTCCGGTTCATTCAGGTTCGGTTCAATTTCAAGCTCCTGGACCGGCTTCGGTTCAGTCATCATTTTCTCCTATGATACCGAATGTGGTTAGTGCTTACTCGACGGGATATCTTAATGAACCAATACCGGTTTATCTGATTCAAACACGTTCAGGATTGTACCAAGCAGTGAGGCCAGTCATTGGACCAACCGGTCAACCGGTTTATTTTGCATATACACAGATTGGGAACGAGTTTGGTTACAATGGATCAGGGGTGCCTGGCATGGTTTCCGAGCGTGGCTATTCTAATGGTTCGTACGGGCAAGCTTTTCAATCTCAGGCGGCGGTTGCCGGTGTTGACAGCTGGAATTGACGGCGGGAGGATGCTGTTTCTGGGTGAAATATACTACTGCATATAGAGTCATTCATTGTTATTAAATAAAAGAAATCATTAGTGTGTTTTTTTTTCGGTGGATTTTTTTTTTGTTTTGCTTTTTTTTATTATTTGGAATATTGGTTTTAAGAACATTGATTCTTGTTCATAGGTGCATATTCGAAAGGATTCTGAATTTGTTTTTGAGTGTAGTTAATTAGTTTCTTGATTCTCATTCATTAGTATATTTTCATTAAACAAAAAAAAAGTTTATTGCTTTATTTTATGATGGGTTGTCTCCTTTTTTTATTGACATTGTTTATTTTATATTTTACTTTTCCTGTTTTGGGCTGCAACTTTGTTAACATGTTATTTTCTGGGTCTTGAGCCTGTCAGCGCCTTTCTTGCGTAATTTTGTTTCAGGTTGTTACGTAGTACTAATAGCCATTAACAATTTGAGTTAGGTTCTTAGAATATTCTTTATATTTAATTAAATTAACCAATAGCATGAAATTTTACTTTTTTTAAGGAAAAATGAAATCTACAGTTTTATTTCTTCTAAAGGGTAGGGTCTAAATATGGCTTTTGTGTTGTACTTTAAAAGAAATAACCCTTTTGTATACACATGAAGACGACGTCGGTTGTTGCCAGCTTGAGCAATGGTTTATTATTATTTATTTCTTTGATAACGTTATTAAGTAAATTAGCTAAGTAACTTTTGTTTGTTTCCATCTAGAATTTAATTCCAGAAACACAATTAGAAACCAATTTGCTGTCATCTGTTGGTAATAAGCTTGATAAATTACTATAAGTTTGATCAATTGTTTCAAAGAAAAGTAACAGAAAAGTTATATGGACTGCACCAACACCATATAATAGTAGTAATACATAAATACGGCTTTTATTTTGTAATTATTAATTTCTTTCTTTTTGAATTAAAACAAAAAAAATCTAGTATATGGTGGTGATGTTTAAATAACATGTGTCAATATGTAATCCGAAAACTAGGTGCTATGGTATTATCCAAATCACACATAAAATTAAAATATTATTACTAAAGATCTATTTATTTTATCTTTCAAAAAATCATTTAAAAAAATTTAAAATAATAAAAAATTTAAATTCATTTTTATAATTACAAATTAAAAGACCTCAAAAATAATTTTATAACTTTTTTGGAATAGCTTTAAATTTAAATAATTTTTTGAATTTTTAATATTTAAATAAATTATAATAAAATGATAAAATATTTAAAATAACATTTTACAGAATCTATTATAATTAATTTTCATTTCAATTTAAAAAATTAACAAAAATATTTCACACTATACAAATTATTATTTTTTAAATGAAACAAACCGACCGAATATTTGTAGTGAAAAATTGAATACATCAAGATGGTCTTTAAAAAAGCATTCATCATATCATTTACTCCTTAGTAACTAAAATTTCATTTTGTCTTCCACTTAAAATAATTAAAGTATAAATTAAAATTGATAGTAAAATGTTTCTCGCACGAAAGATAATTAGGCCAATAAAATTTTAGTTGAACGAATCCTAGGATCCGCGAATGTTATGAAGCGCAAGGAAGAGTCGAAGTCAAGTAAAATTTGACAAATAAACAATTGAGGTCGTGTTTCATGGTTTTAGGTGCTACTAACCATAGTTGACGAGTAACACAATAACACAATCATGACAACAAAGCACCCATAAAGTGCGACTTTAGATAGTATCGTAGAGATCAATGTTGTTTGTATTTTAAAGCTTTCTATTTAGTTGTGTTTGACTCGAGTCGAGTTATGTTTCATCGAGGATTTGAGTTATGTTTCGACGGGAAGTCGAGTTGTGGTTCGACGAGAAGTCAAAGTTGTGTTTCGACATGGAGTCGAAGTGGGTTGTCTTAAAGTGAAGTTCCAAGCTCGACGAATATGTGAATTCGACAGGAAACACATGTTGCATAAGTTATTTAGTTAGCTAGTTAGTTTTGTGTATAAATACTATTGTAATACATTATTATGAATATGACCACCCATTTTTGCTCAATAAACATATTTGTTCATTTTCTTCTTTCTTAACGCAAAATAAACATATGTTCCAACAAATTGGTATCAACGAGCCTAGTTGCGATTCAGTTAAGTAATGACTAACGATAACACAACATCAACATTATTTCCTTCAAACCTATCGATTTTCAAAGGTGAGAACTATGAGAGGTAGATTGCACAAATGAAGGTCATCTTTAGATTTCAAGATAATGGGGAAATTGTGCAAGAATGAGTTTCACCATTGGAGGCGAACAAGAGTGGTGTCCATAAGGTTGCGCACAAGGAGCATATTTAGAAAGATGGAAAATCTCTCTTTTTGATTCACTAGTGTGTGGATCCAAATATATTTGTGAAGATTATAGAAGAAGAATCGACAAAAGAAGCTTGGTACAAATTGAAGAAGTTGTATGGTGGTGATGAGAAACTCAGGAGAGTGACACTTGAGTCCTTGAGGAAACAATTTGAGATGACTCTTATGAAAGATGATGAATCAGCTTCAAAATTCTTTTCGTGCATGGTGTTGTTAACAAACCAGATGAAGGTGTGTGATAAATCAATCAATGATCGGTAGAAGATTGAAAAAGTATTGAGATATATGATTGAAAGTTTTGATTACATTATCGTGTATGTTTAAGAGTCCAAGAACCTAATTGAGATGAAGTTGGAAGAACTTCAAACTTTATTAGAAGCTCATGAGATGATATTGAAGCATAGGAACTCAGAAAGGGAGAAGGTGGTTAAAGATACATTGCAAGCAAGATTCATCAAGAAGTCTGGAAAAGAAAAGGAGAAGCAAAGAAAAAGTCTTTCTAATGATAAGAATTCGAGCAATAATTTAAATAATCACACTGATTCAAACAAGAAAGGCATGTACAACAAGAAATAGATGAAGAAAGTTGACATGAAAGATGTGAAATGCTACAATTGTCAAAGACTTGGTAATTATGCAAGAGATTGTAAATTTCCCAAGGAGTCGAGGACAAAGGGGAAGGAAGAGGTCCAATTTTCTCATGCAGGAGGAAGTGATTTTGATGATGTTTTGCTAATGGTGAATACTCATACTAGTGTTGATCTAGTTAGGATTGTGGTATTTGGATTCAGGATGCATCAATCACATGAATGGAAACAAAAGTTGGTTCATCATGTATGATGAATCGGTCAAGAAGGAAATCCTATTTGGAGATGGAAGGCATGTTATATCAGAAGAAAATGGAAACATCGAAGTAGTGAAAAAATATGGTCGGAAGGAAGTCATCATTGATGTCCTGTATATGCCCTTTATGACAAGTATCCTGATTAGCATTGGCCAGTTACTTGTAAAAGGATACAACATGAATATGATGGAAAACAAAATGAAGGTGTTTAATGGTGAAGGAAGAATTATCCCGAGACCACCATTAATAGACAACAAAACCTTTAAGATTAAGATTAACATGGTTGATCATCAATGTCTTGCTTCGACTACATCATAAGAGAAGAATTGGTCGTGGCACCATAGGTATGAACACTTGAACTATATAAGTTTAAGTATGCTCAACATGAAGAAGATGGTGTATGGTATACCTCAGATAAAGGAGCCAAGTCATATATGTGAAGAATGCTACAAAGCAAAGCAAGCAAGGAAATCATTCAAGCATGACCTGTCTATGAAGGCTAAGAAAAGGCTGGAACTTGTACATTCACATGTGTGTAGACCTTTTGAAGTTAGGTCAAACTGAGGTAACTTTTTCTTTGTAACTTTCATATATGAGTTTACAATACATATGTGGATTTATCTAATTGAAAGGAAGAGTGAAGTGCTCACACAGTTCAATAGATTTAAGTTGCATGTCAAAAAACAAAGTGAGTGGAACATTAAGAAATTGAGAACTGATGGTGGAATTGAGTATACTCCAATGGAATTTGCAAAAATATGAAATGATAGACGTATAAAGCATGAGGTCGTTGCACCTTATACACCTCAGTATAATGGAATAGATGAGAGAAAAAATATAAGTACACTAAACATGCCAAGGAGTATTTGAAAGCCAGAGAAATTCCAAAGATATTTTAGGGAGAAGTAGTTTTGACAACAGTGTACATACTCAACATATGTCCAACCAAGAAAATAAGGCACAAGACACCTTATAAGGCTTGGACATGTTTGAAGCCAAATGTTAATCATCTTAAAGTATCTGGATCAATATGTTTCGAGCATGTACCTGAGAAATTAAGGAGGAAGATAGATGATCGAAGTTAAGCCATGGTGCTCATAGGTTATCATTCAACTGGTGCATACAAGTTGTATTCGCCAAAAGATGATAAACTAGTGATTAATAGGGATGTTCTGGTGGACGAAAGAAAATGGTGGAATTAGACTCATGGGTTAGCTCGACATGAGCGAGAGACAGTCCCAACTAAAGACCAGCAAAATGAAGCCACAACCATTCAAAATGAAGAACCACTCGAGCAGAATGTTAGAAGATCGAATAGATCAAGAACTAAGTCGACAAGACTAGTTGGATATGAGAGATTTCTAGATCAAGCAATTGACGCATATAATGACCTTATATAAGAAATGATGATTATGGATAAATCATAACCAATTAATTTGGATAAAGCCATGAATGATTCAAATTGGTTCGCAACCATGAAAGAAGAACTCAGTGCAATTTAGAAGAACAATACTTGGGAGTTTGTCAAAAGATCTAGCAAGAAGCCAATCAATGTGAAATGGGTTTTCAAGCTGAAGTTGAGGACAAGTGGTGAAATTTCCCAGTATAAGGTAATATTATTTACAAGAGGTTTTATACAAAAACCTGGTATCGACTTCATTGAAGTCTATGCACCTTTTGCAAGGTTGGAAATAATCAGAATTATTGTGTCGACTGCATCATACAAAGGATGGAAGATACACCAATTGGATGTTAAGTCAGCATTCTTAAATGGACCATTGGGAGAAGAGGTCTATGTCAGTTAGCCATAAGGATTTGAAATCAAAGGGCAGAAGTAGAAGATGTATAAATTAAGGAAGTCTTTATATGGCTTGAAGCAAGCCCTAAGGGATTGGAGTAAGAGAATAGTTGGTTTCCTAATCAAGGAAGGTTTCATAAAATGTGTTTCAAAGCATGTATTATATGCCAATGATGCAAACAAAGTCACTCGAATCATCATATGTCTATATGTGGATGATTTATTGATCGCAGGATCCGACGGGGAAAGGATTATGAAGTGCAAGGCTAAGATGATGCAAGAATTCTAAATGTTTGACATAGGAAACTTGTCGTATTTTCTAAGGATGGAATTTAAAGACGCAAGCTATGGAGTGTTCCTGCACCAACACAAGTATGCTCAAGATATCTTGAAAATATTCAAGAAGAGCAATTGTAATGCAACAGTTAGACCACTGGAGACAGGAGCAAAGTTGAATAGAGAAACAAATGATGAGTTTGTAAATGCAACATTATACAAACAAATCATTGGGTCTCTAAGGTACTTATGTAGTACTAGAACTGGCATTTTTCAAAGTGTTGAGTTTTTTAGCAAGTTTATGGATAAACCACAAGAATGTGATCTCACTGCAGTCAAAAGGGTGTTGAGATACATAAAGGAGACAATGGATCATGGAGTTCTAATGCCAAGGTATAAGATCAACAACAAAGCTGCAAAAGTGTATTGTTATACAAATTCCAACTTCGGTGAAGACTAAGATGAAAGGAAAAATATTGTAGGCTACATATTCATGATTGGAGGAGCACCAATATTTTGGAGCTCAAGGAAGCAAGGAATATTGTCCTTATCATCTTGTGAAGCTGATTATGTAGCAACATCCTATGCAACTTGTCAAGCCTCATGGATAGAAATTCTTCTAGATGAACTTAAAGTCATGGAATCAAAGAAGATGAACTTGTTTGTAGATAAGAAGTTAGTTGTAGATCTAGAAAATCATCTGATGTGTCATAGAAGGAGTAAGCACATAGAAATTAGGTATCACTTTCTTAGATATTAAGTGAACAAAGAAAAGATCGAGCTTGAGTTTTGCAAGTCAGAAGTGCAATTGGAGGATTTTCTTACAAAACTTTTGAAGAAGATAAGGTTCGATTATTTGAAGAAACATGTTGGAATGAGGAGTTTAGAAAGTTTGAATTAGGGGGGGGGGGGGGGGGGGTGTTGTTTGTATTTCAAAGCTTTCTAATTAGTTATGTTCGGTGAGAGTTGTGTTTCGTCGAGAAGTCAAGTTGTGTTTCGACGGGAAGTCGAGTTGTGGTTCGATGAGAAGGCGAAGTTGTGTTTCGACATGGAGTCGAAGTGGGTTATCTCAAAGTGAAGTTTTGACCTCGACAAGTATGTAAATTCGATAGGAAACACATGTTGCACAAGTTAGTTAGTTAGATTTGTGTATAAATATTATTACAATACACTCTTATGAAAATTACCACCCATTTTTGCTCAAAAAATATATTCATTCATTTTCTTCTTTCTTAACGCAAAATAAATATTTGTTCCAACAATAAAGATCAATTGATGGTGGTACAACATGTATCCCAATGAGAGGGAGTACTTACATACTATATGTAAAAATAGCTTAATGAAACAACATTTGTGTATGTCGGGTGTCTATGACTAATAAGATAATTTCTTATGTAAATATCAACTTTATAAATCATTTAATGCGCCCAATCAATAGCTCAAGTTATTTTATATTTTTTATCTTCTTTACTTCTTTCTTTTTTTGTTTTTCAAAATTTATTAGTTCAATATTCTCACGAACCACACTATATTTAATGTTTTCTAGAAAAGTTAAGCAATTCAGAGTCGAGGAACATGATTTATCCATCAACAAAATCATTTGAGAAAAAAAATCGTTATTGCAAGATATTAAGATTTCTTTTAGTTAACTTTCAAGATCGACAAAATTTTTATTATTAAATGGGTAGGTGGGTAACTCAACATATAATTGAACTGAATATGTTTAAGTTATTGATTTTTAAGTTGTTGGTTCATAGTATAACCTCTAACTATAGTATTTATTTGTTTCTCATAAAATATTGGCTCAAACAAATTGTTGATACTTCTAAATCAACTATTTTAAAAAATAAAATAAAATATTTAGAAAATTATTCCCACTCATTTGTTTAATATACTTTTAAAGTATGCAACTGAAACTTGTTTAAACTCAGACGGATTTGTCTATCATAAGTTGTCTATCTTAAGAGACAATAGGTATCTTACCTAAGTGATCATAAAATTTGTGTTTTTTTTTTAATTTCAACTATTTAACGGATAAATTTTCAGAGATTATTTTATGGGGTTTAAAACTAAAAGGTTAAAATTGATTTTTTTTTTAAATTTACGTAAGTTTTCAAATCTTAAAATAGTTAGATATTTGAATGTATAGAAACGAAAAGATTATCACCTACTAAATGAGCATAAGGCACAAGTATTTGTTTATTGGACTTTATTTGTTAGCATAAACCTTTTGCATAGTCTTAGAATCAGGAACCTAATTTAAATAAAGACAAGAACACCATGATGACCTTTTGAGTGCTTGATAGCTCAAATAGATATTCAACTTCATCAATAGTCTTCTTAGTCCCATCTTCCCAATTGTCAAGTTGCTATTATTCCCAAAAAAAAAAACAATCAAAATCAAATATTGGTTAAAAAAATTAAACAAAGTGACAAATACCGTAAATTTTGAGTAAATTTTAAAAGAGGTTAATTGTTATGCACTGTCAGTGTAAAAAGTTTTACACCGTCAATACATCACAATTATCCGTTTTTAAAATAAAAATAAATTTTTTTATATAAATCAATGGTTGAGATTAACTGATAGTGTAAAAAATCTTTATACTGACAGTGTATATCAATTAAACTCATTTTAAAATTTTATATTTATTATGTTTTATCGTTTTAAATAAAAAATATGAAAATATATTTTAATCGAAAATTTAATTATGATAAAGTTTGACTTGATCTAAGTTTATTAAATCACTAATCTTTTATACTTTTCTATGATCAGTGCATCACTTATTTATTCTTTTTATTTTTTTATTTGTGAATTTGACCATTATATAAGAAAGTGAAAATTTCCTCATTTTTTCTAGTAATTTTTTTGTTTTATCTTCTTGAAGAGTATTCTTTTTTATTATCCAATTACAATAATTTTATATCACTAAGGATAAACGCAGCTGATCTAAATGTTCAAAATAAAATTTGAATTTATAATTATAATTGGATTTAATAAAATATTTGAATCTAATCAGCCGCTTCCGTCTCAAATTTATAATTTATAATTATAATTGGATGTAATAAAATATTTTAACTACGGAGGAGTGATACGATGCTAATATCTCCTATCCGGTCTTAATTTATTAAATTTATTTTATTATTTTTATTTAATAACTTTATTACTTGTTTATTCTTTTTAATTTTAAGTTAACAATTTTATTTCAATTAATTTTGAAAATACTAATAAATGAAAATAATAACATATTATGATTATTATTAAAAATATCAAATATTTAAATTTACTATTATTTTTTATTGTAAAAAAACTAAAAAAATTATAAGAATAGCGCAAAAATCCGTTTTTCATGTAACGAAAATAGATGGTTAATTGTTATGTCGATTGAGTTCGAATACAAGGATAAAGGTGAGACAAGGAAGTGGAGCTAATAGTAAACCCTTCTTGCTTAATTATAATATTAAAATTTCTTTAAAAATTAAATCTAATTAATTTTTAGATATTAAAATAATATTAAATGTATTTACGATATTAATAAATATTTATGTAAATAAATCAATAAAAGAAGTTAACTAAAAAATGTATGCCGATAACAAAATTTAAAAACATAGATTAAAATTTATTTTTAAAACGATTGCCTCACATGCTGGCCCATGGGTTGTCTCTGAAAGATGGTGCAACGTGTTGCGGTAATATTTGGGAATTTCTTATTTCCATTCTATGTGGTGGAAAAAACCATATGAAAAATTGAAAATATCTCTCAGATTTCATAGATACATCTCCGGACGTACTATGCATCACTTTATGACACATTAAATGAGTGTCACCTCATATTAAAACAAAAAATATTTTGGAGATTCATCTCCGAATATTTTCAACAATTATATTGATATTTTAGTTGCTCATTGGATATTTCGAAGATGCATCTACGGAGGTTTGAGACAGAACTTTAAAATTTTCGTCACCTTTGCATGTCAGATATTCCCAGAGATGTATTTCCGGAATAAGTTGATAAAACACTCACCTGCATGATCACAAACTCATACTTGTTTTTCACTCAAAACCCTTTCCAAAAACCCTTCCATTCTCAATCAACATCTTCATTCTTGTGTTTCATCACATCAAAAGGGGTCAAAGAAATTGAAATTCTAGGTAAAAATCATTTATATCAAGCCTCATTGCTCACATTAAACTTGTTTTTAGTCTAAAAAACGTTTGTTTTATACTGAGATACATCTATGAATTCTATATGAAATCGTCCAAAGATGCATCTTCGTATACTGTCTATTATCGTTTTTTTAGCTCCGTTTACAATATAAGCAGTTTTTGAGTATTTTATTGTAACTATTTTCATGAGATATGTTACACCCCGATGTTTTCCTCAAAATATTGTGTCTCTGGATGCCAAAAGGGTTATTGTGAAGGATGTATGTGTTGGCAACCAATTTAAAAATGAGTAAGAGTTTGAATTTTGTGATCACATGCTTCAATGGACTTGTACGGAGGCCTCCAAATTGGGATCCAGTGTGATAATCGAAAGGTTTTGATAATGATTCGGATAAAAGAGGTGAGTTTGTCACAATGACATGCGAAAGAAGTGGAAAATATAAACCTCATATCTAGAATTTTATACGAGATGACACCGCTTCATGAAAATATGAGTGTCATTTTAAGTCGTGTGGTTATATGTTGATAAATAGGACGTGGAGATTTAATGTCATGTGTGGTTTACATAACCATGACTTATGTGAAAAGTTTTTGGTCATCCAATTGCGTGTCGCCTCATGCCGGAAGATAAGAAATGTGTTTCAAACATGGCATTGAATTTGACTCAACCGAAAAACATACTTCCAACTTTGAAACGTAAAAGACCCAAAAATATCTCATATATCAAGCAAGTGTACAATATTCGATACCAAAACAAGAAGGTGCTAAAGGGGGATATAAGTGAAATGCAACAACTATTGAAACTTTTGGATGATAACAGTTATGTTTCTAGGTATCGAATGTGCGAGGATGGAGTAAGCGTTAGAGATATATTTTGGACTCATCCTCCTTCTGTCAAGTCGTTCAACATGTTTCCTACTGTGCTCATCATTGATTCAACGCTCATCATTGATTCAACGTACAAGACCAATAAGTACAAACTTCCACTATTAGAGATGGTTGGTGTTACCTCTATTGAGAATACCTATTTTGTTGGATTTACATTTCTAGAGAGTGAAAAAAGAGAATGTCAGTTGGGCCTTAGAGGTTTGTTGGGCAATGTTGAAGGACCAAGAAGAGATACTGAAAGTAATTGTTATCGACCACGATACCTCTTTGAGGAATTCGGTTGCAAAGGTATTTCCTACTTCTTATGCATTACTTTGTAGGTATCACATAACAAATAATGTGAGAAATCGGGTTAAACCTGCGGTAGGGACAAAATGGATAAAAACCAAAAATGGAAAAATGGTGAAGGCGTGTGTGATAGTGGAAAAAATAATGGATACATGATGGTTATAGTAAATTCTTCTACTAAAGAGTTATACGGTGATTTCGTTATACATTTAAGGAAGGTGTGCGAGAAATATCAAGATTTTTTGAAATATGTTGAAAGCACAATTCTAGATCAGGTGAAGGAGAAAATCGTTTATGTATGGGCCGATCAGGTTAGACACCTTGACAATACAACAACAAACCGAGTTCAGTCTGCCCAGTCTTCATTGAAGAACTGGTTGGGAAATGGTAAGGGCGATTTGTGTAGAGATTGAGACTATGTGAACAAAATGATCCAGAACCAGCATAATGAGATATAAACATCATATTATGTGTATTGGTAGAGTGTGTATTGATCTTACAAGATACATTTTTTTTGGAAACTTGTTTCTCACTCTTCATCGCCACACCTTAAAATATAAACGATCATATTATGTGTATTGGGTGGGTGACTTTCAAAATAACGACACTTTGTTCAAGTTTATTTGAACCAGGATGCCCTATACCACTTACATTAGTGGAGTGGACGACTCATTCAACAACAAAAGTTGAGACTTGGACGGATCAATTTGTGGAAAGGATGCAAGGGTTCACTGTATTGAGCAACATTTAAATATAATCAAATGCGCAAAAGTCAAATGGGATACCACCCATACTTATAGATATAGTCGACGGTAAATATTTTCTTTTGTTTTAGTTTTTCATCATCAATTAATTGTATGTAATTGTGTATTATTATTAATGAAGTTTAATATATACAATTTCAAATATTTTAATACATTTGGATATTTACAAAAAAAAATTATTCATTTGCCAAACAAAACACACATGTTTTGTTTTCTGTCTGGTTCGGGAGAGGTTCCAGAGATGTATCCCCGGAATAAGATAATAGAGTGGTACCGAAAATGTATATCCGAAACCAACATTGATATATGATAGAATTTTTGAGGTCCATATTTGTCTACAACTTCTATAAATTTAAGCTCTTATTTTTTATTTCATACAAACAAAAAATATCGCAAATGTCACAAATAAACGTCATATGGTATGTCGTAAATGCCTTCTTCTCCCGCGCGACACCTGGATAAAAGTTACGAAGTGAATAATCTCCTATCTTACGAAGATAATCGAAAAAATGTAAAGCTCGAGTACCGTTCACCGTCAATTAACAACGAAATCAAGATTGAGTTCAACAACCATGAGCTCAAGACGGATGCAGATGTAAGGGTTATGTGGAATACATTTTTCCATTTTAAAACAAAAGTTCCGATCGAGTCGGAAGCGAAAATTTCAAGATCGGTCGAAGATATTGTGAAGACGTTAAAGCGTCCACAATGTTTGATTTTATGTTAACATCACCTATGTAATGTTGATTTTGTATTATGAATGATAATTTTATTTTGTCAAAATATAACTTTCTTGATTTCGGCTTCTGTTTCTGTTTCACTATACTACGGAGATGCATCTATGAACAAATTACGGAGATGCATCCCCAAATTAAAACAAAAAGACACATTCCTAAGACGTCACTCAGAATTGGCGTAGACTGTCTGTGTTAAAGGTGTCTTCGAAAATGCATCTCTGAAATCTATGAACATTTTAGTATTTTCACGTGGTATCCTAATAATGTATTAATAATTTCCTAATATTTACCATATCATTTAAGAAAGTTTTTTTTCATTTACATTTTTTTTACTATTAATTTAGTAACTAACAAATAATTAGATAAAAACTGAAAAATGGAAAACAAAATAATGGTCCAAATTTAAATCTTAAATTCTATTAAAATACTATCTTAAAAATACTAAAAACATTGTATAGTATGTCCGTTAGATATTTTTTTATGTTATAATTTATAATTTATAAGTTCATACGACAATAAAAGATCTCTTTAATAACAATATTTTTATCACGAATTTATAGTTTATTTTTCATACGCTATTTTAAATAACATTTTAATTTATAATTTATAACTTATCATTTTTCTTTCAATTATATCTTTATTATTTTAATTAAAATTCGCTAATATCCTTTATAATTTATTGAAATTTAAAATAAAATAATTATTATTAAATATCTATCATTTTACTTTATCAGTTAATTAAACCTTAATTTTATCAAACGCTTTAATTAGTTTATTAATTATAAATCATATATCATCAATTATAAACTATAAACTATCAGTTATCAACTATCAAATATAAACTATAAATTATCAGTTAACTTATCATTCAATCGCTATTTTATAATTTAACATGTAATAAAGACATTACTTTCTAAAAACTAATCCTAAAATCTTAAAAATCGGAAATTAAAAGGAATCTCAAGAAAAACTTAAAAATAAATTAAGTGCAATAAAAAACATTATATAATATATCGTCTAGAAATATCTAGAAAAATGAAATGAAAACGTGAATTAAATGTAATAAAAAAACATTACATAATATGGCTTTTAGATATTTGTTTGAAAAAGTTACCAATTAGTTAAGTGATTATAAAGTACAACAATCAAAGCAAACACAATCTATTATTTGTACCCAACCATTAGAAATACACTGAAGAACATTTATACGAGATAGTAAAGAATTCATGTTTTTGGGTTTAAATCAAGTATCTAGCATGCACTAGTGTTAAATTTTGTTAAGAATAGTTTTTGGCCATGCGACAACGCCTTTGATCCAGCCAATTCATTATTTATTTTTTGAAAAATATATCAAATCCACGTTAACCAAGTTACAAGAAAGCATATTTTAGATTTTAAAAAAAATAAGTGAGACCCACAAAATTGAAAAATAAAGAACATGCATTAATAAGTAACCCCTAACTAACTAGTAACCCACACATTAACCACATATCCTTCCAAAAAAAAAAGTATTTTCCTTCATCACACGAGCCACTACAATTCAAAACTACAAATTCATATTTGACACCTAATACTTTAAAGTTTAAACTGAAACTCTTTTTATCCATTATCATCATCCACCACTAATTCTCTAGCAAAGAAATATTACTATGGCACACCCTTCAAAATCTCAAACCCTCATTAGTCCGAACAAGGCAGACGTCTCCAATTTAATCCAATTAATTTTTATAGCAACTTCACTCTCACACTATAGTAAATATTTAGATAAGAATTCAAGCCTTAAAAAGAGGAAAGAGAATGGTCCAGTAACAATATATTATAGACTTAAGTAACACAAGACTCGCATCAATAGTTTTCTACTCTTCCACCTAGAAAACTTTAACTTGATTTGACGAACCAACAAATCCTAAAAAAAAGAGGCGACAGGAATTACCTCGTATATGAGGCCTAAAAAGGAATATGATAAACTTTACGATTAAATACTCTCTGAGAATATTTAATTTATTATTTTATAAAAAAATTGAGTTTGACATAGTTGTATTCAATCTAGTTGAAGTAATGAGTTTTGAAAAAGTTAGATGTATTCGACAAGGTCGAATATAATATGTAGTGACCAATTTGTGTAAGCATGCGTTTGACTGAGTCGAATGCTACAACTTATAATTTGTATGTTTTGTTGTCTGTATATACAAGTAACATTGTAAATTGTAAAATGTAGCAACTTCACTTTAATAAAACTCTCTCTCTTCTTCTTCTTGAAAATCCTAATTGTTCCAGCAATTTAATATCAGAGCCCGATTGTGATTCAGAGAGAATATGTAATGGCAAATGATAATACAACATCAACGCAATTTTCAGCTAATATACTAGTGTTCATACGTGAGAACTACGAGAGGTGGGTTGCGCAGATGAAGGTCATCTTCAAGTTTCAAGATGTGGCTGAAATCGTGAGTCATGGAGTACCTGAATTGGAAGCGAATGCAAATAATGTCCAGAAGGCTGCACACAAGGAACAAAGAAAGAAAGATTGAGAAACTTTGTTCTTGATTCATCAATGTGTGGATCCTAACATGTTCGATAAGATCATTGAAGAAGAAATGTCCAAAGGAGCGCGAGACAAGTTAAAGAACTTGTACGCTGGAGGTGAAAAACTGAAGAGGGTAAAGTTGTAGACGCTGAGAAAGCAGTTTGAGATAACACACATGAAGAAAGATGAATCAGTTGCTGATTTCTTCTCAAGATTAGTGTTACTCACGAACTAGATAAAGGAATATGGTGAACCGATTAATGATATGCAGAAGATTGATAAGGTGTTAAGATCTTTGACTACACATTTTGATTACATTGTAGTGTCTATTGAAGAGTCCAAGAACCTAGTTGAGATAAAGTTAGAAGAACTTCAAACTTCATTAGAGGCTCAAGAGATGAGGCTGAAGTAGGGGAACTTAGAAATGGAGAAGGTGGTTGAACAGACATTACAAGCAAGATTCATCAAGATGTATGGAAAAGAAAAGGTGAAGCAAATAAAATATCTTACAAATGATGAGAAATTAAGCAAGAATTCAAATAATCACTCTAATTCAACCAAGAAACTCATGAGCAACAAGTATTCAGGGAAGAAAGTTGACATGAAGGAGGTGCAATGTTACAATTGTCAAGGACTTAGTCATTATACTCGAGATTGTCGAAGAAAGAAGGAACCCAGAAAAAAAGATAATGGCAAAGTGCAATATGCATATGCTTAAGGAAGTGACTCTGATGATATGCTACTCATGGAAAATACTCAGTCGAATAATGAACAAATCAATATGTGGTACCTGGATTCAGGATGTAGTAACCACATGACTGGTAATAAGAACTGGTTTGCCAAGTTAGATAAATCAGTCAAGAAAGTGATCAGGTTTGAAAATGAAAGGCATGTCACATCAAGTGGAAAAGGAAACATAGATGTGGTTAAAAAGGATGGTAAGAGGGCCAATATTACTTACATATTGTATGTACCTTTGATGATAAGTAATTTGATAAGCATATGTCATTTACATGCCAAATTGTATAACATGAAGTTGGAATTTTTTTTGATGAAGTTGTATAATGGTGAATAAAGGATGACCCTGAAGGTACCATTGTAATACAACAAAACCTTCAAAGTAGAGATCAACATGGTTGATAATTAATGTCTTGCTTCGAATGTCGTTGAAGACTGGAACTGGCTATGGCATCATAGGTATCGACACCTAAACTTAAGAAGTCTAGGTATGCTCATCCAGAAGAAGATGATGTATGACTTACCTCAAGTGAACTAACCAAGTTAAATGTGTGAGGAATGGTGCAAAGAAAAGTAGGCTAGGAAAGCATTCAAACATGACTTGTCCATGAAGTTGAGAGAAAAATTGGTGCTTATTCACTCCGACGTATATGGACCTTTTGACGAAAGGGCGAATAAAGGTAATTTCTATTTCTATCTTTCATAGATGAATTTACCAGATATATATGGATTTACCTTACTGAAAGGAAGAGTGAGACATTCATATAATTCAAGAAGTTTAAATTGTATGGTGAGAAACAAATTGGATACAAGTTAAAGAAACTAAAACTGATGGTGGAGATGAGTACATCTCTAGAGAATTTTCAAGATTTTTCAATGAGGAAGGTATAAAGCATGAGGTCATTGCACCTTATACACCTCATCAAAATGGTATAGCTGAGATAAGGAATATAAGTATACTGAACATGACCAAGAGTATGTTGAAAGTTAAATAAATGCTAAATGGATTTTGGGGTGAAGGAGTTTCGACAATAGTATACATTATAAACAGATGTCCAACCAAGAAGATAGTCGAGACGAAACCTCATGAGGCTTGGACAAGACAGAATCCAAATGTTAGTCATCTTAGAGTATTTAGATCATTGTGTTTCAGGCATATACTTGAGCAATTGAGGAGGAAGATAAATGGTCGAAGTCCGTCCATGGTTCTCATATGTTATCATTCAACTAGTGCGTACAAGTTGTATTCACAAATGATGGTAAACTAGTGATCATTAGAGATGTTTTAGTGGACGAGAGCAAAGGGTGGAATTGACATCAGGGGTCAGTTCAACATGTGTAAGATACATTCAAAATTGTGCTTGAAGAATATCAATAAACTGAAGTGACAACCAATCGAAATGAGGAACCACCTGCGCAAAATATTAGCAAATTGACTAGAATGAGAAATGAGTCGAAAAGCTAAATGGATATGAGAGATTTACAGATTAAGCAATCGATGCAAATGGTGACTTCATAGAAGAAGTGATGATGATGGCTGAATCATAACCAATTGATTTGGATTAAGCTATGAAAGATTAAAATTGGTTGGCAGCCATGTAAGTAGAACTCAAGGCAATCGAGAAGAACAAGACCTGGGAGCTTATAGAAAACTCCATAAAAATCCAATTGATGTCTACAAGTTAAAGCTAAGGTAAAATGGTAAAATTTCTAAGCATAAGGCAAGATTGGTGGCAAGAGGTTTCCTAACTAGTATCGACTTCGGCGAAGTCTATGCACCTGTTGTAAGTTTGGAAACCATCATAATTATTGTGTCGACCACGTCATACAAATGATGGAAGATACATCAACTAGATGTAAAGTCAACATTTCTGAATGGACCACTGGAAGAGGAGGTTTATGTCACTCATCCACTGAAGTGACAACCGATCATATTGAGGAAGACTCTTTATGGTTTGAAGCCAGCCCCAAGGGCTTGGAATAAGAGAATATATAGCTTCATGAATGAGGCAGGTTTCTCAAAGTGCATCTTAGAACATGAAGTGTATGTCAACAATGTAGTCAGGCTCGGTCGAGTCATTATATGCTTGTTGTCGCAACCTGAAAAAGGAGATGCGAAAAAACAACCAGCGAGAAAGAAATGACAGAAGAGTCACCACCGTGCGTTATTTATCCCAAAGGAGGGAAAGGAAACGCTCAAAGTAAACCTGGAAAAGGGAAAGGAAAAGACAAGGTCTCGCAACCAAATCTTGGGTTCGGGAGTCGATTATACGAAGGGAAGGTATTAGCACCCCTACGCATCCGTAGTACTCTACGGGATCCACTCTTATTGTTCTTGTCTAAAGGGCGTGGGTTTATCTAATGTACTATCTACTAAAAGAAGGGTCAAAAGAAAATGACTCGCACGGATGTCGCATCCACTGCATACGTATCTCATATGAATATGAGAATTAGAGTCTTCGTAGCTCGGCTACCTATGGGCTAAAGGGGAGTGTGCTCGCTAAGACATTGCGTCTTATGCCTACGTATCTCATCTGGAATGAGAATCATAGCAAACCGTAGTTCGGCTAACTACGGGTTAAGGGTTGTGTTTTTTAGATGAACGACGTTACTACGCAATCTACCGGATGCTCGACCTTTGGAGACTTACTCGCCTGTAGTAGAAGGAGTTAACGTGTTCTTAGGAGAAGAAAAATCAATGAGTTTGTTTGTGTTTTAGGGATGCTCATGCAAAAAGGAAGTCCTAGACGAAGGAACAGTGCTACCTTAATTGACATGCAAACGAGAGACTATACGAAGCCTAGCAATCCTATGGGGAGACGATCACACCATACAAAACAAACATGCATAAAGTAAAATGCCAACAAGGGGGTTCAAACATATACGGGTAGGGCTTTGGTCAAGAGGGGTCATATCAACCTCGACAAACAAGCCATGGAATAGGTAATCAAACGGGCTCTTAACCACTGGCATTGAACGTCAGGGTGAGCAGATCAAAAGGGTAATGAGGATAAGACCTCATAGCTCTTAACCCTGGACAGGGTGAGCTCATGACAAAAAGTGGGGATTCAGAAAGGTGGAACCCTCTCCACTGACTGACCGGACAAAAGATCTTGGGCTTTTGTTCTGAAGCATCGACACGTAGTGCGAGCATAAAGGACGACACACTGAATAACGGAGGATTGATTACTAATCCCTTTTATCCGTCAATTGCCTCTTTAG
This sequence comes from Lathyrus oleraceus, assembly GCF_024323335.1. Classification (NCBI taxonomy): domain Eukaryota; kingdom Viridiplantae; phylum Streptophyta; class Magnoliopsida; order Fabales; family Fabaceae; genus Lathyrus; species Lathyrus oleraceus. Next base: position 156,807,852 of record NC_066580.1, read on the forward strand.
GGAGGTCTTTAGCACTGATGCCTCTTCTTGGAGGTCTTTGGGCACAAAAGTAAACAAACAAAAGAAAACATTGCCTCCTATTGAGGTCTTCCAACTAAGAAAGCGGTAAAATGCGGGAAAGATAAAGGATCAAGAGATCTACCACACGGATAAAGATCCGAAGTAATAACAACTAAAGAAATAAGAAACCCAGAGATCTCTCGAGCTGGCACCATCAAAGAAAGCAAGTCAATACAGGTAATCGGAATAAATCTCCAAATGGTATCCCATAAATAAAGTGGAATGCCAAGCAAGCTATTCTTTTAGGAGTCATGTGAGCCCTCACAAAAAACTCAACAAACAGGTTAGAGTGACCAGATGGGGTGTGTAGCGGTGAATTCGTCACTTTATGATTTATTGACTAAATCAAAAGCAAAGCATACAAAGATAGAGTCGCCACCGCACTTTTATTTATCCAAAGGAATGGCTAAAAAGCGAACAAAAGCCTAAGAAGTTTTACACATAGAAAACTAATGAAAGGTCAGAGATCTGGGTAAGGGGGTAATTATGCAAAGGGAAGGTGTTAGGCACCCAATGCATCCTAGGTACTCCTAGGGAACCCTTTTCACAAATTGTTGTAAAATTATTTGTTTATGAAAATATTTATTGTGCAAACATTGATTGGGAGGATGAGAGAAGAATATACAATTTTATTATTTTTGTGTTTGGATGGATAACCATTGCCTACGTACCTTTACAGGATCAAAACCTCGTAGTTCGGCTAAAAGATTTCCAAAAAGTAAGTGGATTGATTTTAAACACAAGCCCTAAGGTCTTTCATTATCCACGGGAGAAAACTCAACCTATACAACCACAAGTCCACCATGTGAGAAAAGCTTCAACTTGCTAGTGAGGGACCATGCCCTATAATAAGCAAGGAAGTCTTACAATTCAATCACTAAGGACAAAAGGTGAGATTCACATCAACCACTAAGATAACTAAGATCTATGGCTAATGTATGAAAACTTATCAAGAAGTGGACTTGCCACAAAACAATTGAATGAGTGGAATTAGTCAATTAGAGTATTCACAAGAAATGAAGTCAAAGTTGACATTAGAGTTCAATTCAGAAGAAGTATTGTGAAAATGAAGTTTGAAAATCAAAGGCTTAAGGCCTAGGTTTCTAGTTTTGAAAACAAGTGAAAATGTTTGCACAAAAGTTTTCTGGTTTGGGTTGCAAATGCAAGTGGAGGTTGCAAAGAAACAAAAGGTGCGAGGTTAAGGGATGCAAAACTTCTTAATTGTTCACCTCTTGAGATCATATGTAGATGATCCAATTGATTCCTTTGGAAAAGGTAACAAGCAAGTAACAGATAATCAATGCATCAGAAAAAGTCAACATAAATGGAAACCAGATGCCAATCAATGGACTTACACTAGACTCACAAAACAAAGATGGATACCGGATGCCAATCAATGGACTTACACCAATCTCACAAAACAAAGAAAACATGGATACCGGATGCCAATCAATGGACTTACACCAATCTCACAAAATAAAAATGGATACCAGATGCCAATAAATGGACTTACACCAGTCTCACAAAGCAAATAAAACAAATGCAATAAGCAAGAGGAAACAAGTTGCCAACAAATGGTCTTACACTCGACTCCAAGGAAAGGAATGCCAATTAATGGTCTTAGTTCCAAATCCTACCAGATCATAGGAAACAACTGCCAATAAATGGACTTACAATTGACTCCTCAATGGACAAAACAAAAGGTCACAAGGTATGAACAATGATCATGAAATGATATACAATTAATGCTCAAAGATGAAAGCAATGCACAGAGACACACACAAATAATTATGCACATATGGGCAAACAAGCCAACAAGCAACCAATTAGCACACACTATACACAATCAATAGGCTCAAGCAGGGTTAGGCTTTAGCAACAAGCCAACTAGAATGGGGTGTTTTGAGCTCTTAACCCTAACATTGAGAGTTAGGGTGAAGCAGATGAAATGGAGATGAGGGTTATGCCTCATAGCTCTTATCCCTGGCCTGGGAGAGCTTTAAATAATAGAAAGTGTGGGAGTTCAGAATGAGGGAACTCTTCTCCACAAATGATTGACTCTATAAGATCTTGGGTTCTTATTCACAATGCATCAACACATGGTGTGAGCAAAGTGAATGACACAACTGAATAGCAGGGGATGGATTGCACATCCCTTTTATCTACCAATTGCCTCTTAAGAGGACTTTACCTGCTTGGCACAAAATTAAACAGACAAAAACATGGCCTCTTAAGGAGGGCTTCAGACAGGTGCCTGCCAATAACAGCAGGTCTTCCAGACTACATGAAGATTAGGGATTATACCTAAGTGGTATGCCAACCACAAGCAAAAGCAAAGCAAAGTTCAAATGAACTTAAAGCAACTTAGGTACCTCTTGAAGAGCAGTTCCTTGTAATGCACGATCCAATGCTCCAAATGATCCAAATCCAGTCCAGAATGCTTGTGATGATGTTTGATGAAGAAAAGGAAGCTTGAAAACATGTAGATCTAGCTCAAAACAGAATTTCCATCTTCAACTTCATGAACTTGATACACTTGGTTCTTGCACGAATTCACCAATTCAAAACTTGATCTGCACAAAATCAAAGCCAGGGAACAAGAATATGGAAAGAAATTGCAATGTTATGAAGAGAAAATTTGAATTATGAATGAGAGAAAATTTTGGAGGGAGAGAGAATTTGGATCTTGAAATGGTGAAAAATGATTAACCTCCTTCAAATTCTGTTAGATTTAGGTATTTATATGAAGTCCTAATCACCTTGCTAATCCATAATTAACTTGGTTAATGAAAATAAGGTGTTTTGCAAAAAATCAAAATTGCATGGTGCATGTAGTAAACCCACGTGAACAGTACCACTTCCTTCATCATTTTCACTTAAAATCATTTTTTAAACACAATGGCAATGGTAGAAAGTCCATACAATGCACCATTTTTTAATTTTGCAATTTCCCTCCAAAAAAGGCATAGATTAACAAATGATCATATGATGAGATTTTATGTAATGTGATGCATGATTTGGAAATTAGAGGTCATGAGAAGAATATTGCAAAAAGAACCACTCAATTTGGAGCTTTGGTTCAAAAGTTATGCTCATTTGAAGTTTCAAGCACCCTTGGCAATGATTTGATCATATCTCCTCACCCACACATCAGATGCTCATGATCTTGGACATTTTGGAAATGGGAGAGAAATATCTATAACTTTCATGTTCACCAAAATTTCATTTGAAGCTTTTTTGATGATGTAAGATTGAGTTGAAGTTGGTTCAAAACCCTTCCATTTTTGGAAACTTCAAATTATGGGTCACTTTTTCCATTTTGGGAAATTTTTGCCTTGACTTAAAATTCTTCAATGTGAGTGTTTGAAATGTCAAATGAGACTTGTTTGAACATGAATGAAGTATTTCTAATCACTTCCCACCTCCAAATCCACAGTTGACCTTTCAGTTGACTGCATTGGCCCTTAGATGACCTGAAAATGTTCTGATGAATTTGGGGCCTCAACCACTTGGGAATTTGATCCAAAATGAACCTATAGCTCAAATAAGCTCCATGTAATGATCACATGATTCATATCTCAAGAAAATACCATCTGCTCTTTGTACCATGAATTCACCTGATGCCTTAACCTGTTGACTGCTTAAGCTGCAAGTAACAAAGGCAAATGACATATTTTTGTACATTTTTGATTAGTGATTAGAAGAAAAGCAATGATATACAAATGCAAGCAATGCTTGGTGATCAAGAAACACTCTCAAAGGGATCCCACCCACAGGGAAGGAAGCAAGGTGTCCAATGATCCTTGAGGCAATGCAATGTTATGATATGATGCCATGAGGGATCTTAGGGACAAAATTGGGGTCTTACAGATGCCCATATTTAAGGTCATTCTAGCCGGAGAAGTGAAGGTTAAAATCTTCATCTCGACGCGGTAGAATGGGCTTAAATAACAATAATGAGACAAATTTTGGTCCCTAAGAGACCTCATTATGCAAAATGTATGTATGCAAAAGAAACAAAACTCCGTGGGGAATATAGGTCCACAAAGAAGAAAAGACGATCCATCGGAGTAATACACTCACCAGGAACAGAGACTCTGATCCGACTCTCATGGGGATAAGAAAAGAAAAGAATGTGTGAGCAGGACACGACTCTGAATTAGGAAAAAAAGGACTGACACTGCGTGAGCAGGACACGACTCGACTGGAAACTTTACTGGGGAGTAAAGGACTCAAACTGGGGAAAAGAGTTCCAAAGGAAAGACACATCCATTGGAAAGACTCAAGCTGACTCAAAGATGCGTGTATTAGGGAAATGCCAACACAACACAACTATCCACAAAGGATACTTCGGATAAAAATCCGGACTCGGGCTGGGGAAAAGATTCACACAGAACCTCCCTGCCTGGGAAACATGCATATATTGGGGAAAACGCCAATACAGCAAAAGGGTAAAACACAACAGAAACTCCGCTGGGGAAATCTAACAAAGACTCTCCAGGGGAAACAGCAAGAGTGAGGTGCTACCGGTTACTGGGTAACAAACTCAAAGAGACATGTGATCTAAACACCGGTTACTGGGTGAAAGAACAACAAGCTCAGGAAGAAAGAAAATCTAAGACCGGTATAAGGGTGAGAGATATCAATCAACCAAAACATCTGAGAAAGACCTGAAAAAGGTACATCAACTCAGGAAAATCTGACTCCACAGGGGACCAAGGTCATAATAGGGAGCAGAAAGGAAGGAACACCAGGGATACCGGTTACTGGGTATATAATAGGTGACCAACCAAAGCATGAATTGGTATATATGCCAAAACACTCATCATCCGAAAGGAGAGCTTGAAAAAGCAAATCGACTTACAGGATGGATATTCGACTCCACAACGGGAAAACGAATCTTACTCAAATGGGGAAGGACAAAAGATTTCAACCAAAGAGTGCATGAGATATAATATCCATTACCGTCAAAACATGGATAGTATACTCGCATGAGATATATCATCTATTACCGTCAGAACGTAGATAATATACTTGAAAGGAAGAATCACCAGGGATACCGATTACTGGGCATATAATAGGTGATCAACCAAGACGTGAATTGGTTTTTACTGCCAAAACACTCATCATCCTGGAAGAGAGCAAAATGCAAACTTGTTAAAGGATGGACATTCGATTCCGAAAAAAAGGAATGCGAATCTTACTCTGCTGGAGAAAAAAAAATCAAAAGATTTGACCCAAAGAGTGCATGAGATATATTATCCATTACCGTCAGAACGTAGATAATATACTCGCATGGAAGGAGCACCAGGGATACCGGTTACTGGGTATATAATAGGTGACCGACCGAAAAGAGAAACAATCGTTACCAACAACAACAGGGTAGACGAAAGATAACTTGCTGGGGATAAATTGCAAGCATACGGCTATTATCCACGAGACATATCACCGGTTACTGGGAGATACGCTCAAAAAGAGGAAACAATGAACATTCGATTCCGCAACGGGAAAACGAATCTTACTCGACTGGGGAAACACAACAGGCTTCGACTGAAGAGTGCATGAGATATATTATCCATTACCATCAGAACGTGGATAATACACTCGTATGGGAGATTATCCACAATCGATTACTGGGTTAATAAAGGATAAATCAACTGAAAAGAAAGGCATCAGGATACCAAAACTAGGTATATAAAGATGACCAATCAAAGGGAGCAACAATCATTACCAATCCAAAGGGTAAACGAAAGAGAACCCACTGGGGATGCATTGATAAAAAATCAATGATCTGGGGAACAAATCACTGGCAAACGGTGAAAGGACCCACTGAGGATAAAATTGCTAGCATCCGGCAATTATCCACAAAAACTTGTTGGGAATACAAGTGCTTACTCAGAGCAAAAACCCAGAAGAGAGGGAATATCAACATCGAATACTGAATGAAGATAACCACAAAGAGTAACCATCATCGGTTAGGATGAACAACAAGGTTAACTCTGCAAAGGGGAGAACAAAGGATTTACAACTACCGAATACTGGGTAGAAGACCAAAGATTCTGGCTGAGGGAGCAAGAGGTTTATCACTACCAACTACTGGGTAGAAAACCAAAGACTCAGCTGAGGATAAAACTGCTAGCATATGGCAATTATCCACGAGAGAGCACAGACTCCGACAGGGAGACAACAACAACATAGGATTTACAACTACCGAATACTGGGTAGAAGACCACAAAATCCACCATCAACCAGGATGAACCACAAAGGTTACCTCTGCTAGGGGAAAAGAGATAGGACTTACAGCTACCGACTACTGGGTAGAGGGCTACAACTCTGATGAGGATACAAAAATAGGGTTTACAACTACCGAATACTGGGTAGAAAACCAAATCCTCTGCGTGGGGAATGAAAGGATCACAACTCCGCACGGGGAAAACAAAATAGGGTTTATAACTACCAGCTACTGGGTAGAAAACCACAAACTCTGCTGGAGAGCAAGAAATAGGATTTACGACTACCGAATAATGGGTAGAAAACCAACGACACCTGCTGGGGAACAACAAGTTCACAGATACCAATCTCTAGGTAAACAACCACAGAGTCCGCAAAGGGGGAAAAAGGTATATAGGATTTACAACTACCGGTTACTGGGTAGAAAACCACAAAGAATAGGACTTATAGCTGCCGGTTACTGGGTAGTAGGCCCAAACTCCGCTGGGGATAAAATGAACCGTTGCCGGTTACTGGGCAATTTATTCACTTATTCCACAGGGAAGCACCAGAGAAAGTTGAAAAAAGGCCAATTCAGGATCAAACCAAAAAGGCAAACTGAATCAAGACTCGCCCTAATGAGGATACAACTCAATAAGGAAAACCCATCCCAATATATGTGTTGGGAGGAAACGGAAACAACCCTCATCCACGAGGATATATCTCAGTGGGGAATTGCAGAAAGAATGACAAACACTTTCTGCTTATGGGGCTGACTCTATATTGAGAGATTAAACACCCGACATCTGCTTGGGAAGATCTACTGGAGAGATCTATATCACCACTTAGCAGGAGACAACAAACAAAAGATATATGGCAAAAAATGCAACATGAATATCTGAATGTTGAAAGTATGCATGAATATGCGTGATTTATGTTTGATGAATGCTGACAAAACAGACATATCTAACACAAACAGGTCCAGGAATCAAACGCCCGGTACTACACTTCCAGAGGAAAATCCAAGAAATCCAACTGGAAAGCCAATCCGCTGGAGATCTGAATGCTAAAAATCAAAGATCTGCTGGGAAAAAAAAGATCAGAGATATCAAAGAAATCACAAAATCTCTGAGTGATGGATCATCAATCAACCCAACTGGGGGTCAGAAGTTCTCAACAGGCAGAAACTGCCACGAAAGTAACTCTGTTGGAGAAGTGGAGAAATCACGAGATTTCTGCAGGGGGATCATCAGTCTTAACTGGAAAACAGAAGCTCACTGCACAGACAAGAACTTCTACGGAAACAGAACACACAAGTAGAATCTGGCCGCACAAGCAACTCTACTGGGGATACTGTCAGCAACTCCATTGGGGATAAATCCACTGAGGGAAAACAGATCACACAAGTAGATTCTGCCACACAAGCAACTCTACTAGGGATCAAGAGCGTCAGGAAATCACCAAATCTCTGTATAGGAGGAATCATCACAGATACAATCCACCACCACAAGTCTACTGGGATTTATCTGAGGCAGAGAAGGAGAACCGGGGGTCAACCACCAAATACCAATCCTTCCAAAAGAAAACCACAACTGCTGAGGAGGAAAGAATCATTGCTCTGCTGAAGGGAAGAGAGGTGAAAACCTCAACAAACACCCTGATGGGGAGATATAGCATAGATGAAGTACATCATACCAACAACTCCGCTGGCGACTTTACTGAGAAGAAAGTCGAAGTACCGGGATGTCAACCCACCAATTACCGAATCTTCCAAAAGGAAAGCACCCATGCTGGGGAGAGAATGTTGCTGAAGAGGAAACTTGAAGTCTTCAACAAACACTCTGCTCTGGGAACACAAAATCTCAACAGAAGCTCTGCTTGGGGAACAACCCCAACAATAATCTGGAGAAAGAGGATACAACCATGCCGGGATTATGAACAAATGTCTTACCCTGTTGGAAATCATGCCACCCTTGGGAGAGCACTGAGAAATTCTTAAGTATCCTTTCATCATTGTGAATGTTCACTTTGTTTAAAACAAATTTTGAAAAATTTTATTGTTTAAAACAATGACATTTTATCAATTAAAACATGCAAAACATTTGTTGAATTGAAACAAATAAGAGTGCAAATAATTGGATAAAAGCTCAAATTTATTTGATGGAATGGTAGCCTGCAAATGGCAAGACTCCATAGATCTGTACAAATTTGAAATCGGTGATATATATTGGAAGAGGGCTACATTGAACATAATGACCATTTCTCTAGCAATTTGAATCCGATGTATTCGAAGCTTCAATCGACAACGAATCAAGAATCTCTGACGAACAGACGGCTGTGGAACAGAAAGTCTTGTCAGGATGCAGTTACTTGCCAAATCCCTTATTTTTGCCTAGATTTCCCCAGGGTGAGGTACTCAATCTAGCGGGATGCAAATTCATTTTTTCATGTCTCTAACTTTTGCCTGAATCGCCCTTTCGGGTTTTCCACCGAGACACTCATTTTTGCCTAAGCCGCCCTTTCGGGTTTTCAACTTAGCGAGCTATTCTGTTTTTCTTTTTAGGCGAAGTATTTCTTGACTGCATCTGAATTCACAGGACGAGTGAAATCCTCCCCATCCATTGTTGTGAGCATCAAAGCACCGCCTGAAAAGGCTCTCTTAACAACATATGGACCTCTGTAGTTTGGAGTCCACTTGCCCCTGGAATCGGCGCGAAAGACAAGACTTTCTTGAGCGCAAGGTCACCTTCTCGGAACACACGAGGCTTGACCTTCATATCGAATGCTTTCTTCATTCTCTGCTGATATAACTGACCATGACACATGGCAGTTAATCTCTGAATCCATTCAGCATCAGTCAACTTGGGATTTGAGGGTATACTTTTTCCTTTTTCTTTTTCTTTTTTTTTTATTTTGATTTTGATTTTGATTCTTTTATTTTTCATCCCCTCTTTTTTCTTTTTTTGATTACATTTGTAATGCCCCAGTTTGACTGTTTTGCTGATTCTCAAGATACAGCTGAATGATCTTCTTTTTATGCTCAAGAAGTCGGGTAATCTCGTCAGGAATCCCCTTCAACATCATCTTCCTCTGCCTCAAATACAGGGAATTCAAGATTGGGAGATGGCGTTGGATCATTATGTTCAATGGGTTTAGAAATCCCTGCATAATGATTTTGGATAATGGAAAGCTTTTGAATTTAAACAAGCAAATCATTATGCAGATGAAAAGATTGTTTTTATTCTTGTTTCAGGGTTTTTTGTGATCACCGTTTTCATGCAAAAAAGCAAAAAGTGAAAACAAATGGAAAAACAAACATTTAACATGAATTAATTGAATGAAATATCATTGTATAAAATGATGCCAACAATGTCATCACTTCTCCTTTTGGCATGGGAGAAGGGTTTTTAAACAAAGTGAAGCTTTACTTTGATCTATGAATGACTGTAGGAACATCTACAGCGACCCAATTGTGGCAGATCCCGCCAGGGATAACAAAGTTGTCAGAGTCCTCCGCATCCTCTTCCACGATAGCAGCAGCCTCTTCAGCTTGATCGGTGTGGATGAAACCTCCACTCTTGAACAACCCTTTCTCATTGAAGACCCCAGAAGAATAGCCAATGCCAGCCCGAGACTTGTTGTCTTCAAGCTCGATCATTTTTCCTAAACCAGCAACTGCACCACATTCAATGGCCAGTTTCGCATCTCGATAGGAAGCAAATGAAGGAGTTTTCTTCTCAATTGGCTCAGCAATAGACAAAGCTTGGAAAGGCGTTCCAACTTCATCCTCAGCATCAATATATGAGAAAGAAGACAAGTGGCTAACCAGGAATAAATCCATCAAAAGCACTTAGTCTGACAAATTCCTCTTCGAGTTCACAATTCTCTTGCTCAAGATGATCCATCAATCTCGAAGAATTGGCTCTGGTGTAGTACCGGGCGAAGTGCATCTTCAAAATAAATGAAGAGCAATAGGGATCAGACCACAGGACGGGAGACCGGAACAAAACACCTGCTTATGCATATAATGCATGCAAGGTTTGTGCATATGCTTTGTTTTTATTTCAAAGGAACTCGAGGGTTTTATTTGCAAACTTTGAAATATTAAGCATTTTATCGCATATGGAAATTATCTCGTAAAATAATTCTTTGTCTTTCCATATCTGAATTTTTTTTGCAAAGAAACCCCTTAAGTTCTTTGAAAAAAAATCTCATTTTTTGATGATATGGATGCAGATGAATGCATGAATGCATGAATGCAACAATCACACTCAAGGATCAAGCAAAGCACACCAGACAAAGGTCATGGGAAAACTCATAGCATCCCTAATATCAATCATCCATTTTGGTGGATTATGGTTTTCACCTTATCGACACCCAAGTTCCATTGATATTAACGAACATGAACCGACTCAATCATCCTTAATATCAATCATCCATTTTGGTGGATTATGGTTTGCACCTTATCGACACCCAAGTTCCATTGATATTAACGATGTCTGAACGACTCAACCATGAATCACGGGTTTGTTGTGAGTCACGAGCATGGAGTCTCGGTTAAGAAACACCCAAAGGGAGTGTACTAGGGTTTAAACCTGCCGAACATGTTCTACCAGAGGTTCCCATAGTCATCGTCCCATCTATCGAATATTATCGGAGGAACGAATACTCGTATTCCAAAAATATTCTCAAGAGAGACTCTTATGAGTGTAGTATCGCGTAACAATCGCATCAGATCTGACATCTGAACGACCTCCGCACTACGTCCTAAAAATAGGCCAAGATGGGCTTGGTAAACTAAGGTCCTTGGCTTCTACGGCACATATCGGAAAAATAATGCCTAACCACAAATAACTTGTGTGACATTATTAGTCCAACATGACCTCCACCAAGTGAATGGACTCGCAAGTCAACTTGCTAAGGAATAACTCCACACAAGTCGACGAGACTATGCTATTCTCCTATCATAGGGTGCACTCGAGTTCGGGTATAGAACTCATCTCACAGAGATCACCAAGCAAGCAAGCAATTGATATATCAAGCAAATCAAGCATTACAATCAATACAGTAATCCCAAATTGTACAAAAATATGTCATAAACAATATATCACAACAATTGTGAAAAGTTGGCAAACCCACTAGGAAATCGTCTTTTTCCCCAGTGAAGTCGCCACTTTTCTGTAGCGGTGTATTCGTCACTTTATGATTTATTGACTAAATCAAAAGCAAAGCATACAAAGATAGAGTCGCCACTGCACTTTTATTTATCCAAAGGAATGGCTAAAAAGCGAACAAAAGCCTAAGAAGTTTTACACATGGAAAACTCATGAAAGGTCAGAGATCTGGGTAAGGGGGTAATTATGCAAAGGGAAGGTGTTAGGCACCCAATGCATCTTAGGTACTCCTAGGGAACCCTTTTCACAAATTGTTGTAAAATTATTTGTTTATGAAAATATTTATTGTGCAAACATTGATTGGGAGGATGAGAGAAGAATATACAATTTTATTATTTTTGTGTTTGGATGGATAACCATTGCCTACGTACCTTTACAGGATCAAAACCTCGTAGTTCGGCTAAAAGATTTCCAAAAAGTAAGTGGATTGATTTTAAACACAAGCCCTAAGATCTTTCATTATCCACGGGAGAAAACTCAACCTATACAACCACAAGTCCACCATGTGAGAAAAGCTTCAACTTGCTAGTGAGGGACCATGCCCTATAATAAGCAAGAAAGTCTTACAATTCAATCACTAAGGACAAAAGGTGAGATTCACATCAACCACTAAGATAACTAAGATCTATGGCTAATGTATGAAAACTTATCAAGAAGTGGACTTGCCACAAAACAATTGAATGAATGGAATTAGTCAATTAGAGTATTCATAAGAAATGAAGTCAAAGTTGACAATAGAGTTCAATTCAGAAGAAGTATTATGAAAATGAAGTTTGAAAATCAAAGGCTTAAGGCCTAGGTTTCTAGTTTTGAAAACAAGTGAAAATGTTTGCACAAACGTTTTCTGGTTTGGGTTGCAAATGCAAGTGGAGGTTGCAAAGAAACAAAAGGTGGGAGGTTAAGGGATGCAAAACTTCTTAATTGTTCACCTCTTGAGATCATATGTAGATGATCCAAGTGATTCCTTTGGAAAAGGCAACAAGCAAGTAACAGATAATCAATGTATCAGAAAAAGTCAACATAAATGGAAACCAGATGCCAATCAATGGACTTACACTAGACTCACAAAACAAAGATGGATACCGGATGCCAATCAATGGACTTACACCAATCTCACAAAACAAAGAAAACATGGATACCGGATGCCAATCAATGGACTTACACCAATCTCACAAAACAAAAATGGATACCAGATGCCAATAAATGGACTTACACCAGTCTCACAAAGCAAATAAAACAAATGCAATAAGCAAGAGGAAACAAGTTGCCAACAAATGGTCTTACACTCGACTCCAAGGAAAGGAATGCCAATTAATGGTCTTAGTTCCAAATCCTACCAGATCATAGGAAACAACTGCCAATAAATGGACTTACAATTGACTCCTCAATGGACAAAACAAAAGGTCACAAGGTATGAACAATGATCATGAAATGATATACAATTAATACTCAAAGATGAAAGCAATGCACAGAGACACACACAAATAATTATGCACATATGGGCAAACAAGCCAACAAGCAACTAATTAGCACACACTATACACAATCAATAGGCTCAAGCAAGGTTAGGCTTTAGCAACAAGCCAACTGGAATAGGGTGTTTTGAGCTTTTAACCCTAACATTGAGAGTTAGGGTGAAGCAGATGAAATGGAGATGAGGGTTATGCCTCATAGCTCTTATCCCTGGCCTGGGAGAGCTTTAAATAATAGAAAGTGTGGGAGTTCAGAATGAGGGAACTCTTCTCTACAAATGATTGATTCTATAAGATCTTGGGTTCTTATTCACAATGCATCAACACATGGTGTGAGCAAAGTGAATGACACAACTGAATAGCAGGGGATGGATTGCACATCCCTTTTATCTGCCAATTGCCTCTTAAGAGGACTTTACCTGCTTGGCACAAAATTAAACAGACAAAAACATGGCCTCTTAAGGAGGGCTTCAGACAGGTGCCTGCCAATAACAGCAGGTCTTCCAGACTACATGAAGATTAGGGATTATACCTAAGTGGTATGCCAACCACAAGCAAAAGCAAAGCAAAGTTCAAATGAACTTAAAGCAACTTAGGTACCTCTTGAAGAGCAGTTCCTTGTAATGCACGATCCAATGCTCCAAATGATCCAAATCCAGTCCAGAATGCTTGTGATGATGTTTGATGAAGAAAAGGAAGCTTGAAAACGTGTAGATCTAGCTCAAAACAGAATTTCCATCTTCAACTTCATGAACTTGATACACTTGGTTCTTGCACGAATTCACCAATTCAAAACTTGATCTGCACAAAATCAAAGCCAGGGAACAAGAATATGGAAAGAAATTGCAATGTTATGAAGAGAAAATTTGAATTATGAATGAGAGAAAATTTTGGAGGGAGAGAGAATTTGGATCTTGAAATGGTGAAAAATGATTAACCTCCTTCAAATTCTGTTAGATTTAGGTATTTATATGAAGTCCTAATCACCTTGCTAATCCATAATTAACTTGGTTAATGAAAATAAGGTGTTTTGCAAAAAATCAAAATTGCATGGTGCATGTAGTAAACCCACGTGAACAGTACCACTTCCTTCATTATTTTCACTTAAAATCATTTTTAAACACAATGGCAATGGTAGAAAGTCCATACAATGCACCATTTTTTAATTTTGCAATTTCCCTCCAAAAAAGGCATAGATTAACAAATGATCATGTGATGAGATTTTATGTAATGTGATGCATGATTTGGAAATTAGAGGTCAAGAGAAGAATATTGCAAAAAGAACCACTCAATTTGGAGCTTTGGTTCAAAAGTTATGCTCATTTGAAGTTTCAAGCACCCTTGGCAATGATTTGATCATATCTCCTCACCCACACATCAGATGCTCATGATCTTGGACATTTTGGAAATGGGAGAGAAATATCTACAACTTTCATGTTCACCAAAATTTCATTTGAAGCTTTCTTGATGATGTAAGATTGAGTTGAAATTGGTTCAAAACCCTTCCATTTTTGGAAACTTCAAATTATGGGTCACTTTCCATTTTGGGAAATTTTTGCCTTGACTTAAAATTCTTCAATGTGAGTGTTTGAAATGTCAAATGAGACTTGTTTGAACATGAATGAAGTATTTCTAATCACTTCCCACCTCCAAATCCACAGTTGACCTTTCAGTTGACTGCATTGGCCCTTAGATGACCTGAAAATGTTCTGATGAATTTGGGGCCTCAACCACTTGGGAATTTGCTCCAAAATGAACCTATAGCTCAAATAAGCTCCATGTAATGATCACATGATTCATATCTCAAGAAAATATCATCTTCTCTTTGTACCATGAATTCACCTGATGCCTTAACCTGTTGACTACTTAAGCTGCAAGTAACAAAGGCAAATGACATATTTTTGTACATTTTTGATTAGTGATTAGAAGAAAAGCAATGATATACAAATGCAAGCAATGCTTGGTGATCAAGAAACACTCTCAAAGGGATCCCACCCACATGGAAGGAAGCAAGGTGTCCAATGATCCTTGAGGCAATGCAATATTATGATATGATGCCATGAGGGATCTTAGGGATAAAATTGGGGTCTTACAGGGTGCAATCAAGAGTTGCCCCAAATCAAAATGTAACCACATGAATCATGCCATTAAAATTCACAAAAAAGAGCTCACAAAAAGCAACCAAGTGTAGGAGGCCTAAACCTCTTGTCAAACACATGCATCAAAAGGGTATCAAAATTCAAAGTCATGGGGCAAGGATCCACACATCAAGACATGACATACATACTAAAACATGTGCCCACATGCAAAACCTAACGATACCCACTCTTCCAAATTCACCCATAATACCTCATACATTCAGAAATTTCAGGTTGAAAGTATAAAGTAGTGGAAATAGGGCATACCTGATTGGGGAGGATCTATTGAAATTGAATTGCACCGTTGGCTTTGTAGAACAATCTTAGGGTTTATATGAGAGGGAATTGGTTCTTTGCAGATGAGTTCCCTTCAGTCTCTAGAGGTTGCTCTGAATTAGTTAGAATCGCTCTAGGGTTTTTTTCACTGAATTTTTTTTAGAATTTATAACCTGATTTTCGTGGCTTTGTGGGCTCAAATGAGAGAGGTCCAAGCCCAAGATTTTTCTGTTATATTTTATTTATTTATATATTTATTTATTTATTATTTTTATTTATTTATTTTCGTTTTTTTCGTTTTTTTTTCAAAACGCGTGGGCTTCGCCTAGCGAGCATGACAGTTCAAGAAATTCCTCTGAGCGTAGGTGATTCTGGTGGCTTTTCTTGGGACTCGCTAGGCGACCCATTCTGCTCGCCTAGCGAGCATGACAACTCATGAACAAACTTTTGCTCCTTCAAGATTAACATTTTGACTGATGAATAGACCCCATTTGAACATGTTAGAAGTATCTCAAGCCATTCTCTTGTGTTGACTGATCACCCAGATAGGATCCACAAAGTGTCTTGGATGATATTCAAGCTTCTTGGATCTAATTCCGATTGACATGATGAAATGCAATATGAAATGTTAAATGACCTAAAAATGAATGCATGAATGAGGGGGGCAAATTTTGAGGTATTACAGTTGCCCCTATTCAATCAACTGGAGACCCGAAAAGAAGATAGCAGCGACTTTCGCACTTTCGAGATATCAAGGGATTGAATACAATAAAAGCCCAAAAATTTGCACTGAAGTGAAGTAACAATGCCTGTCGGAATCGGCAAAGAGGTGGTCTTGAAAGAAGAATCCGTCTGGTACGGTGAGAGTCAGTCTTAATACCGAAAAAGAATGTTAACCTGGATACCAAAATAAATGGTAACACAGAAATAACCATGGCCTGAATGCCGCTCATCAGTCTGAATACTGGAAATGACTTCGATCTGAACATCGGAAGATATGAGATTATTAATATCGGTCTGAACACCGAGAGGCTGGCCTGAATGCCACAAGTTGCGTCGACCTGAATGTCGGAAACTTCTTCGATCTGAACATCGGAAAACTGGCCTGAACGCCACTTCGGTCTGAATACCGGAAACTTGCCTGAATGCCACAAGTTGCATCGACCTGAATGTCAGAAACTTCTTCGATCTGAACATCGGAAAACTGGCCTGAACGCCACTTCGGTCTGAATACCGGAAATTGGCCTGAATGCCACTTCGGTCTGAATATCGGAAACTGGCCTAAATGCCACAAGTTGCATCGACCTGAATGTCGGAAACTTCTTCGATCTGAACATTAGAAAACTGTCCTGAACGCCATTTCGGTCTGAATACCGGAAACTGGCCTGAATGCCACTTCGGTCTGAATACCGGAAACTGGCCTGAATACCACAAGTTGCATCGACCTGAATGTCGGAAACTTCTTCGATCTGAACATCGGAAAACTGGCCTGAACGCCACTTCGGTCTGAATACCGGAAACTGACCTGAATGCCACTTCGGTGTGAATACCGGAAACTGGCCTGAATGCCACAAGTTGCATCGACCTGAATGTCGGAAACTTCTTTGATCTGAACATCGGAAAATTGGCCTGAATGCCACTTCGGTCTGAATACCGGAAAAACTTCATGTCTGTCAGCATCGGCAGAAATAGGGAAAGATAATAGAGGCGGCGCATGGGCCAATGACACTTGTTGGGGATAATAAAGGTAAGTCATGAACAATCTTCAGTCTGAGTACTGGAAACAATTTCTGGCTTATCACTTGGGATACCGAGAATGTTTTATGCTTACGTGCGTATGTTTGAATTTTTCAATGGCGTAATGCTCCATGAAAATGAAAATGCTACGCGATTTAGGAGGATGCAATGCAATATGATTCTACATGCAGGGATGCGAAATGCTGGGTAGAATGCCAAGCCGAGGCAAGGGAATCTGCTGGGGAAATGATCACCATCTTCTGGACCCTGGCAAGGCTGTTGGAGATGCACAGCGCAAAGAACTCTGTGGGGAAATGACCCGCCACACGGTGTTCTAGCAATGACGAAATACCGAGACTCTGACTTGGGAGAGAACGGCACTGAAAACCTGCTGTTGGGGAAAGCGATAGTGGTTCTAGCAACCATAATCTGCGAGAGAGACGACTTAGTAGAGGAAGAAAACACCGATACGGTACCGAGATTCTGCTTCAAGGAAAAAGACCATGGATCTGGCGTCGAGATCATCGATCTAGCATCGAACCCTGAGGAGCAGCCGCTTCTACTGGGAAGATACAGTCTGGCACTGTCAACTCCGCTAGGGATGTATAGTCTGGCACTGTCAACTCTACTGGGGAGTGTATATTCTGAAACAACCGCTTGGGGGAGGTACAACAGTGAGAGCCTGCTGGGGATCGAAGAATCCAATGCTCTGATCAGCTCTGCAGGGATAAGATACCAACTTCGACTGTTGGGGGAAAACATTCGCGATCATCAGCTGGAAACCTTAAGGAAATGCCCCGAGGGTACCTGTTCTGAATAAACGATCTAAAGCACTTAACATTTACAGCAATTTTAAATGTTTATTAAGCATGTACCTGTAAAGCTCTTATGTTTCATGATGTAGTGTTTATCAAAAATTCGGACGTCATTTTTGCAAACAAAATAGTAAAATGAAAATGAAAACAAAGATGTACTGAATAACACGATTTTATTGATTGAGTGGCCTTTGAATAGGCATTTACATCCGGAAGCAATCCCTGGAAAGAGGTAATCGTACAAAAGATAAAAACAGAGATTAATCTAATGGCAATGTGAAATGGATTTCTATTGGGTTCCAATTCTGCTATGACTTGCTCGTCTTCAAGATCCTCCAGATGATCAGCTTTATGAAAAGAGTGATTGGATTGTTTCCTATCCTTCAAAAGTTTCCAGTCATTGACACGAGATGAGATTCAGAACTACTCAGAACGCAGTCATTCGTTTAATCCCTAACTTTTGTCTCGATCGCCCTTTTCGGGTTTTCAATCCACCGGGATACCCATTTTTGCCTAAGTTTCCTTTTCAGGTTTTCAACTTACCGGGTGTACGATCTTTTCATTTTTAATCCCTAATTTTTGCCCGAACCTTTTCATTTTCTTGGTTCGTCGGGATGCCCATTTTTGCCTGGACTATTCTTTTTACTGTCCAGCGGGTCTATTTTATGCGAAGTATTTTTTAACTGCGTCTGAGTTCACAGGGGAAGTGAAGTTTTCACCATCCATAGTTGCAAGCATTAAGGCCCCACCATCAAAAACCTTGGTGACAATATATGGTCCATCATAGTTAGGAGTCCACTTGCCCATGTGATCTGTTTGAGGAGGAAGGATCCTTTTCAACACCAAATCTCCGACCTGGAAGCATCGAGGACGCACTTTCTGATCAAAGGCTCTCTTCATCCGACTCTGATACAACTGCCCATGACAAATGGCTGCCATTCGCTTCTCTTCGATAAGACTCAACTCATTGAACCTTTTCCGAATCCATTCAGCTTCGTCTAACTTGACATCCAACATGACTCTTAGAGAAGGAATATCCACTTCAATAGGTAGGACTGCTTCCATACCATACACAAGGGAGTAAGGGGTTTCCCCGATCGATGTACGTACTGAAGTACGGTACCCATGCAAGGCGAAGGGTAGCATCTCATGTCAATCTCTGTACGTAACGACCATCTTCTGCACAATCTTCTTTATGTTCTTATTTGCCGCCTCAACAGCACCGTTCATCTTAGGGCGGTAAGGGGAAGAATTGTGATGCTGAATGTTGAAGTTCTGGCACAACTCCTTCATCATTTTGTTGTTGAGATTAGAACCATTATCAGTAATGATTCTTTCGGGAATCCCATAGCGACAAATGATTTCTTTCTTGATGAAACGGGCAACCACATGTCTGGTGACATTCGCGAACGATGCTGCTTCGACCCACTTGGTGAAATAGTCGATGGCAACAAGGATGAAGCGATGCCCATTGGAGGCGGTTGGCTCAATCTTTCCAATCATATCGATGCCCCACATAGCAAAAGGCCACGACGAAGACATCACATTCAAAGGATTTGGCGGCACATGTACCTTATCAGCATAAATCTGGCATTTATGACACTTCCGAGCATATTTGAAACAATCAGATTCCATGGTCATCCAGTAATATCCCGCTCTCAACAATTTCTTAGCCATTGTATGTCCGCCGGCATGAGTACCGAAGGAGCCTTCATGAACTTCCTGTATTAACATGTCTGCTTCGTGTCTATCCACGCATCTGAGCAAAACCATGTCGAAGTTCCTCTTATACAGCACATCGTCTTTGTTCAAGAAGAAACTGCCTGCCAATCTTCTCAAAGTCTTTCTATCATTGTTGGATGCCCCTGCAGGGTACTCTTGATTCTTCAGAAAGCGCTTGATGTCGTGATACCAAGGCTTGTCGTCAACTACCAGTTCAGCAGCAAACACATACGCAGCCCTGTCGAGGCGCATCACATCGATCTTGGGAGCGTGGTTCCACCGAATCACGTTGATCATGGAGGATAGAGTGGCAAGAGCATCTGCCATCTAGTTCTCATCACGAGGTATGTGATACAGCTTTACTGTTGTGAAGAAAGTCAATAGTCTTCTCGTGTAATCTCTGTAAGGGACCAGATTGGGCTGGAGGGTGTTCTAATCACCATTCACTTGATTGATCACTAGAGCTGAATCTCCGAAGATGTCCAGAGTCTTGATTCTCAAATCAATGGCTTTCTCAATACCCAAGATACAGGCTTCATACTCAGCTTCATTATTTGTGCACTCAAAAGTCAGACGAGTGGTGAAAGGCATGTGGGTACCTTTCGGAGTAGTAATGACAGCGCCAATTCCACTTCCTCTGGCATTGACAGCCCCATCAAACAACAAAGTCCACTTTTCGTCTGGATCAGGTCCCTCCTCAACAACTGGCTCTTCACAGTCTTTCATCTTGAGGAACATGATGTCTTCATCTGGAAAATCAAACTTCATCGGCTCATAATCATCAATCGGCTGCTGAGCAAGATAGTCTGGCAGAATACTCCCCTTAATGGCTTTCTGGGATGTATACTGGATATCATACTCTGTCAGTACCATTTTCCAACGAGCAACCCTTCCGGTGAGAGCTGGCTTCTCGAATATGTACTTGACTGGATCCATCTTGGAGATCAATAAGGTTGTGTGAGTCAGCATGTATTGTCTCAATCGCTTAGCAGCCCATGCAAGTGCACAACATGTCTTTTCAAGCATTGAGTATCTCGACTCGTAGTCTGTGAATTTTTTACTCAGGTAGTAGATGGCATGCTCTTTCCTACCTGTCTCATCGTGTTGACCGAGAACACAACCCATGGAATTGTCTAGTAATGTCAAATACATAATCAGCGGTCTCCCTGGGACTGGAGGCATAAGGATAGGAGGATTATGCAAATACTCTTTTATCTTCTCGAAAGCCCTTTGGCAATCATCATTCCACCTGATAGCCTGATCTTTTCTCAGCAATTTGAATATTGGCTCGCACGTGGCTGTTAGGTGAGAGATGAACCTTGCCATGTAGTTCAACCTCCCTAAGAAACCACGGACTTGTTTCTCTGTTCTTGGCTCAGGCATTTCCTGTATCGCTTTCACTTTGGTCGAATCCACCTCAATCCCTTTTTCACTAACAATAAAACCCAGCAGTTTTCCAGATCTCACCCCAAAAGTACACTTGTTCGGATTAAGCCTTAACTTGAATTTTCTCAAACGCTCAAACAATTTCTGCAAATTCACCAAATGTTCTTCTTCCGTCTGAGATTTGGCAATCATATCATCAACATAAACCTCGATTTCATAATGAATCATATCATGGAAAAGAGTCACCATCGCTCGTTGATATGTTGCTCCGACATTTTTCAGACCAAACGGCATCACCTTGTAGCAGAAGGTGCTCCATGGGGTTATGAATGTTGTCTTCTCCATGTCTTCTGGTGCCATCTTAATTTGATTATAGCCAGAAAAGCTATCCATGAAGGAGAATACCGAGAACTGAGCTGTGTTATCCACCAAAACGTCGATGTGAGGTAATGGGAAATCATCTTTAGGACTAGCTCTGTTCAGATCCCGGTAGTCAACACACATCCGTACCTTTCCATCCTTCTTAGGTACTTGAACGATATTTGCAACCCATGGCGGACAATTTGTGACTGCTAGAAACCCTGCATCCAACTATTTTTGCACTTCTTCCTTTATCTTGACAGCCATCTCTGGTCTTGTTCTTCTGAGCTTCTGCTTGACCGGAGGACAACCTTCTTTGAGAGGCAAACGGTGTACCACAATATTTGTGTCAAGCCCTGGCATGTCCTGATAAGACCAAGCGAAGATGTCAACATATTCTTGCAGCAATTCAATCAGCCCCTTCTTCACATCGTCTTCCAAAGCAGCCCCTATCTTGATTTCTCTCTTGGCGTCCTCGGTGCCGAGATTAATCACTTCAACAGACTCTTGATGCGGTTGAATGACCCTTTCCTCCTGTTTTAATAACCTGGCAAGTTCTTCAGGGAGTTCACAGTCTTCATCACCCTCTGCTTCAGCTTGAAAGATCGGATTTTCAAAGTCGAAGCGAGCCATAGCAGAATCGTTATCAATAGGATCCGGTGACGTGCATCTGCATGAGTGATGGTATGTTCTTATGAGTGTGAACAAAGAGTAAAAACTAAATAAAACATTGCCAAATATTTTTTGATTTTCAAAAACTGCAAAAATAGAAAGACAGTGAACAAAATATTTGAATGCAAAAAGACGTCCTTTATTTATGATAAAAATGCAAGTATCCACATAGATGAGCCCTACAATGAGTCATTACGCCCTGGGCGGAACGTAAGACTTGGATATGCATGAATAAACAAAGAAAATTACTCCTCCAGAAGAGTGACTTGGACAATCTCCTCAGAAGACCAATTGTTGATGACTTCACCTGGGATCCTCGGACACACCCAGTTATCGATGTCGCAATCGCTATCCCCATCTTCATCATTGACCGCAGAGACCTGGCCATAATGAATGATACCAGCACTGGAGAAAGTAATCGGCCCCTGACGAGTCTGAAGTGTTGAAGTACACACATCCGAAACATCGGAATCAAGTTCAATTACATCAGAATCAACCACATTGGAAAAATTAAATACATCATCATGGATTACAGAATCAGTAGGAACAACATCTGCGAATTCATCAGTAGCATCTTCAAACACTTCTTCCTCAACCCCTTCCGCAGACTCTTGGACAGACAAATCTTCAACCTGGAGGATACCTTTGTCGAGCAAGACCTGGATACCATGCTGTAGCTTCAAACAACCTCCACTCTGAGTAGCATAATCCAAACAACCCTTCCCACAACCGGGGAAAACATCGGCCTTCAACAAGTATCCCTTGATATCCAACAATGGAGTCTTCAGCTTCAACGTATCTTTGACGGATCTGGCTTCCCCTTCCATCATATTAACATTTGCGCCACCATGCTGGGGCATGGGATTGTTGACGACATTCGGAGTCGGTGCAAGGTCGATGTCCTTTGAATCTATGAGGTCCTGAACTACGTGCTTAAAAGTTTTGTAGTTCTCAATATTGTGGCCAGGTGCCCCATAGTGGAAGCTACACATAGCGTTGGCGTCGTAACCCATCAGAAGTCTACCAACGGGAGGAGCTAGAGTGCGTAACTGCACAAGTTGTAGTTGTTGAAGACTAGAAAGTAGTTGAGCGTACGACATTGGAAGAGTGTCGAAACGCCGGTCCATCGTCCTTGGCCTCTGTTGATAAGCGGGTCTGTTACCCGGTTGTTGTGGTTGGTACTAAGCTGGTTGACGCTGGGGTTGTTGTTGTAGTGGTGCTGCAGCTGGAATGGTCACAACCGCAACATACGGTTGCTGATGATAGTTCTGAAAGTTATTCCTCCGGTTATCCCTGTTCTGATAAGAAGATATGGCACTTGCATCCCCTTCTCTCCTCGTCTGTCCCTGAATGAATGGCTTCTTCACCCCTGATGAAGATCCCCCTCCACTCTGGGTCTTGTATGTCTTCAGGTAATTCTCCACCCTCTCTCCGGTAGAGACTACATCAGCAAAGTTGGAGGCATTGCAACCCACCAGGCGCTCCAAATAAGTTCCGAGTAGAGTGTTCATGAACATGTTAGCCATTTCCTTCTCCAACATAGGAGGTTGAACACGGGAAGCTGTCTCCCTCCAGCGTTGAGCGTATTCCCTGAAGCACTCATTGCCTTTAAGAGACAGATTCTGAAGTTGAGTTATGTCCGGAGCCATGTCTGCATTATACTGATACTGCTTCACGAAAGCCTCAGCCAAATCCCTCCAGCAGCGGATGTGGGCTCTGTCCAGCCTCATATACCATTCCAGGGATGCCCCAGCTAGGCTATCCTGGAAAAAGTACATAAGCAACTTTTCATCGTCAGAGTATGCAACCATTTTACGGAAGTAGGCTTGCACATGGGTCTTCGGGCAAGAGTTGCCGCTGTATTTGTCGAATATCGGGACCTTGAATTTCGGTGGCACCCTCACGCCTGGGACCAATCCCAAGTCAGCAACGTCTACTCCCAGAGGATTCTGTCCTTCCACTGCCTTCAACCTCTCTTCCATTCTCCGAAACATAGGGTCTATACCATGAGTCATTCCAAAGTCTTTCTGAAGCAAGGGGAACTGATCCTCCTGGTCATCATGGACGGGTTGTTGACCGGAGGTGACATGTAGGATCGGGGTAGGCCCCGGTCCACTGGGTCCGTTAACCTCTCCAGCTGGAGGATCAGTCAACGTCTCTGGTTGAGTAGTGGCGGGATTCCTCTGCATCATCTGCCTGAGCTCTTGCTATCCTTGAGCCACCCCTTGAACCACATCCATGAACTGATTCATGCGAATCTTCATCTCGGCGAGTTCTGTTTGTAGGCTTTCCATTACTCGCTGGTGGTTTCTGCGTGTACCGTACCGGTGAATGCCTGAGTCAGCTATCCTGTTAGTGGAACATCAAACAACTGAGAACACTGTGGCGGTACCTATTATGCAAGAGATGCTGACGGATATGCCAATGCAATGACATGTTTATCAGTTCCAAAGGGTATTCTAACCTCTTGATTCCAGTCTCACATTTGATAAACGGTGTAAGAAGAAAACCCCGACTAGAATCAAGAAGAAGATATAAACCCATGGGAATAGATAAACATGTGTTAAATGATATGAATGCAAAATGATGTGATGCAATGATGTGACATAGGAATCAGGATTGTTGTATCTGCTTGAACATCTGTCGGGTTGCACTGTTTAAAGAGAAACCCACTGAAGAATATAATACAAGATCAAAGCTTTGCTCTAGAAAACCGGGTTGGTTGGAGGTTAAGGTTTCCTTAATTTAGCCCGCCCCTTACTGGTAGGTTCTAAGAACAGAAGTTTGTCAGCTTCAGCCCTTCAGTCGAGAATAATACGTTTACCACTGAAGGTTTGTCATTATTACGGGATAAAAGACCTCCACTGACTCCCCTCAACAGGACATCCTAATAGCAAGTTCCCAGTCTCGGGGTCCTCGGATTGATCAGCGAGAATGCGCCCACCAGAGCTAACATAATCACGTCTCGGAGGAGAGGCCTTGACTGAGTTCTCGGGAAATGGTCACCAGAGTCGACGATTTCTAGAGGAACATCTGCCGTTATGGAACACCCATAGGACAAAATATATCCAAAAGAAACCTCGTCTGGATGTGGGTCTTCATGAACGACTTAACGTAGCAACACGCCACGCAAGCCTCATGACTATCCACTCTAAAACCTTTGTGTACACTCAAGCCTGGGTAATGGGCTTATCTCTCATAGAACACCCCATCCCAACAAACAAACAAACCAACAGCAGAGCCAACAGATACATCAATGATATATACACAATGCAATGAAGCAGGTAAATGCTGAAAAATAAATAACTGTACAAAAGAATGAACACCCAATAAATAAACAACCTACAAAAGCTAAGAGGGACTCGCTCAGGGAAACCAGGGTCCCAAGCAGAGTCGCCAGCTGTCGCAACCTGAAAAAGGAGATGCGAAAAAACAACCGGCGAGAAAGAAATGACAGAAGAGTCGCCATCGTGCGTTATTTATCCCAAAGGAGGGAAAGGAAACGCTCGAAGTAAACCTGGAAAAGGGAAAGGAAAAGACAAGGTCTCGCAACCAAATCTTGGGTTCGGGAGTCGATTATGCGAAGGGAAGGTATTAGCACCCCTACGCATCTGTAGTACTCTATGGGATCCACTCTTGTTGTTCTTGTCTAAAGGGCGTGGGTTTATCTAATGTACTATCTACTAAAAGAAGGGTCAAAAGAAAATGACTCGCACGAATGTCGCATCCACTGCATACGTATCTCATCTGAATATGAGAATCAGAGTCTTCGTAGCTCGGCTACCTATGGGCTAAAGGGGAGTGTGCTCGCTAAGACATTGCGTCTTATGCCTACGTATCTCATCTGGAATGAGAATCAGAGCAAACCGTAGTTCGGCTAACTACGGGTTAAGGGTTGTGTTTTTTAGATGAACGGCGTTACTACGCAATCTACCGGATGCTCGACCTTTGGAGACTTACTCGCCTGTAGTAGAAGGAGTTAACGTGTTCTTAGGAGAAGAAAAATCAATGAGTTTGTTTGTGTTTTAGGGATGCTCATGCAAAAAGGAAGTCCTAGACGAAGGAACAGTGCTACCTTAATTGACATGCAAGCGAGAGACTATACGAAGCCTAGCAATCCTATGGGGAGACGATCACACCATACAAAACAAACATGCATAAAGTAAAATGCCAACAAGGGGGTTCAAACATATACGGGTAGGGCTTTGGTCAAGAGGGGTCATATCAACCTCGACAAACAAGCCATGGAATAGGTACTCAAATGGGCTCTTAACCACTGACATTGAACGTCAGGGTGAGTAGACACTACGCCAAAAAGGTTTTTTAACAGCGCATCTTAGACAGCGCTTTTAAAAGAAAGCGCTGTCTAAGGTTAAGATAAAAATAAAGCGCTGAAAATGTTCCAAGAAAATAATGAAAGCGCTGTCTAAGGGGGGGTCTTAGACAGCGCTTTTAAAAAGCGCTGTCTAAGACCCCCCCTTAGACAGCGCTTTTAGAAAGCGCTTTTAAATATAGACCTTAGACAGCGCTTTTGATAAAGCGCTGTCTAAAGTCTTTAAATTTTAAAAAAAAATTAAAACCAAAAGCGCTGTCTAAGGGGGGTTTAGAAAGCGCTTTTGGAAAGCGCTGTCTAAGGCATACCTTAGAAAGCGCTTTCCACAAAAGCGCTGTCTAAGCTCTAATTAAAATAAAATTTCAGGATTGTATTTTCGTTCTCAGTACGTATTTTTGTTTTCCCTCTTCTTCACTCACCTCTCAGACACCCAAAACACATTTTTTCAGCGCAACGTTCGAAAACCCTATTCACCTCCGCCGTCACCCAAACAAGCAACCGCCGCCGTTTCCGCCACCGTTTCCGCCACCGCACTCCTCATCTCAACAATCTCAACAATCTCAACAATCTCAACCCTATTTTGTGTGTACTGTATTCCATTGTTTTACACTGTTCCTGTTTTACCTGCAATGTTCCATTGTTTACTGTATGTTTTAATATCATTATATATTGTTCAGGCCAACGCCAAGGCAAAGTTTGACGAAACTGTTGAAGCACATATAAAACCGGGCATCGATTCCAAGCGAACAGAACTGGTATGTTTCAAGATACTTCTTTTTATTTTTTATTGTTTTTCTTGTGTTTGTGTGTTTTTTCTGAGCATATAAAATGCATGTACTCAGGTGGCATATAAGATGTTTTTCTTTGTCTGTACTATATATATTTATATACTCACCAATGCCTACTACAACACGTATGATTACTCTTTACAGGAAAAAATGACTCAAAAACACATGAATTTGTAAGAATATGTTACTGTTTGCTCAGAATTGTTGCATCATACTAGTAACTCTTGCACCCTTTCAAAACTTAGGGGATTTGTACCTATGTTCATGCATTATTAGAAGAGTTTGAGAGAGTAATAATAGCACCAAAAAATTCAACTAAAACAGACAAATTAATAGTTATAGTCTTAGGTTTTTGCTTGTAAATCATGATTTGTCGGTAATACACTCCAAATATAATGGTTGTTTGTTGTTGCTCATGTGGGGGCAGGGACTAACTAGGGATTGTTCTGGGTAGAAGTAGTACTCCATGTGTCAAATATTAAATGATTTATTTATAAAGATTGAAAATATATGGAAATTTAGTTAAGAGTAAAGAAGATCAGTTAGTATTTTATTTTACAATAAAATATTTTTATAAGTAAGTTGCTTATTATTGAATGGACCTTGATTGACTGCAGTTAACAAAACAAAATATAACAGTCAAAAATAATAATTATTCAATTTAGATATAATGTTTTAAATAAAATCTCTACTTTTGAATTATGTATTAAGTATTAAAGTTGGTATATTGGCGTATCGGATACGTTATTGAAGTTTATATTAACATTGGTTATGTATAGGTTTTTGAAGTTTAAAATGAATTAAAGCTTATAATTGTTAGGATATTCAAAGATACTACCTTAGCTTATAATTGTATGGATTAATTGTTTACTTTAATAAGTAGGAAAACCATGGATAAAACATGGATCTGTGCCGATCGAATGACCAAAGAGTACGAGAGTGGGGTTTTGGAATTCGTTAAGTATGCTGTTCAACACGCTGAAAACCCCAGAAGAATGCATTGTCCTTGCTTGCGTTGTTGTTATATTGGTAAGGTTGACGCACATGGATTGAAATCGCATTTGCTGAGGCATGGAATTGATCAAAGTTATCGGTGCTGGATATTTCATGGTGAGAAAATTAACGAGAATGTTGAATCGAGTGGAAAAAGTAATACGACCTATGCTTCATACGACAAAGACACGGAAACATACGATTGTGATCGAGTTGAAGAGATTGTAGAAGCACTGGAAGAAGATCTTCATGATTGTCCTGAAATGTTTGAGAGGATGGTAAGCGATGCAGAGAAACCGTTGTACAACGGTTGCACTAAATTCTCAAGACTTTCTGCGGTATTAAAGTTGTACAACTTAAAGGCGGGTAATGGATGGTCGGATAAAAGTTTCACAGAGTTGTTGGCCCTTATGAGAGAAATGCTACCGGATGATAATGTTCTTCCTAATCGAACCTATGAGGCAAAAAAAATGTTGTGCTCTATTGGCATGAGCTATGATAAGATACATGCTTGTCCTAACGATTGCATTTTGTTTCGTAACGAATATGCAATGTTAACTGAGTGCCCTAAATGCGGTTTGTCTCGATATAAGAAAAGATTATCTCCCGCAAAAGTCTTATGGTATTTTCCGATAATTCCGAGATTTAGGCGCATGTTTCGTAGTGAAACCGATGCAAGACATCTTACTTGGCATGCAGATGAAAGAATTATTGATGGAAAGTATCGGCATCCGGCTGATTCACCACAGTGGTCGAAGATTGATAATGATTATCCTGAGTTTGGATCAGAAGCAAGAAACCTTCGATTGGCATTATCTACTGATGGAATGAACCCACATGGTCTTCAAAGTATCTCACATACCACATGGCCTGTGATTCTTATGATTTATAACCTACCTCCGTGGCTATGTATGAAGCGTAAGTACATGATGTTATCTATGTTAATCTCTGGGCCTAAACAACCAGGGAATGACATAGACGTATACTTGACACCTCTGATCGAAGATTTAAAGATTTTGTGGGAGAACGGTGTGGAGGTTTATGATGGATATAGGAAATAAAGTTTCAATTTGAGGGCGATGTTATTTGGCACAATTAATGATTTTCCAGCATACGGGAATCTATCTGGGTATAGCATTAAAGGTCAACGTGCGTGTCCTGTTTGTGAAGACGGAACCGATACGATTCGATTAGAACTTTGCCAGAAGAATGTGTTTCTCGGTCATCGTAGATTCTTACATTCTAAACATCACTACCGTGGGTGGAGAAAAGCATTCAATGGAGACACCGAACATCGTAGAGCTCCACCCGCATTGTCAGGTGAACAAGTTTTTGAAAAGGTGAAAGATGTGCGTACTGAGTTTGGCAAGCCTTTTGCACATAAGATTGTGAAAGGTGGGTGGAAGAAAAGGTCGATATTTTTTGAATTGCCATATTGGAAGTCTTTGTACGTGAGACATTTTCTCGATGTTATGCATATTGAAAAAAACGTATTTGAAAGTGTTATCGGTACATTACTCAATATAAAAGGCAAGTCTAAGGATGGCCTTAAAGCAAGGGAGGACATGTTAAAAATGGGAATGAGAACTGAATTAGCACCCGTGAAGAAAGGAAGACGAACATATCTACCACCTGCTGCTTTTACTTTATCTAGAAAGGAGAAAAAAAATTTGTGTAAGTCTCTGAGTGAAGTTAAGGTTCCAGAAGGATACTCATCTGATATCAGAAGACTTGTTTCTATGAAAGACCTCAAGTTGAAGAATTTGAAGACACATGATTGCCATGTTATAATGGAACATTTTCTACCGATAGGTATACGTTCTATTTTGCCAGAAAAAGTAAGAAGTGCCATAACTAAATTGTGTTTTTTCTTTAGGTCAATTTGTAGTAAGGTGATCGATCCCGAGATCTTACCAACACTACAAAAAGAGATTGTAATTACCTTGTGTGAGCTTGAAATGTATTTTCCTCCGTCTTTTTTTGACATAATGGTTCATTTAGTTGTTCATCTTGTGAAAGAGACACAGTTGTGTGGACCAGCTTATATGAGATGGATGTACCCTGCTGAACGGTATATGAAAATATTAAAAGGGTACGTGAAATCCCGAAGTCGACCAGAGGGTTGTATTGTTGAACGATACATTGTTGAAGAAGCTGTTGAGTTTTGTACTGAATATTTGTCTAACGTTCAATCGATTGGACTCCCCAGAGCTCAGATTTTCGACAAAATGGAAGGTAAAAAATTAATTGGGAATAAAATTGTGACAATATCAAGGGATGAACGGGATCAAGTTCATTTGTATGTTCTGCACAATAATAATGAGGTTGAGCCATATGTTGAAATGCACAAGGATGTACTCCGAAGGTTAAATCCGAACAGAAATGAAAATTGGATAGTTATAGAGCACAATCAAAGTTTCATACAATGGTTGAAGGATCATATTTATTTGAAGCGCTCTTCAGATCCTTCTTCGGTAACAGAAAGGTTGAGATGTTTGGCATATGGTCCAAGTTTGCATGTGTTTTCTCATAGCGCGTATTCAATTAATGGATACACATTTTATACCAAAGAACAAGATGATAAGAGTACTATGCAAAATAGTGGTGTCACCGTGCTAGCTGAAGCAATGCATATATCAAGTATGAAGGACTTAAACCCCAAATATGCAAATTTGTCATATTTTGGAGTTATTGAGCACATTTGGGTGTTTGATTACGAGAAGTTTCAGATTCCCATATTTGGTTGCAAGTGGGTGAATAGTAGTGGCATACGAATGGATAAGTCTGGATTTTTGCAAGTTGATCTTACTAGGGTGGGGTACAAAGATGAACCTTTTATTCTAGCATCTCAAGCTAAACAAGTGTTCTATGTGAATGACCCGAAGAGTACAAAATGGTCTATAGTGCTTTTCTCTAACAAAGTGACTGATGATAGCGGTGACGATCAATGAGGATAAGTCTGGATTTTTTTTTTCATTTGTTTTGATTATAAGTTATATGTGATAATGCATGATTTCATTATATTATTGTTTTCAATTGCTTTGATTATAAGTTATATCTGATAATGCATGATTTCTTTATTTTTTGTTTTCAATTGCTTTGATTATAAGTTATATTTGATATTTGATGGTTTCCTTGGTTTATTACAGGTTAGACATGGCTGATAACCAACATGAGGAAGTTAGTAAAGTATCCGCGGAAGAAGAAATTCGAAGAGGCATCACAGTAATGCGAAGGGTGGTCCAAGGAAGATCTCGAGGCATCATACTAGATGTCTCTTGGAACAACCAGGGACAACTTATAGAACCTAATGGGCATACCTTAACTAGTTTCATCGGTGCACTAGTAAGGAATGAAATTCCCATTACATGTGATGATTGGAGAAATAAAGAGTTGAAAGAGTCCAAAGAAAAAATTTGGAGTGAGATAAAGGTACAATCATTTGGCCCTTAATTATACGGTATCAATTATGTTTTTTCAATTACCGATACTAACTATCAATCTGTATGTTTTTCTTAGCGATGTTTTAACATCGAAGAAGAAAGAAGAGGGTTTTGTATGAAATTGGCCGGAAAGCTTCTTAGAGGGTTTCGGACATTTTTATCATCCAAGTTCCTTAAGGATGCGGATGGTAATTTTGTGGATGCGGAGCTTCCTAGAAAATATGAAAGTTTGATATCGGCTGAAGAATGGGAAGCTTTCAAATCCAAAAGACAAGACCCGACTTTTCAAAGAATAAGTGCTACAAATCGGGAAAGAGCATCAAGTCCCGCATATCCGTACCGAAAAGGACGTGTCGGATATGGACGCTTAGAACAATCCATGGTAAGTATTTATAAATTGCGAAAACAAATTTGTTCATCATATATTAGTTTTATCTGATCAAATTGTATGACTTAATGTGTAGCTGCAGAAGGAGGAAAGTTCAGAAACATCTCTTCCTGCACATGTTTTGTGGAAGGAAGTCCGTGTGGGCAAATCTGGAGTTCCACAAGAAGAAGTTTTAAACGTATACCAGAAATGTGTAAGTATAACATTTTTTCATTAATTGAATAACATTTTTATACACAAATATTTGACAAGTATACGGTATTCATCTGATTTTTCAGGAGGAGCTATCTCAGTCTCTATCTCCCGATGATACTAAGAGCATACTTAGTCGGGCATTAGATGTCCCTGAGTATTCTGGTCGGGTGAGGGGTAAGGGATTTGGAGTCACTCCGACCTCCCTCAGTGTTAAAAAAGGAAAGGCTCCTAGTAATCGGGAGCTTCATGCAAGATTGGAAGCCATGCAAGCTGAGCTTGATGCACTGAGGAGAGAAAGAGAGGCTAGCGCCTCAACGGTATACAGAGATGCTTCGGACAAAAACAGTATCAACTGTACCTTTCAGCCGAACATTCCAGAGGTAATTACATATAATTGTCTTAAATTGAACTATTTGCTTAAATTATGTATTTGACATATATACACATTAACGATTTCTTGTTATTATTGGTTTTAGGGCATTTCCCATTGTCAGCTGTATTTGTCGTCACCATACTATCGGATGGTTGGCAAGGGAAAAGTGCATAACGTTAGCGGAGTATTACTCCACACTAGAGAGCTCCCTGCTGGATGTTTGAA
Source organism: Lathyrus oleraceus (assembly GCF_024323335.1). Lineage (NCBI taxonomy): Eukaryota > Viridiplantae > Streptophyta > Magnoliopsida > Fabales > Fabaceae > Lathyrus > Lathyrus oleraceus. The sequence goes on from NC_066580.1 coordinate 156,840,612, forward strand.
GGTATCAGTTGATATTGCAGTTGAGCCGAATGCAGCATTACCATATCCTAGCGATGATTCGGATGCAACAACGGTGCACGAAGCAGTAGGTTCGTTTGTTGCATGGCCGACAAACCTCATATGCGTAGGATATGAGGTATGCTTAAAACTTATGTTAACTTTAATGTGTATATTCAAAGTTTAAAATTTATGCTTAAAATTTTACTTACATATTTTCCTTGGTTATGTTAAATAGACTCCCACAAAATCCAAATCAAAAGAAAATGAGGTTAGCAATGCCTCCGCACAACAAAAAAAGGAGGTTAGCAACGCCTCCGCACGGGTAAAAAGTTCTGGTGCTAAGAAGACCGTAGCTAGGAAAAAACCTACCGCCAAGTATAGGTCGTGCCTCAGGACATTTATAGAGATGACCGATATACCGACCGGAGGTGTTCGGAATGTACATATGGAGGTAGGGATTTTCGGCTTTGATTACGACCAAATGATTGGTAATGAAGACTTCATGCAAGTTTTTGGTCATGAAGAAATCGGCGTCAACGTTGTCAATACATATATTAGGTAAATCCGGTCTACTTTGTTTTATTAATTAAACAACTTATGTTAATGATGTTTACTTTATGTTAATCCGGTTTACTTTATGTTTCAAAAGAGGTGTTAATGATGTTTTTATATTAGGTTTTTGTATGACAAATTGATGCGCCCCAATGATTTGGACGAGTCATTCGGATTCTTAGCACCCGCGACCGTCAACTTAGGTTTAATCTTAAGTAGACCGCATACCGTGACGGAGTATGTTCTTCAGATCCTCATGGAGAATAAAGATGCGGAGAAGTTGTTTTTTATACCGTTTAATACCGGGTTAGCATTTCATTCTAAATTCATCTATTATAATTATTTTCCAAGTTACCATCTAACATTTGCCTAATCATTACAGTGGACATTGGTTGTTGCTCGCAATCAATCCTATCCGAGAAATTGTGTATTATCTTGACTCGTTAGGAAATGATTGGACAACATACCCGGATATGAAGAACCTAATTGACACGTAAGTGAGAATGTTCAAAATTTTTCTTAGTTTATGTGAATTGTTCTAATTGCTTCATTTTTATTTTATTAGCGTCCTACAAGCTTTTCGGGCCCAACGAGATATCCAAACCTCAAGGAGGAGCGCCAACCGCATTACATGGATTAAAGTGGCGGTATATTTTTAATTACCACATTTTTTATTATATTAGTGATGACACTTGATAAAACTTAGGATTTATAATCCATATTTTTTTTTCATGTAGTGTCCTCAACAACGTAATCAAATAGATTGCGGGTATTTCGTGTTGAGGTTTATGCGAGATACTCTTGCTTTGGGCCGATTAGTGATTCCCACCGATGTATGTATTTCTAACTTATGAGTTATTTTTATATTTACACATATCTCATATAATTAAATAGTTGGAATTAATTCAAAATATGTTATATTATTATGTAGTACTTTGAGGAATTCAAGTGTGCATTTTATACAAAGGATCAAGTGGACGAAATCAAAGAGGAGTGGTGTCAATTCATGATAGAGCTCAAAGTTTTTTCATAAATTTGTGTAATTAATGTGTACATTTGTAGTATATGTAATGACTTGTAAATGTGTACATAAATTTGTATATATTTTGATACATTTAAGGCAAAATTGGTTTGAATTGGTATATATATATTTGTTAGCCAAAAATTGGTAGAAAAAAGGCCAAAATGGCATGTATAAAATGTGATAACTGTCTGTCAAAATCTGGTTGAAAACAGGTAGAAATTCTGGTTTATAAACCTGGAAAAAATGTGGTTTAAAACAAAAGCTTCAAAAATTTTCGTATACATTAGACAGCGCTTCTGTAAAAAGCGCTGTCTAAAGGGGGGGTTAGAAAGCGCTGTCTAAGGGGGGGGGGCTTAGACAGCGCTTTTTGAAAAGCGCTGTCTAAGCCCCCCCTTAGACAGCGCTTTTGCCTTAAGCGCTGTCTAAGGTATACCTAAAAAAATTAAAATAGGGGGGGCTTAGACAGCGCTTTTTGAAAAGCGCTGTCTAAGCCCCCCCCCCCCCCCCCCCCCTTAGACAGCGCTTTGGCCAAAAGCGCTGTCTAAGGTATACCTAAAAAAATTAAAATAGGAGGGTCTTAGAAAGCGCTTTTGGCCAAAGCGCTGTCTAAGGGGGGGGGGCTTAGACAGCGCTTTTAAGATTTAAAAAAGCGCTGTCTAAACCTTTAGCAGCGGAGGTTTAGACAGCGCTTTAAAGCGCTGTCTAAGGCCAAAAAAAGCGCTGTCTAAGGTCTTGTTTGGCGTAGTGAGATCAAAAGGGTAATGAGGATAAGACCTCATAGCTCTTAACCCTGGACAGGGTGAGCTCATGACAAAAAGTGGGGATTCAGAAAGGTGGAACCCTCTCCACTGACTGGCCGGACAAAAGATCTTGGGCTTTTATTCTGAAGCATCGACACGTAGTGCGAGCATAAAGGACGACACACTGAATAACGGGGGATTGATTACTAATCCCTTTTATCAGTCAATTGCCTCTTCAGGGAGGTCTTTAGCACTGATGCCTCTTCTTGGAGGTCTTTGGGCACAAAAGTAAACAAATAAAAGAAAACATTGCCTCCTATTGAGGTCTTCCAGCTAAGAAAGCGGTAAAATGCGGGAAAGATAAAGGATCAAGAGATCTACCACACGGATAAAGATCCGAAGTAATAACAGCTAAAGAAATAAGAAACCCAGAGATCTCTCGAGCTGACACCATCAAAGAAAGCAAGTCAATATAGGTAATCGGAATAAATCTCCAAATGGTATCCCACAAATAAAGTGGAATGCCATGCAAGCTATCCTTTCAGGAGTCATGTGAGCCCTCACAAAAAACTCAACAAACAGGTTAGAGTGACAAGATGGGGTGCAATCAAGAGTTGCCCCAAATCAAAATGTAACCACATGAATCATGCCATTAAAATTCACAAAAAAGAGCTCACAAAAAGCAACCAAGTGTAGGAGTCCTAAACCTCTTGTCAAACACATGCATCAAAAGGGTATCAAAATTCAAAGTCAGGGGGCAAGGATCCACACATCAAGACATGACATACATACTAAAACATGTGCCCACATGCAAAACCTAACGATACTCACTCTTCCAAATTCACCCATAATACCTCATACATTCAGAAATTTCAGGTTGAAAGTATAAAGTAGTGGAAATAGGGCATACCTGATTGGGGAGGATCGATTGAAATTGAATTGCACCGTTGGCTTTGCAGAACAATCTTAGGGTTTATATGAGAGGGAATTGGTTCTTTGCAGATGAGTTCCCTTCAGTCTCTGGAGGTTGCTCTGAATTAGTTAGAATCTCTCTAGGGTTTTTTTCACTGAATTTTTTTTAGAATTTATAACCTGATTTTCGTGGATTTGTGGGCTCAAATGAGAGAGGTCCAAGCCCAAGATTTTTCTGTTATATTTTATTTATTTATTTATTTATTTATTTATTCGTTTTTATTTTCAAAACGTGTGGGCTTCGCCTAGCGAGCATGACAGTTCAAGAAATTCCTCTGAGCGTAGGTGATTCTAGTGGCTTTTCTTGGGACTCGCTAGGCGACCCATTCTGCTCGCCTAGCAAGCATGACATCTCATGAACAAACTTTTGCTCCTTCAAGATTAACGTTTTGACTGATGAATAGACCCCATTTGAACATGTTGGAAGTATCTCAAGCCATTCCCTTGTTTTGACTGATCACCCAGATAGGACCCACAAAGTGTCTTGGATGATATTCAAGCTTCTTGGATCTAATTCCGATTGACATGACGAAATGCAATATGAAATGTTAAATGACCTAAAAATGAATGCATGAATGAGGGGGGCAAATTTTGAGGTATTACACTTGTATGTGGATGACTTGCTGATTACAAGTGCAGATGAAACAAAAATAGAAAGGGTCAAGTTGAAACTAATGCGGGAATTTGAAATGTCCGACCTAGGGATTTTGTCAGATTTTTTAGGGATAGAGTTTAAAGACACAAGTGAAGGAGTGTTTCTGCATCATACGAAGTATGCCCAAGATATCTTGAAAATGTTCAAGATGAGTAACTATAATGCAGATGTCACATCACTAGAGACTGGAGCAAATTTGAGAAAGGATACAAATGATGAATTTGTAATTGTAACACTGTACAAGAAAATCATTGGATCCTTAAGGTATCTATACAACATCAAGTCAAATAATTGTCAAAGTTTCGGGTTGTTGAGCAGATACATGAAGAAGCCACAAGAATGTCATCTCATGACAATCAAGAGAGTTTTTAGATACATAAAAGGTACAATTGATCATGGTGTGTTGATGCCAAGGAAAAAGAATACCAACATAGATGTAGAGGTACATGGCTACACTGATTCAAATTTCAATGGAGATCAAGACGAGAAGAAGATTATTGAAGGCTACATTTTTATGATTGGAGGTGCTCCAATCTCTTAGAGCTCAAGAAATTGCATAAATCATTGCCTTTATGGGAAGCCTCAATAATGTTTACTTTTTCTTAGGTTCCTACAAACAAAGTCACGACAATTATGAATATATAAAACATGAGGCACCTTATTAAAACCCTTGCGCCTTAGTGTTGGTGTAAGCCCTAGAGGATAATACTTTTGGTACTTGTATCGAATTATTTATTAGTAATAAAAGGCTTTTTATTTATTATGTTTGTTTAATAAAGTCCCTAGAATAGCTAGTATGTTTAATGTATCAAGTGTGACTTAATCATGAGATCACATTAAATATAAGGACATTATTCTTAAAGTATCCGTAGTCGAGCTTTATTGTGAAGTAGGATAATATTAAAGCATTGAGACTATTATGTATATAGACTGATGATCACATCTCATGGATCATGGATAAGGAGTTATTAAGTCTTAAACATAGGTATGAATATTAAGAGTAATATTTATACTAGATTGACCCGCTATGAGAATACTATATAGAATGTTTATACAAAGTGTCATAGTTATTCTCATGGTGATAATGGTGTATACCACCCTTCGACCTGAAACCACTGTGGACCCTAGATGTAGAGTCGAGTGCCTTATTGCTGATCAAACGTTATTCGTAACTGGATGACCATAAAGACAGTTGATGGGTACTCCACGAAGCATGATAAGGGACATGAGTGACCTAGATGGAATTTGCCCATCCTGCGTAACAGGATAAATGTCTATGGGCCCAATATTGAATTGGACAAGGATGACACGGTCTATGCCTTGTGTTCAATATAGACATAAGGGTAAAAGGGTAATTGTAAACATAAGTATTATCACAAAAAGGATTTGTCAGATCACATGACATTTTCGTGTCCTTGATAGCAGTGATGTGTTGCTAGATACCACTCACTATTTATCATGTTAAATACGTGATTTAATATAATTGCTAATGCCGCGAAAATCTACAGGGTCACACACAAAAGGATGGATTGATGAGAGATAGAGTAACTAAGGAACACCTTAAGGTACGGTGCACTTAAGTGAATTGTAGAACATCGTAAGGTACGGTGTACTTAAGTAGAATACGAAATATGGTAAGGTACCACGCGCTTAAGTGATTTTGGCATATTATAAGATATGAGCCACATACACTTAAGTGGGCTTTTTAGCTTGCAGCCCACACAAGTGGTTCTATAAATAGAACCCTTGTGCAGAAGCATTTGTGTAGTTGCAATTTTATTTCTCTCTCTCTCTCTCACTCAGAGCCTTCATTCGTAGCAGCTAGCACTGAGATTGAAGGAACTCGTTCGTGTGGACTGAGTAGAGGCGTTGTCATCGTTCAACGTTCGTGATCGCTCTGTAAATCTGCATCAAAGGTTTCAATCGCCACAAGAGGTAACAATTCTATCACTGATCATGCCCATTCATAAGGATCACTAAAGGAGATTTTTTTTAAATTCCGCTGTGTTTTGGATCGCCCTTCTCCTTCAGTGGTATTAGAGCCACTTACGAAACCATGCATCTGATAGCTGTTTATTTTCTGTATTTTCTGTATTAATATGATTAAAAGACAGAATGAATCAAAGAATAAACGAGTAATTAAATTTGGCATCATGTGTGTACGATTTGGATGATTGATGTTTACTATGCTTCGGAATCCAACGTTAGTATGGTGAAGCAGCGATACATCGATCGTCCATAGGTTACACAATTGAGATCGATCAAGTTATATATGTGATATAAGTAATCTTGATGCAAAATATGGTATATATGATATATTGTTTCTGTTTCGTTCATTCAAACCCTTAATGGTTGTTTTCCTTTGAGCGATCAATGGTCATTTGCTTCTTGATCCGACTTTAGTATGATTAAGCAATGACGTGTTGATCAATCATACTGAATTAACAATCGAGGTGTGTTTGACGGTCTGAAATTGGTGCATTAGGGTTAATGACGACAGAAGGGTTGTGTTGTCAAAGAGTTATGCGATTAGGGTTGTGATTGCGCAAGAGTTGTGCTTTAAAGTATCAAGTGTTAATGCGAAAAACGATGTCGATTTCAAATGAATTGTTCATTAAAATTTTGAGTCGGGGCGCTGCCCCTGTAGTGTGATTGGTCGCTGAAATTTAATTTGGTTTTAATTAATTAACAAAATTTAAATTAATAATAATAATGTGTTTATTAATATTGTCTTGTGGTGATCGGTTATGGCCTTAGTTTTTCTTTATTTTGTTTTGGGATTTTAAAATACGACATGCGTGTCGTGCCTCTCTTTTAATCTCTTAATGTAACTTCTTTTCTCATCTCACTCCCTCGTATGTAAAACGAGTTTCTTTTATGTAATGTAATGTTATGAAGAAAGAGAAGAATTCAATATCAAAGGAGGACAACCTTGAAGATCTTGCTTAGAGAAGCTTAAATCGTTATTAGGTTAGCTTAGGTTCTCTCATTGGCTTGGGAGAACAATTATGCTAGGGGCCATAACTGTTTCATTATGTATGTTGATGCATGTGAATGTATGTTGATGCATGTGAGAGACGATTTATATGATAAATAATCCGGTGAGATCAGAATAATTGCAAATCCCCTCAAATTAAATATTAAGTTTATGCTTTCCAAGTTTTAGCACTCATCAAGACTAGTATCGAATAATGTAGGTTTCGCCTACGCGAGGTGCATGTTCTATATTAGTAAGGTGCGATGGGATAATTGTAATATCCAATTGCTAAAACAATGGGTCAAACTTAACTAAACAAATTATAATAAGATTATATATGTTTAGAAGCAAGAGTTGGAAATGATCCATGTGATGGATTGGAATAAGGAGTTATTCACCCAACTAAAATATTCGAGAGTTGTATTAGATACAATTGGAAGGAGTTTCTACCTAAATAACCTAGTTTTGTGTAATCCGCCTACGTGGACTTAAAACAAAGTGAAATGTGGATCTCGACCCACTAGAAAATCTTCCAACGGGATTTTCCGAATCAAATGGTGAGGGTCATTTATTTTGAGTAAAATAGTGGGAGCATATTTAATTAAAGGCCTAATTAAATATGTTATTGATACTTATATTTTCATTATTTTCATGTAGATTACCATGACAACAAACACCTTTAACAACATTTTGCGATCAATCCTTGAATGGAAAAATTGTCTGGGACAAATTTTCTGGATTGGCACCGAAATCTGAGGATTGTCCTCAAACATGATAGAAAGCTGTATGTCTTGGGAAACCTATTCCTGAAGAGGAACCTCCTAGTTCTGCACCTAAGGCAGAAAGAGATGCTTATAAGAAGCATGTCGACGATGCCAATGAAACTGCTTGCCTCATGCTAGCTACCATGAACTCAGAGTTGCAAAAGCAACATGAGAATATGGCAGCGTTCGATATGATCGAACACCTGAAGATGCTCTATCAAGAGCAAGCAAGGCATGAAAGGTTTAAAGTTTCAAAAGCCCTTTTTCAAGGCAAGTTAGCTGAGGGAGCCCCTGTAGGTACCCATGTGCTCAAGATGATTGGGTATGTGGAGAACCTTGAGAGGTTGGGTTTTCCCCTTGGAAAGGAACTTGCGACTGATTTGATCTTGCAATCGTTGCCAGATAGATTCAGTCAATTTTTCCTTAATTTCAATATGAATGATATGGACAAATCTCTTCCTGAACTGCTAGCCATGTTAAGAACTGTTGAGCAGAATCTGAAGTCAAAAGGGAAGTCCATTATGATGATCGGAAATGGAAAGAGACAGAACAAAAGACCCACCAAGCAGGGTAATAAAGGGAACGGCAAGGAAGTTTCCAAACCCAAACCCACTGTTGCTGCTTTGAAGCCTAGTGGAGGCATAACATGTTGGTGTAAGCCCTAGAGGCCAATACTTTTGGTACTTGTATCGAATTATTTATTAATAATAAAAGGCTTCTTCTTTATTATGTTTGTTTAATAAAGTCCCTAGAATAGCTAGTCCGTTTAATGTATCAAGTGTGACTTGATCATGAGATCACATTAAACATACGGACACTATTCTTAAAGTATATGTAGTCGAGCTTTATTGTGAAGTGGGATAACATTAAAGCATTAAGACTATTTGTAACACCTCAAAATTTGCCCTCCTCTCTTGGGACTAGCTTAACATATTGCATATCATCATTTAGGTCATTAGTCATTGCATCTTTGCATATTATATGGCAACATTGGGCAAGTCATCCTCCTAGGTCTTGATCAAAAGATAAAGAGGTTGAGATATTCAAGCCTGGGGGTTCTTTGAATTGGTCACTAATCATCTGAGGGTTGGTGCTTCAAATTAGGGTTTCTGGGTTCCTCAAGGAGATTGATCATCGTCTTGGTTGAAATGGTACATCATCATCATCATGGTCTTGTCATCATTCAAGGGTTTCATTGTGCTTGATCAGATTCTTTGAGATTAGGGTTTTGACCTCTGGTCAACCCTAATCATCTGCATTGTGCCAATCAGGGCTTGTTAAGGAGATTAGGTCTTCATTGAGATGGGAGATCATCATGTGGTTTCAATGAGCTTATGGAAGCTAGGGTTTCTTGTTTGAGCCATTTCATCAGGAGATTGAGGCTCAAGATCATCAGTGCATAGCCAATTCATCTATCAGTCAGAAAAAGTCAACCAAAGGTCAACTGATGGATTTGGAGGTGGGAGAGAGTTAGAGACACTTCATTCATGTCCAAGCAAGTTTCATTTGACATTTCAAACATCAACAATGAAGAAAATAAAGTCAGATGAAAACTTTCCAAAAATAGAAAGTGACTTGTAATTCAAAATTGCCAAAAATGGAAAGGTTTTCTCCTCAAAATTACATGTCCAAAAATGCTTCAAATGAAATTTCGTCCAACATGAAAGTTGTAGATCTTTCTCTCACCTTTCCAAAAAGTCCAAGAACATGAATTTCTCATGTGTGGTTGGCAAGTTATGGATCAATCTTGGTCAAGAGAAGTTGAATTTCAAACTTGGATAACTTTTGAACCAAATGGCCAAATCATGTGGTTCTTTTTGGAGCAATTTTCTCTTGATGTCCTCTATCCAAATCATGCATCACATTTCATTAAAACTCATCACAAAAAAAAGTGCATTTTTCACTTGAACTTAATTTGAATTTGGAGGGAAAAAGGTGAATTTGAAAAATAAGCATGGTATTCATTCAATTCCACTTGCATTTGCTTCTAAACCATATTTCCAAGTGATCCAAGGCAGAAATTGGCTCTGTTACATTGAATTACATGTGAAGGGTGAATTGGCCAATTTGCTAATGTGCACTAAACTTGCATTTTCACTAATCATGTGCATTTTGGCTAATTGTAATTACCAACATCATTAGCATCACATATAAAAGCTAAATCATAACTGTTTCATTGCTAATCATAACAGAATTTGGAAATTAAGATCTAGATCCAAAACTTTGCATTTTTTCTCTCTCACTTTTTCTGCAATTTTCTTCATAAACCGTGCCAAGATCTTCATCAATCCTTCATCCATGAGCATAATGGAAGCTATTTGAAGCAAGATCCATTGATGTCCAAGCCAATTCAAGAACTGTTGCATCAAGCTTCTTCAATGGCAATTCGAGTTTTCAGCTAGATCTTTCACGATCAACACTCAAACCTTGCTCCATTCATTTGTACAAGCATTGAAGAACTTCTGTTTTTGACTTTTCAAGCCAGAATCCACGTGTTTCAACTCTGCCATCCAATCAAGGTCAATTTTCGAGCATGATGATTCTTGAAATTGATATATGTGTTTGATAGATCTTTCTTAGTAGAGTAAACTGCAAGTTGAATCACTGATTTTCATCAAGAATGGAAGAAGTTATGTGGATTTTAAGTTTCATGCACAAAAATGTTTTGGTTCGAATCTGTTAATTTAGGATGAATTAGGTTAAGATGATTTGAGATTGTTAATGTACATTGAGAGAGGATTCTAGTGATATAGATTTTGTTAATTTTGGTGAACAATTGTTCTTGAGCTATGAATGTGTGAAGAACATGTATGAACGCTAGGGATTTTTCCAGAATTCGTGTTTTGATCCATAATTTCGCTTGCCTGCATGCGGTTGGTGTTTCTGGCCATGCAATTGGACCACGTGTCCTCCACCATGCATAAGCGCGCGCAGCATTTCAAATGCTCCCTCCCTTCGAATCCGGGCGAGGGACTTTCCATTTGTGTTTTTGCATTTTTGTTTCCACTTATGCCATGCCATGTTCATGCCTTCATTCATTCTTTTTTTAATTTTTCACTCCATTTAAAAAATCATAACTCTCAAAATAATAATTCAATTCACATGAAATTTTTTGTGCCATGATCCTTGCAATGTCCTCTATTTTATGAATATTTTTCCAGATTTTGTGCTCGTGTGGATTTTTAAATGGCCTAGGGTTTGTTCATACATGTGTTTGCTTGCACATTGGTTACTATTTTGGTTGTGAAATGATGATGCTTAATCCAAAATTCTTGAACTTTTGCATGCTTAAAATAGACATCTCAATGTACATTTTGGTATAGAGTTTGTGATTTTTGCTTTCCTGGTTGATGAGATATGAGCTGTTGAATCTAGGTGTGACAATTTGTGTCACACCATTTCTTGTCCAATTTGTGGATTTTCATTACCATGCCATATGAACTTCAAATAATGTGAAGTTTTGCATGTTGATACTTCTGTATGTTAAGATCACTTGTGAATTTTTGTGGAATTTTTGGATGCATTTCCAGTTTGTTTGAGAATTTCTTTTCTGGTTGACCAATTGTGGACCTTTTGAGAGTCATGATCTTAATTGATTTGTGAAATTCTTGATATGTATTGGATGGATTTGAAATTTTGTGGAGTGATTCTAGACACATTGAAGTTTACCATGGCTTTGGTTTGATTCATTTATCATGTGTAGATTCTGTTTTATGCTTGAGTGAAGTTGATGCATGATTTTGGGCCTTGTATGAGCTTGTTTTGCCTTGCCTTGACTTAGGGAATTTAATTGACATGCCTCCAATTGTCCAATTGACTTGAATTTTGTTGTGATGATCATGTGATGAATGCTTCTTAGCCATGATTTTTCTTGGGATTTATTGAATTATTTTTGAGTTGATTTGGATTGATTCATTCTGTTTGGTCCAATGAGCTTTCAAATTGCATGCTTTGCACTATTTGTTGTGTGAAATGAAATTGGTGTGTGATATGAATGTGAGACAACTTGGACATTGTTCTAATTTGATTGAACTTGATTTATGCCAATTTTCATGTTCTGTTTTGAATTATTTCTCCCCCTTTGACCCTAGGCCTTGTCCTAGGGGTTTGCTTCTTATGTTTGAGTTGTGTTTTCAGGACAAAAAGCATATGGCATTGAGGAGTTGATTCACATGGCTTGAGTTGCTCATTTGGTTGATGTTGATTAACATTAAGTTTTTTTGTAGGTGGCATCTAAGTCATTTGTGTTGAGCATTGGCTTATGCTTTGCTTGATGCATTGCTTGTGTACAGTTAATTGTTGACCATTAGCTTGTCTGTTTGACTGTTTGAGTTGAGTACTGATTGTATTGGATTGATTTCAGGTACATTAGTTGCTATAGTTCATTTTGAACTTGCTTGTGTTGTTGCTTGGTTGCTTAACCAATTGAGGTAGAATTCCTTTTCTCCATGTAGTCTGGAAGACCTGGCCTGTTACTTGGCCAGGCACCTGTCTGAAGTCCTCCTTAAGAGGCAATGCTTGTGATTGTTTATCTTTGTCCCCAAGCAGGAAAAGACCTTTGTTAAGGCAATTGGCAGATACAAGAGATGTGCAATCCATCTCCTGCTATTCAGTTGAGTCATCCCTTTGCTCACACAACTGGTGTTGATGCATTGTGGATAGTAACCCAAGATCCTTGTACAGTTGTACAGTTGAGTCAGTGTCATAAGTGTAGAAGGGTTCCCACTTTCTGAACCCACACTTCCTTTGTCTGAAGCTCTCCCTGGCCAGGGATAAGAGCTGTGAGGCACACCCCTCACTTCCTATTTCATCTGCTTCACCCTAACTCTCAATGTTAGGGTTAAGAGCTAACATCACCCTGATACAGTTGGCTTGCTTTTGCAGCCTAACCCTTGTGTGAGCCCACCTTTGTCTGTATATAGTGTGTTCTAATCGTGAATGTTTGCTTTGTTTTGATTATGCTTGCATGCTTTGCTTTGCCTGATTAGGATTAGCTTGCAGCCTGTGCAAGTAGATAGAAAACTCAACCTAGGGCCATTATGGAATACATGATAACTATTAGGCTCGAGTCAGTCTCCCTTCTAGTTGGTCATTTCCCAGTCTCTGGTTAGGAGAAAGTTTCTCCCCTGTTCAGGGGAACTATGTTGCCCTGATCCTCATACCAGATGAGGTACGTAGGCAGGAGACCGTGCGAGGTCTCTTCGGGCACCCTTTTCCTTTTTTGCGTGTGTTTGCTTGACAGCTAGCAGGCTCGAGTACCAGACTCCCTGTTAGCTTGTTTGTTCAACCTTTTTGTTGCTTTTTGACGACTCAGCGTCCGGTTCACCCTTTTTCTTTTTGCGTGTGTTTGCTTGACAGTTGCTAGGCTCGAGTTCCCGACTCCTTAGTAACTTGTTGCTTGTTTCTTCTTGTGTGTGTTAGGAGATGGACATAAGCCCAGCGATTGGCAGTCCGTATCCTATTGTTGTGTGCTTGGAGTCTGACGTAAGTCCAGCGATTGGCAGTCGGTTTCCAGTGTGGGTTTGTTTGGTTCGGGAGCTGATGTAAGTCCAGCGATTGGCGTTCGGGTTCCATGTTTGCCTGTGTGCGTGTGTTTTGTTTCGGCGTGCGTGAGCCGAACTACGGCAGCTCTGATTCTCATTCCAGATGAGATACGTAGGCATAGGATGCAATATCCTAGCGAGCCCTCTCCCCTCTTCCTCCACCTGTGTTGTTTTCAGTGTGTGTGTGTGTGTGATGTTTTGTTTTAGCAACCTTGTTCTATCTTTTGAGCGTGGATCCCGTCAAGTACGACGGATGCGTAGGGGTGCTAATACCTTCCCTTCGCATAACCGACTCCCGATCCCATCTCTCTTTGGTCGCGAGACCACGTCTTTTCCAGGTTTACTTCGAGCGTTTCCTTTCCCTCTTTTGGGATAAATAACGCACGGTGGCGGCTCTGTGTTGTTTTGTTTTAGCCCGCCGGTTGTTTTTCACGGATGCGACAGTTGGCGACTCTGCTGGGGACTATAGAAGTTGACCTATTGCTGGTCCATCTTCCCTAAACGAGTCTTTCCTAGCGTTCTAGGATAGTTTAGGTTGCTTGTGTTGTTGTATTTACTGCATTTATTATTCAGGTGTGTATATATTTGTATAAATATTTGCATGCATCATACTATCATGTTGCTGTCCTCTGTACAGGTGGTTCCTCTGTTGAGGTGGGTGTTCTGAGTGGGGCTAAAACCCAGGCCCGAGTATACACCTAGGATTAGCGTGGTCTCAGGTTGCCTCTCATGTTAAGTCAACATGATCTTGGCGACTTGACATACCACAAGCCGGACGAGGTTCATTTGAGAGTGCTTTTCCTTTGTGGAGTATCCACTTTGGTTGAGTTACTTCATCTGAACTATTGACTTCGGTAACCAATCATTCCCGGATCTTTCGTTTAGACGATCTTAAGGGAGCTACAATGGCACACCCGAAAGGGCAAACCCATTGAGTATCTCTGCCCGATTGTCGAGACTATTATCCGCCTTAGGATGACCTGATTAGAATTCACCTGTGAGGGGATGGGTGATTCTTACAGATGCATGTTCTGATGGTGACTTTGATGGTGACTAATGGTTCCGTTGATCAAAGTCCTATTTATAAGTCGGATTTATGCATTTATTTCCGAGACGCCGGAGTTCTGTCCACGGTATTTATCAGTGGGGATCCGTTTATTTCAGGATTCCCTTGGCCGATTCAGAGATTGTTGTGGTTATCTGCTCAGAGATTGTCTGGTGATGATGGTGATGTACCTTTCAGTTCCGTTTATTTCGGAACCCCAAGTCGGATTTGTGGTTGCTCAGTACCTCAGATGGTTGTGATCAGTTCAGAGATCAGGTTTCAGTGCAACAGATGATCAGATGACTTGGAGGATGGCACGGTGCATTGCATTCACGCATCAGCATCATTCACATTTAGCATTCATCGTCATCTAATTCATGTCTATCCATACTCAGGGTACATTCTCGATTGAGATTCTGGTTGAGAGACATCCTGATGTCAGAATGTTATTGTTGAATTTTTTACCCGTCTCAATGAAACCATGATAAAAAGACAGAAGCTTCCACATATGGATAGACGTTGCATTCATGCATATTAACCTGTTTGCTGTTTTGCAGGTGTCGGGTTTTAACGTGCTTGATTGTTTCAGGAATCATTGCTCGAGCACGCAGAGTGGTACCTTTGCACTCAACACGTCCTCACAGATACTTCACCAGACGCAACACTCCAAGACTGATGGATCTCCCTAACACAGATGTTCTCGAGCTGAAAGAGAAAATGAACGAGCTGATCAACATCATGCAAGGGTTTGCAATCGGTCAGAAAGCGTTAGCTGACAAAGTTGAGAAGCTCGAGCGGGCTTCAGCTGCTAACAGCGGTGTTAATCTAGATGGTGTCTCTAACCATGGTCTGGGTGGTTCTAGGGACAGTGGAAAGAGGACAACGGTGGGTGTAGTGACTAACAATGTCGGTGGGTTTGGTGCTGCCATAGGTGGTGGTCAACCTGTTCAGATGGGCAATAACATGAAAGATAGTTTGTTCCCTCCATTCTTTGGGGTTGATGATGACAGAGAAGCTGATCAATTCTCCATGCATAATGAACCATTCGGCCAGTACGGTGCCCAACCGCCAAACAAGGAGATTCAGTTGCTGGCTGAAAAGATTAGAGCTTTGGAGAGCTATGCCACTCCCGGGGTTGTGAATATGTCAAATATGGGGCTAGTCGAGGGGATTGTGATCCCACAGAAGTTTAAAGCGCCCGCTTTTGATAAATATAATGGGAGTTCCTGCCTGGAAACTCATCTTCACGCCTTCGTCCGCAAGATCTCTGCATACACTATGGATCAAAAGCTTTGGATGTACTTCTTCCAAGACAGTCTGTCTGGAGGATCCTTGGAATGGTACACCAAGCTGAAATCTTCTGATGTTAAAAGCTGGCAGGATCTTGGCGATGCCTTCTTTAAACAATACCAATTCAATGCTGACATGGCTCCTAGTCGTACCCAGCTGCAGGGTATGTCTCAGAAGTCAAGTGAAGGGTTTAAAGAGTATGCGCAAAGGTGGAGGGAGTTGGCTGCCAGAGTTCAACCTCTGCTGGTGGATCGGGAGATGTTTGATCTATTCATGGGTACCCTGCAAGGGGTTTTTGCTGAAAGGATGGTGGGTTGTCCCATCACTAACTTTGCTGACATTGTGGTGGCTGGGGAGAGAATTGAAAGTTGGCTGAGAATGGGGAAGATACAGGGAAATGCTCTGTCATCTGAAGTAAAGAAGCCATTTGGGAATGGTCAGCGCAAGAGTGAGGGAGAATCGAGTGTTGTGTATGCCCAAAGGGGACACGGTAGGGATCGTTACTACCAGCACATTGCTGCAGTAACCACCCCTGCTGGTAATCAGTCAGTACGACAGCAACATCAGCCACCTCAACAGAGAGCCGGGTACCAAGTGAGGGGAAAAGGGATTGATCGTCAGTTCGATAAGTCGCCTGTGACATATGATGTGCTGTTCAAGAAGTTGATGGATCTTGGGTTGGTTCAGCCAAGGACGATGGTTCCGTTAAGATCAGATCAGAGGCCTCCTAACTATGATGAGAACGCCCAGTGTGAATTTCATTCTGGTACACCAGGGTATAACATTGAGGGCTGTAGAGCTTTTAAGCATGTTGTCCAGGATCTGGTAGACTTCAAGGCCATCAATTTTGCACCATCTCCGAATGTTAATGCCAATCCCATGCCGGCACATGGTCAGGCGATGGTGGGTGCAATTGCTGAAAATTCGGATCACGCCTTAGCGGTAGGTGAAGAGACTGACAGTAACTGCGAGTTTGATGGTTGGATAAAGCCGTGCGCACCAGGGATGAAAGTCCAGAACTGGAGGGCCTAACAAGATCATCATTGTCCCTTTACCTGAAGAGTAATATTTCCTGTTTTCAATTCTGTTTGCATGAAAGCCATACGTTTTGCCCAAAACGTAATGGTCCATTGTAAGGGCTACCTCATGTTTCATTTTGCAAAGTTTTGCATCATTAATAAATGGATGTTTTTCACATTAAAAGCGGTGTTCCCTGTTTTTCATTTATTTTTGCAGTTTAAAAACAAATAAAAATGGCAATGTTTGTTTTCATTTTCCCCTTTTGATTTGTCTCGTTCCGACTTTAAAAAAATAATTCTCCTGATCTCGTTGATAACCATTCGGTTACACCTCTGTATGACTTCGACAATCCGATCTATCATGCCGAAGAATAAGGTGAAGAAGATTGTGATCTGCTGGAATTAGCCAGGTTGTTGAAACAAGAGGAGAAGGTGATTCAGTCGCATGAAGAGCGAGTTGAGATTGTTATTCCAGGCACCACCGATGTCAGAAAGGAAGTGAAAATCGGGAGCCGCTTCAGAGGCAAGTCGAGAGCAGAATGGTAGCCCTGTTGAAAGAGCATGTGGATACCTTCGCCTGGTCGTGTCAGGATATGCCAGGGCCGGATACCGATGTCGTTGTGCACAAGCTACCATGGAGAGAAGACTGTCCTCTAGAGAAGCAGAACGCCAGTGCCCATATCAGAGAGCCAGGGTGACTTTGTTTCATGATATGATTCATCATGAAATTGAATGTTATGTTGATGACATGATAGCAAAGTCCCAAACAGAAGAGGGGCATCTGGCAGACCGGGGCAAGTCGTTTGACCGGTTGAGGCAATTCAAACTGAGGTTGAATTCAAATAAGTGCACTATCAGAGTGTGGTCCGGTAAGCTGCTGGGGTTCATTATAAGTAAAAGAGGAATCGAGGTTGATCCTGCTAAAAAAAAAAATAGAAAGAAAAACAAGAAATGCCTGAACCGAGAACAGAAAAAGGGGTTCGTGGTCTATTAGGTAGATTGAACTACATGTCATGGTTCACATCTCCTCTAACAGCCACGTGTGAACCCATACTCAAGCCATTCAAGAAAAGATCAAACGGTCAGGTGGAATAATGGTTGCCAAGGGGCATTGAGAAATAGAAGAATAAGTTGCAGGAGCCTCTGATTCTGACGTCTCCCTGTGGAGGGACGACCATCAATTCTGTACTTAACGGCCTTCGAGGGGTCTATGAGGTGTGTACTGGGGTCAGCATGACGAGTCTTGTCGAAAAGAGCATGCAATTTACCTTAGCAAAAAGTTTACCGACTGTGAAACAATACATTCACTGTTCGAAAAAACTTGATGTACTTTGGCATAGGCTGCTCGCCGACTGAGACAGTATATGCTGGTTCATACCACTTTGTGGATTTCCGAGACGGATCCGATCAAGTGTAGGTTTGAGAATCTAGTATTGACCGGACGGGTTGTGAGAGTGCAAAAGAATGTTGACTGATTTGTGATGCTCTCGGAAAGCAATCAAGGGGTGTATCGTCTGATTACCTCGCCTGACAACCCGCGGAGGATTATCAACCGATGATGTTTGAGTTCCCTGATGAGGACATCTCGAGGTGCTCAAATCGAAAGATTGAGAGTAACCGATCCCGGAGGAGGGGCCTGACCCCGAATCCGAACGGATTCTGATGTCTGATGGGGGAAGGTTAATGTGGATGAGGTAGTACCGTGTTGGTTACACCAAAAAGATCCCGTATTCTTTTTGTTGTCCGGATGACATTTGAATGCACCGATGGTGTGATTGAGCATGAAGCTGGTATCCTGGGTATCGAACGTCGGTACGCACTTCTACTGGGGCAACGTTTTTTTCGTTGTTATATGGAATGGAAGTCGTGCTACCGGTTGAGGTCCAAATTCCCTCTTTAAGAGTCCTGATGGACATAAAATTGCAAGAGGCGGAATGGGTAAGGACCCGGTACGAAGAGTTAAGCCTGATCGAGGAAAAGAGGTTGGCAGCCATCTGTCATGGGCAGTTGTATCAGCAGCGGATGAAGCGTGCTTTTGAACGAAAGGTACGACCTCGGATATATCACGTGGGTGATATGGTGCTGAAAAGGATCCTTCCTCCTCAAAACGATCGAAGGGGCAAATGGACACCCAACTATGAAGGTCCATTCATGGTCAAGAAGGTTTTCTCTGGTGGAGCCTTGTCGCTAACGACCATGGATGGTGAGGACTTTCCATCCCCTGTGAATGCGGACGCAGTTAAAAAATACTTCGTATAAAGAGACCCGCTGGACGAGAAGAATAAAATAGTCCAGGCAAAAATGGGCATCCCGGCGAACCAAAAAAAAGAAGAAAGGTTCGGGCAAAAATTAGGGATAAAATGAAAAATGTACACCCGACAAGTCGAACACCTGAAAAGGCGACTTGGGCAAAAAAGGGTATCCCGGTGGACTGAAAATCCGAAAGGGCGGTCCAGGCAAAAGAGGGATTGAAACGAACAACTGCGTCTGGCATGATCGTTTGTACTTCGGATATGGCACATGGATAATCCCCGGTAGGGATCAATCGGAATCGTCTTGTTCAGAAGGCAGAAAGCACGGGGAGTCTGAGGACATATGGGGTGTAACCGAGTTGGAACTCGATGAGATCACGGGTTTCACATTGCCATTAGGATAGATTTTTCCTTTTGTGCGCAATTACCTCTTTTCAGGAATTGCTTCCTTTGTATTGCTCAATTTGAGCCACACTTTTTCAATCAATAAAATGCATATTCAGTCAAATAATTTTGTTTTTGTTTTTCATTATCGCTTTGATTGCAAAAACATCCAAATATTTTTGATAAAGAATCGTTGCATTTTAAGACATACAGGTCCCTTCCAATGCATGTGTATAAGATTGAAAATTTGAAATCTTATTCGGAAGGTTGAGTGACCCAAGTATTGAAATCTTGACACGCCTGGGGCACGTTTTTATCTAACGATCTCTTTTGCAGGAACTGTTAGATATTTTCACTCACTTACAGGTTGTGATGTGGAAGCTTTTGATAAAAGAATCCCCGTGGAGTCCGATCAGGGACGAATGAATGGAGAAATGGTGACAAGATGACGAAGGACATACGACGATCCCTGGATATTAATCAAGAAGACTCTTCAAAGTCTGAAGATTGAAAAGTCTGTATAAATCCCAGGAGTTCGCTCTCCGTGGAGTACGGAGACGTCAGGAATACAAGGTGATGAATCAGAAAAGTCCAGACGAGTCTGGGAGTTCTCAAAATTGGAAAGTTGACAGTGGGTTTAGACGGTGAATGCCATGGTTCGACGAGTCGACGGGTGTTCAGTACCAGACTTTCCTCATCTCCCCAAGCAGAGTCGGGATGACTAATTCCCCAGCAGACTCAAGGTCTGTGGGTCCCTAGCGGGGTCAGGATGGTTATCTCCCCAGCAGGTTTGGGGTCGATGTTTTCTCAGCAGCCAGGCCTGGAGGTTGCTGTTTCCCAGCGGAGGTATCTGTGGGTGGTGGTTTCCTAAGCAGAGTCGGGATTGATATCCCCAGCAAGTCAAAGACCGTTGTTTCCCCACAGAGTGTGTTGGTGGTTTATTCCCCAGCGAAGTTCCCAAGCAGATCGGATGCAAAGGAGTTTATCCCCAGCAAGGGTTGCCTTTTTCCCAGCAGCGAGGCTGTTCCCCAGCAGGGTGGAGATCGGAGTGTTGGCGAGTTCCTCAGCAGAGTGCCTCGAGCTCCCCAGAAGAGTCCCTTAAGGGGGATACCTTTTATGCATGCATCATTTAGGAGATCATAGCATATTGCATAATAAATTGCGTAGCATTTCCATAATTATGGAGCATTGCGCTAAAAATCATCATGCATCATCATTGTAAGCATAAGCTAGTCTCAAGCCGTGGTTATCGTTTGAGAGGTGGTTTTGCCCGAAGGCGAAGATGTACTCCGAGGAGTTTTGGTATCATGATCTTGAATCGAAAGTGTTCCCCAGTAGTACGATACTGGAGGAAACTTTTCCATCGGACAGAGATGGAAATGTTACGCGATCAGCGCGACTCGAGCCGTGGTTACCATTCGAGAATGGGTTTTGCCGGTCAGTGAAGATGATACTCTGAGGAGTTCAGCATCGTGATTTTGGAGCAACAGTATTTCCCAGTTAGTCCCTGGCAAGCGTCTGCCTGGTTTTGACATATGTGGATGTCATCCTTGCGATACCAGTAAGTGTCGTGTTGATCCCCGTAATGCGAGTTTTCTTTGGTGTCAGTAAACATCATTGTTCGATGTCTAGTAAACGTCGAGTTCCCTCCCAGTCATCAGTATATGTCTGGTCGAGTTTTCTTTGGTGTCAGTAAACATCATTGTTCGATGTCCAGTAAACGCCGAGTTCCCTCCCAGTCATCAGTATATGTCTGGTCGAGTTTTCTTTGGTGTCAGTAAACATCATTGTTCGATGTCCAGTAAACGTCAAGTTCCCTCCCAGTCATCAGTATATGTCTGGTCGAGTTTTCTTTGGTGTCAGTAAACATCATTGTTCGATGTCCAGTAAACGTCGAGTTCCCTCCCAGTCATCAGTATATGTCTGGTCGAGTTTTCTTTGGTGTCAAGTAAACATCATTGTTCGATGTCCAGTAAACGTCGTGTTCCCTCCCAGTCATCAGTATATGTCTGGTCGAGTTTTCTTTGGTGTCAAGTAAACATCATTGTTCGATGTCCAGTAAACGTCGTGTTCCCTCCCAGTCATCAGTATATGTCTGGTCGAGTTTTCTTTGGTGTCAAGTAAACATCATTGTTCGATGTCCAGTAAACGTCGAGTTCCCTCCCAGTCATTGGTCAATGTCTGGTCGAGTACCCTCTGATATGTCGCCATCAGAGTGGTGTTTTGGTGTTATTTCCGTCGTGGCCAGCGGAATCACAAGAAAATGGAGAGCGGGGTTCATTATTTGGCAAACAAGGTTACTATGAAGTTGTCGGGGTTCAACCGCGGTGATCCGGGATCATTCGCGCAAAAGAAAATGTTTGTTCGGGGTTCAAGAAAACGAAAAGAGGAAATCATCAAAAAGTTTCGGGGTTCAAGAAAAAGTAAAAAGAATAATCCCCAGCTAAACGCGAAGTGTTCGTTGGCTAGGGTTGAATAGAGAATAGCCGGTTCGTGGCTTGTTATCCCCAGCATGGGTCGTTGGCACGCGTGCCGACTCACTTATCATTGTTCCTTTTTTGCCGATGCTGATAGGCATGAAGAGTTTTCTGGTGTCCAGACCAAGGTGGCATTCCGGCCAGTTTTCCGGTGTCTAGACCGAGGTGGGTATTCAGACCAGTTTCCGATTTCCAGATCGAAGAAGTTCTCAACAATCAGGACGAAGAACTTGAGGCATTCCGGCCAGTTTCCGATTTCCAGATCGAAGAAGTTTCCAACAGTCAGGTTGAAGTACTTGTGGCATCCAGGCCAATCTTCCGGTGATCAGACCGAGGCGGGTATTCAGACCGATGCGGCGTTCAGGCCAGTTCCGATTCCCAGATCGAAGAAGCTTCCGACGATTAGATCGATGCAGCTTGCGGCATTCAGGCCAATTTCCCAGTATCCAGACCGAAGTGGTATCCAGACCAAGGTGGTGTTCAGACCAAAGTGGTGTCCAGGCCCATCTCCCGGTATTCAGGCCGACATTAATACTCTCACATTATGATGCTCATTATTCAGACTGACAAGTGGTGTCCAGACCAATATTCTGTTTCGGTATTCAGGCCGAGTTTTGCCGTGCCAGATGGATTCTTCTTTTGAGATTGCTTCTTTGCCAATTATGACAGGCATTGTTAATTATTTTCCCATCAGAGTGCAAATTATTCGTCTGTTCTTGGTATTCAATCACTCTTCATCCTGATCATCTGAAAGCCGAGGCTATTCATATCGACAGGTTCACAGTGGATTGAATAGGGGCAGCTGTAACACCTCAAAATTTGCCCTCCTCTCTTGGGACTAGCTTAACATATTGCATATCATCTTTTAGGTCATTAGTCATTGCATCTTTGCATATTATATGGCAACATTGGGCAAGTCATCCTCCTAGGTCTTGATCAAAAGATAAAGAGGTTGAGATATTCAAGCCTGAGGGTTCTTTGAATTGGTCACTAATCATCTGAGGGTTGGTGCTTCAAATTAGGGTTTCTGGGTTCCTCAAGGAGATTGATCATCGTCTTGGTTGAAATGGTACATCATCATCATCATGGTCTTGTCATCATCCAAGGGTTTCATTGTGCTTGATCAGATTCTTTGAGATTAGGGTTTTGACCTCTGGTCAACCCTAATCATCTGCATTGTGCCAATCAGGGCTTGTTAAGGAGATGAGGTCTTCATTGAGATGGGATATCATCATGTGGTTTCAATGAGCTTATGGAAGCTAGGGTTTCTTGTTTGAGCCATTTCATCAGGAGGTTGAGGCTCAAGATCATCAGTGCATAGTCAATTCATCTATCAGTCAGAAAAAGTCAACCAAAGGTCAACTAATGGATTTGGAGGTGGGAGAGAGTTAGAGACACTTCATTCATGTCCAAGCAAGTTTCATTTGACATTTCAAACATCAACAATGAAGAAAATAAAGTCAGATGAAAACTTTCCAAAAATAGAAAGTGACTTGTAATTCAAAATTGCCAAAAATGGAAAGGTTTTATCCTCAAAATTACATGTCCAAAAATGCTTCAAATGAAATTTTGTCTAACATGAAAGTTGTAGATCTTGCTCTCACCTTTCCAAAAAGTCCAAGAACATGAATTTATCATGTGTGGTTAGCAAGTTATGGATCAATCTTGGTCAAGAGAAGTTGAATTTCAAACTTGGATAACTTTTGAACCAAATGGCCAAATCATGTGGTTCTTTTTGGAGCAATTTTCTCTTGATGTCCTCTATCCAAATCATGCATCACATTTCATTAAAACTCATCACAAAAAAAGTGCATTTTTCACTTGAACTTAATTTGAATTTGGAGGGAAAAAGGTGAATTTGAAAAATAAGCATGGTATTCATTCAATTCCACTTGCATTTGCTTCTAAACCACATTTCCAAGTGATCCAAGGCAGAAATTGGCACCGTTACATTGAATTACATGTGAAGGGTGAATTGGCCAATTTGCTAATGTGCACTAAACTTGCATTTTCACTAATCATGTGCATTTTGGCTAATTGTAATTACCAACATCATTAGCATCACATATAAAAGCTAAATCATAACTGTTTCATTGCTAATCATAACAGAATTTGGAAATTGAGATCTAGATCCAAAACTTTGCATTTTTTCTCTCTCACTTTTTCTGCAATTTTCTTCATAAACCGTGCCAAGATCTTCATCAATCCTTCATCCATGAGCATAATGGAAGCTATTTGAAGCAAGATCCATTGATGTCCAAGCCAATTCAAGAACTGTTGCATCAAGCTTCTTCAATGGCAATTCGAGTTTTCAGCTAGATCTTTCACGATCAACACTCAAACCTTGCTCCATTCATTTGTACAAGCATTGAAGAACTTCTGTTTTTGACTTTTCAAGCCAGAATCCACGTGTTTCAACTCTGCCATCCAATCAAGGTCAATTTTCGAGCATGATGATTCTTGAAATTGATATATGTGTTTGATAGATCTTTCTTAGTAGAGTAAACTGCAAGTTGAATCACTGATTTTCATCAAGAATGGAAGAAGTTATGTGGATTTTAAGTTTCATGCACAAAAATGTTTTGGTTCGAATCTGTTAATTTAGGATGAATTAGGTTAAGATGATTTGAGATTGTTAATGTACATTGAGAGAGGATTCTAGTGATATAGATTTTGTTAATTTTGGTGAACAATTGTTCTTGAGCTATGAATGTGTGAAGAACATGTATGAACGCTAGGGATTTTTCCAGAATTCGTGTTTTGATCCATAATTTCGCTTGCCTGCATGCGGTTGGTGTTTCTGGCCATGCAATTGGACCACGTGTCCTCCACCATGCATAAGCGCGCGCAGCATTTCAAATGCTCCCTCCCTTCGAATCCGGGCGAGGGACTTTCCATTTGTGTTTTTGCATTTTTGTTTCCACTTACATGAAATAATAATCCAATTCACATGAAATTTTTTGTGCCATGATCCTTGCAATGTCCTCTATTTTATGAATATTTTTCCAGATTTTGTGCTCGTGTGGATTTTTATATGGCCTAGGGTTTGTTCATACATGTGTTTGCTTGCACATTGGTTACTATTTTGGTTGTGAAATGATGATGCTTAATCCAAAACTCTTGAACTTTTGCATGCTTAAAATAGACATCTCAATGTACATTTTGGTATAGAGTTTGTGATTTTTGCTTTCCTGGTTGATGAGATATGAGCTGTTGAATCTAGGTGTGACAATTTGTATCACACCATTTCTTATCCAATTTGTGGATTTTCATTACTATGTCATATGAACTTCAAATAATGTGAATTTTTTCATGATGATACTTCTGGATGATAAGATCAGTTGTGAATTTTTGTGGAATTTTTGGATGCATTTCCAATTTGTTTGAGAATTTCTTTTCTGGTTGACCAATTGTGGACCTTTTGAGAGTCATGATCTTAAATGATTTGTGAAATTCTTGATATGTATTGGATGGATTTGAAATTTTGTGGAGTGATTCTATACACATTGAAGTTTACCATGGCTTTGGTTTGATTCATTTATCATGTGTAGATTCTGTTTTATGCTTGAGTGAAGTTGATGCATGATTTTGGGCCTTGTATGAGCTTGTTTTGCCTTGCCTTGACTTAGGGAATTTAATTGACATGCTTCCAATTGTCCAATTGACTTGAATTTTGGTGTGATGATCATGTGATGAATTCTGTTTAGCCATGATTTTTCTTGGGATTTATTGAATTATTTTTGAGTTGATTTGGATTGATTCATTCTGTTTGGTCCAATGAGCTTTCAAATTGCATGCTTTGCACTATTTGTTGTGTGAAATGAAATTGGTGTGTGATATGAATGTGAGACCACTTGGACATTGTTCTAATTTGATTGAACTTGATTTGTGCCAATTTTCGTGTTCTGTTTTGAATTATTTCTCCCCCTTTGACCCTAGGCTTTGTCCTAGGGGTTTGCTTCTTATGTTTGAGTTGTGTTTTCAGGACAAAAAGCATATGGCATTGAGGAGTTGATTCACATGGCTTGAGTTGCTCATTTGGTTGATGTTGATTAACATTAAGTTTGTTTTGTAGGTGGCTTCTAAGTCATTTGTGTTGAGCATTGGCTTATGCTTTGCTTGATGCATTGCTTGTGTACAGTTAACTGTTGACCATTAGCTTGTCTGTTTGACTGTTTGAGTTGAGTACTGATTGTATTGGATTGATTTCAGGTACATTAGTTGCTATAGTTCATTTTGAACTTGCTTGTGATGTTGCTTGGTTGCTTAACCAATTGAGGTAGAATTCCTTTTCTCCATGTAGTCTGGAAGACCTGGCCTGTTACTTGGCCAGGCACCTGTCTGAAGTCCTCCTTAAGAGGCAATGCTTGTGATTGTTTATCTTTGTCCCCAAGGAGGAAAAGACCTTTGTTAAGGCAATTGGCAGATACAAGAGATGTGCAATCCATCTCCTACTATTCAGTTGAGTCATCCCTTTGCTCACACAACTGGTGTTGATGCATTGTGGATAGTAACCCAAGATCCTTGTACAGTTGTACAGTTGAGTCAGTGTCATAAGTGTAGAAGGGTTCCCACTTTCTGAACCCACACTTCCTTTGTCTGAAGCTCTCCCTGGCCAGGGATAAGAGCTGTGAGGCACACCCCTCACTTCCTATTTCATCTGCTTCACCCTAACTCTCAATGTTATGGTTAAGAGCTAACATCACCCTGATACAGTTGGCTTGCTTTTGCAGCCTAACCCTTGTGTGAGCCCACGTTTGTCTGTATATAGTGTGTTCTAATCGTGAATGTTTGCTTTGTTTTGATTATGCTTGCATGCTTTGCTTTGCCTGATTAGGATTAGCTTGCAGCCTGTGCAAGTAGATAGAAAACTCAACCTAGGGCCATTGTGGAATACATGATAACTATTAGGCTCGAGTCAGTCTCCCTTCTAGTTGGTCATTTCCCAGTCTCTGGTTAGGAGAAAGTTTCTCCCCTGTTCAGGGGAACTACGTTGCCCTGATCCTCATACCAGATGAGGTACGTAGGCAGGAGACCGTGCGAGGTCTCTCCGGGCACCCTTTTCCTTTTTTGCGTGTGTTTGCTTGACAGCTAGCAGGCTCGAGTACCAGACTCCCTGTTAGCTTGTTTGTTCAACCTTTTTGTTGCTTTTTGACGACTCAGCGTCCGGTTCACCCTTTTTCTTTTTGCGTGTGTTTGCTTGACAGTTGCTATGCTCGAGTTCCCGACTCCTTAGTAACTTGTTGCTTGTTTCTTCTTGTGTGTGTTAGGAGATGGACATAAGCCCAGCGATTGGCAGTCCGTATCCTATTGTTGTGTGCTTGGAGTCTGATGTAAGTCCAGCGATTGGCAGTCGGTTTCCAGTGTGGGTTTGTTTGGTTCGGGAGCTGATGTAAGTCCAGCGATTGGCGTTCGGGTTCCATGTTTGCCTGTGTGCGTGTGTTTTGTTTCGGCGTGCGTGAGCCGAACTACGGCAGCTCTGATTCTCATTCCAGATGAGATACGTAGGCTTAGGATGCGATATCCTAGCGAGCCCTCTCCCCTCTTCCTCCACATGTGTTATTTTCAGTGTGTGTGTGTGTGTGTGATGTTTTGTTTTAGCAACCTTGTTCTATCTTTTGAGCGTGGATCCCGTCGAGTACGACGGATGCGTAGGGGTACTAATACCTTCCCTTCGCATAACCGACTCCCGATCCCATCTCTCTTTGGTCGCGAGACCACGTCTTTTCCAGGTTTACTTCGAGCGTTTCCTTTCCCTCTTTTGGGATAAATAACGCACGGTGGCGGCTCTGTGTTGTTTTGTTTTAGCCCGCCGGTTGTTTTTCGCGGATGCGACACTATTATGTATATAAACTGATGATCATATCTCATGGATCATGGATAAGGAGTTATCAAGTCTTAAACATAGGTATGAATATTAAGAGTAATATTTATACCGGATTGACCCGCTATGAGAATACTATATAGAAAGTTATGCAAAGTGTCATAAGTCATTCTCATGGTGATAATGGTGTATACCACCCTTCGAACTGAAACCACTATGGATCCTAGATGTAGAGTCGAGTGCTTTATTGCTGATCAAACGTTGTCCGTAACTGGATAACCATAAAGACAATTGATGGGTACTCCACGAAGCATGTTGAGGGACATGAGTGACCTAGATGGAATTTGCCCATCCTGCATAATAGGATAAATGTCTATGGGCCTAATATTGAACTGGACAAGGATGACACGGTCTATGCCTTGTGTTCAATATAGACATAAGGGCAAAAGGGTAATTATACGCATAAGTATTATCACAGAAAGGATTTGTCAGATCACATGACATTTTCGTATCTTGGGTAGCAGTGATGGGTTGCTAGATACCGCTCACTGTTTATTATGTTAAATGTGTTATTTAATATAATTGCCAATGACGCGAAAATCTACAAGGTCACACACAAAGGACGGATTGATGAGAGATAGAGTAACTAAGGAACACCGTAAGGTACGGTGCACTTAAGTGAATTGTAGAACATCGTAAGGTACGCTGTACTTAAGTAGAATACGAAATATGGTAACGTACCATGCGCTTAACTGATTTTGGGCATATTATAAGATATGGGCCACATACACTTAAGTGGGCTTTTAGATTGAAACCCACACAAGTGATTCTATAAATAGAACCCTTGTGCAGAAGCATTCATTGCGGTTGCATTTTCGTTCTCTCTCTCTCTCTATCATACACACACACACAAAGCCTTCATTCATAGCAGCTAGCACTGAGATTGAAGGAATCCGTTCGTGTGGACTGAGTAGAGGCGTTGCCATCGTTCAACGTTCGTGATCGCTCCGTAGATCTGCATCAAAGGTTTTAATCGTCACAAGAGGTAGCCATTCTATCACTGATCATGACCATTCGTAAGGATCACTAAAGGAGAAAACATTAATTTCCGCTGCATTTTGGATCGCCCTTCTCCTTCATAGCAAAGGAAGGCACATGCTTCCATTGCGGTAAGACCAGACACTGGAAGAGAAACTGCCCAAAGTACCTGGAAGATAAGAATAATGGAGTAGAGACTTCAACTTCATGTATTTTTGTTATTGAAATTAATTTATCTACTTTTGCATCATGGGTATTAGATACTGGATGTGGTTCTCACATTTGTACCAATGTGTAGGGGATAACAAGGAGTAGAGATTTGGCAAAAGGTGAAGTTGACCTACAAGTTGGCAATGGAGCAAAGGTTGTTGCTTTAGCCGTAGGAACTTATGTATTGACTTTACCTAGTGGTTTAATAATTCTGTTAAAGAACTGTTATTATGTACCTGCAATTAGCAGGAATATTATTTTCGTTTCTTATTTGGACAAGTTTGGTTTTTCATTTATAATAAAGAACAATTGTTGCTCAAGTTATTTGAATGATATATTCTATGCTACTGTACAAATGAACAATGGACTATATGTCCTTGATCTTGAAATGCCTATTTATAACATTAATACTAAAAGGATGAAACCTAATGAGTTAAATCCAACTTACCTTTAGCATTGTCGATTACGCCACATAAATGAGAAACACATTTCCAAACTCCATAAAGATGGACCATTGGACTCTTTTGATTATGAATCATATGAGACATGCAAATCTTGTTTAATTGGAAAGATGACAAAGTCTCAATTCACAGGAAAAGGTGAAAGAGCTAATGATCTTTTGGCCCTCATACATACTGATGCATGTGGACCACTGAACATACCAGCCAGAGGAGGTTTTCAGTACTTTATCACATTTACTGATGATTTTAGTAGATATGGTTATGTGTATTTAATGAAACATAAATCAGAGTTCTTTGAAAAGTTTAAGGAATTCAAAAATGAAGTACAAAACCAACTAGGTAAGAATATTAAAACTCTTCGATCATATCGAGGTGGTGAGTATTTAAGCCTAGAGTTTGATGACCATCTGAAAGAGTGTGGGATATTATCCCAACTTACTCCTCCTGGAACACCCCAATGGAACGGTGTATCTAAAAGAAGAAATCGAACCCTGTTAGACATGGTCCGATCCATGATAAGTCACGCCAATCTTCCAAACTCCTTTTGGGGACATGCACTATTGACAACAGCTTACACACTTAACCGTGTTCCATCCAAAAAGGTTGAGAAGACACCATATGAGATATGGAGTGGTAAGAAATCACATATGTCTTACATGAAGATTTGGGGTTGCAAAGTTTATGTGAAACGACAAATTTCAACTAAGCCTTAGCCCGAATCTGACAAATGCTTATTTGTGGGGTATCCTAAAGAAACAAGAGGGTATTACTTCTACAATCCTTCTAAGGGCAAAGTGTTTGTCGCTCGAACTGGAGTTTTCCTAGAAAAGGATTTTATTTCCAAAGGAACCAGTGGGAGGAAAGTAGAGCTTGAAGAAATTCAAGAATCACAAAGCATTGATACACCTATGGAGGAATTAGAGCAGGAAACACAAGTAATTGTGGAAGAGCAACCTGCTCAAGTAGAACAAGACCAGCGTCGGTCAAGCAGAATACGTCACCTACCTAAGAGATATGGATATCTCATAACTGATCAAGGTGATGTATTACTCATGGATCAAGATGATCCTGTGACCTACCAAGAGGCCATAATTGGTCCCGAGTCTGAGAAGTGGCTAGAAGTCATGAAATCTAAAATGGATTCCATGTACACAAACCAAGTTTGAACCTTGGTAGAGCCTCATGTAGGAGTTAACCCTATAGGATGCAAGTGGGTCTTCAAAAAGAAGACTGACATAAATGGTAAGGTACATACCTATAAGGCAAGACTGGTTGCAAAAATATATAAACAAATTCATGGGGTTGACTATGATGAAACCTTTTCATCAGTTGCAATGCTTAAATCTATTCGGATTTTACTTGCTATCGCTGCATATCATGATTATGAAATATGGCAGATGGATGTCAAAACTGCTTTCCTTAATGGGAATCTTCTTGAGGATGTGTACATGACACAACCTGAAGGATTTGACATACCAGAAGAAGCCCAAAAGATATGTAAGTTACAAAGATCAATCTATGGATTGAAGCAAGCTTTCAGAAGTTGGAATCTTCATTTTGATGAAACTGTAAAACAATATGGATTCATCAAGAACGAAGATGAGCCTTGTGTCTACAAGAAGCTTAGTGGGAGCATGATCATTTTCCTGGTATTATATGTAGATGACATATTACTCATTGGAAATGATGTCCCTACCCTACAACAAGTAAAGTCTTGGTTGAGGAAATGCTTTTCTATGAAGGACCAGGTGAAGCAGCCTATATATTAGGAATCAGGATCTATAGAGATAGATCATAAAAAATGCTTGGCCTAAGTCAGAGTACATACATAGACAAAGTGTTGAGACACTTTAATATGCATGATTCCAAGAAAGGATTCATACCTATGCAACATGGCCTGTGTCTATAAAAAAACCAATCCCCTTCAACTAAGGAAGAAAGGGATCGCATGAATAAGATTCCATATGCATTTGCAATAGGATCTATCATGTATTCCATGTTATGTACTCGACCAGATGTCTCGTATGCTTTAAGTGCAACGAGTATGTACCAATCTGATCCCGGTGATGCTCATTGGGTAGCTGTCAAGAATATCCTTAAGTATTTGAGAAGGACTAAGGACTCATTCTTGATATATGGAGGTCAGGAAGAGCTTGTTGTAATTAGATACACCGATGCTAGCCTCCAGACATATAAGGATGACTTTAGATCGCAATCTGGTTATGTGTTTTGCTTAAACGGTGGCGCTGTGAGCTAGAAAAGTTCAAAGCAAGATACAATTGTTGATTCTACAACCGAGGCCGAGTATATTGCTGCCTCAAGTGCAGCAAAGGAAGCTGATTGGATCAAAAAGTTAATTAGTGAACTTGGCATAGTTCCTAGCATTAGGGATCCCATTGGTCTCTATTGTGATAACAATGGTGCTATCGCACAAGCTAAGGAGCCTAGATCTCACCAACGATCCAAACACATACTTAGGCGTTATCACCTCATTCGAGAGACAATAGATAGAGGAGATGTGAAAATATGCAGAGTATCTACACTTGACAATATTGCTGACCTATTGACAAATCCTCTTGCGCAGCAGAAGCATGATGGCCATACTAGATCTATGGGCATTAGGGGTATGCCTGATTGGCTCTAGTGCTAGTGGGAGATTGTTGGTGTAAGCCCTAGAGGCCAATACTTTTGGTACTTGTATCGAATTATTTATAAATAATAAAAGGCTTTTTCTTTATTATGTTTGTTTAATAAAGTCCCTAGAATAGCTAGTCCGTTTAATGTATCAAGTGTGACTTAATCATGAGATCACATTAAACATAAGGACAATATTCTTAAAGTATCCGTAGTCGAGCTTTATTGTGAAGTGGGATAACATTAAAGCATTAATACTATTACGTATATAGACTGATGATCACATCTCATGGATCATGGATAAGGAGTTATCAAGTCTTAAACATAGGTATGAATATTAAGAGTAATATTTATACTAGATTGACCCGCTATGGGAATACTATATAGAATGTTATGCAAAGTGTCATAAGTTATTCTCATGGTGATAATAGTGTATACCACCCTTTGACCTGAAACCACTA
The DNA here is from genome assembly GCF_024323335.1 of Lathyrus oleraceus. Taxonomy (NCBI): domain Eukaryota; kingdom Viridiplantae; phylum Streptophyta; class Magnoliopsida; order Fabales; family Fabaceae; genus Lathyrus; species Lathyrus oleraceus. The sequence continues at coordinate 156,872,934 of NC_066580.1, forward strand.
TGGACCCTAGATGTAGAGTCGAGTGTCTTATTGTTGATCAAACGTTGTCCGTAACTGGATGACCATAAAGACAGTTAATGGATACTCCATGAAGCATGTTGAGGGACATGAGTGACCTAGATAGAATTTTCCCATCCTGCATAACAGGATAAATGTCTATGGGCCCAATATTGAACTGGACAAGGATGACAGGTCTATGCCTTATGTTCAATATAGACATAAGGGCAAAAGGGTAATTGTACACATAAGTATTATCACAAAAAGATTTTGTCAGATCACATGACATTTTTGTGTCTTGGGTAGCAGTGATGTATTGCTAGATACCGCTCACTGTTTATTATGTTAAATACGTGATTTAATATAATTGCCAATGCCGCGAAAACCTACAGGGTCACACACAAAGGGACGGATTGATAAGAGATAGAGTAACTAAGGAACACCGTAAGGTAAGGTGCACTTAAGTGAATTGTAAAACATCGTAAGGTACGATGTACTTAAGTAGAATATGGAATATGGTAAGGTACCACGCGCTTAAGTGATTTTGGCATATTATAAGATATGGGCCACATACACTTAAGTGGGCTTTTTAGCTTGCAGCCCACACAAGTGATTCTATAAATAGAACCCTTGTGCAGAAGCATTTTTGTAGTTGCAATTTCGTTTCTCTCTCTCTCTCTCTCACTCACTCAAAGCCTTCATTCGTAGCAGCTAGCACTGAGATTGAAGGAATTCGTTCGTGTGGACTGAGTAGAGGTGTTGTCATCGTTCAACGTTCGTGATCGCTCTGTAGATCTGCATCAAAGGTTTCAATCGCCATAAAAGGTAACGATTTTATCACTGATCATGCCCATTCATAAGGATCACTAAAGGATAATTTTTTTTTTAAATTCCGCTGCATTTTGGATCGCCCTTCTCCTTCACTTAGCTTAAAAGTAAGGGAAAATAGTGCCCTTATAAACCCAGAATATCCTAAATTAACCATACAAATGGAAAAGATGAAAATTTCCTTTAACAAACCAAACAAGTAAATTAAACTAAGCTAAACATGGCTTAATGCCTAAACAATTAAAGGATTCCAATGAATCTTTTCCGCCTTTGTGCTTTCCTAGAGTAGTGCGGCCAAATCTCCATCCATCGACACTACTTCTTATGAACTGACCTCTGTTTTTACATATACAATGTTCACCCCTACAATCTTAATCTTATTCAACTTATGGATTTCCCAATAGAAATTTTTAGTGATCTCCCGATCTCCCTAAATACCCCTCTCTCTCCTATATAAGAGCGGGTATTTTATGCATAAATATAACATACATAAGGCAGCTCCAAGTTGGTTGAAAATGGGCCACCCTATAATCATGCTATATGAGGAAGATATATTTATAATCAGGTACCTTACCTTGATCTGCGTGACACTCTCCTCAACTCTAAACACAGTCTTTAGTGTAATATAACCATTTACATGCACTTGCTCGCCTAAGAATCCCATAAACAATCCATGGAAATTTTTGAGGTCATCTCGGTCTAAGAGAAGCCTTTCAAAAGTGTCCTAATAGAGGATATCTACAAAGCTTCCTTGATCAATCAAAGCTCTCTTAATATCCCAATTGTCTCACCTTACGGTTATGACCATCGAAACATCATAGTGCAGATGGATGTCAATATCATACTTTTTAGAAAAAGTGATATAAGATTATGGGGCTTCCATTTTTCCCAAATCAGACCTGGTGAGCAAGCCTTCGATGGTTAGGATTTGGCGAGCATATCTTCTGCGGGCGGAACTAGTCTCTCAATCTCTATTGAATCCTCTTTAGATGGTATTTAGGGTGTGGCATATATCTATTTCCTCGCCCCTTCTTGATTTTCACCCTTTTTGGACAAGGGAATCCCATAATCATCTCGCCCTTGAGAGTTAGGTTCGCCTGGACTTTGGGCAAAGACGCCATTGGCATATTTCTTTAGGTGACCTTCTTGGATCAGGCGTTCTATCTCCCTCTTGATTTGATAGCAACCCTCAGTGTGGTGCCTTTTGACCTTGTTGAAATTGTACTTTCTAATAAGATTAGGCCCTATGACATCTTTCTTTGGAGTGGGCGATTGTGGAACTTCATGCATGTGAAGGAATGCTCACCATATCTGCTTATAATGTATGTTCAGAGACGTGAAATTCTCTACACGTTTTCTGGTTCGCTTAAAAACCGCCTTATCTTTGATGGGAGAAGTGTAATGACTTTTCCATGATAGTTATGAGTTGCCCAACCTTCTTTATGGCATTGATTTCCTCACCCTTTATATAAAATTCTACATGTATCACCACCTCAATAAGAGAAGCCGCAAGTCTTTGGGCAAGAGATTCATTAAAATGTCCCACCTTGAGCCTATTTTGGAATGATCCTACGAATATTAGCTGGTTGGGATGGACGAAAATGATAGTCGCCTCATTAGAGGGTGAAGTACTCCCTCAGAGATTTATAGGGGTCTTAAAAATGTTGAAATGGTCGGCGGGATCCATCTTTCTATGCTTACTTGCTACAAATTGGTGGATTAGATTCTTCATTAAGTCTTAATAGTTGTGACGAAGAGTCGAGGTTGGCCCACTATTAGATGAGATTTTCGAAAAGGGAAAAAACCTCAACACAAGTAAAAGTTAAAGGCACATGGACTTTAGTTGGCGTGTTTGTGATCGAGATCTCTAGTGAAGTAAATTGCCACTTAGTATTTTTTAGGAATGTTGTGGGAACATTTCAACAACAAAGTTCTCGACAACATCAAGTGCATCGAAGAAGCGATTATTTGGTACACAGATATCACGTTCAAATACAGATAACTACTTTTGAGTTCCATTCTGAAGGACACGTGGAGAGAGTGCAAAAGAGGAAGGCATGTAAGCTTCTACGGGGTGAAAGCTAAAGATGTGAACCTTGAAAGCAGTTATTTCGTACTAGTATAAATGGAAATTTCATTTGTAGAATTCAGGGTGTTCATTTCATTACAGAATCTCACTTACACCTGAAGTACCGACGCTAGGAGAAAATATTTTTCATTGAGAAGAGTGTATGAACCTTGAAACATCACTTTTTACTTTAATTTTAAGTCTTTCAATTTAATTTACATTTATTGCCCAATTCTTTCATCCATACTCTAGTAAAGTTTCTTTTTACTCTTGTTTTACTGCAACTTTCTTGCTTTATTAGTATTATCGACCATACATCTCTACACTTTTTTTATAACCTTTTTTCGACCCAGTCGAAACCATACATTTTTTCAAAGAAAACTATAAGCAAATAAAACTTTAGCATTATGTCCTAGGATTCACTAGCCGATCCTTCCAGTAACCTTTAAAAAGAGACTAACGGTTGCTTACCAATTTTTGGTGTAAACAAATTGGCAGACCCAGTGGGACATGCGCTAAATTATTGTTAATTAAGATTTTAGGTTAATTAGAATTCTAATCAGAATATTCATTCTAGAATAGATAAACCTTTTTTAGAAGTTAGTTAATCTTAATTTTAATTAGGATTAGAAAATTTATTTCCTCGAATTTATTAATTGTGATTAAGGTGAATTATGGTTTATTTTGTTAATTAATCACTTAGTTGAAATCTTTAGAGGGTTTAGGTTTAAACTAATCAAACTTAGCCTAATTTTTGCCATCGATATTCATGTGGTTGTAGTTAAGTGGTTGGTTTTAATTAATTATGAATAATTTTGATTATTATTTCCATTTGCATATAATGACCATTTTGCCCTTAGGATTTAGAAATCTTGATTTTGACACATGTTACCTTAGTTTAAGGCCTTAATTAGAATTGCATGATTTTATATAGTTGATTAATTCAATAAGTTTATTATTACATATAATTCAACTATTATTTTAATCTCATTGATTAGTGTTGACCAAAGGTCGCTTTGGTCAACCAAATCCTTTGTAATTGTGTTGTAAGCTCTAAGCCCATTCAAGTGATCAAGAGACATGATATGGCAAGTTCGTTGCGTGCAAGCTATTTTGGATATGCGGAATCTCAGGAGCTAAAGACCTCAAGGTTCAAATCTAAGATCAAGACTTCAAGTCAACATCAATCAAGCATAGCTAACAAAATGGACTACTTCTCAAGCACAACAAATGTATCAACACTTAACAAGTGTGATTAAAATAATAAGCCATGAGCCTTAAGTAATGGGGAATGATGAGATGGAGTTTCTCCTAGCCTTGTCTAGGATGACTTTGCGTACAGGGTGTATGCCCTAGCTATTCAAAGCATTCTCCCTCATTCATAGACTTTAGCACAATTTGTATCAAACAATTGTCAAGTCTTCTCAACACAACAAAAAACATGGCATCATCAAGATCAATAATCATAAGCTTCTAACAACATCTCTCAATCATGGTAAAGGTTACATTCTACGAGCCTTAAGTAACGAGGAATGACGAGACTGAGTTTCTCCTACCCTTGTCTAGAGTGACTTTGCATACGGGGCGTAGGTCCTAGCTATTCAATGCACTTGTCCTTATTCATAGACTTTAGTGTGATTTGATTCATGAAGTTGACAAGTCTTCTTCAAGAAAGCGTCAATCATTCAACACTTCAACAATGAAGCATCATTACACATCAATCCTCCTTCAACAGTGAAGCAGAATTACTCTCTTCTTGGATTCAATATCAAACTCTCCTCCTGGATGTTCATACATTTCTTGGGACCATTATCATGGGGTCACATACCCATTTATCAATCAATTGCTTCATGCATTGCCTATCAGTTCACACTATGGCATACTTTGTTGCTTGCCCTCAAGGTGCAGACCTTGGCAACTTCCTTCAGTCCATGGAGTACAGACTCTGGCTTTATTATTTGCCTATAAGGTACAGACCTTGGTATCTTTCCTACACAGTTCAGATTGTGGCATATTTTATTCGTTGCCTATAACGTACAGACTTTGGCATTCAGCCCATGGAGTACATACTCTGGCTTTATTTCTTGCCCACAAGGTGCAGACCTTGGCAACTTCTTTCAGCCTATGCAGTACAGACTCTGGCTTTATTCCTTGCCTATAAGATACATATCTTGACATACTTTCCTCATTGAGTTCAGACTCTAGCCACCCTGATTTTGTCTATACAATACAAACTTTGACATATTATCCTGCCTTACAGTTTAGACTTTGGGATGCATTCATCCAACCCATAAAGTTCAGACTCTAGCTACCTCTTTCATTGCCTTACAGTTCACACTTAGGCATTATACTCTTTTTCCCTTATGGAGTTCAGACCCTAACACTCAAATTAGTGCCTTTGCCTTGTATAGTTCAGACTATGGCATGCTTATACATCTTGCCCATGGAGTTCAGACTCTGTCAACTTTTGACATTGTCTTGAAGTTCAGACTTTGGTACTATATTCCTTTTTCCCTTATTGAGTTTAGAATCTGGAAATCTATTCCTTGCTTTTATTTTAGTTCAGACTATGGCATTTATCTATCTTGCCCTGTGGAGTTCAGACTCAGGCTATATCTCATTTGTCCTTGTGGTTGATTACCATCATTGGTTAGTGTCCCATTTTTGCTTGTTAAGCAATCTACATTGCCTCTAGGCAATCCTATCAAATATCCCTTTGCTTTCAGCCGTAGTAGGATGAACTACGATTGCTCTAATTTTCTCATTGCACGATGAGAATACATAGGCACGATGGTTCGAATCCTCTGCAAGCATACTTCTTTATTATTCTTCATCCCGCCTTAGGGCACCATCCATATCTTTCATGATCCACCATCTACATTCAATCATTGACCGTTCACCCTAGTGGCATACTGTTTCTTTGGAACCGAAATACAGTTTCCTTTGGAATTCCATATATATCCTTTTGGGACACTTGTCCACCTTTGTGCCAAGAGATGTTTGTGTTATGAAACCAAACACCTAATTCATTCTTTTGGTCTTGACAATATAGTGGGTATGCCTCTGTCCCTCCACCTCTTAGTCGTGCCACCTTTACTCTTGGGCTGCAAATACCATTTATCCTATGGGTTCCAATATACCTTGACCTTCGGTTTCAAACTATATCTTTTCAATCACTTGTTACCAAATATTCATTTCTGTGACTTTGGTCACTTCATTCCATTCATCTCTGTGATGCACTCATGTTCTACCTTCATTTACTTCACGTGATATACCAGTTATCTTTAAGCCAAATACAATATTTTCTTTGAGCTCCATCTTGTATCTCTTTGTGAACCAAGAGTTGTTTGGCTTGTACCCAAACACCTAATTCATTCTTTTTTTGTTATTGCAATATAGTGATACCATGGCTTAGGCCCCTCACTTGTTGGTTCATACCAATTTTACTCTTGGGTTTGTATCTTCATCCCTTTTGGAGTTCAAATCATATTATCCTTTGGTTTAGACCATACCTTGATCACACTTCTTTTCACCTCTCACCACTAGTTCTATGAACTACGGAGCTCTGAATTCCTCATTGCACTATGAGGGTACATAAGCATGAGGGTCCTAATCCTCACCGAGCACTTTATCTATTTCCCATTCTTTTTTCCCCATTTCTTTTGCGAGTAATCTATAGATATCACACCCATTCCGTTTAGTTTCATGGTTTTGAGGATAAACCAATTCCTGTTATATATTAGAAATATTTATGACTTTAAAGGAGCCGGAGAGCCTTGATGGATTTGTGATGTAGAACAACCAAAGAGCCTATGTGGGATTTCGATCATAGAACCCGGTGGATTCAAGATATAGTGAAGTCATATAGACAAGTCGGAGAACCCTAATGGGATCTCGACCAATTGACTTTGTAGAACTCGGTATGTTCCAGACATAGAGAAGTCAGAGAGCCTCAGCGGGATCTTGGTCTATTGGCATCATAAAACTCGATAGGTTCTTAGACATAGAGAAGTCAGAGAGCCTTAGTGGGATCTCGACCTATTGGTGTCGTAGAACTTGTTAGATTCTTAGACATAGAGAAGTCTGAGAGCCCTAGTGGGATCTCGACCTATTATTATCGTAAAACCTGGTAGGTTATAGACATAATGAAGTCGTATATCCCCAATGGGATCTTGATCTATTGGCATCGCCGAACTCGGTAGGTTCTAGACATAGAGAAGTCGGAGAGCCCCAGTGGGATCTCGACTTATTGGTGTTGTAGAACTCAGTAGGTTCTAGACATAGAGAAGTTGGAGAGCCCTAGTGGGATCTGAACCTATTAGCGTTGACGAAATCGGTAGGTTCTTAGACATAGAGAAGTCAGAGAGCTCCAGCAGGATCTCGACCTATTGACGTCGTAGAACTTGATAGGTTCTTAGACATAGAGAAGTGGGAGAGCCCCAGCGGGATCTCAACCTATTGCAGCTTCTTTTGCCAATGTGTGGCTTTGTTGTCAGGATCATAATAGACCATGTGGATAACCAAATCCTTAGGTGTATATAAGTTTGGAAAATCCCGATTAAATCTTGTTTTATTCTTTTTAGAGAACTCTAGTGTGTTGGGTTCCAATGCCCGAGAATTTTTGGCGTGACTAAACCGGAGATCATTCTCATCGGAGCATTTATTCATAATTTTTTTGTCGTTAGTCCTCCTTTACGGGTGCATTTTATAATGTTGGGACGCTTTCTAGATCCTTTAAAAATAATATTCGAGCCTTTGTTTTGGTTATGACCATGTTAGTCTTTTTGGGATTGCTATGTAACCTTAATGAGCTTTATCTATTTGGTAACAATTGATTTTTTTTTACTGGAAATCAAATAGAATGGCTGACCCCAAATAGATCTTAGCTTACCTTTAGCTGAGATTTGTACCGTATATATTCAAAGCCCCGGTGAGTCAGGCTTTACTAATTGAAAGGTCTGACATCATAAAGCACGGGTCGATTAATCCCCGGGTGGATTATATCGATGTTTGGCTAGGGATAAGTTAACCAAATCTCTTAAGGTCAGAGGAATGCTGACTTGACCAAGATGTCAGACGTATATTAACTTAGGCTTTCGTTTAAAGTCAGAGGTTTCAATTAACATAACTTGGTCAGAGATTTCTATTTACTTGACTGTTTTTCAGAGGTTCTTATTTACTTGGACTTTTGATTTGGTCAGAGGTTTTATTTAACATAACTCGGGCATAAGTTTTTCATATACGTGGCCGATTTTTCAGAGGTTTTTATTTACTTGGACTTTTGATTTGGTCAGAGGTTTTATTTAACATAACCCGACCAAAGTTTTTCATTTATATGACCAATTTTTTATAGGTTTTTATTTACTTGGACTTTTGATTTGGTCAGAGGTTTTATTTAATATAATTCAGTCAAAGATTTTTCATTTACGTGGTCGATTGCTTGAGGTCAGAGGTTTTATTTAACTTGACTTGGTCGGAGGTTTAACATTTATGTGGCCGATTTTTCCCCTGTGGAGGTCTTGGGTTGAATGATCTCAATGGAGGTCTTCATCATTCTCGTCCCCTGCTTTTATTAGAGGGTAAGTCTTTGTTCGGACTTTGTACATGATTAATCAACTTCTCTTCCGATTTGTTTAATTGAAGTGACATATTGGTTTCTTTTGAGTATAGTATCTGACGATCTCTTATTGAAAAATTCGAGTTCTTCGATAGAATATAATATCTTCCGATAATCACCCTGTATAATTTTAACAGCTTAAAAAAGAGGAGGTGCCCTCCACCCTCACATAGAAAAAGAACAGCACCCATTGTCTAAAGTAAACTCCAAATGGATCATTAGTTACAAACGGTATAGACATATTAGCTCACATTATCCAACAAAAAATATTTAACTAAAACATAGAATTACATATATCAAATCTATTGGTTTTGCCGACGATCTTGCTTGGTCCTCATTATGCAGTGTGACACATCTCTCCTGTATGCGAGCCACTCAGTATCTTTTTAAACTTTTGCGTTGAAAGTCAGTTGCTTAAGCAATTCTTACAAATCTTAATCATATGATTAGTTGAAATAATCTCGTTAATCTGATTTATCATGAGGATAACTTTCATATCCATTCATTACTTTCTGAGCACCCATTTCCTTCTTATTACAAGCTCCACAATTTTAATATTTTTAACTTAGGGGTTAACTTTTATACTTCACAAGTATATTTCATCACAAATGTCTCATTATACTTATCTTGTTTCAATTGTCATTGTGTATCATCTTAAATTGTAATCAAGGTCCGTACGATTGGATGTGTAAATTGTAATTATTGTGTTTGGGTTTACTGAGAGAATGACATGATCCTGGTGACAAGCTGATTTTATCAAATTCACTACATATCAAATCATAAGCTTACTTAGTTATGTGAGGCAATATTGTTTCATTTTAATCATAATTCTGGTGTTATAGTTCGTACCTCATAAAAAATGTTACATAACATGGAGGGGTACTTCAGTAGTTTGAAGTGCTAATTCTGTATCAAACCCGTTATTGAGAAGTATATTTAATGCTCTTTCATCATTGCAAACGATGGTGTGGTGCAAGAGAGTTCTTCAAATGTGAAAAACATTAGGTGAGAGGTAATGGAGAAGCATGTTGAGTATAATACCAGTGGATTCAAAATATTCTACAGCACACCATGTGTTCTTGTTACAGAAGCAACATGCTAGTGACGTTTGAAATATGATCAACATGTAAATAACAATATAGTATTCTTTTTTAACAGTTGGGTGCGAGTAATACACTATCTATCAAATTGAAGTTGGGTGCCAGTAATACACTATCTATCAAATTGAAGTTTGTATCATAATTATTATACTTTTTGAATTTTCTATATCTTACATGCATATACTCTACAATGTCCGTTGTTATGTATGTTCTAATAGCCTCCCTTATTAATTCAAAGTGTCGGTTCGTTTATTTTGAAACAAAGTTATCATCATACCACAACATTAATAAATCATATAAACAGTATATGTCAAGTTGGTATCCTACATACATACTGAGAGGTTATTGATTTATAATTAGAAAAGTCAATAAATACATATATAATTTTGTTATACATGAAATTCAATAAATTCAACAAATTATACAATTAAATTCTAATTTTAATTGTAAGTGAATAACATGTTTGTATTCAATGAGATCCATTACTATAAGATATATAAAGATCATTTAAAGATGAATAATTATTTATATAGATGTCTGAATTTGGAGTCTAATGTAACTATTGAATACCAAGATGTGGAATTTTGATATCCTTATCACGGAGGATAAGAAATTTGAATTTTCCACAAATGAAGAACCTTGTGAGGAAGGTTCTCTACATATTGTTAAAATACAAACCAAAAGTTTGTCACTAATGAAGAATCTCATGAGGAGACTCTTCATAGATTGTTGAATAACAACCCGAAGTTAGAATAAGTAAGAGAGTCTGAAAGGCTAAGGATCTAGAACCGAATAAAATTGATAGTCAATTTATTTCTTTTATCTAATGGAAGGAGATAGTAAGAATTTTGTTTTTAAGATTCCTATTATTTTTCAAGTGGAGGATGTTCCTAAGACTTATAAGGAAACAATATGCTTCAAGGGACTCCTCTTGTTTAGAAGGAAGTATCATAGTGTGATGGTACATAAAACACCTACAAATGTAGATTAATAATAAAGAGTTTGTTAAACAAAAGGAAGGTGTTTATCATTTTGACACATATGCACTAGTAGCAAGGACGACGATAATTAGAGTATCGTTTGAATTAGCTTCTTTGCATTAACTTATAGTTCATCAAATGGATGTCAAAATGAAATTTCAATATGGAGATCTCGATGAGGAGATTTACATGGAGCAACCATAAGGTTACGTGCTTCCTGATAATGAACAAGAGGTGTGAAAGCTTGTCAAATCCTTGTATGGATTAAAACAAGCAACGAAACAATGACATCAAAATGTTTGACTCTATCATTGCAAGATTCACCAATTAAGGGGGAGACAGACAACTTAGGGAAATACTTTTCAATCTTATCAAAACATGAATTTAAAGAGTTTGTCACCATTAAAAGGGGAATATTGTGATGAATACATCATATATCTAGTTCAATTTTGATGAAGACAAAGATATCAAAGAAGAAAAAGATCAAAAGTGTCATGCACATCAATTATGAAGTTGATCAAGAAGGTTGAACATAGAAATTCAAGTGAAGATATGAGACAAGTGAGCATAACTAAGGTGCTCATTTAAATTTATACTATACTACTTTAAATTGCTCATAATTACATATATAACTTCATCTAAACACCTTCTTACATTATCATACATGATTATCTGAAAACATTCTTCATCTAATTCTTGTTACAAGTGTTTGTATACAAAGTTGTGTGAGAATATTATGATATTCATTTATCTCCATGTTGATTATATGATTGGTCATTAGCAACTATATGAATGGAATTTTAGAAAAAAAGAGGTTTCTAACTTCCACATTCAAGATTAATGATCTTGGACTAGTTGACACACTTTTGAGGATCAAAGCAAAGCGAAATAGTGGGGGTTATGAACTTAGTCAAACACATTATGTTGAGAAAGTACTTGATAAGTTCAAACACTTATATTTCAAGAAAGTGAATACTCCATTTGACCATAGCTTCAAACTTCAAAAGAATGATGGAAGAGTTGTGGCTCAATTGGAATATTCAAGTCCATGTAATGTACTAGACCCGACATAGCATTTGCAATGAGTAAAATGAGTAGATTTTATTAATAATCCAAATGGTGAGCACTAAAAGGCCATCATTGGGATTTTTGGCTATCCTATGTGTCTTACCCTAAAATTTGTCCTTCCCTTTTCACTTTTCATCTAACCATTGACTTGAGATTCATCCGCATTCATTCATATGCCCCATGCATTTGTATTAGCACCATCTCATGAATACCATAGATTCAAAGCTTGTGAATAACAAAAACTTGGTTTTGCACGAGGTTTGTGACACTTGCTCATCATTGGGACAAAACCCTAAGTCTTTGGTCATTGGTCTTTGGTTTAAGGAGACATCTTGACATATCATAACATCAAAACCTTAAATCTTGGTGCCCGAAACCTTGAGGATTGCATCATGACATTCAATCATGTGGTTTTCTTTATGGTATTAAAAAAAAACCTAAACCTTAATTGATGATTCATAACTTGGGTCCCTTTCCTTGGGTTTTTTTTAAGAGGGCCTACTGCTTGTTTTGGGACCATACGTCAGGTGATTTGTCTGGTAATCTTGTATTAAGCATGAAACCCTAATTGTGGGTATTTTAACTTTTGATGACCAAAGGGTTTGTTTGTTGATCTTGCAATTGACTGAAACACCATTTCTTGGACGTGGACTAGTTGGTCATTATGGTTTGCTTGCTTGACTTGTGTTTGATGATCATTTTGACCTAGTGCTTTGTTTTTGCTTGCACTCATGGGCGTGAGTTTATATCCATTTTGATTCTCAGTCATGGCATTTGGCTGAGTTGGATTGAGGTTCACACACTCATTGTTCATGGTTCATGCCTCATTGTAAGTTGCCCTATGGCTTACATTTCGACTTGTCTTAGGTCATAGCATGATTCATGGGTACAGGGTGCAATCTTCAAATTCAAGTTATTTGGATTGTTTGATTGGCAAAGATTTGTGCATTATTAAGATCCATTCATACATTGCATTACATCTTTAGATTCATCATAACGTTATTCATTGGTTGACATGGTTCTTACCCAGGTTGACTCTTTGGTCAATCAAGTTGACCAAAGTCAACAATCAAAGTGGGAGTGTGACATTCTAATTTCCATGATCAATTAGCATAGAGGTGTTTTAGGCCATGATGGATCTTATTTCATTTAGTTAAGTTTTGTTCATGTGCATTAGCTAATCTAGTGAGATTAGGGCATCTAAATGTGTACCCATGTAGTCCATTTCATACATGCATTTCATATGGATAAGAATAAGGAAATTTGATTGAATTTTACATCACGAATTACGTTAATTAGAGTCATTACATAAAGCATGACCATTACAAATATAGGTAGGTGTTATACCAACATCCATAATATTACATTCACATGTTACACGGCACAACATATCCTAATGTCTAAGATTTTGACTTAATTTCAACATGAAATGCAAATCATGGCGGCCTTTGATCCACCATGTTCTATCTTTCATTGCTTCCATTGGACTTACAACATCAACCGTCGAGATAACACGCCATGCATTAAAGTGTTGTTCCTACAACCAAAAAAACCACAATTCAAGAGGTTACCATGTTGTCTAAAGGAAAAAAAATAAAGTCAAAATTGATGAGCCAATTTAGAATTCCTGTTGTGGTGCAGAACTATGAACCACATCATTCGTTCAAGTTCAACATATTAAAGCATACATACAAGACCAAAACAACTAACAACCATATTAAAAATGCATATACATAGCATGATCATGCAAAATAATCCAAGGCATTGCATTCACCAATTCATATCAGCATCCCATTCATCACATGTTAACATAGCATAACAGAGACAAATTACAACATTAATTTCAAGTAAGCCATAACATGTTCGACTGCACACCATACAAGCATCAAGCATATAGCCAGACAGTCCATAGCAAAATTTCGTTTAACTAACAATAGGGCAAGTAAAACAAGCATATTATACATGTCAACGGCAACAAAATTTATCAGAACTTGCAGCAAGGCAATTAACAAGCAGTGCATTTCAGTATACCACCATGACACCAAGCCTATTCATCAAGTCTAGTTCAGTCAGTTTAGCTCAAACATTCATATGTTAATCATTGCACACATAAACCCATGCCATTTGGATTAGAATCAAACAAGATGATCATGTATAAATTAAACATGCAAGCCTAGCCTGTAGCGGTAAATTCATGACCATTAAGCTATGGATAAACTTAACGTCAATAAAACCAGAGTCGCCACCGCGCTTTTATTGTTTTCAAAGGAAAAGGGAAAAGTATGAATAAAACCCAAAGATAAGAAGTTTTCAAATCAAAACTAATAAAATGTCAGAGATTACAGGTAAGGGGGTTGGTTACACAGGGGGAAGGTATTAGCACCCAAAGTGTCCTAGGGACTCCTAGGGATCCCTTTTTTATGTGTGTATGTGTTTTGGTATAAAAGATGTTTGCAATAAATAGAGTGTGGGGATGAGAAAAGAATTCATTAATTATATTTTTGTGTTTGACAAGACCTTCAGACTTGTGCCTACATACCAACATAAAAATGAGGAATCAAAACCTCGTAGTTTGTGGTATCAATTTCAAAATGAGTGAATTGCTTTTAATCAAAAGTTAAGTTTAAAAGAGGCACAAAGGGCCCAAAGAGTTTGAATGAGTGTCAGTTTTTTTTGTCTTTTGAAAATTTTAAATGAATATGATGAAATTTATTTACAAGTTTGATTTAAGAAAAAAAGTTTAAAATGCAATGGCATAAGGCCAAGGTTTCTAATTTGCAATAAGGTCTAAGTTTAGGAATCACAAGCAAAGAAGATTTTTTTTTAAAAAGGGAGAGATTTTGAAATTTAAGAAGTGGGGGAGATGAAGAGACTAATCCTAAACACAAAATTAAAAGTTAAGAGTTGAAAAGGTTTGACCAATGGGATGCAATCCAACAGACAAGAATGTCATATAAAAAATCCATTTTCCCTTTGGACTTTGAATCAAGCAATGTCAACAAGCAAATATCAATATGGAGATCAAGGCATCAAATAAAGATAACCACATCCAAGCAAGCAACTTTACAGCTAACAGTCTTCTTTGTCTTCTCATGTATCATATGACATACTCCTTGATTACCTCAGAACAAGACATTAGACACAGGTTCAAAGTTTGGGCATGAGGTCCTTAATTCTGAGCAATGAGGGTCTTATTTATAGCAAAGGAGATTCATTTCCACACACTCCCAATTTTGGACAATTTTGAGAAATTCCCTTGCATGCTTGCATGGGCGTGTGATAAGCAAATCAAGTGATGTAATCAAGTCCAAAAATGAGTGAGGATCATGCTAAAATCATGTTACAAAGTCATGCAATCGTGTATGAAAAGTGGAAGTGGAAATCATCCAAATGGTTCTTCATGTTGCACCCATACGCAAGTCCTTTATCCTTGGGCCAAATGAGATGATCTTGGATTTTTTGGAAAGGTAAGGTCAAGGGGAACAATTTTCATGTTTAACACTTTTTCATTTGAATCTTGGATCATGATGAATTTTATGGTGGAAGTTTGGGAAATCAAACATATTTGAAAATTTTCCAAGTCGCAAGTCAAATGTTCACTTCTTCCACCTTGAATAACTTTTTCTATGGACTTAAAATGAGAAACGTTCCTTCATAAAAGTTGTATCTATTTAAAACCTCTTCAATTTGATCACAAATTTGACCTCATTTGGATTTTTCATGAAGGAGTTATGCATTTTAGAAGTTGTGAAAAATTACTTGTTCAATGGTATTGACCCAAAATGACCTATAATGTTTCCTCTTGGCACATGCATTTGCAAGTTGAATTTGAACTTCCTCCAAACATAAAAGTTGAATTAGACATCTTGAATTTCATCATCGAATTTTAATTACTTTCATCTCATAAAACTTGAGCAAGTTATGGTCTTGGGAAGTTGACCTCCAAACTAGGGTTCAAACAAAATGACCTATAATCTTTCACCATACAAAAGGATTTTCCAAGAAAAACTAGATATTGACTTGAACATGAAAGTTGTTTGGAATGTCATTTTGAGTAACTTTGCTCTTGGAATCATTTTTAAATCAAAAGATACCTAATTGTATTGGCATTCTTTATTTCTCTTTTTCTGAGTGTTGCAGTGGGTTTGAATTTGAAAATAGGCAACACTTCGTGAAGTGTTACAATAGGTTTGAATTCAAAAATAGGCAACACTTCGTGAAGTGTTGCAGAATGAAAGTATGGAACTCTTGAAGAATGTTGCAGTAGGCGAAATAATGTAACTTTTGGTAAAAATACATAACTTTTGGCAAAATCTTGTAACTCTTGGTAAAAAGAAGTTGTTTCGCCAAGGATCGCAACCTTGTGAAACACTAAAATATGACCTATAAATAATTCATTCCAAATTCAATATATATATATATATATATATATCCTCTTCACTAACATTCCAGATACTTTTCCCTACATTCGAGTTTTCTTCGATCTTGTGCAAACTCGAGTATAGGTTGAGTTATCTTGGGTATTCTTGCGTTCCAACTCTAAGACATTTGAGAGTGCTTGAAATACTTATAAGAAAAGTGATTTGGTTCACGATTATAGCCTCAATCCATTTGATTAAGTCAAAAATTCCAAACAATATCCATGGCCAGTGGTTGGGATTACATAAGAAACTGTGGGAGATATAATTTGGGGTTGTATGTGTGTCACCTGGGAAAATTTTATCGAACCTTACGGTTGGGCACCAAATGTTCTTTCTAAATATTATTTGGAGAAATCTTCCTGAAACTAGTCAGATGAGGTCATAATCGTCTTGTCTGACAGGAGGTATGTTAGGAATAATTCATGGTCATCATTGTTGATGGTCCAAGATTTTCACGTGTTTCTCTTTTTGTGTTATTCATCGATCATCGGTCTCTTTTCTATTTGGTTTCAAGACCTATTTATTTGCAAATGTTCCCCCTTTGAATATTGAAGAGACGTGGTTTTAATGAGTTTAATGGAAATGTAACTGATTTGTTATTAATTGTTTTGTAACTAATTCGTCCATTGGAATACCATAATGACTCCGACTTGGACAATCCTTCAGAGTCTGGTAAGTTGAGTTCGTGCCGAGTATGGAACTCGTTGCCCGACTTCATAATAATTCTCTGACCTCATAAAACTCCCGGAATGTATAGTATGAGATTTGTCTAATTAGGAAGAATTGAACACGGTTTGGTCCTTTTCACGAATCTTCAAATTCTTTATTAAAACCTACAAAACGAAAATGCCTTAATAGTAAAACTCTTAAAAACAACAAGTTCTAAAAATATAATGTGATAGACTCTCATCACAATTCCCAAACTTGAAAATTTCTTTGTCCTCAAAGGAAATGCTCGAAAATAAAATTTAAGAAAAGTGTAGAATTTACCTAATTTGATGATAATTGTTAAGTTGATGTTATTTATTAGAATACTTCCATGTTCCGGACAATCTCCACTTTCATTCTCACGCATTGGATTGAATAACTCAAAATACTTTACTCGTACTTCATATCTACTCAATCATTTTTTCTCTTCACACCAATTCACTTAAACGAAAATTTCACTGAGACATCATATATAAATCATTTTATCACTGATTTGTAAACACGCTATCAAATTATTATTAAATACACACTAATCTTAAAGGTTAAAGGTTGTACTCCTTCCGATCTCAAATATAAGGAATAATTTTTTTCAATAGTCTTAAATATATCTATAATTATTACCTTCAATGTAATTATTCTAAATATACTCTCACTTTTTTATATTTCTTTGTTTTTAACGATTTTTAAAGAAAAAATATGAATAAAATTAAAAAATATATAAAACTTAAATATTTTTTAAATGTGAACTTTTTTTATATTATACGAGACCAGAGAGTACGTGAATTAGTTTAAAGGTTAAGCTAAATTAAAATTAAACACTTCATTTTTTTATTCATCTTCTTTGTCTATTCAAAATACATGTAGACTTTAAAATAACAAAGATATTCATTTAAAATGTTCAAATAATAATTTCTATATCAATTTGGAGTCAAGCAAAAAAAACCCAACTAAGAGACTTCTTAAAGCAAACCAAACTTTTTTTTCTTCCAAAAGAGACATTAATCATGATACTCTCTCCCAACTTAATTCTTAATTCTGTTTTCTTGTTAAACTTGAAAATTGAAATAAACTTGGCAAGTGTCAACTTTACTTTATTTTTTATTCCAAATAAAAGCCGTCTTTTCCGGTTCTCCAAATCCAAAGTCGTACGTATTAAAATCATCACCCACAAATTTGAAATTCCAATTTTCAAAGAAAGAGTTTTCATTCACATTTGTCCCTTTTCATTTTTAATTCATTCTCTCACCTGCCAAATCCACTTTCCTTTCTCACTCATCATCTACTCCAGCTTCCCTTCCTTCTTTTCACTTTAAAAAAAAGATAATCTAAATTAATTAACTAATCATTCCATTAATCTAATTAATTAAAAAAAGTGATAAGCTTGTTTTGTAAAGCTTATAGAGTGAAATGATTTTTAGTTGAAGTTGTTGATTAGAAGAAGAAAAGAATATAGAGATAAGAGAAAACGAAGCATGGTGTTGAGAAAAGTGGGTAAGTATGAAATTGGAAGAACCATTGGTGAAGGAACCTTCGCGAAGGTTAAGTTCGCTCAGAATACTGAAACTGGTGAAAGCGTTGCTATGAAGATACTCGATCGTAGCACCATCATCAAGCATAAAATGGCCGATCAGGTACGCGTTTTTTGTTCTAATCATCATCCATTTCGTTCAATTGTTTTTAATTTTAGTTTCATTTAGTGATTTTAATGCGTTGTTGAATTGAAGGAATATATAGTTTGAGCTTGTGTTTATTGAATTGAAGAGTTTCATAACTGATTTTGTTTCAAGTGGAATTTGATTTTAGTAAGTGTGTGTTTGGTTCTACGGCGGCGATGAGAATTGATTCTGGTTAAAAGTGAGTTGGATGTAGATTTATGTTTGGATAATTTTATGCAAATTTGAGTTGCACACTAAATTTTTCAATGTAAAAATCACGTTTATAACTCAAAAGTTACCTATTCTAGCTTCTGAAGAATCAATTATGGAGTCAGAATCAATGATACTTTAAAAGAACTAAACACCTCAAAATCATTCCACAATCAATCGAGACATGCAGTGAGTTCACTGTGTTTTTGCTTCGGAGCGTAGAGTGATAAAATGTAGCTTTTCTGCTGGATTGAAAAATTTACTTCAAGTTTTTGGCTAATCTAGCTTTTAGAGTAAAAACATTCACTAATAAGCCATTTCAATTTAAACTCAATTGTAGACAAACGAATTTTGTTCAAAATCATGTTTGATTTGATAACATTTGATATCGCCTACTCAAACATAGAGTGTTTTCATTGTTTTATTTTATAGTAGTTTCTACTCATAGTAAGTTAATTTTCCTGATGCATGATGTGGTTATAGGGAGTTTCGGTGTGGTTTTTAGTAATACTATTAAGGGGAATGTGGTTGTGGATGTAAGTCTTTTTAATTCTTGAGTGATGGTAAATGTTTTGATTGAATTGGCATCCCGTAAGTGACGAACGAGTGGGGTTTAAGACATTTATTTTTGCTTGGATTTTTTTTCCCTTTTTATGATACAAGAGGTTTGATGCTTACTATATTTGTGATTGCTATGGTTTCTATTTACATTGCCATGTTTGCTATTTGTTTATTTATTTGTTTAAATTTGATGCAGATCAAGAGGGAGATTTCTATTATGAAACTAGTTAGACATCCATATGTTGTTCGCCTCCATGAGGTATGTGGTATGTTATTGTCTGTAGGTGTTGTTTCATTCTCCCTTCTTAAAGGTAATTAAGGGGCTGTTTGTCTTTTGCTATGAAATTAATCATTTGTGCACCAAGTCCTGATGAATACATGTGAAGTGTGAAATAAATTTAACTTGTAAACTTCATAAGTTTTTTCAGGTTAGTAAAGTAAAACCTAAATTATAAATTTCCGGTTCTTTAACTGCGTGAGGAGAGAAGCAATATTGTAGGAATCAATTTTGAATTGGACTTGGTTTGGAACTTTCCCTTTCTCTTTTCCGTATGTTATTATCCCTCAAAATATATGTTTTAGAAGAACTGCTCCAACAACCCAATATTGATAAATGTTTTTATCTTGTTTGTTGTCACTGTTACAAGTTATTCGTTCTGTTTTAAATTATGGTTTTCTTCAGGTTCTGGCCAACCGTACTAAGATTTATATCATATTGGAGTTCATCACAGGTGGTGAATTGTTTGATAAAATTGTGAGTAGCTAAAAATGGATCAATGTTTTTTTCCGTTAAATTTCAATCATGATTTTTTCAGCACTTTTTCTGGCATTGAATATATAATGAAGATAAGAATGATGCAGGTACACCACGGGCGTCTCAGTGAAGCTGAATCTAGGAGATACTTCCAACAGCTTATTGATGGTGTAGATTATTGCCATAGTAAGGGAGTTTATCATAGAGATTTAAAGGTTTGTACTGACTGACACCTGGAATGCTTTATTCATCCATATCGTGGTGTCATCTAACAGTTTTCCTCCCCTTTTTGCAGCCTGAAAACCTTTTACTTGATTCACTAGGAAACATGAAGATTTCAGATTTTGGTTTGAGTGCTTTGCCAGAACAGGTGAGATTCATAATTCATAAATTTGACTAGAAGTTATGAATCCGTGTAGATCAAATCATATATAGGTTTTAAGTACTGACGCGTGCTTAAATTTGTGAAATTTTTCATAGGGGGTTAGTATGCTGCGGACAACTTGTGGAACTCCTAATTATGTAGCTCCTGAGGTAGTATTTGTTTTGCTCACTGCTCTCTTAATATGATTTTATGTCAACTTTGGCTACTCACTATGCTAGTATTTGAGCTTCTTTATTTGACATTTATCTTTGTGACCTCAGGTACTCAGTCACAAGGGTTATAATGGTGCTCCAGCAGATGTTTGGTCCTGTGGCGTTATCCTCTATGTTCTAATGGCGGGATATCTTCCCTTTGATGAGCTTGATCTTACCACGCTATATAGTAAGGCATGGATTTAGACATCAAATCTGCATTTTTCTGCATATTAGATGGAATTTCCATTGTTGAATACTCTCTCCGGTCACTATTATAAGGAAAGGTTTATTTTTTATCTAGTCTATATATAGACCATATATAGAACAGATATATCTGTTATTCATTGAATAACTGATGTATCTAGTCTATATATTGACCAAATACAAAATGAAGTTTTGCTTATAATAGTGATCAAAAGGAGTATTTGTTTTATCTATTTATCTTGCAATTGCATATAATAACATATTATGTCGGCTGCATTGTTTAAGAGGTGCTGGCTTCTGTTCGTACAAGTTCTTGTGATAATGAATTTTTGTGATAATGAATTAGTTTCTAAAAGTTCTTGTCAAAAGGCTCAGGACTACATAGTCTAATAATAATTTGTTTTCAAAAAGATGTTCAAAAGAAAATTCAGATTTGTATTAATGGTATTGATTTTTTCTTACTTCCTTGCAGATTGACAAAGCAGAGTTTTCATGCCCTGCTTGGTTTCCTGTGGGAGCGAAATCTTTGATACAGCGAATCTTGGACCCAAACCCTGAGAATGTAAGAATTTCCTCTGCAGAACAAGATTTTTATCAATGTCCAAAGAGGTTTGAAACATGGCATTTCAGCATCAATCAATTTATAATTAATGTTGTCCGAGCTCAGAAACTGAAAATTAATTGTGTTCATGAACTTCACAAAATTCATGTTGCATCTCAAGGGATCTAGAATGTCATAGTGTGTCATGATATGTAGTTGTCAATCTTGGTAATGAAATTATATGATATTTATTAAAAGAAAAACTGTAATTAAAAATTGATTGATCAGACCCAACAGTATTGATGGCTTTTCTGTTGTAGCCGGATCATTTGGATATCAAATCGCACTCACTTATAAATTTCTTTCCCCAGTCGAAATAAGGACTTTTAATGTTTGTTGTCTCTTAGATTATTTAAAAAATATCTTGTTGTTATTTTATTTAAAGAAAAAGATAATATATTGTTTTATCTTTAGAATATCTATAGTATTAGGAATGTACCAATTATCATGATTAGTTTCCATATTTGATCAGGGTTAGAAGTTCAGTATATTAGTATAAATAAGGGTTAGTCCATAATATATTTGGATTATCATATCAAGGCATAATCGTTGTTGAAATCATAGGGTTTTCATTGAGGAAAGAAAAGGATTTTATTACGATTTCGGATTTAATTTGATCCATGTAGCCGATCCCACTTAGTGGGATAAGGCTTGATCATTGTTGCTGTTGTTGTTGCGGTTTTAATATATTAGTATGTACGTAAAGAAGGAATCCCAAAAAATTTATTTTAGGCTAGAATTAATCATAGATCTTATATCGGGCCTTGCATAGATGTCCAGTCCTGCAAACTTTACACTCTCCATATCTATATGCCTGGGCACAAGGTGGGTGTCTCGACTGAGATCTTAATTTGACTAGAGATATAGCCCAAGTAATCTTTATAATACTTGGGCATCCTCACCTATAGAGCTTATTTTTAGATTGAGTTAACCCTAGCTCAAATTCTAAAGAGAAGAGTTAATTTAATGTTATGGTTCTGACTATACTAATCCTTACTAATCTTCCTGTTGGTGTGAGACCTAAAAGTTTTTATTTCATCAATTATATTTCACCAAATACTTGTTGATTATTTTCTATAGTATTAATTCCGTTAATATGGTTGAACAATATTGTTGAAGGTGAACTATTCATCCTTTGCAGTTCAAGGATTTATTCCATTTTCTGTTGTATAGATTGGTTTTAGTTTACATGATGACTATATTGTTTTACTATCTACAGTTTAGTGGATATAATATATAGTTCATTGCAATATTTGAACAGAGTCTTTCTCATTCTCATCCATGTGTGTTTATGTGCATGTTGAATTCAGCGTATTACCATTGAGCAGATTAGAAATGACGAGTGGTTTCAAAAAAGCTATGTTCCTGTCCATCTCCTCGAGTATGAAGATGTAAATCTGGATGACATAAATGCTGCATTTGACAGTGTTGAGGTCTGTTTATATTTTCATTCTGCATTAGAGGTTATATATTGTAGGATTTTCTTTTACATTTGAGCTAATTCACCTCAGCCTTTCCGAATGTACCCTATCAGCTTCAATCATCGGAATGGATTGGGCACATTTTGAATGCCCTGTCCTCCTACCTTGAATTTTTTTGGAGTACAAAATAACAATATCAGTGAAAGATATTTGTTGAGATATTATTGTATTTGTTCAGATACTATTCTCTTCTTAATTGATCCTATTCCCTAATCTTAGGGATTAAGTAGGTTAAGCCTTATGTATATATATTATATACTCCTCTCTCTTTTATACAAGATAATATAACATTACTCAGTTTTAAGTAAATTTAAGTTATAAAATGTCTTAAAAGTTGATCAATTAATAGCATTGAAATCTCTGGTTTACTCAAAACTCAAAGATCAATGATGACGAAGGAGATATTTATTGAAAGGTACTGATGAATGCAAAAGCTATCGTCACAGCTATCTTAATATTTTACGCCCCATCAATTCGGGAGAAGACTTTCTGTTTCATGCACATTGATATGAAAATTGTATCAGTTATATTGACATACTGATTATTTTGTTGCTGAAGGATCAGAGGGATAATCGGCAATGTGAGGTTGAGGACACGGGTCCTCTAGTTCTTAATGCGTTCGACATGATAATGTTATCTCAAGGCTTAAACCTTGCATCAATCTTTGATCGGGGACAGGTATTTCATTTTTAAAGAATTACACTGTTATTTATTTTATAACTCAATAATCATGTGTAAATATTCAAAAAATTGCCTATTTAATATGGCTTGCTATGAAAAATGCATAATTGCACTCCCATATTCTGTCATTATCTTAAGGACACTATGAAGTACCAAACACGCTTCGTCACTCAAAAGCCAGTGAAAGTGGTTTTAACAAGTATGGAAGTTGTGGCACAGTCAATGGGATTCAAGACGCATATTCGTAACTACAAGGTTGGTACCATTTGTTCACTTATATCTAGATTGTATTAATTCAACTTAAGATTAAGCTTGCGTTATTTTTTTATTTTATTAATCTGAAGTGGTCTTTGGTCTATATTTTCAGATGAGAATAGAGGGTATTTCAGCAAATAAGAAATCCCATTTTTCAGTTATATTGGAAGTAAGTTGATAATTCTCTTCTTCACTTTAAACAGTCCCTTAACATTTCGGCTTTCAATTTCATTTCTTGATCTCTCTTTTTTTTTTTTGGTTTGTTCAAAAAGGTTTTTGAAGTTGCTCCAACATTTTTCATGGTGGATATTCAGAAAGCAGCTGGAGATGCCAGTGAGTATCTCAAGGTCAGTTTTAAGAGTTGTTTGTATAGTTGGTGTTATACCTCACCTTTCTTTCCATCAATTTATTGCAATTTTAACAACAAAGTACATCTGTGTTGCAGTTTTACAAGAATTTTTCTAGCAATCTTGAAGATATCATCTGGAAATCGCCTCATGAAACAAGCAAATTGAAGACCTCCAAGAATAGAAGCAAGAGACACTAGTTTTGTTGCCCGCGGCATCTTTTGTTCTAATTGAAAAGCAAAGACGGAAAATATCTAGTTGTGGAATTGGATGGAGAAAAAAAGTCTAGCTGTGTAAGATATATTTATGCGGAAGTGTTACAGAAAACACCCGAGTCACCTCTTTAGTATCTATAACCAACCCAGGCCTCTTTATATATACAAGATCAGATTCAAATTCGAAAGAGAAAAAGGTATCAGGTGTAAACTGTAATGACAAAAATGGTGAGTTCGGTGTTTGTAAATTTCTTTTTTCCTTTTTTTTTTGTCTTGCCTTTACAATGTATCCAGATTTTACAGTCAGAAGAGTGTAAGTGTTGATTGAGTGTACTCATAGTTTTCATGTTATCGGTTCATATGTTTTCTTTTTGGTGCTCCATCACTAAAACTAGTAGAAAATGAAAAATAAATTGCTAATGAACTTTCACTCGTTTACACTTGAATTTTAATTACTTTTGATGTGCAAACCATAATTTACCATATGTAAACGGTTTGTCACCTAGTCAATACATGGTATAGTTTTGTTTTTGTGAAGTTACAATCAAAAATCAAAAGTTAACTAACTATAACTATTCAAAACTTGTCAATATATAAAGTAACATATGAGTTGTAGAAGTAAATGTAGAAAATGTGAAAAAAGATTATCTGCTTTTGGTCATCTCTTGATTGGTAACTCGTGAACTTTTAGCTGCATTTTATAGAGGATATCAGAGAAAACTACCAACATTCCCACAAGAGCATTGTCCATTGACAAATTTATGTAGCTTTTTACTATCTTTAACAATGATTTCCCTACTAGATAGTGTTGAGATGTACTTCACAAAATTATGGCAATCCCTGCACATTAAGGTATTCTTCACAACTCTTATTGGCGAAGAATTTGGCAAATTCTCCAACCCAAATGTAATAGCTAGCTTCTCACTATGATAAATGGTAGAGGAAGATTCTTCATGTTCCTTTTCACTTATTTCAACACTTTCTAACATCTCATATCCAAGATTCTTTGCTTTTGCAAGTAAATCATTCAATGATTTACTCACCAGTGGAGTTTCTAGGTGCGCTTTGTCATTTGTTTCAAATGAATACACTCTGTCTTTGATGCTAATCCAGCTCCAATCTTCTAACTTTTCGATTTTCTCTTCTATCATTATATTCTTCACTAGAGAAACCTCCTCGAACCGCCCGGCTGAGACGTACGTATTCAATAGCAATGTGTACGTCTCGATATCTTTCGGTTTTAGACTTAATAGCTTTTCTGCAGCATCACATCCCAATTCTAGATTCCCTTGGCTTAGACAACCAGCAATCAAATTTGACCAAATAAACTCACTAGCCTCATAATCCATTTTCTTTATAAAATCGAAAGCTTCCTCAAGCCGACCGAGCCTCACTAACATATCAACCAAACAAGCATAATGGCCCATCACAGGTTTAATTTTATATTTCTTTTGCATAATCTCAAAGTAATTGAATGCCTCGTTGGCCATACCTGCACTTCCACAGGCCGATAAAATGCCGACAAAAGTGATCTCGTTAGGTCTAACTCCTACAAGTTCCATATCCTGGAAAAGATTCAATGCTTGTTTTGACCAACCATGCCGTGCAAAACAAGTAATCATGGAAGTCCATGAAAACATTGTTCTGATAGACATCTCTAGAAAAATTTTGCTTGCTTTCTCAATGCTTCCACATTTGTTATACATATTAATCATAGAACAACCTACAGAAACACTGGATAAGATGCCGGTTTTGATTGTCTGAGCATGAATCTGTTCGCCTTGTTCTAAAGCCATCATTCTACTGCAAACACTCAACACACTTGAGAAGGTAAAAGAATCAGGTTTCATTCTAGATCGATTCAAGTTGGAGAAAAATTCAAGTGCTTCACTTCCACTTCGGTACGCAGAAAGATTATCATATGAAAGTTCCATCATCTGTGCATGTCCAGCAATCATAGCATTCCAAGTAACCAAATCGACATCATCCAATCCTTTAAACAACCTTTGAACTTCACCAATACAACCGCATTTAATGTACAAATACAATAAAGAATTCCGAACGGGTGGGTTTGATTCGTATCCTAATTTAGCGCACAAAGAATGAACCTGAATCCCAAACTCTAAGCACTTAACCTCACAACACTGACGCAATACACTAGTTAGTGTATACTCATTAGGCTGAACCTGCACTTCATCTAAAAGCATCTCAACAAAAACTCTCAAACCCTTCATAGCCTTACCATTCTCGCCGCATGAAGTAATCGCCGCAGTCCAAGAAATAACATCCTTTTCTCTGATTTTCCTAAACGCTCTTAGCCCAAACCTCAAGTTACCACCGCATTTAGAGTACAAACCACAAAGCGCATTGCCGATACTCGTGTCAAAATCGACATCGCATTTGATTATGTAAGCATGTAACTGTTCTCCTATCTTCAAAGATTGCAAAGATGTACAAGCATTAAGGGCTATAGCAAGAGTGTAAGTTGAAGGGTAACACTCTGAATGTAACAGCATCTCTTGAAACAAATGTATAGCATGTTTTGGCATCGAGTTTTGCACATAACCTCTCATTAAATTGGTCCAAGAAACAGCGTTTTTTCGGTTTATGTGATCAAATGCTCTTTGAGCACACTCCATTTTACCGCATTTGGCGTAAACGTTGACCAAAATTGTTGCCAAAAAAGGGTCTTCATAGTTACCTGTTTTCACTATGTGGCAGTGAATAATTTGTGTAGATGAAAAGGAGCCATTTTCTACGCAATGTTGTAACAAGGGAATGTAGAAAGATGTATCTACTTGTTCTTTACCCTCTTTTGCCAATGAAAGTGCTTCTTGAAAATTAAGGTGCTTGTTTGGATCCAAATGTGTTGATATGTGGCTTTTCTGTAATGAAGCACTTTGACCCTGAAAGCATAAGGTGCAGGTAAATATTTAGGGCATGTTTGGATAAAGGGCTTATTTTCAGTTTATAGCACAAGTGCTTCTCAAAATAAACTTATGAATAAGTTTACATAAGCTATTTTTATAACAAAAGATAAAATAAATTCAAAAAAAAATTGTGAAAAATGTCATTGGAAATGTCTCCCAAACAGTGACACAAAACTTAGTCAATTCGAAAAAGCCCCAATAAGCCAGGTACTCTTTAAGGTTGATTATGGAATTAATTATAATTTTGCAACTCCATTAAAATTGGGATTGAGTTTTGAACAACTTATTTGGAGTAATACACTAGTAAGCTCTGTACAAATAACTCATGGCATACTATTAAGCTGTTTTTGACTTATTTCAATGAAGGTATGTTTGGATAAACAACTTAATTAAACATATAGAATAAAAACTTATTATAGAAGTGCTTAACACTTTTCTAAAAAGAAATCGAGTACATAACAAACAAAAGCAGAAAATTTGTACCTTATGTGGTGAAAAAGAAGTTGTTGGATATTTTCTGAATTGCGGGTGAAGGTTACGAGTTGCAGAGATAGGAAGTAGAGAAGGTAAAGAAATTATGGAATGGAGATCCATAGTATGAAGGAAGGATAAGGTAAATCTTGAGCAATGATTTCGATGTGAACCAGTCGCTGAGTAATGTGAGAGACGAATAGCTACTTCAATTCCCTTTATTCCTAGTTTTTTTTTTGTTTTTACGTTTTTATATACTTTTTATACCTTCTGTTTTTCTTTTATCGTTTTTATTTATTTATATCGATCAATTATTTTTATTTTTTTATACTTTTAGTTTAATTTATTATTTTTAATATAAATTTTTTGTTTAGGTCTTCAATGTATGACCATGTTAATGTTTATATTTTTTATTTTTTTTATTTAATATTTTGTTATTATTAATTTTATGTTAATATTATTAAGATTTTATAGGTGAATATTTTTTTTAAGTGTTTTTTCATTAATTTTTAATTAAATTATTATTTTAAAAAAATTCATTCATAGTGTTGATAAATAAAAAGTGATAATTGTATTTAATAAAAAAAACTATTCAATTTTTGACATAAATTCTTGAGTCACATACATTAATGTGATCGAGAATATTAATGTAATTAAGAGCATACATAATTACTATATCTGACTCTATTTATAAGAAAAAAATTATTTCTTAGATTCTTTAAATAATTAATGTATTTGAACTATAACATGCATCAAATACATTGATTATTTAATAAAGATAGAAAAAAATCAATTTTTTCTGATAAGTAGAATCAAAAGGAGAAGTATTTTTAAGATGTGTTTTTGTAAATTTTAAATTAAATTTATTATAAAATCGTCATCATTATTGCTCTTGCTAGTATGTGTTCTTACCGATCTCGTGGGTGCCCTCTTAGTAGTGGTTTAGAGAACCACGGTGTATGATTTCTTTAAGGCTTATGATAAGTATAAACTAAGAATGACATGATTTGTGTTCTTGCTTGAATCCTCTATTTATGATTTGGTTATTTCTATACTTCAAGAAAGATTGAATTGAAGTGTTTTAAAATATGATTAAATAGGTTTATGATTCTTGTTGATATAGTCATTTTCACTTTTAATCTTTTTAATTTTTTTTTTAAAATGATCCTCGTAATATTTTTCATCCACACTTTTGTCCTTTCTGCGTTAATAGAAGCTGATGTGTAAATACTACGTGGAACTTTTCGGATGACTAGGCATATATGTGGCAATGTCAATGTGGCAAAAAATATTAATGTGGATACCATGTGGCAATTATTTCCATCTTTATTTTATATTCATTAAAATTATAGAGATGAACTTTACTAAATTCGTCGCTAAGATAAATATCATAAATAAATCTAAAATTTGTAGCTAATCCACGGCTAATTCTTAACTAATTCCTAGCTAATTAAAACATACCATTTTTTACCTAAAATTTGTTTTTTTTTCATGTTTTTTCTGAATCAAAGTTTATAATCTTATAAGGATCTCTCACATAAAAATTGAATTTTATTTTAGTTGAGATGAATTTAATATAAATATTTATAAGGATGATTTTTCATGAAACTGAAAGTTTAGAACTATCTAATAATACATAAATGAATCCGGAAAGTTTAATCGAGACTTATTAGGAATGTCACGAAACTTTTATGATTCATTTAATGTGTTATTATATGGATCTCTGCAGAATATTAGTTTGAAATTTAATGATATGCCAACATTTGCGATGTTTCCGTTTCATAGAAAATCGACACTTAAATTTTTTTTATGGGAGAGATCCTTGTAATCATGAAAAAAAACGAATTCTAGGTCATAATAATGGTTTTCGTCTCTATAAAAAAATACATATATACATGTTTCGATCAAAAAGTCAAAATAATCGAGACTTATTCAGAATTCTATTAAACATTTCAGATCCATTTAATGTATTATGAGATATCCTTATAGTGTTTCAATTTTTGTGGGAGAAATACTTATAGTGGGATAAAAATTCATGAAAAAATTCATAAAAAATGGAGTCTAGGTCATAATAATGATTTTTGCCGGTAAGA
The DNA here is from genome assembly GCF_024323335.1 of Lathyrus oleraceus. Lineage (NCBI taxonomy): Eukaryota > Viridiplantae > Streptophyta > Magnoliopsida > Fabales > Fabaceae > Lathyrus > Lathyrus oleraceus. The sequence continues at coordinate 156,902,758 of NC_066580.1, forward strand.
AAAAAACACATTTATATATGTTTCTATTGAAAAAACAAAATAAATCAATACTTACTCACAATTCTATGAAATTTTTCATGTCCATTTTATGTGATATGAGATACATCTCAGCAAAAGATTAGTTCAAAATTCAATCATATGTTAACGTTTGCGTTGTTTCTGTTTCATAAAAAAAAAAAAATCGACGTTAAAAAATTCATACTTAATTCATATCAAGTAAAAAATAATAATTTTTGTAGGAGAGATCTTTATAAGGTTATAAATTTTAATGCAAAAAGTCATTAAAAAACGAAGTTTAGGTCATAAGAATGAAGTATTTAAATTAGCTCAGGATCATCTAAAGATTAACTACAAATTAGATATGAATTCTGAATTTATGCATGATATTCATATTAGCGGTTGTCTTTTCATCGCTATAATTTTAATTTATATAAAAAATAAAAATAAAAAGAAATTTACATGTGGCATCCATGTCAACATTTTTTTGCCACGCAGGCACTTTCACCTGTATGTTCATTCATCAAAAAAGTTTCACGTGACATACCACGTCAACTTCTGTTAACGGTCATTAGCATGAGGGACCAAAAGTGAGGATGAAAAATATTATGAAGGTCATTCTTTGAAGGAAATATTTAGAGAGACTAAAAGCAAAATGACCATATTTAGAGAGACTAAAATCATATTTAACTCTTTAAAATATTACAATATTCTGAAAAACTTACCTCATATCCCATACACTTACACATATACCCCTATATTTTGTTTAAAATGTCAATTTTACCATTGTTTAATTTTAACCAATTTACCATTTCACTTTTTACCAAATATGTGTACATACTTCTGATACTTTTTCAATTACTCAAAGATTTGGTACACGAGAAGAAATGATAAGGTGGATTAAAGAGGTTGGAATCTGAAATAAAGTAACTGTTATTATCACTCATTCAGATACTGAAATATGAAAGAGATGGAGAAGTAACAATTAATATTTGGTTGTGATAAAGGTGGAAAATACAAGGATACTGATAGTGAAACTCAAAGTGCAACAAAATTGTGGATGTCCATTTAAAATCAGGTCGACTCTGGTGAAAGATGGGTTTGACTGGAAGGTTGATGTAAAATACGGAGTTCATGACCATGGTTTACCTGATAGATTAGAAGGTAATTCCTTTGTTGGTAGGTTGACTACGGATGAGAAACAAAATGTTGATTTGACAAAGAGACATGTTCCACCTAGACACGTATTATTTTCCTTGCAAGAGCGAGATCCAGAGAATGTCACTCGGATCACGCAAATATACAAGCATAAGAGTATGAGATAAAAAGAGATAAGAAATCCTAGAAGTAAGATACAACATTTGTTTAAGCGTATTGAGGATGCAAGCTATGTTTACTGGAGTAGAAAAAGACATGACTCAGAAGTTGTGAGAGAAATATTTTGGGCTCATCTAGATTTAGTTAAGTTGTTGAATGTTTTTCTTATTGTGTTAGTTATGGACAACACCTATAAGACAATCAAATATAAACAACATATGTTTGAAATTATTGACATGATATCAACCGAGTTGACTTTTCCTGTCGCATTTACGTATATGGAGTTTGAGCAGACAAAGAATTTTTTTTGGGTGTTGCATAAGCTTAAACAATTGTTCGTGAAGAAAGATTTGTGTCCACAAGTGATTTTGACAGATAGAGATCTTGCTTTGATGAAAGAAATTGAAATTATGTTTCTTAGGTTGATTAATTGCTATGTAGATTTCACATTAACAAAAATGTTGGTGCAAAATGCAAACAATACGTGTTGAATGACATTCAAAAGACAATCGACACGACACATTATGAATGGAAGTTGTTTGGGCTAGTGATGAGGTTGAGTATGATCAACGGTTGTGTCGATTTTAGTGGATTTATTGATTAAGTGAAAGACACATGGTTGACTCCACAAATGCGGATATCAGGTTTGTGTCTATCTTCATCAAACTGATTCTCTGAAGTGAAGATAAACCAGACCTAGAAACCCATCTCTCCATCTGTGGTGGAAGAGCTTGTGGAACCCTCGATATAAGCTTCAGCCCATGTCCAGCAATCTTCAGCTCTTTCTTCGGATCTCTCTCCTGAAAATAATTAAAAGTACAAATATTATAAAACACAACATTAAAAATTTAAATATTATTCAATATCAAATACATGTCATTTACTTACCTTACTAAACCATAAATGTCGAGCAACATGATCTCGTACTTTACCAAAAGAGACGTATCGTACGACCCTCCTAGAAAGCCAACCGGCTGTGTTGCGGATGAAGCACCTCGTCCTAAACCACAATCTGAAATCTTATCGTCCATGTCTTGTGTTCGAGCCACTATCAAAATAATTTTTTTTATAAAAAAACATTTTAAAAAATACGAATCAAAACACTTTTTATAAGAGTTCTGGTGTGAAAAATATTCAAACAACTGAAACACTTTTAAGAAGATTTCTGAATAAAATAGTGCAAAATCGGAAGACAACTCAAATGAGTTTCGATGTGCATTATGAAAATCAGAAAACTTTTACAATTTCGTTGAACTTGTGAAAACTGGAACACTTACTCAATTTGTTCCAGTATGAGAATATATGAATCAGAAGTCTTAAAAAATGAGTTCAGGTTTGCAACAACAAAATGTGTGTTTTCGGAAGATTTGAAGCGAGAGTGAAGTAAAAATAGAAATTTCTGAAATATAACTTATTTATATGGGGGCATTTTAGTAAAAAAAAATTATAATATAAAGATAAGAGGATAATTGATGGGGTATGGGGTAAAATTTTCCTCTATCCTTCCAAATTTTTACTCTGAATCGGTGATCCTCTAGATTTATAATGGTCCATCATCTTAAATTTATTTTGAAGTATTTTAACCCTCTAGATTTATAATGGCCCATCATCTTAAATTTGAAAGTGTTTTAACCCTCTAGATTTATAATGGTCCATCATCTTAAATTTACTTTAAAGTGCTTTAAGATAGAAGATTGATTAATGCGTCCTATAATTTAAGCACCATGTAAAAATTCAAAAATATCTCTTAAATTCTGGAAATACATCTCCAGACACACCTCTTCATGCAATATAACTCATTCGTTTTTGAGTCAGATCTCATTTTAATGACTTAAAATATTTCGAAAATTAGCAAAGCTAGAACTATAGTGGAAGTTGAGGCTGTTTGTCTCATATATGCTGTTTCCTACTAAAGATGTTGATATACCCTCCATCCAAGTTGATTTCATAGCAGGAACAAAAATTCTATCATACATGGAAGCTACTAGGTAAGTACTTTTGAAAACCAACATCTGGACAGTGCAGTTTTATTTTTATGATGTATTATTGCTTGTTGTAGGAAACCTGTAATCAAGTTTAGCAAAACCAGAACCGTTGGGGCGATAGATGTCTGCTGATGTCACATTGTTCTCGTCTGCTGATGTCGCATTGTAAGTGATAGAGAAAATAGTATCTTCATTTTTAGGATATAGATTATTTTAAGGAGACAATTAAAATACTAGTTCTATATTTCGAAAATACATTTTCGAAGATAGTTCGGAAATGCATTTTAAAAATATTTTAAGTTATTAAAATGAGGTGTAGTTCAAAAACAATAAGTTATATTGTATAAGATTTGTCTGATGATGCATCTTTAAAATATAAAGGGTATATTTTAAATTTTTACATGATACCTAAATAATATATTGGATACATTAAAAAAAAATCCTCTTAAAAATATTACTCTATCCTTCCAAATTTTTACTCCGAGCCTGTAGCCTATGGTCCAATTATCTTAAATTTACTTTGGTCCAATTATAATAACAAAAATCTTAGACATAAAAATGTGAATAATATAAAAATGTGAATAATAGAGCTAATATATTCTTAAATATGTAGTAGATAAATGTTACTAGGAATAATATAAGTTAAAATCACTTTGTTTTTTTCTTAATAATTGTAATGCCACAAGGAATTTTAAGGGGCAGTCTATTTCTTCAAAGGTAATAATAATACAAATAAGAAAATAACAAATCCAAAAATGCTCAAACTTCATCATCAAAAGGAACTTTCAACTCCAAATAATTATCTATATCAAGTTTGAAAGAAAATGCTCATCCCTATATAAAAGGATTATTATCATTGTCATAAAACTTTTCCCTTTTCTTTTTCACTTAACCTTTGATAATATAATTCACAACTTCTAAGACCAGAGTTAGAATATGTTGAGCAACATATCCAAATTTGGGTTGTTATTCCATAAACTCTTAAAGAAACTCCATACTTCATCTTCACTTATTATACTTCATTGTCTCTTTCTCAAAACCGATTGTGGGAAACTGCTTAGCATAATCTTCTACTTCACGTCGGAGATTAGCAATTTGAGATTGAATTTGTGCATCTGATTGCATAGCTTCCACAAAATCCTTCAACTTTGTGCCTGGATTTAAATTTATCAGTAACAAGAGTGAATCAGCCTAAGTGAAAGCAATAATGCAAATGTTATGGCATAAAAAACTGACACGGGAAGGTAGAATCAACCTTTAGAATTTTCTTTGATCTGTAAGGCTATTTTGACTGCAGCGTCAAAGTATTCAGCTACTTTCTCAAAATCACCCTCAACAAAACCCCTGGATGTGAGAGCAGGGGTTCCTGAATCACAAAAACGTAACCTTAATCAACATGTAATTATAGATTCACCAATATGCGTATAAAAAGTTACTAACAGAGACAGTACCCATTCTGATACCCCCTGGAACCATAGCAGACACATCCCCTGGAACAGTATTTTTATTGGCAGCTATATGAACTGATTCCAACACCTTCTCAACCCTGGAGCCATCAATGCCCTGTCAAATAGCACAGAATAAGACTGTGCGTTCCCTTTGATGTTTTACAAAATATATTACACAACAAATAGAATTTAATAACAATATTAACATCTTTACAATCTAGGGTCAATCTAAATAATAAAGACATCCAATAAAATAACTTCTGTCATTTAACAAACCCGTTGTTGTTTTATTTGAAGGCCTGAGATATTTCTAGTAGTTTGACTGGTGGAATAGAGTTTCTATTTGCTGTCTAAACTGAAAATCTTATCATTCAGCATTTCAGCTGATCTACCATCCCAATAAAATGTCCCTTGTGATAATTATAATAAAATAAACAACCATATGTCAAACTGTTGCCTGTTCCTTCCTTAACGATTAAAAGAAGGGGGATTTTTATACAGTGCTTACTCGATGTAATAGCTGATTTTACATTCACAGCACTCAATGTAACTGCAAACTCGCATATTCACTCATATGTTTAATTAATATGGATGAACGAAACGGAACTATTCAGAGCCATTTCTGTTAAACATATTACCAAAAAAAATTTCAGACAAAAGAATTGCAACATTTACCTTGTCTCTTAAGTTCACTAACACCAAATGGTTCTCAGTTCCGCCAGATACAAGGTCATAGCCTCTCTCTATCAAACTCTGGAGTTTAATTAACATTGCAGAGTCAGCAGTAACAATGAAATTTGACATGCTAAACAATAAGTAGAAGATACATATAATAACTAGTTTTCAATTGTTCTATAGAGGAGCGTTGTTCATTGTACGAAACACATCTAATTTACCTGTGCAAAAGTCGAGGAGTTACTAAGAACTTGTTTCTGATAACTCTTGAACTCTGGTGTCATAGCCTACATGAATAAAAATGAAGAAAGAACTGATTGCATCAGCCAGGCAACAAAATATGCCTAAAAGGATCATTTTTATACTGAAGTATGTATTTGCCAATAATAAAACGCAAATGAATGTAGTTTCTTCAACTGGTCTGATAAAGAACCTGCTTTAATGCAACTGCTAGGCCTGTAATAGTGTGATTGTGAGGACCACCTTGAAGTCCAGGAAAAACAGCCTGATTTATTTTGTCTTCATAGTCATAGAGCACCTGTCAGGATGAAATGCAGCCAGTGAAATTTTTGTTGAAGTTAGTTTACAGGAAAATCTATAAAAATAGTTGATATTGTGATTAGGAGGAGGATCAATTTCATGTGTCCACAAGAAACTAAGAGGGAGGGTGAAAAGGCGAAAGAATAACAACTTAGGTTTTAAACTTTGGCACACTAGGAAAATTAGATTGAGAAATGGGGCTGGCATTGTTCTTGATAAAGAGGGGAAGAGGGATATTCTTGATATAAAAGGGATAGGAAATCGGATCATATTGCTAAAATTTGTAGAGGAACAAGACACCTTTGATGTTATTAGTCCTTACGCATCTCAGGCAGGATTAAAATAACACCTTAAAGTACGGTCATTAAGTAATAACAGAAATAACTTTAGGGAAGTTAAAACAGATCTATGCTTGTTCTTATTTTTTTGGTGGGGTGTATTTTGCTTAGAATTTTCAATAATTTTAAATTTAGCATTAAAATCTTACTTCCTGCCCTTTCTTGTTTATCTCTTTCACACCCTTCCTGAAGAATATCATAGCCCCACGTGGCCCACGAAGTGACTTATGTGTTGTGGTTGTTACAACATCTGCATAATCAAAAGGAGAAGGAATAACACCTGCAGCAACTAATCCACTGATGTGTGCCATATCAGCTAACATAACTGCCTTCTGTTTATCACAGACCTAAAAACAATTCATACATGAAAGATACAATATCATCACTCCATTGTTATGAACATAAAATATCTAAGTTTCTATAATCAGATATAGCTTACCTTGCGAATACGTGCATAATCATAAAGGCGGGCATAAGCACTAGCACCAGCAACTATTAATTTTGGCCTAAATAGTGCAGCACTTTTCTCCATCTGCAGGTATACTAGATATATCAAGCCATAAAGTATATGTTTAAATCCATGACATGCAAGAAAGAGAAAAACCACTGTCAATAAGCACAAAACCTAATGCCTCACCGTGCTCACAAAAATGTTTTTGTTTATTGTTTTTACCATTTGCTAGGAAACTTAATGTGATAATAAAGAATAGATAGCATAATGATGAATGGTGAGGCAATCGAGTACTAAGCTATAACCAAACATTGAGTGAGAAAACACTTAGCATATTGACTAAGATAAGGGTGACAGCAAGTGAAACGAAAACAATACTGGCTACTTAGAATTAGAAAAATTGTCTTTGATTGAAACAGACATGTCCACAATACAGAAATACAATGGTACCTGCCTACCTGGTCATAATCAATATAACCAGTGCTCTCGTCCAATCTGTACGGCATTGTTTCAAAGAATATAGATACAGCTGATATCTTCTTGGTGTCAGTCTGGATGACACAAAGATATAAATAAATGTTTGTATACAGAGAAATAGGATATACATTGTTCTAAATTTTTTAATAAAACAACGATTTAACAGCAAAATGGAAAGTAAATGTCAAGCAACAGATGAGAATATTGAGCCATTTTGAAAGAGAGCATTGGGAAAATTCTGCATTGGCTTAGCCTACTAATCCTACAACCAACGCAAGTGTAAAATAATTAAAAGAAACTAGTAGATGGCATTGTAAAAGAAAGATTGTGAATGAGGTAAAATTAGGGGCCTTTCAGTAAAGACTTAAAAGTTAAGAGGCTTCTAATTTGCAATTTGTATACAGTACACTGTTTTTCAATTTTATGAGATGCAAATATTTTATAAATATCTATTGAAATGCTTTTAGATTGCGTCTGGTCCATTTTTAATCTAAGAAAGAGAATATTGAGCCATTTTAAAAGAGCATGGGGAAAATTCTGCATTGGCTTAGCCTACTAATCCCACAACTAACGCAAGTGTAAAATAATTAAAAGATACTAGTAGATGGCATTGTAAAAGATTGTGAATGAGGTAAAACTAGGGGCCTTTCAGTAAAGACTTAAAAGTTAAGAGGCTTCTAATTTGCAATTTGTATACAGTACACTGTTTTTCAATTTTATGAGATGCAAATATTTTATAAATATCTATTGAAATGCTTTTAGATTGCGTCTGGTCCATTTTTAATCTAAGAAAGAGAAGTTTAGAGAGAATTAATTTAATCACAAGTTTATTTGGCTGGAATATGATTTGAAATATTTGAATTAATTTAATCTAAGAAAGGCTTGTTTTCTTAGCTTCCTAGTATGATTTTGATCATAACTGCTCAAACTTCCTATATAATACATTTTTTAACTGACTTATTTTCCCTTCTGTTTATTTACTAAAAAAATTTGTTGTCTTGAGAGAAGTCCTGTTTTAAATTCTTTCTTGATCAATTATTTTCTTACCTAAATAAGCAAAAAGAAAAAAAAAATGAAAATATACCAGTCACTAAAGTGCCATTTTTGCAGCAACATTTATTTGTCATATCCTAGTGGCTAGTGCATACTTGCTATGGCTGTCAACTCATGGCCGCAGGTGCAATGACCACAAATGGTAATTAGAAGCAGAACTTACCTGATATCCATGTGAAAGATGCCCACCATGGGGAAGATCGAGTGCCATAATTCTCTCATGAGGTTTCAATAAAGCAGTGTAAACTTGGAAATTGGAAGGAGATCCCGATAGCGACTGCACATTGACTGTCAAAAATAGATTATGTAATATGTAAGTAAGATTCTCCAAAAAAAAACATATGGTCAAAATTTTTTCACCTAAACTGCAGAGGATAATAATTGAATACATAAAGAAACAATGTTATGGAAGAATAACACAAGTTCACCACAATAATAACAAGCTAATTACTCAGCTCAGTAACAAGATTGCTAAAATATTATACATAAAAAAAATATAAAAAAAGAGGAGAAAATTATTCGAGTTATATATGCAAAATTAGTACCACAGAGAAAAGCTACGTTTGATATTTATATTATTCTAGGTAAGTTCTGTATGTTACATACGTGAAGTATTTAATCAAAAGATATATTGAGATAACCCTCCAATAAATCAAACCTTAACCGGGATTATCACTTGATTTGTTGCCACTGTTATACAGTTATTATGGAAGTAGCCAAATTTGTGAACCGAAAAACAAATTAACAGCAGAACAAATAAAAACTATCATGTTCCCATGTTCTTAGACATCTTTGTTAGACTAATGGTATGTTTGGATTGGTTGTATAAGATAAAATGGTGTATAATGGAATATAATCAGATAATATCTATTTTCTAAAATCTAACTAATGCATTACTCCATTCCATCCTATACAACCAAATCCAAACATTCCCCAACAAAACTCAAATTGTACCATAAATGTTATCCCATTCATGTACCTCCCCATAGTGTTGGATCCAACCCAAAAGTTTCCAGTGCCCGCTTCTGACACAAGGTCTCAGCCATGTCAATGTACCTTATCAAATTATAAAATTATACCCAAAATCAACACATGAAATCAATCCATAACAAACTTCTGAAATTGAAAAAAAAAACTTCATGATCAGATCCAAAATTCCACGTACTCATTTCCACCATAGTATCTAGCACCAGGATAACCTTCACTGTATTTATTCGTCATAACAGATCCAACTGCTTGCATCACCGACAAGGACGTAAAATTTTCTGAAGGTATAAGTTCTAGTCCCTACAAATTTATAACAGAGAAAAATCAAATGAGAGCGTTATTCTCAGTCAGGTTCTTCCAAAGTAAATTTAAAATAAATAAAAAAGTAAAAAATAAAAGCACAATAGAAATAAATAAACTCCGTTCCACCTTCCATTGACGAGCTTTTTCAAGTTCGATTATATTATCAATCTCAGGATCCACCACCTCAAGAGGATCGTTGAGCTGTTTAATCCACTGCAATTTTTGAAATCGATCAAAACAGATGCGAAAATTAAACATATACGAAGTGCATGTTTAGATTCATGAAGAATTTAACAAAATCACGATGACGATTTTGTTTGAAATCGCAACGAGTTTGACGAAATGACGGTGGCGCCGCCGCGTTCCGCCAAAGAAAACAGATGCGAAAATGAAACAGATATGAAGTGCACGTTTAGATTCATGAAGAATTTAACAAAATCACTAGACGATTTTGTTTGAAATCGTAACGAGTTTGACGAAACGACGGTGGCGCCGCCGCGTTTCTGGCAAACTCAATGTGAATTTGAAACACGAAATGAAGGAAATAGTTTGTTGAATCTTAAAACGGCTTACATCGGGGCTAGATTTGTGATTCACTTGTGCGGAGAGCGAAGATGACTGCAATAAAAAAACGGAGCAAGAATGAAAATACAGATTTGATTGATAATGAGATGGTTTAAGAAGATGAAGTTTGTTACATACCATGCGACGGAGAGAAGCGGTGTTGGAGAAAGGTGAAGTTTGTTTGTTGATGGTGGAGGTGAGTCTGCGAAGAGCCATGGCCATTTTTGCGATGGTTGTTTCGATTGGAGGGTGGTGTTGGTGGTATATATGAGTTGGTAGTTGGTAGTGGAGGGTGAGTGAGTGAGCGGGGTTGGTGGCGATTATGATTTGATTCTATATGCTACATTTTTTTTTTAGGAATATAATTCACTGCAATCAATACTTTACGCATACAACGTACTAAGAGCGTTTGATCTTATTCGTATGATTCACAAATAACTAAATTTAATTTTTATATTAAAATAAAAAATATTTAAAATATTAAGTTTGAATCTAAACAATATGATCTTAATCGGAAGACTATAAATGTTTGACTGCATGACACCAAGAACTGAGTGATTGCAGTACATCGCATCCCTTTTTTTATGGGCGGGTACTGGATATCGAAAAGCGTACAGAACGTGACATCAATAAACAATTATTGTTGTCTACTCTTTTAGCTTTAGCTTAGTTGCGTTTAAAATTTAGATCTTTTAAGAATTCAATGGCTAAAAATATTGCACACTAGATCTGAACATTTTTTTAATTCATAAAGTATTATTATCCTTTAAATAGATGAATTCTTTAAATAATTTTCATTTAATTTTTTATATTAATTTAGAGCACTCAGATCCCACTTAAAATATTTATATCAATTTCACCTAATTTAATATTATGACATAGTTGATCATTTTCATAAATATTAAAAAATAATAATAATAAAATGATATTTTTCCTAAAATATTCTTATTATATATTGAGAATAATAAAAATAATATTAATTAGAAAACAAAATTAAAAAAATATACTTTAAAAATTAAAATGAATTATTTATTTTATAACACTCTTTTATTCTAAAATAAATCATTCATTGTGGGACGGAAAGAGTAGTATAAAATAATTTTATTTAATATATTATATTTTTTCAAAATTTTTAATTCTTTAAACAATTAAAATATATATTTTAATATTCATATCAATCATTCAAAATTTTAAACTGATTCCTATTATTCTTATAATATACTCTAATTTAATACTCCCTCCGTTCCTTTTTAACTGTCATTTTTTGACTTTTTACACCTACCAAGGAAGCTAATCATTATTGTTACTTTTCAAACAATAATTCTTCTTTTATCCATAATACCCTTAATTATTTATTACATTCACTTTACTTTTTCTCTCTCTGCAATCATTATCTAGGGGTAATTTTGACAAAATTGCAATTAATACTACCTTGAACTTTGCAAGTGACAATTAAAAAGAAATACATTTTTTGCAAGAAAGTGACACTTATAAAGGAACGGAGGGAGTATATGATTGATTGAACGCAAAAATATCTATAAAAACCTATCAAAGCAGGATATATATATATATATATATATATATATATATATATATATATATATATATATATATATATATATATATATATATATAATCCAATTAAAATGAAAGGTAACGTTCTTGTGAAAATGTTCATAAATTAGAGCATCGACTTGTTAACGTATTAAACCTATATTATATTTCACAATCATTGTAAACTTATTAATGCATTTTAGTATTGTAGTTTCACCAATTCTTATATAGCTATCCACACTATTAATAGATGCTTCATATGTCAATATTGGTCCCCCTAATTTTGACGTTTTAAACAATTGGTTCCCCTATTACAAAATCTGTGATTTTTATCCCTTAAATTTGATTGTGTTTAGATACGCATGGTCCCCTATCCAATTTTGATTGTGTGTCAATTCATTAATGACATGACAGATATTATTTGGATCCATGTCAGTATTTCCAAATATTTTAATTCCCACTTGGATATTTTAGTGTAGAAAATATTAAAAAAATATTTTGGAAATTAAAAAAATTATAAATTGATGAATTAGAAAATAAATACATCATCTTTCATTGCCTTCATCTCCTTCATCGTTTTTCTACAACCTCAGATCTCCTTCATCGTTTGACTGCAAAAACGTCTCTCTTCGTCGTGTGCCCAACTCGCCGTTTTTATTGATGATGTCGTAACAATCTGGTTTCAGCCATGGAAGTAGATCTTCAAGTCGTTCTAGGTACGTATGCAAGTGTGATTTGGATGATTCATTGATGACAACATGGACATATGCTAACCTAGGTCGTCGTTTCTATAGGTGCGGGATGTATAAGGTATGTATAAGGATCTTCATTGATGTTTACCGATTCAATGTTAACGATCTAGTATGTTGATGTTTACAACTTCATCTCCAATGATGCTTACAAATTCAAGGTTTCAAGAAATGCAGTCACTTTGTTTGGTTGGATGAGGAGATGAATCCTAGGGTAAAAGAGTTAATCTCTGCATTATTAAATAACATAAATGAAGAGAAGGCGACCGTTAAATCTTACAAAGCAAAAGAGGAAGAATTGAAGATGAAAGTGAAGATGTTGAAGAAGCAATTGAAGATTAATTGGATGTTATTGTTTGTTATGTTGTTTGCATTTGTTAGGACAATATTGATGAAATAGGTTGTAGGTTAATTAGGTTTTAGGTTATGTTCTTATGTTGACTAATATAATATTGTAATAAAATTTGAATGAAAGTATTGATTATGTTCTAATGTTGTTTGATACAATGGTTATGTTGTTACGAGGATATGCATGTTATAAAGTACTGATAATGTTGTCTGATATAATGTTATGTTATGTTATAATGTTATAAAGTATTGATAATGTTGTAATGTTATGAGGATAATGTTATAAAGTACTCATTGTGTTGTCTGATATATTGAAAATACTGTCAAAATGAACATTAATATAACCAATATACATAATTGATATAATTTGAACTCAAAATACAACCAATATACTTAACATTGACCTTATTTGAATATTAATATATGAACATCCAAAATAAAACCCAAGAAAGTACTTAAGTCAAAATGAAACTACTTAAGTCATAAACTACTTAAGTCATAAACTAGTTAAGTCATAAACTAATTAAGTCATACAATACAATCAAAATAAGTCATTAACTACTTAAGTCATAATGAAACTATTCTTGAGTAGGTTGAGGAGCTTATGAACTTTGTGCAATTTCTGTTTGCTTTTCTTTGGACTTTTTTGTTCCCTTTCCACCTTTCACTTTCTTAGTCTTCTTTGACTTATTACCATCCTTTGGAATTGCTCTATCAGCTGCCTTTTTTCCTTTATAGCTTCTCTTAATATGTCCCATAACACCATATTTTGCACATGTGACAGTTGAAAATCTCATTGGTAGTATGTGGGGATTTCTAGGTTCATCATTCATCTTGTTCCTCAGTCTTTTGGCCTTCTAATGGCTCTCCTCATCATTGGTGGTGCCATTATACTCAGATCATCTACAGGCCACAATTGTAGTCCATTGGTCGAATACACAGTGTTTGAGTAAGTGTCCATAAATGTAGACTTCCTAAACAAAACAGAACAAATGTCCATAAACAAAACAGACCAAATATAAATAAAAAAAACATAACAAGTACACATAAACAAAACATACCTATAGCATGCAGTGACATAATCCTCAGGTTTTTTCTTGATGTTCCATATGCAGACAATTACATGACAACAAAGTATACCAGACAAGTCCCACTTTCTGCATGAGCAAGCTTTATTTTTCAGGTCAACACATTAAGTTTCAATGCCATTAGTGACATCAAATATTGGCAGGTCATCATCATCATGCCATGTGGGACTTCACCCTTGTGCTTGCTTCTTATTCTTCTCAATAACTAGCTGAATTTTAGGACATATGGATCTTGTGTAGCCATGTAGCAACTTCTTATGACTTGTCATCCTCTTGGTGATATAATGCTTAATGCTTTCCAATAGAGTGATAATAGGCTTCTCCCTATGCTCCAATATTGCCCAATTGAATGATTCACACATGTTGTTCACTTGTAAGTCACACTTTTGAATATGTTCTGAAGAGTGATTTGCTCCAATGGCAAACAGGGACATCTAACATATCTTTCCATGCATCCTCTTTCATTGTCTTCATCCTCACCATTCACTTTCCCGTGTTGGAATTGTTGTTTCCCTAACAACTACCAACAACACTTCCTTTAATTTCAACCCAGGGTATTTCTTCTTCCAATTGCCATATAAATACTTCACACATAATATGGACTCCGCATTGGCACTGATGCCTTGAACAACTGGAACTAGTCCCTATCACATGCAGAATATGGATAATATGTAAACATCTAAATGCATAATATGTAAACAAGTAAATGCATAAGTATAAGTATAAGTGCTTTACCTTTTGTTGATCTGATATAAATGTGTCGCTCCCCGGATTTCCCGAATCCAAGTACAAACGCGAAAAAGAGTGGCGAGGAAAAAAGAGTAGAGTCGCCAACTATGTACTTTTATCCCAAGAGGAGGGAAAGGTAGTATTGCATAACCAAGAGGGAACGGATAAAACAAAGTCTCGAACCAAAGAAAACCGAGTAAGGGGGCCGGTTACGTGAAGGGAAGGTTATCGCACCCCTTCACGTCTGTGGTACTCCACAGGACCCACGCTTGCTATTTATGTCTAAAGTGTGTGTATAAAAAGTCCTATATGCGATGCGAAAGAGAGAAAATCAAAGTAGGGAAAAGAAAGAGTTATTGCTCGCACAGGCCCTACCCTGCTGCATACGTATCTCAGGAAGGATTGAGAATCAGAGCACCGTAGAGCGGGTAACCTATTTTTGTTTGTTTTGTGTTTTTTAGGTGAACGACGTTACTACGCAATCTACCGGATGCTCGACCTTTGGAGACTTACTCGCCTGTAGTAGAAGAAGTTAACGTGTTCTTAGGAGAAGAAAAATCAATGAGTTTGTTTGTGTTTTAGGAATGCTCATGCAAAAAGGAAGTCCTAGACGAAGGAACCGTGCTACCTAATTGACATGCAAACGAGAGACTATACGAAGCCTAGCAGTCCTATGGGTGAGACGATCATACCACACAAAAAAACATATAACATGAAGTAAACGCACCAACAAGGAGGCTCAAACATACATGGGTAGGGCTTTAGTCAAGAGGGGTCATATCAACCTCGACAAACAAGCCATGGAAAGGTAATCAAATGGGCTCTTAACCACTGACATTGATCGTCAGGGTGAGCAGATCAAAAGGGTAATGAGGATAAGACCTCATAGCTCTTAACCCTGGACAGGGTGAGCTCATGACAAAGCGTGGGGATTCAAAAAGATGGAACCCTCTCCACTGACCGACCGGACAAAAAATCTTGGGCTTTTGTTCTGAAGCATCGACACGTAGTGTGAGCATAACGAACGACGCACTGAATAACGGAGGATTGACTACTAATCCCTTTTATCCGTAAATTGCCTCTTCATGGAGGTCTTTAGCACTGGTGCCTCTTCTTGGAGGTCTTTGGGCACAAAAGTAAACACATAAAAGCATCGCCTCCTATCGAGGTATTCCAGCTAAGAAAGCGGTAAAATGCTGAAAGATGTAAAAGGGATCAAGAGATCTACCACACGGATAAAGATCCGAAGTAACAACAACTAAAGAAATAAGTAACCCAGAGATCTCTCAGGCTAGCACCATCAAAGAAAACAAGTCAGCAAAGCAATCAGAATAAATCTCCAAATGGTATCCCACAAATAAAGTGGAATACCAAGCAAGCTATCTCTTCAAGAGTCATGTGAGCCCTCACAAAAAAACTCAACAAACAAGTTAGAATAACAAGATAGGGTGCAATCAAGAGTTGCACCAAACAGAAGAATCATAGCAACAACAGTGTCAGGTAAACAGTGCACGGATGCAATAGAAAGCATGTCGTAACAAAGCAAAACAGATTAGAGAGCAAACAGAAAAACCAGCTACTGTCACGATCGCTACTGCTTCGCTTAGCGAAGACTTAGCGAAGTTTCGCTACAGGTTCGCTTAGCGAGGTGCTAGCGAACGCCTACGGGTTCTGGGTTCTTCCTCGATAACAGTCTGATTTCAGAAAACCCTAAATCCTATGGTACCCATTTCGGAAACTAAGTGATTAAACATTCAAGGCATTGTTCTACACATTCATGCACATCTAAACCCACATGCAAAACCTAACGATACCCACTCTTCCAAATTCACCCATAATGCCTCATACTTCAGAAATTTCAGGTTGAAAGCGTAAAGTAATGGAAATAAGGGCAAACCTGATTGGAGAGATCGAATGAAATTGAATTTCACGGTTCAGTTTGCAGAGCAATGTTAGGGTTTATATGAGATGGAATTGGTAGAGGTGATTTTGTGCCAGTGACCTTTTCTCTTCAGTGTATGGAGGCTGCTGCAGATTAGTTAGTTAGGGTTTTGTTCCAATGAAATTTTAGAGTTTATACTCTAATTTTCGTGGCTTGGTGGGCTCAGAATGAAGGCAATTCAAGCCCATGATCTTTTCTGTTATATTTTTTATTTTCAAAACGCGTGGGCTTCGCCTAGCGAGCAAGACAGCTCAGGAAGTTCTTCTGGGCGCAGGTGACTCTGGTGGCCTTTCTTGGGACTCGCTAGGCGAACCATTCTGCTCGCCTAGCGAGCATGACAGCTCATGAACAAACTTTTGCTCCTTCAAGATTAATGTTTTGAATGATGAATAGACCCTATTTGAACATATTGGAAGTTTCTCAAGTCATTCCCTAGCCATTTGACCCTCAGTTGACTAACAGTTGACTTTTGACTTCACAGTTGAATACAAACTTCCTTGAGTGTTGAGAAAGACCCCAGTCGATGTACAATTCCCTTGTGTTGACTGATCATTCAGATAGAACCCACAAAGTGACTTGGATGATATCCAAGCTTCTTGGAAGATAAACTCTTGGAGCTAATTCTGATTGACATGATAAAATGCAATATGAAATGTTAAATGACCTAAAATGAATGCATGAATGAGGAGGGCAAATTTGAGGTGCTACAGCTGCCCCTATTCAATCAACTGTGAACCTGAACGGATGAAAGCAGCGGCTATCAGACTTTCAAGGTAAATAGGGACTGAATACCAAAAGAACCGGAGAATTTGCAATCTGTAGGTAACGAATAAAGGAAAGCGGGGCCATTTACCGATGGCGGCTCCAAAACAAATTTGATATTTACCGATATCAAAGAAAGCGAGGCCATTTACCGATGGCGACTTCAAAACAAATTTGATATTTACCGATATCAAGGAAAGCGAGGCCATTTACCGATGGCGGCTTCGAAACAAATTTGATATTTACCGATATCAAGGAAAGCGAGGCCATTTACCGATGACGGCTTCGGAACAAATTTGATATTTACCGATATCAAGGAAAGCGAGGCCATTTACCGATGGCGGCTTCAAAATAGAATTGATATTTACCGATATCAAGGAAAGCTCTAAAAGACCAGACATTTACCGATGACTGGGAAGGAACTCGATGTTTACCGACATCGAACAAAGATGTTTATAAGTGAAACAAGACCAGACATTTACCGATGGCTGGGAAGGAATTCGATGTTTACCGACACCGAACAAAGACGTTTACAGACACCAAGGAAAGAATAATTTATGAAACGAAACCATTTACCGATGGCGAAAATGAAATACTCGATATTTACGGATAGCGAGAACACACAGTTATTTAAACGACAAAACCATTTACCGATGGTTAACAAGCGGCCGATGTTTACCGACATCGAATCAATGATGTTTACCGACACCAAAAAAGGGAAAGGACACACACGGGTGTTGACAGAACGATTTTTTGTAGACACCATGAGAGACATGCCATTTACTGATGGCCAACGATTGGAATTCGACGTTTACCGACATCGAAAGATGATGTTTACCGACATCAAAGAAAAGCACAGACATTTACAAGGATCAACACGACACTTACCGGTATCACAAGGATGATACTTACCTATGTCAAAATAAGGCAGACACTTACTGGTGACTAAGTCGGAAGGGAATCAAGCTTTCCTTTCACGGATTGGTGAGAAAATAAATCTCACTAAGATTATCGATTCTGAACGTCGCCAAGAGCAACTGCTGCAAATGTGCTACACTGATGTTGAAAAATGATCCGTCTCTTCCGGAGATATGATCCAATCTGGTTTAATACATGTATGCATATGTTTGAATTTTCTATGGCGTAATACTCCATACTGAATGGAAATGCTACGCGATTTGAGAATGCGAATGCAAATGATGATTACTACATGCAAGATGAAAAGGGAGGAAAACTCCTGCTGGGAAAGCAAATGATCATTTTACTGAGCACACAATTCTGATTCGATCTTCCAACTCTGTGGGGACCTACAACAATTCTGCTGAGGATACTTACTGATCTGACATTCTCGGAACTGTAGAGAAAGCAACTCAACTGGGGAGTCACTTGTTGGGAAAAGACCAACCTCTCGACCATGCTGGGGAAACAAATTCTGAACTCGACTTGGACGACCCAACTTCTTACATGACTGGACAGTGTTGAAACAACAGAGTCTTCCTTCGAACAAACTTTGACTCATCTGCTTTGGCCATCAATCAAAGATAGTAACCTGCAAAACGGAAGGACATACATGCCCCAGGGGATCGTATGGACAAAATATACTCGAGTGTACTCAACATTCAAAATAATTTTCAGATGTTTTATCTTTCCGCACGTCATTGTCTAGCCTTCATGTTTTTAGATGCAATGTTTATCAAAAATTCGGACTTTTTTTGCAAACAAAACAGTAGAATTAAAAAAAACAAGAGAGCAATTTAACTGAATAACAACTTTTATTGATTGAAAATGGCCTATAAAGGCAAATACATCAGGAAGCAATTCCTAGGAAGAGGTAATTGCGCCAAAGAGAAAATAAACTATCCTATTGGCAATGTGAACATGACATTCCACTATTTTCCAATTCTGTTATGACTCATAGATCTTCAATTTCCCCCAAATTCTTTGCTTTCTGAGAAGAGTGATTGGACCGATCATATCCTTCAAGATGGTAGACACTGAAACGCGATGAAGTACAGATAACTCAGACTGTAGTCTTCTCTTTAATCCCTCTTTTGCCTGGACCGCCTTTTTAGGTTTTCAATCCACCGGGATACCCATTTTTGCCTAAGCCGCCTTTGCAGGTTTTCGACTTACCGGGTGTACATATTTTTGTTGTTCTTTATCCCTAACTTTTGCCCGAACCTTTTTTTTTTTTGGTTCGTCGGGATGCCCTTTTTTGCCTGGACTTTCTTTTTTTTGTCCAGCAGGTCAGTTTATGCGAAGTATTTTTTGACTACATCTGAATTCACAAGAGACGGAAAATCTTCACCATCCATAGTTGTAAGCATCAAGGCTCCACCAGAAAAGACCTTTTTAACAACATATGGACCTTCATAATTCGGAGTCCACTTGCCCCTGTTATCTGTATCGGGAGGAAGGATCCTCTTCAAAACTAAGTCACCTATCTGATAGCTTCGAGGACGCACTTTCTGATCAAAGGCCTTCTTCATCCTTCTCTGATATAGTTGTCCATGGCACACAACTGCTAATCGCTTTTCCTCAATTAGATTTAACTCATCGAACCTGGCTTGAACCCACCCAGCCTCGTCAAGTTTTACATCCATCATCACCCTCAAAGAAGGGATTTCAACTTCTACTAGCAAGACTGCCTCCATGCCATACACAAGTGAAAACGGAGTTGCTCCGGTTGACGTACGCACTGAGGTACGATACCCATGCAAAGCGAAAGGCAACATCTCATGCCAATCCTTGTACGTCACAACCATCTTTTGCACAATCTTCTTAATGTTCTTGTTTGCCGCCTCTACAACACCATTCATCTTTGGTCTGTAAGGAGAAGAATTGTGGTGTTCGATCTTAAAGTCTTTGCAAAGCTCTTTCATCATCTTGTTATTGAGATTCGAACCATTATCAGTGATGATTCTCTCAGGAACCCCATAACAACAGATAATTTATTTCTTAATGAATCGAGCAACCACTTGTTTGGTAACATTGGCATAGGAAGTTGCTTCCACCCACTTGGTAAAGTAATCAATTGCGACTAGGATGAAGCGATGTCCATTAGAAGTAGTAGGTTCAATCTTTCTAATCATATCGATGCCCTACATCGCGAATGGCCAAGGAGAATTCATAATATTCAGAGGGTTTTGTGGTACATGCACTTTATCTGCATAGATCTAACATTTGTGGCACTTCCGAGCGTATTTGAGACAATCAGATTCCATGGTTATCCAGTAATAACCGGCTCTTAACAACTTCTTAGCCATTGCATGACCACCATCATGGGTACCGAAAGATCCATCGTGTACTTCCTGCATTAACATGTCTGCTTCGTGTCTAACCACGCATCTGAGCAGAACCATGTCAAAGTTCCTCTTGTACAACACATCATCCTTGTTTAAGTAAAAGCTTCCAGCTAGCTTTCTCAGTGTCTTCTTGTCATTCTTCGACGCTCCTTCAGGATACTCTCGGCTTTTGAGGAAATTCTTAATATCATAAAACCACGACTTCTCATCAATAACAGACTCGGCTGCAAACACATACGCAGGCCTCTCGAGTCGATTCACAGCAACGTGTGGCACATGATTCTGCCAATGAACTTTAATCATGGAAGACAATATGGCTAAGGCATCAGCCATTTGATTTTCATCTCGGGGTACATGATACCTTCATCGGGGAATTCAAACATCATCGGCTGATAGTCATCAATTGGTTGCTCGGCAAGGTAATCAGACAGAATACTACCCTTGACGGCCTTTTGCGACGTGTACTGGATATCATACTCTATCAAAATCATCTGCCAACGAGCCACTCGTCCGGTAAGAGCCGGCTTTTCAAAGATATATTTTACTGGGTCCATCTTAGAAATCAACAAGGTAGTATGGTTCAACATATACTGTCTTAGTCGGCGAGCAGCCCATGCCAAAGCGCAGCAAGTTTTCTCGAGCAGCGAATATCTTGTTTCACAGTCGGTAAACTTTTTGCTAAGGTAGTATATTGCATGCTCTTTTCGACCAGACTCGTCATGCTGTCCCAATACACACCCCATCGAATTCTATGTTACTGAAAGGTACATTATCAGAGGCCTCCCAGGAACTGGAGGTATAAGAATTGGAGGTTTCTGCAAATATTCTTTTATCTTATCAAAAGCTTTTTGACAATCATTGTTCCACCTGATTGCTTGATCTTTTCTTAGCAATTTAAATATCGGTTCGCACGTAGCTGTTAGGTGAGATATGAACCGCGCAATGTAGTTCAGCCTCCCTAAAAACCCACGAACCTGCTTTTCCGTTCTTGGTTCAGGCATTTCTTGAATAACTTTTACTTTCGCTGGATCAACCTTAATCCCTTCTCACTGACAATGAAACCTAACAACTTTCCAGATCTCACTCCAAATGTACACTTGCTTGGATTCAGCCTCAGTTTGAACTTTCTTAATCTTTCAAACAACTTTTGCAAGTTTACCAAGTGCTCCTCTTCTGTCTGAGACTTCACAATCATATCATCCACGTACACTTCAATTTCTTTGTGCATCATGTCATGAAAGAGGGTCGTCATAGCTCTTTGGTAGGTAGCACCGGTGTTCTTCAACCCAAATGGCATTACCTTATAACAGAACATGCCCCAAGGTGTAATGAATGTCGTCTTCTCCATGTCTTCTGGCGCCATCTTGATTTGATTATAGCCAGAAAATCCATCCATGAAAGAGAAAACCGAGGACTGAGCAGTGTTATCGACCAATACATCAATATGAGGTAATGGGAAGTCATCTTTCAGACTGACTCTGTTTAAATCTCGGTAATCGACACACATCCTGACTTTACCATCCTTCTTCGGCACGGGTACGATGTTGGCCACCCAAGGGGGATAATTGGTAACCGCTAGGAAACCTGCATCCAACTGTTTCTGAATCTCCTCTTTGATCTTGACAGCCATATCAGGACTAGTTCTGCGAAGCTTCTACTTTACCGATGGACAATCTTCTCTGAGAGGTAGCCTGTACACCACAATATCTGTATCCAAACCATGCATATCTTGATACGACCATGCGAATACGTCCATATATTCTTGCAGCATTTCAATCAGCCCTCTCTTGACCTTTTCCTCTAAAGCAGCCCCTATCTTGATCTCTTTCTTTGCGTCCTCAGTACCAAGGTTAATGACTTCCAACTCTTCCTGATTAGGTTGAATGACCCTTTCCTCCTGTTTCAATAGTCTGACAAATTCTTTGGGGAGTTCACAATCTTCTTCGCTCTCCTCTTCGGCTTGGTAAATGGGATTATCGAAGTCATACTGAGCCATAACAGAATTGTTTTTAATGGAATCCGCAAGATCGATTCTGCACGAACGATGTTTCATGCTTTATTTTAGAAAAGGGTTCAAGGAAGTCACACAAAAACATTGCCATTTTTATTGTTTTGAAAATGAAAGTAATAAAAACAGAAAGACAGTGAACACAAATTTGATTGCAAAACGTCCTTTATTGATGATAATCATTGAAAATTCAAAACATGATGTGGCCCTACAATGAACCACTACGCCTTGGGCAGAGCGTAAGGCTTTCATGCAAAATGAAAAACAAAAGAAAATTACTCTGTCTGAAGAGTAACTTGGACTATTTCTTCAGCAGTCCAGTTGTTGATCTTCTCCCCTGGAGCACAGGGGCGCACCCAATTATCCATATCACAATCACTGTCACTATCTTCATTGTCTGTTGCAAAGACATCCCCGTGATTCATCAATCCAGCACTAGTGAAAGTACACGGCCCTTTCTGATTCTGGACATCCTGCTCTGATGATTGAAAATGCTGATAACCGATGCCAAACATGTCTTCTTTTACGGGCACATCAATCACCTTGCCCTAGCCTTCCGCGTTACCTGAATGAATGACCTCCAGAAGGTCTTCCACGGAATTGTCATATTGCCACGGAATTGCTCTACTATTCTCAAAAGGTCTTCCATTAGAAGCAGCAATGGTGGTAGGAGTACCGATAGTTACTGGAGCATTAATAATCACGGGAACACCAACAGTCACCGGAGCAGATATGGTCACGGGCGCAGCTACGGTCACAGGAGTACCAATAGTCACAGGCGCACTAATAGTTCTTGGAGCACGTACAGGACCTTCTGACGGTGTAAAGTAAATGGTAACAGTCGATACCTCTTCACGGTCTTTCACTACTCGATCAAACTGTAAACAACCTTCATTCATCAATTCCTGGATACCTTTTTTCAATTTCACACAGCCGTTTTCATGATTACCACAATCTGAACAATTCCTGTCACACCTCGGGAATACTCCTCCTCTAAGCAGACGTTCCTTCACTACAAACAACGAAGTCTGAACATCATTAACATCGTCTACCAAGTTCAAATTTTCCCCATCTTCCACACTATTTACTATGGGCCCTCCATGCTGAGGCATAGGATTATTCACCACATTCGGAGTAGGAGCAAAGTTAATCGTCTTAGCATCAATCAAATCTTGGACTTTATGGTGAAAAACCCGACAATTCTTGATGTGGTGCCCTGGCGCACCAGAATGAAAATCACAACGGACATTAGCATCATAACCAGCGGAAATCCTTGTTAATGGAGCCATAGTGCGAAGTTCAACAAACTTTAACCTGAGCAGTTCAGGGAGTAATTCATCATAAGTCATTGGCAACGGATCAAAATGACGATCTGGCATTCTTTGTCTTGGTTGGAATTGGCGTTGTTGTTGTGGTTGTGGTTGTGGTTGTCCTCTTTGTTGTTGTTGAGGTTGGGTAGCTGGAATAGTCACAGCAGCAACTTGACGGTATTGTTGTCCTCTGTTTCCATTTCTCTGATTATGTATAGCATTTGTCTCACCCTCTCTCCTTCTGGGTGCCCCTGAGAATGGTTTCTTAGCACTTGAAGAACTTGAAGAACCAGGGTCTTGGATTTTTCCCGCTTTGATAAGACTTTCAGCTCTTTCTCCCCAAATCACAACAGCCGAAAAGCTACCAAACGGGCAACTTCCCATATGATCCATGAATACACCTTGCAGGGTTCCAATGAACATATCAGTTAATTCTCTCTCCAACATCGGAGATTGTACTCTCGCAGCTAGGTCACGCCACCTCTGGGCGTATTCCTTGAAACTCTCACCATTCTTTTGAAACAAACTCTGCAACTGGGTTCTGCTCGGAGCCATGTCCGTGTTATGCTTGTACTGCCTCAGAAAAGCTTCACCTAACTCTCTCCAGCTTCTGACAGATTCTTTTTTCAAGTCCATGTACCAATCCAAAGAGGCTCCAAACAAGTTGTCTTGGAAAAAGTACATCCATATCTTTTCATCATCAGTATAAGCGGATATTTTCCGGTAGTAAGCTTGCACATGAGTTTGGGGACAAGAAGTGCCATTGTACTTGTCGAAAGATGGCGCTTTGAACTTGTACGGGATCCTTAACCCATCAATTAAACCCATGTTAGTAACATCAAAGCCCAAAGAATTCTGGCACTCCATGGCGCAAATCTTTTCAGCAAGGGCGTCAACCTTTCTATCTCCCTCTTCCGCCTTTCCAAATTCATCATCATCACTGAGAATAGTGAACATATCTTCTTGCTTGTCAACCAAATGAGAAGGATGGTGAACTGGAGCACGTGCTGCTCGAGTATTAGCAGCCTCTGTAATGATGGGTTGTCCATTGATCCTAATACCACGCAATTCGTCACCAGTAGCATAGTTGTTGACAGGGTTGGTAACAACAGCGGTGTCATTGACAGCGGTTCCTTTTGGCGGATTCTGACCGACAGGGGGAATCACAGTTTCTTGTCTCTGGACCAAGGCTCGGAGTTCCTCTTGCCCTTGCACTACCCCTTGCATCATACTCATGAATTGGGCCATGTTGGTCCTCATCTCTGCTAGATCTGCTTGAAATTGATCCATGATCTTCTGTTGATTCTGCCTTGTTGCGTAACGGTGCGGACGATACTCAGCAATCCTGCCTGAAACGGGAACAAGGATGAGAAATCCTCCTCAAGAACACCTGTAATGATGCAAGAATGATATGTGTATGATGCGTATGCTATGTTTTATCATTTCTCAGGTATTCAAGAGTCTCGTCCACCTTTGAAAAATGGCAACCTGCACCCGTAAGCGGAACATAAACAACAAAGAAGCAACATACACTGGACGGCAAGCAAAAGTGAAACATCAATAATCTCATCCATAGACATAAGAAATAAGGTTCATACAAACATAGTTCAAGCAAAGATTCAGTTCATCAGTGTAGAACAAGGAATCCCATCCAACAATCCTGGAGGTGATTATCAAAATAACAACAAGACAAACTAGGGAAGTCGTCCTTCAGGAATGAGAGTCTTCAAAGAACTGTAAGAGAGTCCGCAGAGGTACCGGATCAACCACCATCTTCAACAATGCCAAGATATCCCCATACTGATCATCAAAAACTTTTTGATTACGGTCGTTCACGAGATTACCCAATTCTTCCAAAGATGTCAACGGCTCATGGTAAAAGCTGTAGGTGCAAGTCTCCCTCTTCAATTCTGGAATGGCAGCCATCTCTCGGTGTGAATAGACTCCTGAATAAACCTGAAAAATGATATGCATACGCGGGTTAACTTTTTCTTTCTTTTTTATGCATTATTTGTTGAAAATGAATATGCTATGATGCAAAATGATGAAACAATGGCTGGTTGGCTGTGTATCACAAGGCACAAGATCAGAACTTCAGCATGAATTCGGAACCGGGAACCATAGAACACAGTCATCAACTTAGAACCCATACTTCAGAACCAACGCTCACCAACAAGAACCAAACAAAAGTCACCAACAGGACACAGTCACCAAAAGAATAAGTCACCATCAGAATAAGTCACCATCAGCACCTGTAAATGATTCATTCCCGCCCCACCCACGGGTGTAATCTAGGCCAGGGTAAGGTCAAGAGAAACGCAGGATAAACAATCCTTTCAAGAATATCATCATATGCACACCAGATGTATGCAACGATAATACCCCATCAGAATCTGAACTGCTCGTGATACCATGTTCCACTAAGTGGCGCCATACCACCCGCTTTCCATGAATCACTCTATTCCTAGGTGTCCTAAAGTTCACTCATAGCCTGTGTATTGGGCCTTTTACCTCTTGTGGCTCCCACCCAACAGCGAAACAGATACACAGCCAGTACAATATGCATGAAACAGTAAAGCGCACATAGGATGCAATGCAAGCAGATAAGTATGCAAAGCAATAAATAAATAACACACAATATACAATAAACAAACAAACGCTAGGAAAGGCCCACTAGGGAAAATAAGTCCCCAGTGAAGTCGCCAACTGTCGCTCCCCGGATTTCCCGAATCCAAGTACAAACGCGAAAAAGAGTGGCGAGGAAAAAAGAGTAGAGTCGCCAGCTATGTACTTTTATCCCAAGAGGAGGGAAAGGTAGTACTGCATAACCAAGAGGGAACGGATAAAACAAAGTCTCGAACCAAAGAAAACCGAGTAAGGGGACCGGTTACGTGAAGGGAAGGTTATCGCACCCCTTCACGTATGTGGTACTCCACAGGATCCACGCTTGCTATTTATGTCTAAAGTGTGTGTATAAAAAGTCCTATATGCGATGCGAAAGAGAGAAAATCAAATTAGGGAAAAGAAAGAGTTATTTCTCGCACATGCCTGTAACACCCCAAAAGTTGCCCTCCTCATTCATGCATTCATTTAGCATTTCATATTGCATTTCATCATGTCAATCAGAATTAGATCCAAAAAAAAACAAAAAACAAAAAAAACAAAAAAAACAAAAAAACAAAAAAAACAAAAAAAAAACGAAAAAAAAAAAACGAAAAAAACGAAAAAAAAAAATATATATATATATATATATATATATATATAATTTTTTACAAAAATAAAAAAAAATAAAAAATAAAAATGAAAATAAAAATAAAAATAAAAAAATTTAATTAATTAATTAATTAATTAATTAAATAAATAAATAAAATATAATAAAAATTTTTGGACGTGAGTCTCTCTCATTTGAGCCCACAAAACCATGAAATTCAGTCTATAAATACCAAGGCTTCACTTGAGAGAACACAGAACAAAGGGGGGATTTTGAAGAGAAGCAAAATACTCTGAGGTTTCCTTGGAACAAAACCCTGAGGAAAAAGATAGTGAGAGAAGACCTAACGGAGTTCAGAGCAGCCTCCAAACCCCGAAGGGAACTCAACTACACAGAATCACCTCTGCCTCACATAAACCCTGAAGATTGTTTTGTAAACCTCACGGGTGCAACTCAATTTCAATCAAGCTCTCCAATCAGGTTTGCCATTATTCCCATTACCTTTGCCCATGGGTTTAATATGTATATGAATGTATAAACAATGCCTTGAATGTTTAACCTTTTAATTTTTGAGTGTATGCCACAGGGTTTGAGGTTTCTGAAACCATACTGTTATTCATGAAAAAAATGCTTATGGTGTTTCACTAACCCTTTTGTTGAATTTTTGTGAGGACTCACATGACTTTTGCAGGGATAACTTGCGTGGTTTCCCACTTTATTTGTGGGATAACCCCTAGAGGTTCATTCCGATTACCTGTACTGACTCACTTTTCTTTGATGGCATCAGCTTGGAAGGATCTCAGGGTTTCCCATTCCTCTAATTGCTGTTACTTCGGATATTTATCCGCGTGGTACTTTTACATTTTTTCCGCATTTTACTGCTTTCCTAGCTGGAAGACCTCGATAGGAGGCAACGTTTGAGCCCCTTGGTGGCATTTTACTTTGAGATACATGTTTTGTGTTTTGTATTCATATCCCTGCAGGTAGCGCGGTTCCTTCGTCAAGGACTGCCCTTTTTGCCCTTGAGCATCCCAAACCCTAAAACCCAAAGCAACACGCTAACTCCTTCTACTACAGGCGAGTAAGTCTCCAAAGGTCGAGCATCCGGTAGATTGCGTAGTAACGTTGTTCGCCCAAAACCCAATCCATAACCCCGTAGTTAGCCGAACTACGGCTTGCTCTGATTCTCAGGCCAGATGAGATACATAGGCATAAGACGCGATGTCTTAGCGAGCACACATCCCCCAACCCATAGGTCAGCCGAGCTACGAAGACTCTGATTCTCATATTCAGATGAGATACGTATGCAGTGGATGCGACATCCGCGCGAGTCCTTTTCCTTTAACCCTTTTTTAGTAAATAGTACATTAGATAAACCCATACCCTTTAGACAAGAACTACAAAAGTGGATCCCGTAGAGTACTACGGATGCGTAGGGGTGCTAATACCTTCCCTTCGCATAACCGACTCCCGAACCCAAGATTTGGTTGCGAGACCCCGTCTTGTCCTTTCCTTTTTCAGGTTTACTTCGAGCGTTTCCTTTCCCTCCTTTGGGATGAATAACGCACAGTGGCGACTCTCCTGTCTTTTTCTTTCGCCGGTTGTTTTTTTTCGCACTGTATTTTTCAGGTTGCGACAGCTGGCGACTCTGCTGGGGAGTAAGAAGTTGACCTCTTGCTGGTCCATCTTCCCTAAGCGAGTCCCTCCTAGCTTTTGTAGTTTGTTTATTGGGTGTTCATGCTTTTGTACAGTTATTTATTTACCTGCTTTACCTTATTACATTGTGTACATATCATTGCTGTTTCTGTTGGCTGGCTGCTTGGTGATCTTTGTGAGATGAGTTCTATACCCGAACTCGAGTGCACTTAAGATAGGAGAATGGCATAGTCCTGTCGACTTGTGTGGAGTTATTCCTTAGCGAGTTAACTTGCAAGCCCATTCACTTGGTGGAGGTCATGTTGAGATCAATAATGTCACATAAGTAAGTTGTGGTTAGACATTACTTGTTCCAATATAGACCTAAGAAGCCAAGGACCTTAGTTTACCTAACCCATCTTGGCCTATTCGTAGGACGTAGTGCGAAAGTCGTTCAAATGTAAGATTTGATACGATTGTTACGCGATACTACACTCATAAGAGTCTCTCTTGAGAATATTTTTGGAATACGAGTAGTCGTTCCTCTGAAAATATCCGAAAGATGGGATTATGACTATGGGAACCTTTTGTAGAACATGTTTGGCAGGTTTAAACCTTAGTACACTCCTTTTGGGTGGTTCTTAACCTAAACTCCATGCTCGTGACTTGCAACAAACCCTTGATTCATGGTTAATCCGATCAGGTATCCTTAATATCAATGGAACTCGGGTGTTGATAAGATGTAAACCATAATCCACCAAAATGGGTGGTTGATATTAAGGATAACATGATCCATCCCATGACCTTTGTTTGGTGTGCTCTTAATTTCTCTCCAGACAGTGCAACCTGACAGATGTTCAAGCGGATCCATCAATTCTGATTGACATGCCTTTGCATTGCATAACATCATCTGCATATCTGCATCCAACATCTCATGCTTATTCATTTGCAGGGTATTCCCTTTCAAAACGGGGGTGCCTTAAAACTGAACAAGCAGTGCATCGCATACCATGCATATTAACCCTTGTCTGTTTTGCAGGTGTCACCGCAGTGTCTAATGTTTGTTCCCTGTATCAGGCAGTTATTGGTCCCAAGCGAGTTCACAGATACCCGACAAAGGAAAATCGTCCACAACTAGCGATGGACCAAGTACAGAAAGAGCTGGCTGATATGCGTGAAAGGATGGATCAGTTCATGACATTGATGACTGGTATGGCAGCAGGCCAAGAAAAGCTGAGGGAATTGGTTGAGCAACCGAGGCCCAATCCAGATTTGGAGATACCAAATGCTGAGGGAAACCCTGGTAACCCTGGGAACGCTGATAACCCTGTGAACATTGGTAACGCGGGTAACGCAAATGCTGATGGAAACCCGGGTAATGTTGGCAACACAGGGAATGTTGGAAATGGTATTGGCGGAAGGTACAATGTGAATCAAGGAATTCGGATTAACGGGCACCCCGTTACTGAAGATTATCAGTGTGATCAATTTTCTTTGCACGACGAGGCCCTCGAGACCACTCGCCGTATGGATGAGCTTGCTGAGAAGCTCAAATCTTTGGAGTCTCAAAATTCCTTAGGCTTTGATGTCACAAATCTTGGTCTGGTTCAGGGAGTAAGGATTCCTCACAAGTTCAAACCCCCTACTTTTGAGAAATACAACGGGGCTTCTTGCCCACGCACTCATCTCCAATCTTATCTGGGAAGGTTGGGAGCTCACACGGAAGATGAAAAGCTGTGGATGTACTATTTTGAAGACAGTCTAACTGGAGCTTCTCGTGAATGGTATTCTCATTTGTCTCGTACTACCATCAAGAGCTGGAAAGACTTGGCAGAGGCTTTTGTCAAGCAATATCAATACAACTTGGACATGGCTCCAAATCGGACCTTGTTGCAAGGTATGTCTCAGACTGCCAAGGAAACCTTTAGAGAGTATGCTCAGCGTTGGAGACAGATTGCTGCGTCCGTCCAACCCCCTATGTCTGAAAGGGAGATGGCGGACATGTTCATGAACACTCTTCAAGGCAATTATATTGAGAGATTGGCTGCTTGCCCGTCAATCAGCTTTGCAGAGATAGTAATTGCTGGAGAAAGAATCGAGAGTCTGTTGAAGATGAGCCGAATTCAAGACAATAGTGCTTCCAACTCATCAGGTCCCAAGAGACCGTTTGCTGGTAACGGTCAGCGAAGAAAAGAAGGCGAGACAAGCGCTGTGTATACCGGCAGAGGCAGGGGTAGAGGACACCCTAATTATCATCAAGATCAAGTGGCCGCAGTCACTATTCCAACACCTGTTCCTCAACCGCAATATCATCCGCAACAACAACCCAGGTACAACAATCAACAACAAGGAGGTAATCCGGGTCAGCAGAGACACTATCAACAACGTCCAAGGCAAACGGACCGGGTCATCGAGCCAATCCCAATGCCTTATTCAGTATTACTTCCCAAGCTGATTGACATGAATCTGGTTACGTTGAGAACTCTGGCCCCACCAATCGATCCCAATAATTTACCCAGAGGTTATGATGTCAACGCCAGATGTGCTTTTCACTCCAACGCACCTGGCCATACTACAGATAATTGCAAGGCTCTCCAGTTAAAGGTACAAGATTTGAGAGATGCCCAGGCTATCAATTTTGCTCCGGTGCCTAATGTTATCCAGAACCCGATGCCGGCTCACGGCGGGCAGGGGATTAATGCTGTTGAAGTGGTTAAGGCTGGTAATGCCCAAGGCTGGGGCAAATTTGTGGAGCCAGTCATCAAAGAAGACAAGTTTGGATTGGGGTATGCTCCGGGATCTCGGAAGAATGAAACCGGTACTCTCTCCAGCGGGGGTTTGGTTTCTCCCCACATCGTCAATGCTGCAGATGAAGACAAGGCTGACAGCGACTGTGACTTAGATAGCTGGATTCGCCCGTGTGTCCTGGGAGAAAAGCTCGACAATTGGTCGTCTGAAAAAACCGTTCGGGTTACTCTACTGAAAGAGTTATTTTTATTGTTTTCCTTTATTACATGCATAATAAAGTCTTACACTTCGCCCAAGGTGTAATGGCTCATTTGTAGGGCCATCCATTTAGTTACATTTCGCAATTATTTTTATCATCAATAAAGGACGGCTTTTGCAAACAATTTTGTGTTCTCTTTCTTTCAGTTTTTTTACTTTTACAAAAAAAAAATGGCAATACTTCCTTTTTTCGTTTTTTCTTTCTTTCCAAAAAAAATCTCTCATTCTAAGGTAAAGCATGATCCTCCATCATGCTGAGCTGATCACCCGGACCTCACTGCTAACGACACTGCTATGGCCAAGTATGACTTCGACAATCCTATCTATCAAGCCGAAGAAGGGGCTGAGGAAGATTGTGAATTGCCTGAGGAGTTAGCCAGATTGTTGAAACAGGAGGACCAAGCTGTCACACCTTATCAGGAGGTGGTTGAGACCATCAACATTGGTACCGCAGACGACAAGAAAGAGATCAAGATCGGGGCAAGTCTACAGGCCGAGAGGAAAAACCGTTGATCATGTACTTGACTGTGTTAGAAAAGTCAATGGGTTGTGTGCTCGGTCAACATGACGAGTCAGGTCGAAAAGAGCATGCAATATACTACCTTAGCAAAAGTTTACCGACTGTGAACAAAGATACTCATTGCTCGAGAAAACTTGCCGCGCTTTGGCATGGGCTGCTCGCTGACTAAGACAGTATATGTTGACTCACACGACTCTATTGATATCAAAAATGGATTTAGTCAAGTATATTTTTGAAAAGCCAGCACTTACCGGAAAGGTTACTAGGCGACAAATGATACCGACAGAGTATGACATCCAATACACTTCACAAAAAGCCATCAAGGGAAGTGTCTTGTCAGACTATCTTGCAGAGCAACCGATTGATGATTACCAACCTATGAGGTTTGACTTTCCTGATAAGGACATCATGTTTCTCAAATCGAAAGATTGAGAGGAACCACTCCCGGAGGAGGGGCCTGACCCTGAATCCAAATGGGTTATGATGTTTGATGGGGCGGTCCACGTCAATGGTCGCGGAGTTGGTATAGTGTTGATCGCACCGGAAGGGGGTTCATATGCCATTTGGTGCCAGAATAACTTTTCCCTGCACCAACAATGAAGCCGAATACGAAGCTTGTATCCTAAGACTTGAGGAAGCCGTTAAAATACAGATTAAATCCCTGGATGTATACGGGGACTCAGCTTTGGTCATCAATCGAACCAACAAGGAAATGGTGCTATGCTGGAACTACGTACCCAGAATTGACGTATCTCGGTCAGAGACGGATGAAGAAAGCATTTGGTCAGAAAGTGCGCTCTCGGGAGTATCAAGTCGGTGAATTGGTACTCAAAAGATTTCTTCCTCCCAACACAGATCACAGGGGCAAATGGACACCGAACTATGAGGGTCCGTACGTGGTTAAAAGGATTTTCTATGGCGGGGCTTTGACGCTAACAACCATGGAGGGCGAAGGATTCCCGTCCCCTATTAACTCAGACGTAGTTAAAAAAAAAATACTTCGCATAAAATAGACCCGCTGGACAGTAAAAAGAATAGTCCAGGCAAAAAAGGGGCATCCCGACGAACCAAAAAAAAGAATAAAGAGGTTCGGGCAAAAATTAGGGATATATAAAAAAAAGAGTACACCCGGTGAGTCGAAAACCCAAAAGGGCGGCTCAGGCAAAAATGGGTATCCCGGTGGATTGAAAACTCGAAAAGGGGGCGATCCAGGCAAAAGTTAGGGAATAAGCGAATGACTATGATCTGAGTTCATCAGTGTTATATCACCGTTTCATTCAATCCGTCAATCTTCGAAGGTTAAAGATCGACTAATCATCCACTTCAGAAAGCAAGATGAGCAGAGCGTCTTGAGGACATACGAACCATAGCAGAGTCGAAACTCAGTGGGACCCCGTTTCCACATTGCCATTAGGATAGTTCTCTTTTTTATAGCGATCACCTCTTTTTAGGGATCAGCTTCCTGATACCCTCGCCTATTCCTGGCACAAATTTTCTCCCTAGTAAGAGTCGAATAATTCAGTTAAAGAGCCTCTTTATTTTTCATTTATCAGTTTGTTTGCAAAAATGTCCGAATTTTTGATAAAACATATTGCATATGAACATAATGGTGGCTTTTGCAGATGATTTGCACAGGAAAACATTTAAAATTGCTTTGAATGTGCTTAATCCCGAACGGTGAATTCAAACCGAGTAATTCCCCCGAGGCATACGTGTATTTTTGGTTGCAGGTCACAGGAACCGGATGCCAAGTCATGAATCCTCATCCCCAAGCGGTTGACAAAGTCTCTCCTCAGCAGAGCATGTTCCCCAACAGAGTTGACAGTATCCAGACTGTCTATCCCTAGTAGAGTTGACAGTATCCAGACTGTCTATCCCCAGCGGAGTTGACGGTGTCAGACTGTATCTTCCTAGCAACAGCGGAGTGGTTGCATACCCAACGGACAAGAGGGTGGTGTTCCCAGTGTTCATCTCATCCCCAGCAGATTATTTCTAACAGATTTGTTCTAATCCCCAGCTAGAGGACGATTAGCAAGTTCATATCCCCAGCAAAGGTCGTTTCCTACGACATTTCCCCAGGAAGTGTTTTCCCCACAGACTCTCTTCACAGAGCCTCGCCGAGAAAAGTTTCCATAGTTGATACTCCCCCCGCAAGGTCAACTTTTCAAGCAGCCAATTTATTTTTGGTGGCTCATTGGTCCCGGCAGACGGATCATTCCCCACAGAGCATTCAAGGATTGATACAGCGATCTGTTCCCTACCGGAGTTTGCTTCCCCTAGCAGATTTCTTTTTTCTTTTACACCATGCATAGCATTTGCATTCGCATGCATATCATATCAAGCATACACATAAGCTGATAAACAGGTTCTTCCAAGCAGACTGAAGAATTACTTTACAACCAAGGTCTTGAGATCCAGCCAGAGGATCAAGCGTGAGTGATCCAGCCTGAGGGTCATTTTGAAGATTCAGCCTGAGAATCGTTTTCCCGTGATCCAGCATGAAGGTCATTTTTGAAGATTCAGCCTGAGAATCGTTTTCCCAAGAGTCAGCCTGAGGCTCAATTTGAAGATTCCCCAGTGAAGTCGCCTACAAGCTTTATTTCCCCAGCAAGTCTAATTGAGGAGTCGTTACAACATGTTCTAGCCCGAAGAATATGTACGAAGCCCAAAAGTGGAATATGCTCGAAGCTGCATATCTAATATGAAGGTTGGGTGTAGATTTCAAAAGAGGGTCAACCAGCGCATGCCTCAGATGCGGGATCCTAATGATGGGAATTTATCATCAAAACAATCCAGATCTAGCCGGAAGATCGAAATAGATTCAGCCAGAGAATCGAAACAAAGGAGATCTACCCAGAAGATCGAAGAAGATCTAGCTAGAAGATCGAAGTCAGGTCTAGCCCGAAGACCGGAAATAGATTCAGCCAGAGAATCGAAACAAAATAGATTCAGCCAGAGAATCGAAACATCGAAGTAGATTCAGCCAGAGAATCAAATTAAGTTCAGATTCAGCCAGAGGATCGACACTCCAGATCTAGCCAGAAGATCAAAGTTAGGTCTAGCCCGAAGACCGAAAATGGATTCAGCCAGAGAATCAAAGGAAATAGATTCAGCCAGAGAATCGAAACGAAGAAGATCTAGCCAGAAGATCAAAATCGTATCCAGCCCGAGGATCAAAATTAATATCCAACCAGAGGACTAAATTGAGTATAGGTTCAGCCAGAGGATCGAAACTCCAGATTAAGCCAGAGGATCGGAAGAAAGATAAACAACACAGTGTATTTCCGCGTTTTTGTGGTATTCTCGGAGCACAAATTTTCGGTCTGTCTTTGGTATTCAATCACAGCTCACCCCGTTTGTCTGATAAGCTGTTCGCTTTCATCCTACTCGGGTTAGCTGATGATTGAATAGGGGCAGCTGTAACACCCCAAAAGTTGCCCTCCTCATTCATGCATTCATTTAGCATTTCATATTGCATTTCATCATGTCAATTAGAATTAGATCCAAAAAAAAAAAAAAAAAAACGAAAAAAAAATAAATATAATTTTTTACAAAAAAAAATAAATAAAAAAATAAATAAAAATAATAATAATAAAAAAATTTAATTAATTAATTAAATAAATAATTAAATAAATAAAATATAATAAATTTTTTTGGACGTGGGTCTCTCTCATTTGAGCCCACAAAACCATGAAATTCAGTCTATAAATACCAAGGCTTCACTTGAGAGAACACAGAACAAAGGGGGATTTTGAAGAGAAGCAAAATACTCTGAGGTTTCCTTGGAACAAAACCCTGAGGAAAAAGATAGTGAGAGAAGACCTAACGGAGTTCAGAGCAGCCTCCAAACCCCGAAGGGAACTCAACTACACAGAATCACCTCTGCCTCACATAAACCCTGAAGATTGTTTTGTAAACCTCACGGGTGCAACTCAATTTCAATCAAGCTCTCCAATCAGGTTTGCCATTATTCCCATTACCTTTGCCCATGGGTTTAATATGTATATGAATGTATAAACAATGCCTTGAATGTTTAACCTTTTAATTTTTGAGTGTATGCCACAGGGTTTGAGGTTTCTGAAACCATACTGTTATTCATGAAAAAAATGCTTATGGTGTTTCACTAACCCTTTTGTTGAATTTTTGTGAGGGCTCACATGACTTTTGCAGGGATAACTTGCGTGGTTTCCCACTTTATTTGTGGGATAACCCCTGGAGGTTCATTCCGATTACCTGTACTGACTCACTTTTCTTTGATGGGATCAGCTTGGAAGGATCTCAGGGTTTCCCATTCCTCTAATTGCTGTTACTTCGGATATTTATCCGCGTGGTACTTTTACATTTTTTCCGCATTTTACTGCTTTCCTAGCTGGAAGACCTCGATAGGAGGCAACGTTTGAGCCCCTTGGTGGCATTTTACTTTGAGATACATGTTTTGTGTTTTGTATTCATATCCCTGCAGGTAGCGCGGTTCCTTCGTCAAGGACTGCCCTTTTTGCCCTTGAGCATCCCAAACCCTAAAACCCAAAGCAACACGCTAACTCCTTCTACTACAGGCGAGTAAGTCTCCAAAGGTCGAGCATCCGGTAGATTGCGTAGTAACGTTGTTCGCCCAAAACCCAATCCATAACCCCGTAGTTAGCCGAACTACGGCTTGCTCTGATTCTCAGGCCAGATGAGATACGTAGGCATAAGACGCGATGTCTTAGCGAGCGCACATCCCCCAACCCATAGGTCAGCCGAGCTACGAAGACTCTGATTCTCATATTCAGATGAGATACGTATGCAGTGGATGCGACATCCGCGCGAGTCCTTTTCCTTTAACCCTTTTTTAGTAAATAGTACATTAGATAAACCCATACCCTTTAGACAAGAACTACAAAAGTGGATCTCGTAGAGTACTACGGATGCGTAGGGGTGCTAATACCTTCCCTTCGCATAACCGACTCCCGAACCCAAGATTTGGTTGCGAGACCCCGTCTTGTCCTTTCCTTTTTCAGGTTTACTTCGAGCGTTTCCTTTCCCTCCTTTGGGATGAATAACGCACGGTGGCGACTCTCCTGTCTTTTTCTTTCGCCGGTTGTTTTTTTTCGCACTGTATTTTTCAGGTTGCGACAATGCCCTACCCTGCTGCATACGTATCTCAGGAAGGATTGAGAATCAGAGCACCGTAGCTCGGCTAACCTATTTTTGTTTGTTTTGTGTTTTTTAGGTGAACGACGTTACTACGCAATCTACCAGATGCTCGACCTTTGGAGACTTACTCGCCTGTAGTAGAAGGAGTTAACGTGTTCTTAGAAGAAGAAAAATCAATGAGTTTGTTTGTGTTTTAGGAATGCTCATGCAAAAAGGAAGTCCTAGACGAAGGAACCGTGCTACCTAATTGACATGCAAACGAGAGACTATACGAAGCCTAGCAGTCCTATGGGTGAGACGATCACACCACACAGAAAAACATATAACATGAAGTAAACGCACCAACAAGGAGGCTCAAACATACATGGGTAGGGCTTTAGTCAAGAGGGGTCATATCAACCTCGACAAACAAGCCATGGAAAGGTAATCAAATGGGCTCTTAACCACTGACATTGATCGTCAGGGTGAGCAGATCAAAAGGGTAATGAGGATAAGACCTCATAGCTCTTAACCCTGGACAGGGTGAGCTCATGACAAAGCGTGGGGATTCAGAAAGATGGAACCCTCTCCACTGACCGACCGGACAAAAGATCTTGGGCTTTTGTTCTGAAGCATCGACACGTAGTGTGAGCATAACGAACGACACACTGAATAACGGGGGATTGGCTACTAATCCCTTTTATCAGTCAATTGCCTCTTCATGGAGGTCTTTAGCACTGGTTCCTCTTCTTGGAGGTCTTTGGGCACAAAAGTAAACACATAAAAGCATCGCCTCCTATCGAGGTCTTCCAGCTAAGAAAGCGGTAAAATGCTGAAAGATGTAAAAGGGATCAAGAGATCTACCACACGGATAAAGATCCGAAGCAACAACAACTAAAGAAATAAGAAACCCAGAGATCTCTCAGGCTAGCACCATCAAAGAAAACAAGTCAGCAAAGCAATCAGAATAAATCTCCAAATGGTATCCCACAAATAAAGTGGAATACCAAGCAAGCTATCTCTTCAAGAGTCATGTGAGCCCTCACAAAAAAACTCAACAAACAAGTTAGAATAACAAGATAGGGTGCAATCAAGAGTTGCACCAAACAGAAGAATCATAGCAACAACAGTGTCAGGTAAACAGTGCACGGATGCAATAGAAAGCATGTCGTAACAAAGCAAAACAGATTAGAGAGCAAACAGAAAAACCAGCTACTGTCACGATCGCTACTGCTTCGCTTAGCGAAGACTTAGCGAAGTTTCGCTATAGGTTCGCTTAGCGAGGTGCTAGCGAACGCCTACGGGTTCTGGGTTCTTCCTCGATAACAGTCCGATTTCAGAAAACCCTAAATCCTATGGTACCCATTTCGGAAACTAAGTGATTAAACATTCAAGAAATTGTTCTACACATTCATGCACATCTAAACCCACATGCAAAACCTAACGATACCCACTCTTCCAAATTCACCCATAATGCCTCATACTTCAGAAAATTCAGGTTGAAAGCGTAAAGTAATGGAAATAAAGGCAAACCTGATTGGAGAGATCGAATGAAATTGAATTTCACGGTTCAGTTTGCAGAGCAATGTTAGGGTTTATATGAGATGAAATTGGTAGAGGTGATTTTTTGCCAGTGACCTTTTCTCTTCAGTGTATGGAGGCTGCTGCAGATTAGTTAGTTAGGGTTTTGTTCCAATGAAATTTTAGAGTTTATACTCTGATTTTCATGTCTTGGTGGGCTCAGAATGAAGGCAATTCAAGCCCATGATCTTTTCTGTTATATTTTTTATTTTCAAAACGCGTGGGCTTCGCCTAGCGAAGAATTTGCTCGTCTAACGAGCAAGACAACTCAGGAAGTTCTTCTGGGCGCAGGTGACTCTGGTGGCCTTTCTTGGGACTCGCTAGGCGAACCATTCTGCTCGCCTAACGAGCATGACAGCTCATGAACAAACTTTTGCTCCTTCAAGATTAATGTTTTGAATGATGAATAGACCCTATTTGAACATATTGGAAGTTTCTCAAGTCATTCCCTAGCCATTTGACCCTCAGTTGACCAACAGTTGAATTTTGACTTCACAGTTGAATACAAACTTCCTTGAGTGTTGAGAAAGACCCCGGTCGATGTACAATTCCCTTGTGTTGACTGATCATTCAGATAGAACCCACAAAGTGACTTGGATGATATCCAAGCTTCTTGGAAGATAAACTCTTGGAGCTAATTCTGATTGACATGATAAAATGCAATATGAAATGTTAAATGACCTAAAATGAATGCATGAATGAGGAGGGCAAATTTGAGGTGCTACAAAATGCATAGGACCTCTGACTGTATCCTTCCAAATCATGCATAAGAAGGTCTAAAAACCATTGCCATGAATCTTTTATTTCATCTTAAACCACAACATATGCAATTGGAAAATATTGGTTATTGTCATCCCTCCCTACTGCTACCATTAATTATCCACCATAATCCCCTTTCAAGAAACATGCATCCAACCCAATAAGAGGCTTGCATGTCTTTACAAACCCTGCCTTGCAAGCCTCTAAATAGGCATAAATTCTTTCAGACACATGGTTGTCATTACTATCAGCACATTGTATTACAACAATACTATTAGGATTTGATTTCAATAAATCTTGTCCATAACTTCTCAAATGACTGAATTGCTTAATACCAGCCCCTTGAACTAACTCAATTGCTTTCCTCTTTTCCATGTATGCTTGATCATGTGATAGTTTCACTCCCCATCTCTCAACAACTTCAGCTCTGAGGCCCGATGGTTTCATAGAAGGACTATGTCTAAGTATGCTTGCAAGCTTGTTGGAAAGCCACTTTATCTTTGCACTTCTGTTGTCAGTAGTCTTATGGCATGTATGATCTTTAATTAAAGTCACACCTTATCAAAACTGGTTGCCAATCCTCTTTCTAAGTCTCATGTAGAACTTACAACCATTAGTGCATTTAACCACTGTATGCGGCGGGATTTCCTGAGTGCGGGATATTGGATTATTCGGACTCGAATCGGAATCGCTTAAAAGCAAGAGTTGCCACCGAACTTTATTATATCCAAGTAAAAATATGGAAAGGGAAAATATCAATAAAACCCTAATGAAGTGATCTAGGTAAGCAAGTCGGTTATACGAAGGGAAGGTATTAGGCACCCTTCGCATCCTTGGTACTCCAAGGGAACCATTGGTCATATATTTGTTTGCCTTATTTATGGGTTTCAAAAGAGGGGTAAATCAGTTTAAAAAGAAAGAAAAAGAAAATGTGAAGTTTTATTTTTTATTGTGCTTGCAAAGATTTGTGTGAACATCTCACGCCTACGTCCCCCCCAAGTGCAATGAGGGATAAAAGCTTCGTAGTTCACCCTAAAAGTTGTTTTTGTTTATTTTGGTTGATTTTATTAGAGAAAGTGATAATAATCATTCTCTAAAAGAATGTCCATTATACATCATTTTTGTTCTTGCTTGCTCTTATTATGGTTCACCCTTGTGGCCGATTGATCGCAAGGCTATGAAGACACCTCGACTTACAACATTGGTTAGGGGCTTGGTATATGGACCAAGTGAATGCGGAGGTTTAAAAATAAAGTGAGCTTTGTGTTTTTTAATCCTTGATTAGGTTAAAACCTTTATTAGGTGTTTTTCAAAGTGTTTTGTCATGTAAATAAGGTGGATTGCTAGGTTATGGACAAAGGATGGTGAAAAGTTTTTTCATGCAAGAAAGTAACTTTAGTTTTGAATGGTTGATTTTAGTTTTAAGGCATTAAAGCATATAACCTATAACATATACCTCATACAAATTCCCATACCCCTATCTAAGCATAGTATCCATAGTATCCTTATTACATCACTTGGAAAAGTCAGAAATATAAACTAGCCCTAAAGTGATATTTTTCTTTCCACCCATGGAATCTAAAAGACAAATAAAGGAAAAATGAAAGCAAATAAAAAAATGAAGAGATGGGGATATATATTGGCCTCTTTATGGTCTCACTTGATTTGGATTGGATCTTTCTCTTGGTAATTTTCTGTTTCACAATGTTTGAATGAATCACTCTTGAATGTAACAAGAAGAGAAACAATGCTAATGCAATAACTTAACACATTTTAAACTATAACATAGAATCAAAATTGTTAATAAACTTAAAAAATATGAAATGAATAAGTGCGAGTCCAGAATGACATATATTTTTTTGGATATTTTTCTCATGTAAGTAAAGTCACATTTGAACATGATTATCAAAACAGGTCACAAATGGAATGCAAACTACACATGCTTTCTAAACAAAATGAAATGAAAATGGAAAAAGATCCAAATTAAAAAACACTTAACATATGAAATGACACAAAGTGAGGTCAGAATCAAATGCAATTGAAACACATCATTTATCATGCAAGTTGACAAAGTGGGAATCAAAACAAGGCATGCTAGCAAGGTATAAACCCTAATCTACAACATGCTTGAACATTGAACCAAAAGTGCAAGATATAAACATGATATCAAAAATATTTGGGAAGATGAAATGAAGAAAAATGATATGGAAAACCAATAATCTTCAGGGATTGCATTTATGATAAGTATCAAACAAGTTATGATGTTGATCATACAATGTATCACTTAAACATGTCAAAACTAAGTCAAATCAAACATGAAATTGAATGAAAATGAAAAGGAACTAAAAATGCAAAGTGGACAGAAGCAAACATGTTCCAAATTATCATACCAACATCAATATGGAAACACATATCAAGCATCAAGATTGGAGGTCCATATCAAGTCAAAAACAAACACAAACATCAAAGTCAAAACACAAATGAGAACTAAATGAAAAAGGGTTCAAATTAAATAACTTCCAACATAAGAAAGTCTCTCAATCTCATATTAAAACCAGGGATGCAATCATTTCGCATTGATCATGCATCAAGAACACGTTTCTTCTTGAATCAAGCAAAAAAGGCAAAAGGAAAACCCTAATTTTGAACTTTTAGAAATAAGCTTCAAAGGAAAAAGTTTTCAACACAAAAAATGTCACCAATCATCCATGGAAATCAAAAATGTAATCATCTACCATTTATGGCCTAATTTGAAACACTTACGATTTTCAAACCTTTGAAAATAAATGGATAATAAACCTTAAAATCAAACTAAATGAAAAATGCTTCAAAACAGAAAACTCAAAGAATCAAAAGTGTCACCTATTGCATAAGGATCATTAAAAAAAAATTGGGATTTTTATCATATAATCTAAAATTACTATGATTTAAATACATTAAAAATAATACATAAAAAGAGAAAAATGACTTTTAATTTTCTAATGGTCAGAAAAATAAACAAAAATCATATTATGGAAGAGAAATTTTTTCCAAATAACTTTCATGTTAGACATTTTTCCAAATTCCAAAAGGGTTGGGAAATATTAAATAATCAAAATAATTAAAATAAAAATAGAAAAATTAAATAAATATAATTCAATGGAAAATAGGGGAGCGAAGTGATCGCGAGTTAGTAAGTCTATGGGAATCGTGACTGCAAGTGCACAGTCGTATCACGTAGTTTTAAAGATTATCGAACCCAAAGGACTAATAATCGAATGTACTGTTATCTAATGTTACTATGTAAATCTAAGGATGAGGATATTTCTAAGAGTGGAGGGACGAAGAGAAATAACTATAACTAGAACAGAATATTAATAAAGATATTTAATAGCGGGATATCGGTATGTAACGCATCAAACTTCGGGGATTCGATAGATAGTTTGTGTAATCTTAAAGATCAAAATATTCTTCAATAGAAATTATTTATTTAAAAGACTTTGTCTTACACTCTCATTTTTATTGACTCTGACCATACTCTTAAACCAGAATGTTTGGCTCTCGTGGTCTCATTTGAATTTAAAAGTAATTTTTAAAAATAAATAAAGTCTAATTAATCCTAAAGCGCTCTCGCTGTATTTAGGATTAATGCCTAGTTTCAGTTATCCGGTTAAAATCTCAAACTCTCGTTCTTATTGACCGTAACCTTTGTTTGCTTTGTACTCTCGTACGAAAAACAGTTTTGAATTTAAAACAAGAAACTAAAACCAGAAAATAATATTTTATAAAAGCCAACACCAATTATTTATGAATCCCGTCGTTTCGACGGTCTTTACCTACCGATACCGATTGGTTTAGCCGGACGTGGATCTGGGAACAAACATGATATTCAGATAATTAAGCATACAATAAGGCACAAGTATTAAAATGACAATTAAAATAAAACCTGGAATATAAATCGAGAACTTGGAATGAATACTGATTCTTCAAATTAAACAATGCCGACACGCTTTGGCAATCGAGTAAACCGTTACAATCAAATTCAGTTGCTTAAACAATAATTGCAATAGTCCCCGATATGGATAATCTATTTCTTTTACAAGGTAGGAATCTGCCTAAGAAAATCTAACAACAAAATCTGACTGGAAAAATGCACCCCGCATCCGTGAAGACTAACCTCTCTATATATACCCCCCACTCATCCTTAATTGTAGCCTTGAATATCTACTAGTAGGGAGCGGTTGGTTGAAAGAGTAAAACCTTGGCATGGCGAAAAGTGTGGATAAGAACAAGGAAGACCGGGTTGGTGGCGGCTGCCACAATCCTAATTTGGTCCACGTGGCGGGCGCCACTTCATGTGAGGTGGGCGCCACCTTCATGTAATATGATGGGTGCCACCTTGGTGTAATGTGGTGTGCGCCACCATTTCATAAACCCTTGTGGCAGACGTCACGCTTCCAAGTGGTGGGTACCACCCTTCTTGTGTGGTGGACGCCACCCTTCATCTAGTGTGGTGGGCGCCACTATTCATATTTTGCTCCATTTTCTTCCCTTTTTCTTTCCTTTTTGCTATTTTCCTCTTTGCTTGCCTAGACATCTCTTATTCAATAAATACCTGAAATAAACATAAAATACGGCGTAATACTATGGAAAATCAAGTAAAAAACAATGCATATTAAGTCAAATATACGATACATTTTCACGTTATCAAACTCCCTCATACTTAAACCTTTGCTTGTCCTCAAGAAAATGCTGCGTACATGAATAAAAGAGTTTTGTAAAATCTTTGCAACATACAGTATCAAGACTCGTGAAAGACACAGTTACATTCG
The DNA here is from genome assembly GCF_024323335.1 of Lathyrus oleraceus. Taxonomy (NCBI): domain Eukaryota; kingdom Viridiplantae; phylum Streptophyta; class Magnoliopsida; order Fabales; family Fabaceae; genus Lathyrus; species Lathyrus oleraceus. Next base: position 156,947,326 of record NC_066580.1, read on the forward strand.
AATACTCATTCTAGCCTATAGACTTTACTTTGGTCAGAAATTGCATCAATAGGTACTAACTTCCACACTAAGGGTATCGTTGGAACACATAGTCGCAGTCGTGCAACCATAAGTATCCCTCTTATACAAACCAATATGAATCATGTCATCATGCCTAAGATTACCTTACTAATCCTTCTTTTTATCCTTTTTCATTCTAGTGCAGTCACATTAAGTCAGTTATCCTTTCACATTCATAGCAAGATAGTCTGTTAGTGACTACGATCTCATCATTATTTCTTTCTTTCTTTTCTTGCACTTTGGCTCAAATAACAGCTAAAGATGGTTATATCGTTGGGTTAAATGACCGGGTGAGGGTCACCTAACTTAGAAGGAACAACATTTTTCATAAATTTTGTCAATCTTTTTCTCTTTTAAGCTTGAGATCATACACTTATTTGCATCGACTTCTTGCATAGTGTGTGCTTAGGATGGTGCTGACTGCTAGATAAACTACTTAAGGAATATTAAAGGATAGAATTTAAGGCTACGGCATGACAAGTACTCAAATCGATCTTATACTTGGGAGATTTAAGGTGTTAAAACGATACCGATCTTGTAAAGTTTTTCCAAATCTCTACAATTCAACCTAAGTTTTATTTATAATTTATAATTTTCAAAAGATGTACTGTGTTTCTAAGTCAAGATTTTTGGAAAAAAAATTGGTATGGCTTAAGCAAATGGGAAAATCAGTAAATAACGGAAATCACACATAAAGACTCGACAGTGCATTGATATTTGACTCAACTAACACTTAGCAATTTAACAGATAAAATAACAAAAGGAAATAACAATAATTTAAATCTACCTAGAAAGCGATAAATAAAAGCGGTAAAACTTCCTCCCATATACTTAAACCAAGCATTGTCCCCAATGCAACGACATAAGATAGGAAAGAAAGGTAGAACCTGGCTAGGCTGTTATTGTCGCCTTATGCCACGTGTTCGTCCAAGTCCACCATTTCCAGGCTGGTGAGGTGGCGTGCCCACATAAGAGGCATAGTCTTGTAGATCTTCCACACGCACTGTCAATGCTGCCATTTCATCGATTAAGCCATACATGTTCTGTTCAGTCCTGAAAGCGTAGTCATGTTGGTCATGCTACGTCTGACGAAGGATTTGCATCATTTCTGTTTGCTGAGCTTCCATGTTTTGGATTTATTGGTCGCACTGAGCGTCTAATTCGCTATGCCGCAGCAATTCAGCATATATGTCATCAAGAGTGGATGGTGCCACATTTCTTCTTCTGGGTCTTTGACTGGATGATGTACCTGCAACATTTTCAGAAGACATATGTGTGATGCGTGGGTGTGTGTCAGTAGCGGGAGCAGCTTGCTCATGAACATAATCCTCATCGATGTCCCTGCCAGCAGCTACATTCTCAGGAACGTGTGAGGGGACTTGGTTAGGCACCGGATCATGAATATAACAATAATTTTCCGGGTTACGCATATTTGTGCGAATTGGGTTTGGGAGGATGAAATCTTGAAAAACATTATTTGCAACCATTAGGTGAAACTTACCGTCTCGCCTTTGTTTTACCAATTTCATGCTCCTCGTCATGTCAACTTCAATGGCACGAGGCGGGAGCGGAGTTAGCCGGGAGAATTTGTCTTCGAGTCCTAGGACTCTGGCTATTAAGGTTATTAAACCTCCAAAAATAATTGGCCCTCTCCTTGCGTTGACAATGACCTGCATGTGAGAGAACATGAAAGGGACGGTATTTACCTTTTGTGGCATAAAAGTGGCAAATAGATAATAGAGTTCTTTTTCGTTCACCTTGTTATAGTTGGATTGGCCAAAAATGGTGCACGCCAATATTTGGCGGAAATAACGAATAGTCGGATTATGAATTAAAGTGGCTATGTTTCCTTCAAAACTGTTGGTTACAGTACCTGCTATTACCCTCCAAAATGGTTGAAAGGCATGCTGCCAACCTTCAGTATCTGGGACCTCACTTACTACATCATTCCCATGTGGGAATTGTAACAGGTCTGTTAGTTGGCCAAAGTTAAAAGCATATTTTATATTGAACAAGCGAAACTGGACAGTCCCACTGGAACAGTTTTTGTTGGGTGCGGGATTAAAAATAAGCAAACTAAGGAATTCTAGTGTTAATTGAGCATATACTGGGTCTTTATAAGATATGAAATAATTTAAACTTAAAGTATTTAGCATATGATTAACACTACCGAGGATTCCTAAGGCTATTAAGCAGGGTTCATCGGCGTACCTTGTTGATTCGATTTCTCTTGCGCTTAGATCCGTGTAAATTTCTTCCTACAATTCACCTGGTTCTCCATTTCTGAACAATACTTCGTATTCTCTTATTTGTGCCATGACTGAAGTTCGCACTACTCGTGCAATGTAGTAAGAATGTAGCAAGAAAGAATTACGTTTATGAGAGGTGTGGTTTTGTGAGATTATATCAGTGGTTTATATAGAGGTGATGGTGGTTGGAAATTAATTAGTGAAATAAATTTTATTGAATGGAGTTCAATGCCTCGGTCAAAGAATTTGAAAATGGTTGAAGAAGCTTTATTACAGTGTCTAGCATGCAAGGGACAAGGCAATTAAGGAATTGATGGCACAATAACACAGCAGCGTGAGGATTAATGAAATGGCTGGAGCCATTTTTCATGTGTGTGGCGGGCGTCACAGTATGCACATGAGCGCCACAACCTGTGTGTGGCAGGTGCCACATGCAGTGTTGTGTGTTCCCATGTATTCTCTTTTTGACTCTGCATATTTTCTTTGACCACAACTTATGCATGTGAGTTTAATTTACCAGCATTTAATAGTTATTGTATAATTAGGTGAAAGAGAAACATGATACATAGAAGTGAGAATTACGGATAAAATAGAATATGGTAAAATGAAATTAAAACATAAAATTGAAAAAGAAAGGAATGAGAAAGATAGGAAAGAATAATATAATTCGCCGACTAGATAAGAATGAAATAATTAAAATTTCCCAATGTGTAAAAACAACAATAAAATTCCAAACATGAAAATAAAATCTAAAATCAATGTCAGTAAATCAGTAATATTCATATAAATTAGTCATTACAACGACTACTGGCAGGAGGAGCAAACGAGTAGAAGTGGTGGTAAATATGATCTAGGTTCTCTGTCACTATATCCATAAAGTCGTGGAAGTCCACACATAAAGTGCTCAGTTCGCCTCTCAGGTTGGCGATGTCGGTCTAGACAACATCGATGGCAGCAACATGATCGGTAGGAGGTACAACAGGTATAGCAGGGGCGCATGACTCAGCGTCAGAGAGAAAGGTATCATAATGGTCATAGATTTGGGACATCTTTGAAGGAGAGGGTGGTGCATCTGGCAGTCCATCCAAATCATAGAGCCAGTTGTTCCTATCATGTACACTCGTCATATGGTCTGGTAGGGTAAACAGGTGTACTTCTTGGCGGTTTATTAGAAATTTAAACACATTCGGGCCCAAGTTCCTAATGATACCAGTGTTGAAACAGAATTGGATGTTCATTGGTCGTATCCCACCTAAAGGGTTAAGTCTGATAAGTGGTTGTCTCAGTCCAATGACATTTGCGATCATGGTCACTAAGCCCCCCACTAAGATTGGTCCATGGTTATCTTACGCTATACGGTCCAAGTTAGATATCATAAATGTAGCGGTGTTAACAGGACGGGCCTGTGATGCATAATACATTATAAAGAGCTCGCTTTGGACACAAAGTTTATGTTTTGTTCCTTTCCAAATAAGGTGTGAGCTAAGATCTTATGAAAGTAACGAATGACAGGGTTATGGATGTTCTCGGAATGCATGAGATCCTGCTCGAGATGGTTGCTTACTGTGATGCTACCCCAAAAGTAATCTAATTTAAGGTCTACAAGCCTGTCTTCCTGGGTGATGGTAAAGGTATCAGGACCATTAGGGCATCCTAGGAGCTCAGCTATTTCTCTATGAGCGTAGAGATACTCAATATCGAACATCCTAAAGGTGATGAGGCCTTTGTTAAATCTCATACCATGGATTGGCAGGTAAACTAGGGAGCTTAGGAATTCTAAAGTTAACTTACAATAGGAACTAAATTTTCTTTTGATAGCAAAGGTATCCCAGCCAATTTGGTTAATTAGGAACATAATACTATCTCTTATACCTAACTTGGTTATGGTACGTCCATCGGGGTATACGGTTAGTGTCATATCTCTCTGAGCTAGTGCATCAAAGCGTCTCCTTTGACCTCTGCCTCTGAAGACTATGTCCATGTAATCTACTTGTTGCATTGTGATGGTCAGTAGCTAGATAAATTTAAGTAGCCAACAACATTAAGTTAGTAATGATTAATAATAAAGAAAAATACCAATTGACTTTATGAAAAATAAGAAAGAAAGAAAAGGAGAAATAAGCAATAATAATAAATAGAAATTTAGATGATTGAATTAATAATTAAAAATAGAGTGTGGGTTGTCTTCCACCAAGCGCTTTGTTTATTGTTGTAAGCTCGACAAAAATTGGATAGATGTTAATCCGGTGAATGAGCGGGCAACTCTGCAAGTTTTAAATTCCCGAAGAAATCTTTGCTGTCGATGTTGTGGTAATGTTTCAAACGTTGCCCGTTTACAGTAAATGGTTCGCTAGCTTTTCCTTTTATCTCTATCGCTCCATTTGGAAAGACGTTGGTAATTTCGAAGGGACCAGACCACCTAGAACGAAGTTTTCCCGGAAAGAGTCTAAGTCGGGAGTTAAACAGAAGTACTTTGTCACCTTCCTTAAACTCTTTCCTCGATATGCGATTGTCATGCCATTTCTTTGTTCTTTCTTTATAGATCCGGGCATTCTTGTACGCATCTAATCTAAGTTCTTCTACTTCATGGATATCTAATATTCTTTTCTCGCTTGCGGCAGTATAATTAAGATTAAGGGTCTTAATGGCTCAATATGCTTTATGTTCTAATTCTTCCGGCATATGATACGATTTTCCATAAATTAGCTTAAAAGGTGTGGTTCCTATTGGGGTCTTATAAGTTGTCCTATATGCCCACAGGGCTTCGTGTAATTTTGAGGACCAATCTTCCCTAGAGGCGGTAACCGTCTTTTCTAAGATTTGTTTGATTTCTCTATTTGATACCTCTACTTGCCCACTCATTTGTGAGTGATAGGGTGTTGCTACGCGGTGTCGGACTCCATATTTCAGTAATAGCTTTTCAAAAATCTTTGAAATGAAACGGGAGCCACCATCACTGATGACGAGTCTCGACACACCGAATCTAGGGAAGATTATGCGCTTAAAGAGTCTAATTACCACTCGTGTTTCATTTTTTGGAGAGGTTATAACCTTAATCCATTTTGATACGTAATCGACCGCAACGAGGATGTACTTGTTACCAAAAGAAGATGGGAATGGTCCCATAAAATCAAGTCCCAACACATCGAAGACTTCTACTTCCAAAATGCCTTTAAGTGGCATTTCGTCACGTCTAGATATGTTGCCAGTGTGTTGGCACCGATCGCAATTTATGATCGCAATATGGACATATTTCCGTAGAGTGAGCCAAAAGAGGCTGGCTTGCAATATCTTGGCGCAAGTCTTCGAGGTGCTTGCATGTCCTCCATAGGAAGGTGAATGACAGTGGGGGATTATACTTTCTACCTCATCTTTAGGGACACATCGACGGAAGATACCGTCGGCGCCTCTCTTGAAAAGTAGAGGCTCGTCCCAATAGTAATGTTTAAGATCGTGGAAGAATTTTTTCTTTTGTTGGTAAGTCAAGTCTGGTGGAAGCGGGGACTTCTAAGTAGTTGACGAAGTCAGCATACCACGATAGTGTAGTTTTAGTGTAAATTGCTTCCACTACCTTGTTTATTTCGGTATCCTCATAGGTTAATGCATATTTAGTTGTATTACTTTCCATCTGGGCTATGAGTCATTCGTAGGGGAAATATTCATTTATAAGCATTCATTCAGGTTCAATACCTTACATTCTTGACAAGTGATCAACCACGACGTTTTAAGTGCTCCTCTTATCTTTGATCTCTAGATCAAACTCTTGTAGGAGTAAAATCCACCTTAGGAGTCTTGGTTTGGCGTCCTTTTTACTTAACAGGTACCTTATTGCGGCATGATCTATATAGATAATTATCTTTGCTCCTACTAGGTAAGAACAAAATTTATCCAGGGCGAACACGACAACTAAAAGTTCCTTTTCTGTGGTGGTGTAGTTCATCTACGCAAGGTCTAGGGTTCTATTTGCGTAGTATATTACATGAAGTTTCTTATCCCTTCTTTGTCCTAAGACTGCGCCTACAACATAGTCACTAGCGTCACACATGATTTCAAACAGTAATCTCCAATCAGGCGGTTGCATGATAGGTGCGGTGATAAGAGCTGTTTTCAATTGTTCAAACGCCGCTAGGAATTTTTCGTCAAATATGAATTCAGAGTCTTTCATCAATAAGCCAGTCAGTGGTTTGGTGATTTTTGGGAAATCTTTAATGAATCGCCGGTAGAAACCGGCGTGTCCTAAGAAGCTTCGTATTTCTCTTACAATTTTCGGAGGTTGAAGGTTTTCTATAACTTCTATTTTAGCCTTGTCAACTTCAATCCCCTTATCAGACACTATGTGCCGGAGTACGATTCCTTGTCGGACCATGAAATGTCATTTTTCCCAGTTTAACACGAGGTTCACTTTTACGCATCTTTCGAGTACCATTTCAAGATTCGATAAACATCCTTCAAAACTCTGCCCACAAACAGAGAAATCATCCATAAAGACTTCTATGATGTCGTCTATAAAATCAGCAAAAATTGACATCATTCATCTTTGGAATGTTGCGGGAGCGTTACACAGTCCGAACGACATTCGTCGATAGGCGAACGTACCATAGGGACATGTGAAGGTTGTTTTCTCTTGGTCGTCTGGATGAATAGGAATTTGGAAAAATCCGGAATAACCGTCTAAATAGTAGAAGTGAGAATGCTTAGCCAATCGTTCAAGCATTTGATCAATAAACGATAAAGGAAAATGATCCTTTCGAGTGACTTTGTTTAATTTTCTATAATCAATGCATATTATACTTCAGTAACCACTCTTTGTGCTATATATTCTCCTTTTTCATTATTAACAACTATGATTCCTCCCTTCTTCGGTACGACATGTATTGGGCTGACCCATTGACTATCGAATATTGGATAGATGATCCCTGCTTCTAATAGCTTTTGCACTTCTTTCTTTACTACATCACTCATAATGGGATTTATCCTTCTTTGATGTTCTCTAGAGGTCTTACTGTCTTCCTCTAGCATAATGTGATGCATGCATATGGAAGGGCTTATTCCTTTTAGATCTGAGATACTGTAGCCTAAAGCAGTTGGATATTTCCTTAAAACATGTAGAAGTTTTTCGGTTTCTATCTGCCCTAAGTCTGCATTAACTATTATAGGTCGCTCGAGTTCAGTGTCTAGGAATTCGTACCTTAGATTTTTGGGTAGTGTTTTAAGTTTTATAGCTGGTTTCTTTGGGCAAGGCATATGATCGGGCGTTAGTGCTAGACATTCACTTAGGTTGTCATCTTAGTATTCCTTACTCCAATTTTCATCTTCAAATGTAGGAGGCCTCGGAATCTTCAGTATTTCAGAGTATTATGTTTGTTCATTCTCCATTTCTCTTATACATTTGTCGATGACATCCAGTAGGCAACATGTATCGTCTATAGCTGGTGCCTTTAAGAATTGCGTTAAAATAAATTCGACTTTTTCCTCACCAACTTCAAAGGTTAGCTTGCCTTTTTTAACATTTATAATAGCTCTGACAGTGGCTAAGAATGGTCTTCCTAATATGATAGAGATATTGGAATCCTCTTTTATATCCATGATTATGAAATCAGTAGGAATATAGAATTGACCTATGAAATCAGTAGGAATATTGGAATCCTCTTTTATCTCTGACATACCTACAGGGAATTTAACAGAATAATCCGCAAGTTGTACGGACATCCTAGTAGGTCGTAGCTCTCCCATTTTAAGCCTTTCGCATATGGACAAGGGCATTAAGCTAATATTGGCTCCTAATTCTCATAATGCTTTGTCTATGACAAACTTTTCGATTACACAGGGTATGGAGAAACTCCCTGGGTCTTTCAGCTTAGGAGGCATATTGTTTTGTATTATAGCGCTACACTCAGCAGTAAGTGTAACTGTTTTATTATCCTCGATCTTCTTCTTGTTAGATAAGATCTCCTTAAGAAACTTAGCATATGAGGGCATTTAAGTGATGGCTTTTGTAAAGGGTGTCGCATCCGCGAAAAACAACCGGCGGGAAAAGCAAAACAAACAGAGCCGCCACCGTGCGTTATTTATCCCAAAGGAGGGAAAGGAAACGCTCGAAGTAAACCTGGAAAGGAAATGGTCTTACGAACGGAGATTGCAAGGATCGGGAGTCGGTTACGCAAGGGGAAGGTATTAGCACCCCCTCACGTCCGTCGTGCTCGACGGGATCCACGCTTAGAAGAATAGAATAAGGTTGCTGAATAACTGCTCAAAGAGTGCACACACACTGGAATAAAACACAGATGGAAGAAGAAGGAAGCGAACTCGGCAGGATGTCGCATCCTGGGCCTACGTAGTTTGTCAGAAACAAACATCAGAGTCGACGTAGTTCGGGGAAATGGGGAGCGGGCTCGCTAGGATATCGCATCCTATGCCTACGTATCTCATCTGGAATGAGAATCAGAGCTACCGTAGTTCGGCTAACGCACGCCGAAACAAAACACACGCAAAGACGCTGAGACGTCAAAAGAAACTCGCAAACGGAAACAGACTGCCAATGGCTGGCCTTACGTCCGACTCCGAACAAAAGAAACACAAACAGGAAACCGAATGCCAATGGCTGGACTTACATCAGACTCCAAACACACCACAAATAGGAAACCGAATGCCAATCGCTGTGCTTACATCAGACTCCAAGCAAACAAGAGGGTACCAAACAGACAAGCTAATAGGGAGTCTGGAACTCGAGCCTAAGAACTGTCAAGCAAACACACACAAAAAGAAAAAGGGTGCCCGGAGAGATCTCGCACGATCTCCTGCCTACGTACCTCATCTGGTATGAGGATCAGGGCAACGTAGTTCCCCTTAACAGGGGAGAAATTTCTATCCTGACCAGAGACTGGGAAATAACAAACTAAAAGGGAGACTGACTCGAGCCTAATAGTTATCATGTAATCCGCAATGGTCCTAGGTTGAGGTATCTAACAGATCCTAACTCGCACAGGCAGCAAGTTGAAACAACAAATAAACAGCAAACAAGCATTCACCAGAGAGCAAGCACACACACTATATGCAAACAAATGGCTCATACAAGGCTGGGCTTTAGTCAAGGGGTCAAATCAACCTCGACAAACAAGCCAACTGGAATGGGGTGTTGTTTGCTCTTAACCCTAACATTGAGAGTTAGGGTGAAGCAGATGAAATGGGAAGTGAGGTTAAGACCTCACAGCTCTTATCCCTGGCCTGGGAGAGCTTGAATCAAATAGAAAGTGTGGGAGTTCAAAATGTAGGAACTCTTCTCCACATGACTGACACAACAAGATCTTGGGTTCTTATTCAAATTGCATCAACACATGGTGTGAGCAAGATGAATGACACAACAGAATAGCAGGGGATGGATTACACATCCCTTCTATCTGCCAATTGCCTCTTAAGAGGACTTAACCTGCTTGGCACAAAATTAAACAAACAAAAACATGGCCTCTTAAGGAGGGCTTCAGACAGGTGCCTGCCAATAACAGCAGGTCTTCCAGACTACATGAAGGTTAGGGATTATACCTAAGTGGTATGCCAACCACAAGCAAAGCAAAGCAAAGTTCAAATGAACTTAAAGCAACTTAGGTACCTGTGGAAACAGCTAAACCAATCAGTACAATACTCAGTCAAACAGACAACAGTCAATAACAAACAGACAATCCCAATGTACAAAGCATAAGCCATAAGGCAAACTCAAATGAGTTATCATCAACCTACAAAACAGCAAATGTTAGCAATCAAAAGCAAATATTAACATTCAAGTGATGAAGCATCATCAACCATGGCATTTGGATGCTTAAACCTGAAATCAAAGCTCACATGTAAGTAACAAACCACTAGGTCAAAGCCTAGGGTCAAAGGTGAAGAAAAAATTTAAAACAGGAGCTGAAATTCAACACAATGCAACTTTAATCACATATTAACATGTCCTAAAAAGGATCACATCAAAATCAATCATCGAAGGCATGTATCAAGCAAGAGAAGCCAAAGACAATTTCAAAGCTCATATGTGGACATCATGAATGAAAATTCCCAATCAAAACAGAAATGATTCAAATAATTCTGGAAAAATTCATGAACATTCAAAACATCCAACATGATCATCATACAAAAAATCAGAAGCATCCAAGATTATTTGGTATGGAAATTAAATGGTACAAGTTGAACAACCAAATGTGTGACACAAATTGTCACAACATGTTAACACAAGCATAAAACAGAAATGGTAAATGGGAAAAATACCAAACCAAGCCTACAACATCCAGCAATGTGTCTAGAATCATCATGTAAAATTTCATGTCCATTGGATTAAAATCAAGCATTTCATGATAGAAAGAGTAAGGCAATGTCACAAATGCACATGTGTTCAATCAACCTAGAGAAAATAAAATTCCAGCCAGGCACAACTTGCAAACTCATCATCATCAAAAACTAGACATCTCAAGGATCAATTTGCAAAACATTGGGGGTGATTTGATGCATTTTTCAATTTATTATGATTTTTCTAAGTTAGCATACCAAATGAAATTCAAAAATGATCAAGCATGGCAAAAGAGGAGGGAAAACATGAAAAATGAAATGAGGATTTAAAAAATGCGCTCGCTGGGATTCGATCCGCGTTCAGATTTAAAAGTGAGCGCACCAATACACAAAACGACACCGTTCCATAAAACCCTAAGCCTGCGTAGATTTGGACGGTTCAAACCGACGCTATTTGCCAAAACCGACGTAATTTTTCCAGAAACCGTCACAATGCATGCATCTTCATCTTCTTCATGATGAAGATGATGAATGTTCATCCTCAAATTTCCAGAAATTCCAGAAATGTCTAGAAATCCACAAAAAGCATATCATTCAAATCCTTATTACATGTACATCATAGATCAACTAACAATTCATTCTAAAACATCATAACAAGTGTGAATCGAGCATGAACATTTTTGGATGCAAAACTTCAAATGCACATAACTCAGTCAATAATGCTCCATTTCACACGATTTTTGGCTCAGAATTCTCAACAAACAAAGATCTACACGAATATACTCATGAATTGAAGAATTATGAAGGTCGAAAATCATACCTCTTGAAGAGCAGGTTCTTGTTTTGCACGTTCCAAGGCTTCAAATGATCCAAAGCTCCTCTATAATACTTGTGGAGATGATTGATGAGAATTGGAAGCTCAAACACGTGTGAATCCAGCTTAATTTGAAAACTCCATTAACACCTTCAAGCTTCAAGCATGGTTGAATCTGACACGAATTCTTCAAACCAACACTTGATCTGTACTAAATCAAAGCTAGGGAACAAGAATATGAAGTAAAATTGCAATGCTGTTTGAAGAAAATTTGAATTATGAACGGAAGAAAATTTTGGAGGGAGAGAGAATTTTGGATCTAGAAATGTGAATTGTGATTAACCTCCTTCAATTCTGTTATGATTAGAGTATTTATATCCTTTCCTAATCACCTTGCTAATCCATGTTTAATTTGGTTAATGAAAATAAGGTGTTTTTGCAAAATTCCGAAAATGCATGGTGCATGGGCTAATTACACGTGAACAGTACCCTTGGCTTGATCATAGTCACTCAAAATCATTTTTTAAACTCAATGGCAATGGTAGAAAGTCCATACAATGCACCATTTTTAAATTTCCAATTTTCCCTCCAAAATTGACTTGGATATGCAAATGCTCGTGTGATAACATTTCAAGCAATGTGATGGTTGGTTTGGAAACCTCATGACATGAGAAGAACAATGCAAAAAGAACCACCAAATTTGGAGTTATGAATCAAAAGTTACGGCCTTTTGAAGTTCCATGTAGACTTGGCAATGATTTGATCATATATCTTCAACCATTCATCATAAATTCATGATCTTGGACTTTTTGGAAATGGGAGAAAGAGATATTCAACTTTCATGTTGGACAAAATTTCATTTGAAGCTTCTTTGATGATGCAAGATCAAGTTGAATTTGAACCAAAAACTTTCCATTTTGGGAAACTTTCAATTATAGGTCACTTTCCATTTTTGGAAACTTTTGATCTGACCTCAAATTCTTCAAGATATGCATTGGACATGATTAATAAGCCTCTTTTGAACATGAATGAGATGTTGAAACTCATTTCTCCACCTCCTAGCCCTCAGTTGACTTTCTGTTGACTTTCTAGGGCCCTAGATGACTTGAACATGCTCAGATGACTTTAAGCCTCAACCACTCGATGAAATGGCTCCAAAATGAAACCCTAGCTTATACAAGCTCAATAAAATCATATGATAATACCCTTCCCAAGAAAGACCTCACCTCCTTGAAAAACCCTGACTGGTAGAATGCAACTGATTAGGGTTGACTAGAGGTCAAAACCCTAATCCCAAAGAATCAGAGCATAACCAATGAGCCTTTGAGGATGACATAACCATGATGATGATGATGTACCATTTCCAATAAGATAATGCTCAAACTCCTTGAGGGACCAAGAAACCCTAATTGAAGCACAAACCTCAGATGATTAGTGATCAATTCATGAGACCCTCAGGCATGGATCTCTTAACCTCTCTATCTTTTGAGAAAGATCTTAGGAGGATGACTTGTCTATTCTCACATGATATGCAATATGCAATGACTAATGTCTTACAAAATGAAATGCAATATGCTAAGCTAGTCCCAAGAGGAGGAGGGCAAATTTTGAGGTGTTACAAAGGGTATTGTGATATTCAATTGTTTTAGAAGCTCTACAATTTTTTTAAATTTCTCTACACTTTTAGATTTAACAAGTCTTTGAGGATAAGGGATAGGAGGTTTATACGGTGGTGGAGGTACATATGGTTCTTCTACACCCTCTTCGCTTTTATCTTTCTTTAGTTCGTCTTCCTTCTCAGTTATCTTACCAGGGTCTTGGTGCATGGTTGGGTTTTGGATTCTAGGGTCGGTCGGTCCGTCTAGTTTTGTCCTACTTCGTAGTATAATAGCATTCGCATGACCTTTCGGGTTTGGTTCTGGCTGTCCCGGAAATGTGTCTGTAGGGGTAGTAAGTGCTTGTTGTTGAGCCACTTGCGAAATTTGTGTTTCTAAAATTTTGTTATGGGTGGCTAAAGCGTCTACCTTGTTTGCTAACTGCTTGATTTGCTCACTAGTGTGTATGTTTTGATTTAGGAAATCCTTATTTGTTTGGGCTTGGGTAGCTATGAAGTTTCCCATCATTATTTCAAGGTTTGACTTCCTAGGAGCATTTGGAGCATTTGTGGCAGCTTCATGATATCCTGGTGGTATAGCAGGTGCTTGATTAGGTGCATACAATGCATTATTGTTTTTGTATGAAAAGTTAGGATGGTTCTTCCAACTTGGGTTATAGGTGTTTGAGTAAGGGTTTCCTTGAGCATAATTCACCTGGTCTATGGAAACTCTTGTCAAAAGTTGACATTCAGGGGCCCAGGAACTCCACATATCTCGCAGTTTGGTGCTACGGCAGCCACGGTGGTTGCGGGTGTTATGGTCAGGTTATCTATCTTTTGAGTAAGAGCGTTTACCTTAGCATTGACATGGTCAAGACTACTTATTTCATACATACCGCCTTTCTTTGGAGGTTTCTCTATGAAGGTTCTTTCACTTCCCCACTGGTAGTGATTCTGGGCCATACTTTCGATAAGTTGATAAGCCTCATTGTAGGGTTTATCCATCAGTGCGCCATCTGCAGCGGCGTCTATTGTCAATCTTGTGTTGTACAAGAGACTATTGTAAAAGGTATGGATGATTAACCACTCTTCTAGATCGTGATATGGACAAAGCCTCATCATGTCTTTGTATCTCTCCCAAGCTTCAAATGGTGATTCATTATTTAAACCCGTTTATTTGGGCTCTTAGCATAGCCATCTTACTAGGTGGGAAATATCGTGCAAGGAAAACTTTCTTTAACTCATTCCACGTAGTGACAGAGTTGGATGGTAGATGTAAGACCCCAATTTTGACCCTAAGATCCCTCATGGCATCATAACATTGCATTTGCATAGCCTCAAGGATCATGAGCATCTTGGTTCCCTTTGCCTTTGTGTGAGACTCCTTGTGATTGATTTGAGATCACCAAGCATGCTTGAATTATACATCATTGTTTCTCTTACTTTTGTTTACTAAAAAAAAAAAAGAAAAAAAAAAGAAAAAATAATAATAATAATAAATAAATAAATAAATAAATAAATAAAATATAACAAAAAAATATTTTTGGACTTGGGCCTCTCTCATTTGAGCCCACAGGTCCACAAAAACCAGGTTATAAATTCAGAGTTTCAGTGGAACAAAAGGAGATTCTATTCCTATTACTCTGGCAGGAAAAAGAAAGTGAGACATTCTATTCCTATTACTCTGGCAGGAAAAAGAAAGTGAGAGAGGTCATTCCTATTACCCTGGCAGGAAAAAGAAAGTGAGAGAAGAGCTAACAGAGTTCAGAGCAACCTCTAGAGGCTGAAGGGAACTCATCGGCAAAGAACCAATTCCCTCTCATATAAACCCTCAGATTTCTCTGCAAACCTCACGGGTGCAACTCAATTTCAATCGATCCTCCCCAATCAGGTATGCCCTATTTCCACTACTTTATACTTTCAACCTGAAATTTTTTGATACCCTTTTAATGTATGTGTTTGACAAGAGGTTTAGGCCTCCTACCCTTGGTTGCTTTTTGTGAGCTTTTTTTTTTGGGAATTTTAATGGCATGATTCATGTGGTTTCATTTTGATTTGGGGGCAACTCTTGATTACCCTATTTTTTTTCTCTAACTTGTTTGTTGAGTTTTTTTGTGAGGGCTCACATGACTCTTGCAGAGATGACCTGATGTTCCACTTTATTTGTGGGATACCCCCTGGAGGTTTATTCCGATTACCTGTGCTTAATGGCTTGAGATATTTGTTTGTGACTGCTTATTCCAAAGGATGGGAGCTACTTGGATCATCAATATGATCTCAAGAGGGGAACTCCTAATGTGGTTTTATTTTCTTTTCCCTTATCTCTTGTATGTTTAGGAATTTAACCCCCTTTTTTTCCCATTCTAACCCAAGCCAAAACTTTTTGTGCAAACAATAACTTTTGTTTTCAACATTAGAAACCTAAGCCTTATGCTTTTGATTTTCAAAACTTATTTTTCATAACACTTATTCTGAATTGAACCTTTTAATCCACTTTAACCATATTTTTGTAAATACTTTTAATTGGTAAATATAACCCATTCAAATACTTTTTGTGGTTTCAATGGCCACCTTCTTAATCAAACCCTTTTTTTATAACCATTAGCTATTAGGTTTGAATTATCCTTGAGGTAGATATAATACTCACCTTTATCCTTAGTGATGGACAATGAGTCTTCCATGCTTATTATAGGGTTAACCCCTCACTAGCATGTCGAAGCTATCCTCACATGGTGGATTTGTGGTTTTAGGTTGAGTTTTCGCCCTTTGATAACAAAAGACCTTAAGGTTTTTGGACCAATCAATTCACCAACTTTTTTTTAAATTTTTTTACCCCGAACTACGAGGTTTTGATCCTAATCTTTTTTTAAGATGGTACGTAGGCAATGGGTTCATCCATTCAAACACAAAATGTAAATAAATTTGTATATTCTTTTCTCATCCCTTCAATCATGTTTGCACAAATAAATTTTCACAAAAAAAAAACAACAACAACCTTACAACAAATGTGAAAAGGGCTCCCTAGGAGTACCTAGGATGGTTTGGGTGCCTAACACCTTCCCATTGCATAACCAACCCCCTTACCCAGATCTCTGACATTTTTACTAGTTTTTGATTCGATAAAACTTTTAGGTTTTTGTTCGCTTTCTAACCATTCCTTTGGATAAATAGAAGTGCGGTGGCGACTCGACTTGTATGATTTACCTTGGATTTAGTCAATATCTCTAATGGTAACGAATACCCCGCTATAGAAAAATGGCGACTCTGCTGGGGAAAAATAATCTGCCTAGTGGGTTTTGCCTGCTTTTCATGATTGTTGTATTGTATTGTATATTTTTTTTGTGACATATTTTTGTGCAATTTGGGATTACTGTATTGTATGTAATGATTGAATTGTTTGAATATTAATTCCTTGTATGCTTGGTAATCTTCGTGAGATGAGTTCTATACCCGAACTCGAGTGCACTTAGGATAGGAGAATGGCATAGTCTTGTCGACTTGTGTGGAGTTATTCCTTAGCAAGTTGACTTGCAAGTCCATTCACTTGGTGGAGGTCATGTTGGGATCAATAATGTCACACAAGTAAGTTGTGGTTAGACATTACTCTTTCCAATATAGACCTTAGAAGCCAAGGACCTTAGTTTCCCAAACCCATCTTGACCTATGCTTAGGATGTAGTGTGAAGGTCGTTCAAGTGTAAGATTTGATATGATTGTTACGCGATACTACACTCATAAGAGTCTCTCTTGAGAATATTTTTGGAATACGAGTAGTCGTTTCTCCAATAATATCCAAAAGATGGGATGATGACTATGGGAACCTCTTGTAGAACATGTTTGGCAGGTTTAAACCTTAGTAATCTCCCTTTTGGGTGGTTCTTAACCTAAACTCCATGCTCGTGACTTGCAACAAACCCTTGATTCATGGTTGATCCATTCAGGTATCCTTAATATCAATCGAACTTGGGTGTTGATAAGGTGTAAACCATAATCCACCAAAATGGATGGTTGATATTAAGGATAACATGATCCATCCCATGACCTTTGTTTGGTGTGCTTTGCTTGATCCTTGAGTGTGATTGTTGCATTCATGCATTCATGCACCCATTTGCATTCATATCATCAAAATAATAAGAAAATTTTCAAGGAACTTAAGGGGGTTTATTTACAAAATTATCAGACATGGAAAGACAAAGAAGAATACAAAGAAATACAGTTTCAGACAACCAGACTTGAAAGAGTTAAGGAATTTAACATCTTATGTATTAGATCCCTTGGGTTTCAAGGCTCGTTTTGGGAAGCTTCTTCCTCTTCTGACCACTCAGGTGGATGAAGGATTGATGAGTGTATTGGTGCAGTTTTATGATCCCTTGTACCGTTGCTTCACGTTTCCGGATTTCCAGCTTTTACCTACCCTTGAGGAGTATGCTTATCTTGTGGGTATACCTATTCTGGATCAGGTGCCGTTCAGTGGCTTGGAGAGTATTCCTACTTCACAAGAGATAGCAGACATGTTGCACACAGATGAATCTCTGGTTGGTGCTCATATGACTACCAAAGGTGGAATTCAAGGTCTCCCTTCTGAGTTCCTCATTGCTCAAGCTACTATGTATGGGAAGGCCATGAGTGAGGACGCCTTTGAGGCCATATTTGTACTTCTCATCTATGGGCTAGTATTATTCCCCAACATCGACAAGTTTGTGGATGTGAACGCTATTAGGATTTTCTCTACTCCTAATCCCGTTCCGACTCTGTTGGGCGATACCTATTTCTCTTTGCATATGAGGAATGCAAAGGGTGGTGGCGCCATTGTGTGTTGTTTGCCTCTGTTGTATAAGTGGTTTATTTCTCACTTACCGCAGACGGTCGCCTTCAAGGAGAATAAGGGATGTCTACGGTGGTCCACGAGACTCATGTCTCTCACTAATGATGATATCTCTTGGTATAACCGTGTGTATGATGGTGTGCAGATTATTGACTCTTGTGGCGAATTCTCCAATGTACCTCTTCTTGGTACATGTGGTGGGATTAGCTACAATCCTGTTTTGGCACGTCGGCAGCTTGGGTTCCCCTTAAAGGATAAACCCAATAACATTCTGTTAGAGGGTGTATTCTTTCAGGATGGTAAAGATCCCTAAGGCTTGAAAGCTAGGATGGTCCGCGCTTGGCGCAAGATTCATAGGAAAGGAAGGAAAGAGTTGGGTCCTAAGAATTGCATCGCTTTGGAGCCTTACACTGTTTGGGTTAGGAAGAGGGCGTCTGAGTATCTCATGCCTTACGAGTATCCGAGACCTACACCTATGATTATGGCTGGGCCTTCAACCCTCCCTAATCAAGGAGTAGAGGAGTTGAGAGACGAAGACTGTTCACGTGCCTGGATCCGTGAACGTGAAGAGTTGCTTCAGCAGATTAAGGAGAAGGATGCGTTGATTGAGTTTCTTGAGCATCAGGTTATTGATGACCCTGATGATGTATGGACTTCTCTACTTCCTCAGTCTTCTAAGTTCTGGAATAGGAGGTATGATCGACTCGCCAAAGAGAAGGCCGATATGGAGGCAGCCTACGAGAGGGAGGTGAAGAGGCTTCGCGCATCTTATCTTCCTGTGTCCCGAGCTTTGGATGATTGTTTCTAGGGATCCATAGGATGATTATTTTCCTTTTCTCTTGTATATGATTAGCAACGCTGCACTTCTTTTCCCTGATATTATTTGATGAGATATTTCCATATGTGATAAAATGCTTAATATTTCCAGAATTTGCAAATAAAACTCTAAAGTTCCTTTGAAATAAAAAACAAATCATATGCACAAGCATTGCATGCATCATATGCATAAGCAGGTTTTGTTTCCGGTCCCTTGCCCTGTGGTCTAACTCTGTGTCCTTCATTTATTTTGAAGACAAGCTGACTCACCGGTACTACACTAGAGCCAACATTTCAAGACTATCTTATCAGGGGCCTCCCATGAGGCAGAGTGGGGTAGTTGTGAAGGCTTTCGATGGGTCTCGCAAAACTGTGATTGGGGAAGTTGATCTCCCAATCAAGATCGGACCAAGTGATTTTCAGATTACCTTCCAGGTTATGGACATTCATCCATCGTATAGTTGTCTCTTAGGCAGACCATGGATTCACGAGGCAGGCGCCGTGACGTCCACCCTACACCAGAAACTGAAATTTGTGAAGAACAAGAAGCTGGTAGTGGTAGGGGGAGAAATGGCTCTCCTGGTTAGCCATTTGTCTTCCTTCTCTTATATAGATGTTGAGGTTGAAATTGGAACTCCTTTCCAAGCTTTATCTATAGCTGAGCCTATTGAGAAGAGACTCCTTCATTTGCTTCCTACAAAGATGCAAAGTTGGCCATTGAGCGTGGTGCAACCACTGGTTTAGGAAAAATGATTGAGTTAGAAGACAACGAATCCCGGGCTGGCATAGGTTTTTCTTCTGGTACTTTTAACAAGCAAGGTTTATTCAAGAGTGGAGGTTTTATCCACACTGGTCTAGATGAGGAGGCTGCTGGCGTCTTAGAAGAAGATACAAAGGATTCTGGCAATTTCATCATCCCTGGAGGGGTCTGCAACAATTGGGTCGCTGTGGATATTCCAACAGTTGTCCATAAGTCAACGTAATAATCACTTTGTTTGAAAACCTTTCTCCCATGCCAAAAGGAGGAGTGATGACATTGCTGGCGCATAAATACAATGATATTTTCATTCAATAAATTCATGTTAAATGTTTGTTTTTCCATTTATTTTCCCTTTTCGCTTTTTGCATGAAATTGGTGATCACATAAAACCCTAAATAAGAATAACATCAATCTTTTCATCTGCATAATGATTTGCCTTGTTTGAATTCTAAAGCTTTTCATATCCAAAAATCATTATGCAGGTTGATTTCTAAACCCATTGAACATAATGATCCAACACCATCTCCCAATTTTGAATTCCCTATATTTGAGGCAGAGGAAGATGACGTTGAAGAGATTCCTGACGAGATTACCCGTCTACTTGAGCATGAAGAGAAGATCATTCAGCCGCATTTTGAGAATCAAGAAATAGTAAACTTGAGGTCTGAAGATTGTGTGCGAGAGGTAAAGATTGGGGCACTCCTGGAAGAATTGTTAAGAAGGGGTTGATTAAGTTGCCACGAGAATATGTTGACGTCTTTGCCTGGTCATATGAAGACATGCCTGGTCTAGATACTGATATTGTGCAACATTTCCTACCTTTGAAACCTGAGTGCGTGCCTGTGAAGCAGAAGCTCAGAAGAACTCATCCTGATATGGCAGTGAAGATCAAAGAGGAAGTTCAAAAGCAAATTGATGCGGGGTTTCTGGTGACTTCTATATATCCTCAATGGGTGGTCAATATTGTGCCCGTGCCTAAGAAAGACGGAAAAGTCCGAATGTGTGTGGACTATAGAGACTTGAATAAAGCTAGTCCGAAAGATGATTTCCCTCTACCACATATTGATATGTTGGTAGATAATATAACTAAATTCAAAGTCTTCTCGTTTATGGATGGATTTTCCGGATATAATCAGATTAAAATGGCACCCGAGGATATGGAGAAGACAACATTCATCACACCTTGGGGAACATTCTATTATCGAGTGATGCCCTTCGGTTTGAAGAACGCCGGAGCCACGTATCAACGAGCTATGACTACCTTGTTCCATGACATGATGCATAAGGAGATCGAGGTATATGTTGACGATATGATCGCTAAGTCAAGATCGGAGGCTGTACTCCCTGTAGAGGTGGAGATCCCGCCAATGAGGGTCTTGATGGAGGCCAAGTTGACTGATGCTGAATGGGTTCAAAGTCGTTATGACCAGCTGAACTTGATAGAAGAAAAGAGATTGACTGCCATGTGCCATGGTCAGTTATATCAGCAGAGAATGAAGAAAGCTTTTGATAAGAAGGTCAAGCCTCGTGTGTTCCGAGAAGGTGACCTTGTGCTCAAGAAAAATTTGTCTTTCGCGCCCGATTCCTGGGGCAAGTGGGCTCCAAACTATGAAGGTCCATATGTTGTTAAGAGAGCCTTTTCAGGCGGTGCTTTGGTACTTACAACTATGGATGGGGAGGATTTCACTCGTCCTATGAATTCAGATGCAGTCAAGAAATACTTTGCCTAAAAAAATAAAAAACTGAATAACTCGCTAAGTTGAAAACCCGAAAGGGCGGCTTAGGCAAAAATGAGCGTCTCGGTGGATTGAAAACCCGAAAGGGCGGTCCAGGCAAAAATTAGAGACACAAAAAATATATGATAATGATATATGTATCCCGCTAGATTGAGTACCTCATCCTGGGGCAATCTAGGCAAAAATTAGGGATTTGGCAAGTAACTGCATCCTGACAAGACTTTGTTCTACAACTGTCGTCCGTCAGAGATCCTTGCTCATTATCAACCAAAGCTTTAAATACATCGGATTCAGAACTGGTGGAGAAATGGTCATTATGTTCAATGTAGCCCTTTTCCAATATATATCACCAGTTTCAAATTTGTAAAGATCTATGGAGTCTTGCCAGTCGCAGACTACCATTCTATCAAATAAATTTGAGCCTTTTATCCAATTATTGGCACTCTTATCTGTTTCTATTCAACAAATGTTTTGCATGTTTTGATTAAGAAAATATCATTGTTTTAAACGATCAAATTTTTTATAATTTGTTTTTAAACAAAGTGAACATTCACAATGACGAAAGGATACTTAGGAGATTCTCGGTGCTCTCCCAAGGGTGGTACGATCCCCAACAGGGTAAGATTTTTGTCCATATTCCTGGCATGACTGTATCTCCTCCCTCCGGAACCCCTTATGGTTTATCCGACCAAGTGGATTGCTTGTTGAGAGTCACCTCTCTTCCCTTCAGCAGAGTAGCAATCTTTCTTCCCCAGCAACTTGGATCTCTTTGGGCAAGAGCGGTATTTAGTGGTTGATCCCGATAAATCCTTTATCTCCTCGGATAGATTCCCCAGTAGAGTTATTGGTGTGATGGACCTTGTCTGTGATAACTCTCGTCCCCAGCTGGAATGATTGATGATTCATCCCCTGCAGAGTTCTTTGCTTCCTGGTATCTCTGATCCCCAGCAGATTGGATACTCTCCGGTGAACTTGGCTTTCTCTCTTGAGATGTAGTACCGGGTGGTTAATTCATGGACCTGGTTGTGTTAGATATGTCTGTCTGTCAGCATACATCATACATAAACCACGCATATTCATGCATAATTATAACATTCAGGTATTCATGTTGCATTCTTTGCCATATATCGTTGTTTGTTGTCTCCTGCTATTTGGTGATATATGTAACACCCCGATAATAATAAGATAATTATTTAAATTGAGTTAATAATATATTTATTAATTTAATTAAATAATTGGAATTATTGGATTATTATTATTATTGGAATAATATTATTGGATTTTATTATTGGAGTATATAAGTTGGAATAAGGAAAAGAGTTCCATCTTTTGGTAAAAAGGGTTTTACGTGAAAGCAGAGAAGCGGCTGAAAAGTGAGAAAGGGCAAAGAGGAAGAGCAAGAGAGCGAAGGTTGAAGAAGGAAAAGCTTGAAGCTTAAAGATTCGCCGGATTAACTCAGGTAAGGGGGGTTTATCTTCGTTTAATGGGTATTATAGATTAACATGTAATGGGTAGTGATAAACCGTGAATTGACCCTAATTGGGAGGTTGAATGCTGAAAAATTGTGTTGGATAAGTTGTGTAAAAACTGTAATTGAATCTGTAATTGGATGGGTAGTGATTTCCCGAACGTATAGCTTTTTACGGAATTGGAATCGGAGGTCCGGAAGTCCTCCAACGGCGGAAAATGCGGAGAATTCTGCATTCTGCTTCGTGTTAGCGCAGGAACAGCTTTCTGTCTTGCGTTAACCGGTTAACCCAGGGTGTTAACCGGTTAACACTGTTAGGAATTGTGATGTATTGCTGTTTTGCTTGCGTTAACCGGTTAACCCAGGGCGTTAACCGGTTAACACTGTTGTGATTTGTGAAAATTGCTGTTCTGTCTGCGTTAACCGGTTAACCCAGGGCGTTAACCGGTTAACACTGTTGAGTTTTGCCAGAAAGCGTGTTCTGTGTTGCGTTAACCGGTTAACCCAGGGCGTTAACCGGTTAACACTGTTGGAAAGGTAAAAAATTAATATTTGCATAATGTGTGCATAATTGGTGTTTGGCCTATGTTGGCGTATGATGTAATAGGGATTAATTCCCGCTGTTTTGAGCAGTATAGGTATTAGTAGAGTGTGCTAATACTGTGATTAATTATTTGACATGATATGATGTTTTGATACATGTGTTGATGATGTATGATGGTATGCATAATGCTGTGAATGTATATGTTATGTATGAAATTGTGTATGGACTGTTTATGGCTTAGAGTGTGAGCATATCTCCATTGTGGATTATTGTTGATGTTTTTGCATTGCTAGGTGATTTAGCATGCATATTGTGGCCTTTATGGTGGTAGCTAATTCCCATAGTGAGGAATTAGTGAGTTAGTCATTATGGACTGTTGTTGATGTTTGCATGCTAGGTGAATTAGCGTGCATAGCATGGCCCTTGGGGGTGGTAGCTAATTCCCGTGGTGAGGAATTAGTGAGTGAGTCACTAGGTCTCAAATGAGTGGGACTAGTGGACTTGGTAGCCGTATCTGGATTTGATCGGTGAGGTGAACTATATGTTCACGAATAGTCGGTACCGCATGCATGGAGTCTCATTGCATAATATGTGTATGGCGTATAATATGAATGGATGTATTCCAATATTATACGTGTGTTTGTGTTGATATTGAGTATGAGTATGAGTTGTATTGGTATTGAGTATGATATTTGAATTGATGTGCCGTTACTGAATGTGTGATGTGATTAGGGTGATTAATGTGTTAAATTACTTAACATGACATGATATTTTATAATGCTTATTATATCGATTGAGGAACTCACCCTTACAACTATTTTTCAGGTAACGAGCAGTGATTGAGTAGGAGCTAGTGCTTGGAGTCTAGTGTAGTTCCTTAGTGGGTCATGCTCTGATAGATGTAACATCGGGACGGGATGTTTTACCTTGTTGAATAATTTTACATGGAATGTGTTACATGTTTTGAATGATCGATTTGATCTCTATCCGCTGCGTATTGTGCAATACTTTATGTTTTGAGTTAAATAATGGGCATGACTAAATATTATGGTGAATGGTGTGAAGTGATTGTGTGACACCCTTAATTGCATATTTACTCTGATTGATATATATATATATATATATATATATATATATATATATATATATATATATATATATATATATATATATTGTTATTTTAATTAAATATTTGGGGTATTTTAGAAGGGTGTTACATTAGTGGTATCAGAGCATAGTCGGTCGAGTCGTAATTATTCTGTTTCCCCTGTACGGGATAGGTGTTGTGTAACCCTATCAGTACTTATTGTTTTAGCTTGTTGGGCTTTCAGAATAGAGATGGCTGGAAGAGGTAGAGACGATGCTGCGATTGCTGAGGCTCTGGGTATGCTAGCTGGAGTACTTGGAGGGAATCCGAATGTTGTGGGAATGGGAGCTGCTCGTCAACTGAGTGAGTTCCAGAAGAACAATCCTCCAATGTTCAAGGGAGCATACGATCCAGATGGTGCTCAGAAGTGGTTGAAGGAGATCGAGAGGATCTTCCGAGTGACTGAGTGTGCCGATAACCAGAAGGTCAGGTTCGGTACGCATATGCTGTCAGAGGAAGCAGATGATTGGTGGGTTGCTACCCGCACTGAGTTGGAATCTGCTGGGAATGCTGAGATCACTTGGGCTGTGTTCAGAGAGAGATTCCTGAGGAAGTACTTTCCAGAGGATGTCAGAGGAAAGAAAGAGATAGAGTTCTTAGAATTGAAGCAGGGCAACCGGTCTGTTATTGAGTATGCTGCTAAGTTCACAGAGCTGTCGAAGTATTACACTCCCTATGATGAGGCTACTGGGGAATTTTCAAAATGTGTGAAGTTTGAGAACGGGTTGCGTCCCGAGATCAAGCAGGCTATTGGGTATCAACGGATTGGAGTGTTTTCTGATTTGGTTGACTGTTGCAGGATTTTTGAACAGGATACCAAGGCTAGAGCAGAGAGCTATCAGCAGAGGGTTGATAGGAAAGGCAAGAATCAGAATGATCGTGGGAAACCGTATGCAGTTGGCAAAGGTTTCCAGAGACAGAGTGGGATGAAGAGGCCTAGTGGGGGAGACTCCAGTGCCCCTGCTAAGTGTTTCAGATGTGGTCAGGCTGGACATCGTATCCATGAGTGTACCAGTAATGAGAAGAAGTGTTTTAAGTGTGGCAAAGGTGGTCACTTGGCTGCAGAGTGCCGGTTGAAGACTGTGACTTATTTCAACTGTGGAGAAGTGGGTCATATCAGTCCACAGTGTCCTAAGCCGAAGAAAGAGAACCAGTCGGGAGGCAAGGTCTTTGCTTTATCGGGTTCTGAGACTTCTGCAGATGATCGTTTGATCCGAGGTACGTGTTATATTAATGGCTTTCCCCTTGTAGCTATTATTGACACAGGTGCGACTCATTCCTTTATATCTTTGGATTGTGCTGTGAAACTTAAGTTAGAGATATCTGAGATGCATGGTAGTATGGTGATTGATACTCCTGCGAAGGGTTCAGTAACTACTACTTCAGTTTGTTTAAATTGTCCTTTGAGTATTTTTGGTAGAGACTTTGGGATGGACCTAGTGTGTCTTCCACTTGTGCAGATTGATGTTATTCTGGGTATGAACTGGTTGGTGTTTAACCGAGTTTCTATCAATTGTTTTGATAAGACTGTGATCTTTCCTGAGATTGAGGAAGGGAAGAGTTTGTTTCTATCAGCAAGGCAGGTGAATGAGGCAGTAGTAGATGGGGCAGAGTTGTTTATGCTGTTAGCGACCTTGGAGGCTAAAGATAAACTGGTGATTTGCGATCTAGCCGTGGTGTGTGATTTTCCTGATGTGTTTCCGGAAGAAGTGAATGAATTGCCGCCAGAGCGTGAGGTTGAATTCTCGATTGATTTGGTACCTGGTACTAGGCCGATATCGATGGCTCCGTACCGTATGTCTGCTGTTGAGTTAACTGAATTGAAGAGTCAGTTGGAAGATCTGTTGGATAAGAAATTTATTCGTCCGAGTGTGTCACCGTGGGGTGCACCAGTGTTATTGGTTAAGAAGAAAGAAGGTACTATGAGGTTGTGTGTGGACTACAGGCAACTGAATAAAGTGACGATCAAGAATCGGTATCCTTTGCCGAGGATTGATGATTTGATGGATCAGTTGGTTGGTGCGAGTGTGTTCAGCAAAATAGATTTGAGATCGGGGTATCATCAGATACGTGTGAAAACTGAGGATATTCAGAAGACTGCTTTCAGAACAAGGTATGGACATTATGAGTATTCTGTAATGCCTTTTGGTGTGACTAATGCGCCTGGAGTATTTATGGAGTATATGAATAGGATTTTCCATCCGTACCTAGACAAGTTTGTTGTGGTGTTCATTGACGATATTTTGGTGTATTCGAAATCTGAAGAAGAGCATGCTGAACATTTGAGAGTGGTTTTAGAAGTTCTACGAGAAAAGAAGTTATTTGCTAAACTGTCTAAGTGTGAATTTTGGTTAGAAGAGGTTAGTTTTCTTGGCCATGTGATTTCAAGAGGTGGTGTTGCTGTTGATCCTTCTAAGATAGAAGCGGTATCTAAGTGGGAAGCTCCGAAGTCAGTTTCTGAGATAAGGAGTTTTCTTGGACTTGCAGGTTATTATAGGAAATTCATTGAGGGATTTTCTAAGTTGGCGTTACCGTTGACGATGTTGACTAGAAAGGGGCAAGCGTTTGTTTGGAACTCAAAATGTGAAGAAGGTTTCCAAGAGTTAAAGAGAAGGTTGACTACTGCTCCTATTCTGATATTACCGAGTTCGTCGGAACTATTTGAGGTTTACTGTGATGCTTCATTGTTGGGTTTAGGTGGTGTTTTGATGCAGAATAAGCAGGTTATAGCTTATGCTTCGAGACAGCTGAGGGTTCATGAGAGGAACTACCCGACACACGATTTAGAGTTGGCAGCTGTGGTGTTTGTTCTGAAGTTATGGAGGCATTACTTGTACGGGTCAAGATTTGAGGTTTTCAGTGACCATCAAAGTTTAAAGTATTTGTTTGATCAGAAAGAGCTGAATATGAGACAGAGGAGATGGTTAGAGTTTCTGAAGGATTATGACTTTGGTTTGAATTACCATCCGAGTAAAGCAAACGTAGTGGCTGATACACTGAGTCGGAAATCATTGCATATGTCTATGTTAATGGTTAAGGAATTGGATTTAATTGAGCAGTTTAGAGACTTGAGTTTGGTGTGTGAGAGTACTCACCATAGTGTTAAATTGGGAATGTTGAAGTTAACGAGTAGTATTTTGGATGAGATTAGAGAGGGTCAGAAATCCGATGTGCTTTTGGTTGATAAGTTGACTCTAGTGAATCAAGGTCAAGGTGGTGAATTCAGAGTTGATGAGAATGGTGTTTTGAAATTTGGTAATCGGGTGTGTATTCCGGATGTTACCGAGCTTAAGAAGAGTATTCTGGAGGAAGGACATCGTAGTGGCCTGAGTATTCATCCTGGAGCTACGAAGATGTATCATGATTTGAAAAAGTTATTTTGGTGGCCGGGAATGAAAAGAGAAATTGCGAGCTTTGTTTATTCCTGCTTGACTTGTCAGAAGTCAAAGATTGAGCATCAGAAGCCGTCTGGGCTAATGCAACCGTTGGCTATTCCAGAGTGGAAGTGGGATAGTATCAGTATGGATTTTGTTTCTGGTTTACCGAGGACAATTAAGAATTTTGAAGCTATTTGGGTGATTGTTGACAGATTGACAAAATCGGCTCATTTCATTCCGATCAGAATGGATTATCCGTTAGAGAGATTAGCCGAGTTGTATATTGAGAAGATTGTAAGTTTGCATGGTATTCCGTCGAGTATTGTTTCGGACAGAGATCCTAGATTTACATCGAAGTTCTGGGAAGGTTTGCAGAGGGCTTTGGGAACTAAGCTGAGATTGAGTTCTGCATATCATCCGCAGACTGATGGTCAGACTGAGAGGACGATTCAGTCACTAGAGGATCTTTTGAGGGCTTGTGTTTTGGAAAAGGGAGGTGCTTGGGATTGTTATTTACCTTTGATTGAGTTTACCTACAACAATAGTTTTCATTCGAGCATTGGTATGGCACCGTTTGAAGCTTTGTATGGTAGGAGATGTCGGACACCTTTATGTTGGTATGAGTCCGGTGAGAGTGCTGTGGTTGGACCGGAGATTGTTCAACAGACTACGGAAAAGATTAAGATGATTCAGGAGAAGATGAGGATTGCTCAGAGTCGTCAGAAGAGTTATCACGACAAGAGGAGGAAGTCACTTGAGTTTCAAGAGGGAGATCATGTGTTTCTTCGTGTTACTCCGATAACTGGGGTTGGTCGAGCTTTGAAGTCGAAGAAGTTGACACCTCGATTTATTGGTCCTTATCAGATTTTGGAAAGGATAGGGGAAGTAGCCTATCGTATCGCTTTACCGCCGTCACTTGCGAATTTGCATGAGGTTTTTCATGTGTCTCAGTTGAGGAGGTACATTCCTGATCCGTCGCATGTGGTCCAAGTAGATGATGTACAGGTGAGAGATAACCTGACTGTTGAAACATCACCTATGAGGATCGAGGATCGAGAGTTGAAGCAGTTGCGGGGTAAAGAGATTGCTTTGGTAAAGGTAGCTTGGGGAGGACCAGCAGGAGGCAATGTGACTTGGGAACTTGAGAGTCAGATGAAGGAGTCTTATCCGGAGTTATTCGCTTGAGGTATGTTTTCAAGGACGAAAACTCTTTTAGTGGGGGAGAGTTGTAACACCCCGATAATAATAAGATAATTATTTAAATTGAGTTAATAATATATTTATTAATTTAATTAAATAATTGGAATTATTGGATTATTATTATTATTGGAATAATATTATTGGATTTTATTATTGGAGTATATAAGTTGGAATAAGGAAAAGAGTTCCATCTTTTGGTAAAAAGGGTTTTACGTGAAAGCAGAGAAGCGGCTGAAAAGTGAGAAAGGGCAAAGAGGAAGAGCAAGAGAGCGAAGGTTGAAGAAGGAAAAGCTTGAAGCTTAAAGATTCGCCGGATTAACTCAGGTAAGGGGGGTTTATCTTCGTTTAATGGGTATTATAGATTAACATGTAATGGGTAGTGATAAACCGTGAATTGACCCTAATTGGGAGGTTGAATGCTGAAAAATTGTGTTGGATAAGTTGTGTAAAAACTGTAATTGAATCTGTAATTGGATGGGTAGTGATTTCCCGAACGTATAGCTTTTTACGGAATTGGAATCGGAGGTCCGGAAGTCCTCCAACGGCGGAAAATGCGGAGAATTCTGCATTCTGCTTCGTGTTAGCGCAGGAACAACTTTCTGTCTTGCGTTAACCGGTTAACCCAGGGTGTTAACCGGTTAACACTGTTAGGAATTGTGATGTATTGCTGTTTTGCTTGCGTTAACCGGTTAACCCAGGGCGTTAACCGGTTAACACTGTTGTGATTTGTGAAAATTGCTGTTCTGTCTGCGTTAACCGGTTAACCCAGGGCGTTAACCGGTTAACACTGTTGAGTTTTGCCAGAAAGCGTGTTCTGTGTTGCGTTAACCGGTTAACCCAGGGCGTTAACCGGTTAACACTGTTGGAAAGGTGAAAAATTAATATTTGCATAATGTGTGCATAATTGGTGTTTGGCCTATGTTGGCGTATGATGTAATAGGGATTAATTCCCGCTGTTTTGAGCAGTATAGGTATTAGTAGAGTATGCTAATACTGTGATTAATTATTTGACATGATATGATGTTTTGATACATGTGTTGATGATGTATGATGGTATGCATAATGCTGTGAATGTATATGTTATGTATGAAATTGTGTATGGACTGTTTATGGCTTAGAGTGTGAGCATATCTCCATTGTGGATTATTGTTGATGTTTTTGCATTGCTAGGTGATTTAGCATGCATATTGTGGCCTTTATGGTGGTAGCTAATTCCCATAGTGAGGAATTAGTGAGTTAGTCATTATGGACTGTTGTTGATGTTTGCATGCTAGGTGAATTAGCGTGCATAGCATGGCCCTTGGGGGTGGTAGCTAATTCCCGTGGTGAGGAATTAGTGAGTGAGTCACTAGGTCTCAAATGAGTGGGACTAGTGGACTTGGTAGCCGTATCTGGATTTGATCGGTGAGGTGAACTATATGTTCACGAATAGTCGGTACCGCATGCATGGAGTCTCATTGCATAATATGTGTATGGCGTATAATATGAATGGATGTATTCCAATATTATACGTGTGTTTGTGTTGATATTGAGTATGAGTATGAGTTGTATTGGTATTGAGTATGATATTTGAATTGATGTGCCGTTACTGAATGTGTGATGTGATTAGGGTGATTAATGTGTTAAATTACTTAACATGACATGATATTTTATAATGCTTATTATATCGATTGAGGAACTCACCCTTACAACTATTTTTCAGGTAACGAGCAGTGATTGAGTAGGAGCTAGTGCTTGGAGTCTAGTGTAGTTCCTTAGTGGGTCATGCTCTGATAGATGTAACATCGGGACGGGATGTTTTACCTTGTTGAATAATTTTACATGGAATGTGTTACATGTTTTGAATGATCGATTTGATCTCTATCCGCTGCGTATTGTGCAATACTTTATGTTTTGAGTTAAATAATGAGCATGACTAAATATTATGGTGAATGGTGTGAAGTGATTGTGTGAGACCCTTAATTGCATATTTACTCTGATTGATATATATATATATATATATATTGTTATTTTAATTAAATATTTGGGGTATTTTAGAAGGGTGTTACAATATACTTCCCCAAGTAGACGTGTGTGTCTGATCTCTCCATATAGAGTCAGCTCCATAAGCAGAAAGCGTCTATCCTTTCTTCCATATTCCCCACGGGTTATATCCTCGTGGATGTTGATTGTTTTTGTTCCTTCCCAACACATATACTGGGATGGTTTTCCCCATTAAGTTATATCCTCACCGGGACAAGTCTTGATTTGGTGTGCCTATCTAGTTTGATCCTAGATCGGTCTCTTGAGACTCTTTTCCTGTTTCCCCGTGGTAAATGAATAATCACTCAATAATTAGTAATTATTATCCCGGCGGAGTCTGTGGTTCTCTACCCTCATACCGGTAGTTGTAAGTCATATTTCTGTGGTCTACTACCCAGTAACCAGTAGTTGTAAACCCCATTTTATCCCCGTGCAGAGTTAAACCTTGATTGTTGTTCATCCTAACCGATGACGGGTACTCTCTTCTGTGGTTCTCTACCCTCATACCGGTAGTTGTAAGTCATATTTTTGTGGTCTACTACCCAGTAACCGGTAGTTGTAAACCCCATTTTGTCCCCGTGCAGAGTTAAACCTTGATTGTTGTTCATCCTAACCGATGACGGGTACTCTCTTTTGTGGTTCTCTACCCTCATACCGGTAGATGTAATTCCCTCCTTGTTGGTTATCTTTATACAAAATTCGATATTGACATTCCTTAATTTTTTAGTATACCACCCAGTAGCCGGTGATATATCTCTTGGATAATTGCTCTAATTACGCAATTTATCCCCAGCGGGTCATCTCTCGTCTATCTTGTTGTTGTTAGTAACGATTGTTCCTCCCCTGAATTGGTCATCATTATATACCTAGTTTCGATATCCCGATGCCTTTTCTTTTCGGTCGATTTATCCTTTATTAACCCAGTAACCGGTTGTGGATAATCGTCCATGCGAGTATATTATCTACGTTCTGACGATAATAGATAGTATATCTCATGCACTCTTTGGTCGAAGCCTTTTGTTCTTCCCCAGTTGAGTAAGATTCGTACCCCCTTTTCGGAGTCGAATGTCCATCCCATAATCGAGTTTGCTTTTTGCCCTCTTTTTGGATGATGAGTGTTTTGGGAATATTCCCCAATTCACGCCTTGATTGGTCATCATTATATACCTAGTTTCGGTATCCCGATGCCTTTTCTTTTCGGTCGATTTATCCTTTATTAATCCAGTAACCGGTTGTGGATAATCGTCCATGCGAGTATATTATCTACGTTCTGACGGTAATAGATAGTATATCTCATGCACTCTTTGGTCGAAGCTTTTGTTCTTCCCCAGTCGAGTAAGATTCGTACCCCCTTTACGGAGTCGAATATCCATCCTATCATCGAGTTTTCTTTTAGCCCTCTTTTGGATGATGAGTGTTTTGGGAATATTCCCCAATTCACGCCTTAGTTGGTCACCTATTATATGCCCAGTAACCGGTATCCCTGGTGTTCCCTCCTCTCTGCTCCCTATTATGACTTTTTGTCCTCCGTGGAGTCAGTTTTTCCTGAGTTGAGATATACCTTTTTAGGTCTTCCTCAGATGATTTGGTTGATTGATATCTCTCACCCTTATACCGGTCTTAGATATTCATTCTTCCCGAGCATGTTGTATCTTACCCTCATACCGACGATCAGATCACATGTCTCCTTGAGCTTATTACCCAGTAACCGATAATACCTCGTCCCGCTGCTTCCCCAGGAGTGTCCTTTAGGGCATCCCCAGCGAAGTCCCTTAGTGGATTGTTTTCATCCGGATTTTTATCCGAAGTATCCGTTGTGGATAGTTTTTGCTGTATTGGCATATTCCCCAATACATGCACCTTTGAGTCAGCTCGGGTCTTTCCATTGGATATTTTCCCTTTGAAATTCTGTTCCCTAAGCGTTGAGTCGTGACCTGCTCACGCATTTTTATTCCCTCTCCTATCCCCATAAGAGTCCCCAAAGACTCTGTCCCATTGAGTGTATTTCTCATATGGATTGTCAGTTTCTCCGGATGTCTTTTCTTCTTTGTGGACACATATCCCCACAGAGTTCGTACTATTTGCATACATACATCTGCATCATGAGGTCTCTTAGGGACCAAAATTTGTCTCTTTGTTATTATTTAAGCCCATTCTACCTCGTCGAGACAAAGATTTTAACCTTCACTTCTCCAGCTAGAATGACCTTAAATAGGGGCATCTGTAAGACCCCAATTTTGACCCTAAGATCCCTCATGGCATCATAATATTGCATTTGCATAGCCTCAAGGATCATGAGCATCTTGGTTCCCTTTGCCTTTGGGTGGGACTCCTTGTGATTGGTTTGAGATCACCAAGCATGCTTGAATTATACATCATTGTTTCTCTTACTTTTGTTTACTAAAATAAAAAAAAACAAAGAAAAAAAAAGAAAAAAGAAAAAAAAGAAAAACGAAAAAAAAAACAAAAAAAACAATTTTTTTTTTTGGACTTGGGCCTCTCTCATTTGAGCCCACAGGTCCACAAAAACCAGGTTATAAATTCAGAGTTTCAGTGAAACAAAATGAGATTCTATTCCTATTACTCTCGCGGAAAAAAGAAAGTGAGACATTCTATTCCTATTACTCTAGCAGGAAAAAGAAAGTGAGAGAGGCCATTCCTATTACCCTGGCAGGAAAAAGAAAGTGAGAGAAAAGCTAACAGAGTTCAGAGCAACCTCTAGAGGCTGAAGGGAACTCATCGGCAAAGAACCAATTCCCTCTCATATAAACCCTCAGATTGCTCTGCAAACCTCACGGGTGCAACTCAATTTCAATCGATCCTCCCCAATCAGGTATGCCCTATTTCCACTACTTTATACTTTCAACCTGAATTTTTTTGCTACCCTTTTAATGTATGTGTTTGACAAGAGGTTTAGGCCTCCTGCCATTGGTTGCTTTTTGTGAATTTTAATGGCATGATTCATGTGGTTTCATTTTGATTTGGGGGCAACTCTTGATTACCCTTTTTTTTTCTCTAACCTGTTTGTTGAGTTTTTTTGTGAGGGCTCACATGACTCTTGCAGAGATGGCCTGGTGTTCCACTTTATTTGTGGGATACCCCCTGGAGGTTTATTCCGATTACCTGTGCTTAATGGCTTGAGATATTTGTTTGTGGCTGCTTATTCCAAAGGATGGGAGCTACTTGGATCATCAATATGATCTCAAGAGGGGAACTCCTAATGTGGTTTTATTTTCTTTTCCCTTATCTCTTGTATGTTTAGGAATTTAACCCCTTCTTTTTTTCCCCATTCTAACCCAAGCCAAAACTTTTTGTGCAAACAATAACTTTTGTTTTCAACATTAGAAACCTAAGCCTTATGCTTTTGATTTTTAAAACTTATTTTTCATAACACTTATTCTGAATTGAACCTTTTAATCCACTTTAACCATATTTTTGTAAATACTTTTAATTGGTAAATATAACCCATTCAAATACTTTTTGTGGTTTCAATGGCCACCTTCTTAATCAAACCCTTTTTTTATAACCATTAGCTATTAGGTTTGAATTATCCTTGAGGTAGATATAATACTCACCTTTATCCTTAGTGATGGACAATGAGTCTTCCATGCTTATTATAGGGTTAACCCCTCACTAGCATGTCGAAGCTATCCTCACATGGTGGATTTGTGGTTTTAGGTTGAGTTTTCGCCCTTTGATAACAAAAGACCTTAAGGTTTTTGGACCAATCAATTCACCAACTTTTTTTTTGAATTTTTTTACCCCGAACTACGAGGTTTTGATCCTAATCTTTTTTTAAGATGGTACGTAGGCAATGGGTTCATCCATTCAAACACAAAATGTAAATAAATTTGTATATTCTTTTCTCATCCCTTCAATCATGTTTGCACAAATAAATTTTCACAAAAAAAAAACAACAACCTTACAACAAATGTGAAAAGGGCTTCCTAGGAGTACCTAGGATGGTTTGGGTGCCTAACACCTTCCCATTGCATAACCAACCCCCTTACCCAGATCTCTGACATTTTTACTAGTTTTTGATTCGATAAAACTTTTAGGTTTTTGTTCGCTTTCTGACCATTCCTTTGGATAAATAGAAGTGCGGTGGCGACTCGACTTGTATGATTTACCTTGGATTTAGTCAATATCTCTAATGGTAACGAATACCCCGCTACAGTAGAGACTGGAGCCAAGCTCTAGCTCTATCTCTTAATGAGAAAGGGAAAATACGTAGTCTTATAGCTTCGGGGCTGACACCATTCGCTTTCACTATGTCTGCATATTGCAAAAACACAGACAAATGTAGGTTCAGGTCCTCCATGGGACTACCTGAAAATTCGTTTTGTTGTACGGCTGACAACAATGAAGGTTTTAGCTCGAAATTATTTGCCTCGATGGAAGGGGCAGCGATGTTGTTATGTGGTTCATCCTGCGAAGGGATGGCATAGTACTTGAGAGGATGATTTTGCGGTTCTTTGGACATCTCTGGTTGTATAACTGGTTTAGGAATAGGGATATTAGGATCGGGAAGATTTTGCTTGATACGATGTTCTCGTATCCGGCGTTCTAATCTTAGATAACGCTCTGGTTTGTCGAATGGTAGCTTCAATTTCTCGCCTTGAGAGCGAGTACTTGGCATACACTCGACAAATTAGAAAGGGAAATAGAATTGTTTGCCTTAGTCTATACTGGGCAACACTGGAGTTACGATATCGACTAAATTAGTCCCCGACAATGGTGCCAAAAACTTGATCACGACTTAGTAAGTCTATCGGAATCGTGACTGCAAGTGCATAGTCGTATCGCATAGTTTTAAAGATTATCGAACCCAAAGGACTAATAATCGAACATACCGTTATCTAATGTTACTATGTAAATCTAAGGCTGAGGATCTTGCTAAGAGTGAGGGGACGAAGAGAAATAACTATAATTAGAACAAAATATTAATAAAGATATTTAATAGCGGGATATCGGTATGTAACGCATCAAACTTTGGGGATTCGATAGATAGTTGGTGTAATCTTAAAGATCAAAATATTCTTCAGTAGGAATTATTTATTTAAAAGACTTTGTCTCACACTCTCGTTTTTATTGACTCTGACCATACTCTTAAACCAGAATGCTTGGCTCTCGCGGTCTCATTTGAATTTAAATGTAATTTTTGAAAATAAATAAAGTCTAATTAATCCTAAAGCGCTCTCGCTGTGTTTAGGATTAATGCCTAGTTTCAGCTATCCGATTAAAATCTCAAACTCTCGTTCTTATTGACCGTAACCTTTGTTTGCTTTGTACTCTAGTACAAAAAACAATTTTGAATTTAAAACAAGAAACTAAAATCGGAAAATAATATTTAATAAAAGCCAACACCAATTATTTACGAATCCCGTCATTTCGACGGTCTTTACATACCGATACCGATTGGTTTAGCCGGACATGGATCCGGAAACATACATGATATTCAGATAATTAAGTATACAATAAGGCATAAGTAATTAAAATGGCAATTAAAATGAAACCTGGAATATAAATCGAGAACATGGAATGAATACTGATTCTTCAAATTAAACAATGCTGACACGCTTTGATAATCGAGTACATCGTTACAATCAAATTCAGTTGCTTAAATAATAATTGTAATAGTCCCCAATGTGGAGAATCTATTGCTTTTACAAGGTAGGAATCTGCCTAAGAAAATCTAACAACAAAATCTGATTGGAAAAATGCACCCCGCATCCGTGAAGACTAACCTCTCTCTATATACCCCCATTTATCCTTAATTGTAGCCTTGAATATCGACTAGTGGAGAGCGGTTGGTTGGAAGAGTAAAAAATGGGCGTGGCGAAAAGTGTGGAGAAGAACAAGGAAGATCGGGTTGGTGGCGACTGCCACAATCCTAATTTGGTCCATGTGGCGGGCACCACTTCATGTGAGATGGCGCCACCTTCATGTAGTATGGTGGGCGCCACCTTAGTGTAATATGGTGGGGGCCACCACTTCATAAACCCTTGTGGTGGGCGCTATGCTTCCAAGTGGTGGGTGCCACCCTTCATCTAGTGTGGTAGGCGCCACTATTCATATTTTGCTCCATTTTCTTCCCTTTTTCTTTCCTTTTTTCTATTTTCCTCTTTGCTTTTCTAGACATCTCTTATTCGATAAATACTTGAAATAAACATAAAATACCGCGTAATACTATGGAAAATCAAGTAAAAAGCAATGCATCTTAAGTCAAATATACAATACATTTTCGCGTTATCATGAAGTCTATGGTGAGCAAGTGTGCAGATTTGTCCCTTTTCCTCATTAATAAGGTGGCTCAGTAGGCATGGCAACATAACCCATACCCGTGGGTACCAACCCGAACCCGCCCCGAAGTTAACGGGGAAAACCCGCTTTGACTGGGTTTGGGTTTTCCCCGATTTTAAAATATGGGGATGGGTCGGGTAATGGGGACACTAGTACCCACCCCGAACCTGTCCCCGAACCCGCCCCGTTTATCTCATTATGTATATTATTATTTATTTTTGAATATTTAGAGTATTAAGTATGTGGTCAATGTTTTGATATTTTAATTTTAATTTATTATTTAAAATATTTGAAATGTATGTATGGAATTTTTTTAGATTGTTTTATTTTATTATTTGTAATGTAATTTTATTTTGGAAAAATAAATATTTCTATTTAAAAAATTGATTTCACTAAATGAATGGTGGCGGGGCGGGGATACTCGAACCCAACCCGAACCCGTTTGGGACGGGTTTGAGTTTTGATTCTCCATCCCCGTTTGGGTTTGGGGCGGGGAATGGGGATTGTTTGGGGGTTTGAGTTTGGGTTTGGGGGAGGTAAAAACCGTCCCCGACCTGCCCCGTTGCCATGCATAAGTATGAGCCACTAGATCCAATGAAGGTACACCATGTCGTGTATTTCATAATGCATGGGAACAAAAACAAATTCAAATTCTGGAGGGACCACACGTCACACTCCCATTGGTCCAATTTGAATTTTTGGAGGGAGGGGCGTGTGGTCGCCTGAGAAGATGACCGGACCACCATGGGCGGTGGCCAGTTTCTAGAAAAATACAAAAAGTTTCATAATAGAAAACTCAAAAGAGAAAAGTTACTCATAATTTCATGGCGAGCAAGATGGTGGGATCCAAAATTATTTAAAAACAACCAAAAATGCAAATCGAAGCTAGTACCAAAATGAAACCCTAGACTACAAATTGAAATTAAATGCTACTCAGTTCTTAAAAATGCAATTAAATGGCATGGTGATCATCAGGAACAAATTTCCAACAGCATAGCATTAAAAAAGTTTGAGATTTGGTTCTAGTTTTATACCTCTTGAACATCACTCAAGTGGCTAACTTTAGAGCACTGGTTCTCCCTCCACAGGTCACTATTCCACTTGCTTCAAGTTGCTACACCTTCACCATACTTTAGAGAAGGTTGATGAGCCAAAGGAAAAGCTTGAGGATGCTTGAGTTTTGAAAACCGATTCAAATTTCAGAGGTTCTAATGACAAACTTGCAGAGGTTTAATGGCTATCAATAGCTTAGAAATAACAGTGAGGTAACCTTTATTTATAGAGGGGAAATGTATTGGTCACTTGCTGAATGATTCTCATTAGGTTAGAGGGTAAAATGGAATTTTGATTAATCTTGCATACCAAGTTTTGGTGAGGTGGCTGTAGTACCTTGCAAAAGGCATGTGCAAACACAATACACTCTCCACTATTCTATTTTGCATTCAAAATCGTGGTCAACTGTCATGTCCTTTCCTCCTTGTGTGACATGCTTCAAAAATGTGAAAAAAGAAAAAATGAGGAATATGGAACTCTAGCATGGTACAAGTCGTGTATGGGTGCAAGCAACAAGTGTAAATGGGCTTTGTATCATCTGTTTGAGGTCCAATTGGAGCAAGGGAAATTGGTTTGGGAGAAAAATGTATTTTGGCCAAAATCTCATTATGGCTCGGGTTGTGAGACAAGTCACGGTTTGGGTCCTTAATTATGGCATATCTTGATTCACACACATACCACATAATTGGTATATAATGGAATGGCACAAAGAATTGAGCTCAAAACTGTGTAATTTGAAAAATGGCTATGTGATAAATGGATAACTTGAAATGCAAGGTACAAGGTAGTCAATTGAGTTTTAGCTTGAATCAACCTCAAACAATGATGCACACAAATCATATGAACCATTTTTAAGGTGTTTGAGTTGGAAAAAACACCCAAAAAGCCTTTAGATAAAAACCTCATTTTTTCACTTTTGGACAAATTTGGCAACTTTGAGGTTTGCACTACAAGTCCTTGATCTATGCATTTTTTGGATTTTGGACAATGAATGAAAGTTATAGGGAATGGAAATATAAGATCATAGAAAAAATAACCAGCTGAATTGGGTCAAAAATGAGAAAGTTATTGGATACTGAAGTTAGCAAAATGACCTATAATGTATGAACCTCATTCACCATTTTCCACTCAAAATTGGCCTTGGATGTGTTAATGTCAAATTTCCACAATGGATGTGAGATTGACTTTGCAAGAACCACCTCATTTTTCTAAAAATTGAAGGAGTTATGATGTTTTGAAGTTTGGCCTAAAATCACTAGGAACCAAAGATGACCTGCAATGTTTTCCCAAAATAAATGGGCTTCCACTCAAAATTGGACTTTGTGGTCAAAAGAAAACTTGTTAGGAATGTCCTCAAGATTTATGTGGTTAAAATAAACACCCCATTTGGGTGAAAATTGACCAAGTTATGGTTAATTGATGTTGAGCAAAAATCAGGGTACTCAGTAGGGATACCTTTAACCTCAAATGCTAAATCAAGCCAAAATATATTCTTGAACAATGAATCAAACTTGTAGAGGGTCTTAATTGGAGTATATGGGAAAAATAATGGGCTCCATATGATAAGTATTGTCCTAGCTATAACACTGGGAAGTTCAGCTTGAAAATTAGGTCAAAACCCTAGACAACTTGAGATGTTTTTCCTTCAAAAATGGCTTTCCATCCACAATTGATTCTTGACATATGAATAGAAATTGTAGATTATGAATATTAGAGTTCAATTCAAAAAGAAACACATCGATAGTTTGCTTTATGAAAAAGTTAAGACTTTTGGGAGTCAACTTATCTAGTCTTAGAGCCAATGAAGCAATTTCTTATGATGACTTGCACAAATAAAGGCCAAGTGATATTGAGGTCCCTGCACATCATGATATTCAATGTCAAATGATGAATCTTGAATGATTAATACCCAATGCGCTTTCTTCAAATTCCTCAAACCTTGCACCATCTAGCTACAAAAGAAAACAAGCACAACACAAAAGCAAAAACCTATATGCATGCATGAAGTTAGTGATGAATGATACAAATGCAATGTATATAACTTTGAGCCAAGTACAAAGTGATAAGATACCAAACAAGTTAAAGATAACACAAGTAATAAGGCAATGGGTGATATAATGAATGAGATATCAAACCCTAGTTTGAGCAAACAACCAAGGAGAGGTTATCAAGACCATAATCACTTAGATCCATGTTTGTGACCATATTAGGTATAGATTGAAAGTATGAATGAAATGTTTGATTAAGATGCTATGATGCTTAGGGGTAAAAATTGGGGTATGACAGTTGCCCCTATATAAGTTCCTTCAGCCTTGAGATATGAATGTCGCATTACGCGAAAAACCGGCGGGAAACGAAGAACAACAGAGCCGCCACCGTGCGTTATTTATCCCAAAAGAGGGAAAGGAAACGCTCAGAGTAAACCTGGAAAGAACATGGTCTCGCGACCAAAGAGAATGGGATCGGGAGTCGGTTATGCGAAGGGAAGGTATTAGCACCCCTACGCATCCGTCGTACTCGACGGGATCCACGCACAATAGGAAGGAAAAATGGTTGCTAAAACACTGCTCAAACACAAACATACACTGGCTGAAAGAGACACAAGAAAACAGACAAGACTGACTCGGCTGGATATCGCATCCTGGGCCTACTTAGTCTATCAGGCATAGACATCAGAGTCAAAGTAGTTCGGACTGGGGAAACGACACATGCTCGCTAGGATGTCGCATCCTATGCATACGTATCTTCTTGGACGAAGAAGAATCAGAGCATTCGTAGCTCGGCTGACACGCACACAATCAAACACTGGCAAAGGCAAACACACGCACACTGGA
Organism: Lathyrus oleraceus; assembly: GCF_024323335.1. Classification (NCBI taxonomy): domain Eukaryota; kingdom Viridiplantae; phylum Streptophyta; class Magnoliopsida; order Fabales; family Fabaceae; genus Lathyrus; species Lathyrus oleraceus. The sequence continues at coordinate 156,988,404 of NC_066580.1, forward strand.
ACCCAGACGCCACTCGATGGACTTATACCGGCTTCCAAGCACACAACAAGAACAAACAGACAACAAGTTGCTAAGGAGTCAGGAACTCGAGCCTAGCAATTGTCAAACAACACACACAAAAAGAAAGAAAAAAAAAAGGTGCCCGGAGAGGTCTCGCACGACCTCCTGCCTACATACCTCGTCTGGAACGAGGATCAGGGCGATGTAGTTCCCCTACGGAGGGAAACAGGACTAACCTAACCAGATAACAGAGGGAGACACAACTAGGGAGACTACGACTCGAGCCTAGATGTTATCATGCAAATCATCCCTAAGTTAAGGTTTCTAGCTAACTTGCACAGGAAGCAAGCCTATCCTAACCCTGACTTGCACAGGAAGCAAGCCAAACTAAACCTAACTTGCACAGGAAGCAAGCTAAACTAAACCTAACTTGCACAGGAAGCAAGCTAAACTAAACCTAACTTGCACAGGAAGCAAGTCAAACAAACACACAAGCACAAGTAGCACACACTATATGCAAACAATGGGCTCAATCAAGGTTAGGTTTTAGTCGAGGGGTCATATCAACCTCAACAAACAAACCTCTGTAACTGGGTTAATGGTGCTCTTAACCTTGACATTGAGAGCCAAGGTGAAGCAGATGAAAGGATATGAGGGGTGTGCCTCATTGCTCTTATCCCTGGTCAGGGAGAGCATTTGAATATCAGAAGGTGTGGGAGTTCAGAAAGTAGGAACTCTCTCCACAGATTATTGACTCGATAGATCTTGGGTTAGGATCTCAATGCTACAACCATGTCATGGGAGCAAGGAGAAGACTCACAGAATAGTGGGAGATAGACTACATATCTCTTATATCCACCAATTGCCTTATTTAAAGGACTTTTCCTGCTTGGGACAAATGTAAACACACACAAGCATTGCCTCTTAAGGAGGACTTCAGACAGTTGCCTGGCCAAGTAACAGGCCAGGTCTTCCAGACTACATGGAATAAGGAATTATACCTCAATGCAAATTGCTTATCAAGCAAAGAAAAGCAAAGTTCACAAGGAACTAAAAGCAACTAAAGTACCTGAAATCAGTCAAGCACAGTTAGTATATCAGACACAAAGTTAGAACAAACAGCATAAACCAAACAGATAATACAGTCAATCAGTTGTGCAAAGCACAAGCTCAAAGCAAGTGAGCTAAACAACCTACAAAACACACAAGTTGGTCCATGATAAAACATCAAACTCAAGCAACTGGTATTAATCTCTTTGAAGCATTTGTTGCTTAACCTGAAACAACAAGCTTAAACATGAGCAACAAGACCACTAGGACAAGCCTAGGGTCAAAAAGAGATAAGAAAGTCAAAACAGCAAGTGGCAAGTGTCCAAAATCAAGTTCAAACAATCAAGAAACAAACTCAATTGGTTCCACAATCATATCATTCATCATCATCATTTCATAGGCAAATTAGGTCAAAGCATGGCATGTAGGAGCTCATAGAAGTCAACAGAATGATTTGACTCAAATCCAATCTCAAACATCTCAATAAATTCTCAAATAATTCATGATCAAACATAATCCATAACATGATAAGCATATCAAATTTCAGCTCATTTGGAAAAGGGGAAGTTGGTCAATGAAAATCAGAAAGTCAAAGCAAGTTCAAACATGCTCAAAGAAGTCAACCAAACATGCACCAACTTCAATAAATCATAAATCAGTGACAACATATGAGAAATGAACGGCATAAAAACCATGACAAACTTTAAGATGTCTATTAATCACATGTCAAATTTCAAGTCCATCCAATTAAGTATGAGAATTTCACAAATCAAATGAGATGATGTGTCACAAAAAGTCAACATATGACCAAACAGGGGAGAAAAATCTCAAACAATTAGGAAATGCCATCAATAAATCCAAGAAAAATCACATGTAAACTAGATATCCATAGGTTCATTCATGCAAAAAATCAGACCAAATTGAGTTCATTAGGCAAGGTAGAAAAAATCATGAAGTTAGACATCAATGGTGTGACACAAATTGTCACACCCTAATTCAAAAAATCATAACTCATAAACCAGAAATGATAATTTCATAAACTCTATACCAAAATCACCATGAATGTGTCTAGTTTAAGCACAAAAAATTTGGAAGCCATTGGATAAAGCATCATCATTTCACAAATGATTTGGCAAAGGGTACAAAAAATGAGCACATGTCACAAAACCCTAACACAATTTAAAAACCATTCATCCAAAAATTCTGGAAAAATCATGAAAAATAACTAGAGATTGAGATGAACAAAATGCAAAAAGTCTCATGAATTTTGGATTAACAATGGTTGACTTATGATTTTTCAAAGATGGTGTAACAAATGAAATAATTATTGAAGAAATAATGTGATTAAATAAAACAATTAAAATAGCAGTGGCATTGTGGTAAATATGGCGAAATATTAGTGGAACGCTGCGTTTGGGAAAGAAAAATGCTGCAACGTGATTGGCCATGGGGGAATAAAACAGTACTACCATGCAAACGACCAAAGGCAAACGCGTTCAACATGAATTCTGGGCAGAGGCTAGGGTTTTCTACACTGTTCATCATCATCAACAATCATGAAAATAATTTTTTCCAGAAATTCGAATTAAACATACCAATCGACACATCTAAGCATGAACAACACAAATCCAACCACAATTTCCATTAAATCGAGCTATCAACCAAGAACCAAGCAAAAACATGTTTGAACATTAATCTTTAAACCAACATAACTTTCAAAATACTTAGCCATTTTCATCGATTCAAAGTCTAAAATGACCAGCTAAGTGAGACCTATCAGAAGCATATCATAGTTTAGCAAATGAAGGAACTCGAAAACTCACCAAATCTGAAGTGCAGTTGAGCTACAGTTGCTATTTGGTTGTGAATGGCTGAAACAGTGACTCCACAAGCTTCCAAAAGATGAATGGTGGAAGGATTTTGGCTCAAGAATGTTCAAGGAAGCTCAAAACACGATCTGCCATGGATGAGTTCTTGAATGGCAGCTGAAGATTTCTTGCTCACAGTTGGGAAACAAGGCTTCCAATGAGCTCAAGAATGATGGTATATGATGCAGCACCCGACCAAGGCTCGAGCTCTTTACAATTTTTCAGTAAAAATCTCAAAAATGAAAAATGAGAAGTTGAGAGAACAAGAGTTTTTTTTCTGTTTAGAATGTGGCTGCTAGGGTTCTGTTTGGCAGAAAATGAACATATATACTGCTGTTTAAGGTTTGCTAAGCAAGATTAATGAAGGTGGTAATCAAAATTTGGTTAAATGACAAGTTTTGCTAATTGGTCATTTTTACTTAAGTGGTGAGGTGCAAGAGCCATGGCTGCGAAATTGGGCCTAAAACACATCCCAAATATCATATCTGAACTATTCCAATTGGCCAAAATTGTTAGAAATGCTTAATTCAAAAGTTCATTTTTGTACCACACTTGAAATTAAATCATGCTAGTTCAAAAATGCCATTTTGATTGGTAAAGTTTTGGTGAATGATGATGACAAATTTGGAAAGAGGGCATCAAATGTGACTTGTTGCAAAAAACCCCACCCAATTTGGCCAAATGGTTTGAGAGATATGGCCTTTTGAAGTTCAAAAATTTCTGAAAATGATTTGATCATAACTTGCCAACCATACATGGGAATTGAGCGTTCTTGGACTTTTTGGAAATGGGAGAACAAGATCTTCAACTTTCATGTTGGGCAAAAATTCATTTGAAGCTTGTATCATGATATGAGTTTGAGGATCAAGACTTTCCATTTTTGGCAAATTCCAATTACAGGTCAACTTTCTATTTTTGGAAATTTCTTGTCTGGCTTCAAATTCTTCCATGATGGTGTTTGACATGTTATATGAGGCCTATATGGACATGAATGAGACCTCTCAAACCAATTCCCACCTTCAAATCACTGATTAAATGCACAGTTGACCAACAGTTGACTTTTTAGGGTTTCTGGTGAACTGAGCCATGACTGATGACTTCTGAGCAATCAAACCTTGACCAAAACACTTCAAAAGGACCCCTAGGTCATGTGAACATGTTGGACCAACCCTAGGGCCTTGGCTCAATGAAAATTGCACTTGCTTGCTTGATTGACTGATCTCCTGACCAGTTTGACCTAACTTGTCAGCTGAACTTGCACTTGGGCAAATGGACAATGCAATGTTATGCAGTGGACTATATTATGTTAATGAACTAATGATGAAAATGTATGTACAAAATGTAGGTGCAAATTTGAGGTGTTACAATGAAGACTGAAATTCTTCGGGATCAAAAGGACTGAAGGTAGTTAGATACAGAATACCTTATTTTTATCCCTAATATGAATGGATGATGATGCAAGAAAAAACAAATTGATGGAGAAATGTTATGCTATGGCGTATGATAGGAATTCCACGCGATGCGAGACTCGCTGAGGAAAAGAGGAAAGATGATGGACTCTCCAGGGAAAGGCCCACCACCAGGGATTCTACTGAGGAATAAACAGTAAAATTAGTTACTAATTGTTGGGAAAAGGAAATCCACAGTGAAATAAACACTAGGGAGGCAAAATAAAGTAAGTTTGTCAGGATTCACACATACCCTTTCATAGAGAAGATGAAGAGGTATGTTAACCTTCTTGAACTAAAGGTGCAACTTAGAGTAGGATGCACTGGTTAACAAAGTGCAGGTCTGGACTCAGACGTAATTTCTGAGGACGAGACAAAAGAACATACTTATGGACTTAGATGGTGATCTAAGAATAGAGAAAATTAAAACAATGTCATCGGTACTCAATTGCTTTGCCGAGCACTAGGTGAAACACTACTTCTAGACTTAGATGGTGAGCTAAGAGTAGAGGAAAATAAAATTGTCGGTACTCGATTGCTTTGCCAAATACTAGACGGAACTCAAGCTTTTGGACTTAGATGGTGAGATAAGAACAGAGGAAAATAAAATTGTTGGTACTCGATTGGTTTTTCGAATACTAAACAGAAATCATGATTCTGATCTTAGATGGTGAGCTAAGAACAGAGGAAAACAGTATGGCTTCATTAACTTCATGTACGAGTGACTAATCCTCATTCTGCCTTTTCGACCCGGGTCTTTTTCCTAGAAAGGCACAAATAAATTTTACCTCGATCCCCATAGATTTGTGATCCATGAACGATTATTCTTTTCCTGAAATAAGTTTCACTACTCAAATGCACGAGTAGTTACTTCTTCCTTGACTCCAAGTCTTTCTCTTGGAAAAGGCTTAGACAATTTCATCATACTCCTTGCACGAGCGGCTTCTTTTGTCCGCTTTAGATTATCCCTTTGCTTATCGAGAGCAGTAATAATCTGATGCCATCGTATTAAATGATGAAGATCAAGCTTCCAAACTTTCTCGGCTTTTACCTTGAAAGGGACTCAACGTATTCTAATAAACCTCCCGTCTTTCTTGACTTTCGTCTAGAAAGGGACTCAGTTTAAATTTTCCATTTCGGTATATCACCGGTAAAAATTTCTTCTATGGGGCAATATTGATTTGCTTTGCTGGTTATTGCAAGATTACCCTCCTCAGCTGGGGAAAACAATATCTGTTGTTTTGCATAATCTCTTGGGGAAGCGCTGGCACATCATTCTTAAAAAATACCTTGAATGTACAATTTAAAATTGATAATCAAATTTCGGGGAGTTACTAAGTCATTGAATACCCAGTCCATATGGTAAGCGACTGCAAGGGGACCAAAGTTCAATCCAGAAACGAGCTGGAGAGAAAGGATCAAACAAAACTTAGGCTGAGGCCACAAGCTCAGCTGAGGGAAATATTCTTCCTTCTCTTGGAGAGGAATAAAAAAATGAGACTTGATTAGGAATGATCCCGAATGAGAGGTTTGACAGAGCATGACCTAGCTACAGACAAAAGAACTCTGTGGGGATGAAATATTTTGCCGAGACTCTTTATGATACAGACTCCATTGGGGAAATTGAATATTGTGTATGTGAAGATCTACCAGAGTAAGACTCAGTGGGGGATGACTTATTTCTCCACTATGAACATGAATCTGAGAATGATTTAAATATGCTATGATTCTAATGATGCATTATGTGTGCAAATGTTATGCAAATGTTGACAAAACTGACGCAATAAAAAGGTAGTGATAACAAGAGACAGTAAGGAGTATATTCCGAAATAGGATCCTTACCACCTCAAATATCCATGAGAACCGACTCCAATGAATTCAAAATACCATGCTCTGCATTGGGAGATAAACTATATCACTTTCCACTCTGCTCGGGAAAACAACACGACAAAGTTTGGTCTGCTCAGGGAAGTAAAAAGAATACACCCCTTTACTAGAGAATAACCTTAGGGGAAACATTGATCCAACTTCTAGCCACATGGTTCGAAGGATTTTACGGACTAACCTCCTAGACTGTCGCAGATACAATCAAACTAGATTTTCCGAGGATTCAAAGATTCTACTGAGGGGTTTCTTGAGAGATTTAACAATGCTGACAAACGTAGAAGAATCTTAAATCTGCTGGAGATTCCTTATCAAAAGGTTTCTCTGTCTATGCGGGTACTTCTTCTGAGGAAGAGATCCTTCAACCTTGGTTCCTTTACTAGGTTATGCAAAACCTGACCACTGTATGGGGATAATAGATATGATTTACCTCTACTGGGTAATTTCCAACATCAACAACTGCTCTGGGGGAAAGGAAAATGATCAAATTCGTAGCTTGACTAACTTCACAAATCACTTTTATGCTCCAACAATGTAGCTGTTGTGGGAAGATGGGACACAACTCTCTGGTTACCCTTGAGATCACATTGGGGATAAATATAAACAAACTTTTGACGATAAATTGCTCGAAGGATTTCATGGGTATGGGTATCTGATAGCAATCTGGGTGGCCCATATACATGGTTGCTTAACTAGTTTGGGAAACACAGATTAGGGTAGTGCTACTCCCGGCGTGAAGCCATACTGAATCTAATCCCAACAATCTTCAAAATCTGGATAAAGGCATATGATCAATTCCATCATTTTGGACATGTAGTATAAAGTCCTTTCGATCATGTCATGTCAAGTTATTCGAAACAAATTCATTTTGAAAAGCAACCGATAAGCTTTAAAATCTTGTTGCAAAAATTAACATAAAAGATAAAAGAAAATTTTGTACAAAATAAAAGTAAGAACATATATGAGAAAATATTTGAGTTTTATTGCAAGAATGGTAGTTTGAAAAGGGTGAAACTCCATGGATTTATACAAAAGTGGAAAGTGGTAATTGGGAAGGGCTATATTGAGTCGCAATGACCACTATTCTCTCTCCTATTTTTGAGTACTCGAGTATGAAGCTGCTGTCTTCAACAGGAGTCTTGTCAAGATGCAGTTACTAGTTGTCCCTTTATTTTGCATAGATTGCCCCAAAGGATATTCAATCTATCGGGATGATTATTTTGTTTCTCTCCCTTTCATTTTGACTGGACCGCCCCTTCGGGTTTTCAATCCATCAAGATTGCTCTTTTTTTACTAGGCCGCCCTTTCAGGTTTTTGACCAATCGAGCGTTCTTTTTAATTTTTAGGCATAGTATTTCTTGACTGCATCTGAATTGACTGGACGCGAAAGCTCTTCTCCATCCATGATCGTAAGAATTAAGGCACCTTCTGAGAATGATCTCTTAACGACATATGGTCCTTCATAGTTTGGTGTCCATTTGCCCCTAGCATCATGTTGATCGGGCAATACCTTCTTTAGCACGAGACCCCACTCGATGAGAGTGCGAGATTTGACCTTTTTGTCTAAATCCTTCTTCAACCGTTGTTGGTACAACTGACCATGACACAAAGCTTTGAGGCGCTTCTCTTCAACTAAGTTCAACTGATCGTATCGGGTTTGACACCATTCTGCACCAGTCAACTCTACTTCCATCAAGACTCACATTGATGGGATCTCGACTTCTATTGGAAGTACTGTTTACATGCTATACACAAGAGAAAAGAGGGTTGCCCCAGTCGAAGTACGTACTGAGGTACGGTATCCATGCAAAGCGTATGGCAACATCTCGTGCCAATCCTTGTAGGTAACAACCATCGTTTAAGGGATCTTCTTGATGTTCTTGTTTGCAGCTTTGACTTCCCCATTCATCTTCGGTCTGTAAGGAGAAGAATTGTGGTGCTCAATCTTGAATTCCTTGTACAACTGAGTGACAAGATTATTATTTAGATTAGACCCATTATCTGTGATGACCTTGCTCGGTACGCCATACCTACTAATGATATTGTTCTTCAATAATCTAATGGACAACTGCTTAGTGACATTTGCATATGATCCGACTTCAACCCATTTGGTGAAATAATAAATTGCTACAAGAATAAACTAATGTCCATTAGACGCCTTCGGTTCAATCATGCCAATCATATCAATACCCCACATTGCAAAGGGCCAAGGTGAAGAGATCACATTCAAGGGTGTAGGAGGTACATGTATTTTGTCTGCATATATTTGGCATTTATGGCATTTTCTAACATATTGGTAACAATATGACTCCATAGTAAGCCAATAATAACCATCCCTGAGCATCTTTCTTGCCATAGAATGTCCATTGGCGTGTGTTCCGAAAGACCCTTCATGTACTTCTGTCATTAACATGTCTGCTTCGCGTCTGTCCACACATCTGAGCAAGACCATGTCAAAGTTTCTTTTGTAGAGCACCTCCTCATTCAAGAAGAAATTAGCTGACAAACGCCTCAAGGTCTTCTTATCTCTATTAGACGCCCTAAGCGGGTACTCTTGCTTTTCAAGAAAACACTTGATATCGTAGAACCACAGTTTCTCATTTGATACAACTTCAGAATTGAAGATATAGGCGGGTTTATAACGTGTCTCGATAGTGATGGAAGTCATTTCTCTATGCATATTCACCCGATATATGGAGGACAGCGTAGCAAGAACATCTGCTATCTGATTTTCGTCTCGAGGGATGTGATGGAATTCTACTTTGGAAAAGAAATTAGATAGTCTTCTAGCATAATCTCTGTATGGGATCAAACCCGGGTGACGAGTTTCCCACTCTCTTTTAATTTGATTGATGACAAGAGCCGAGTCACCAAACACTTCAAGAAGTTTGATACGCATATAAATGGCCTCTTCCATACCAAGGATACATGCCTCGTATTCTGTGATGTTGTTGGTGCAATCAAAATCTAACCTTGCTGTGAAAGGTATATGTGAACCTCGAGGAGTAATAATTACAACCCCTATGCCATGTCCATATGCATTTACAGCCCCATGGAACACTAAACCCCAAATGGATCCAGGCTCAAGGCCTTCTTCAATAAGAGGCTCATCAATGTCTTTCATTCTCAAAGCCATAACATCTTCATCGGGAAACTCCAACTACTCAAATTGAGGATCCTCAACAGGTTGATGTGCCAAATAATCAGCGAGGATGCTTGCCTTGATAGCTTTTTGGGTGTGATACTCGATATCATACTCGGATAATAGCATTTTCCAACGAGCAATCCGGCCAGTCAGAGCAGGTTTCTCAAAGATATACTTGATCGGATCCATTCTCGAGATCAACCAAGTAGTATGATTCACCATGTATTGGCGGAGGCGATTGGCAACCCATACTAGTGCACAACAGGTTTTTTCAAGCATCGAGTATCTTGTCTCATAGTCTGTGAACTTCTTGCTCAAATAGTAAATAACGTGATCTTTCTTACCCGTCTCATCTTGTTGACCAAGGATACAACCCACTGACTCATCGAGTACGGTTAGATACATTATCAAAGGCTTACCCTCAACAGGGGGAAGCAAAATGGGAAGCTCTTTCAAATATTCTTTTATCTTATCAAAATCATTTTGACCGTCTTTATTCCATACCACGACTTAATCTTTTCTCAATAATTTGAAGATCGGAGAGCAGGTTGCAGTCATGTTTGAGATAAACCTGGAAATGTAGTTCGATCTTCCAAGGAAGCCTCAAACTTGTTTTTCTGTCTTTGGCGCATGCATATCTCTTATAGCTTTTACTTTATCAGGGTCCACTTCAATGCTCTTCTGACTGACAATGAAACTAAGTAACTTACCAGACCATACCCCAAATGTGCATTTATTGGGATTTAGACGAAGCTGATATTTTCTCAGGCGCCTCAATAGTTTTAAAAGATGATCCAAGTGATCTCCCTCCGTTTGAGATTTGGCTATCATATCATCCACATAAAACTCGATCTCCTTATGCATCATGTCATGGAATAGGGTCGTCAAGGCCCCCTGGTACGTTGCACCAGGGTTCTTCAATCCGAAAGGCATCACTCTATAACAGAATGTTCCCCACGGGGTGATAAATGTTGTTTTTTCCATGTCATCTTGTGCCATTTTGATCTGGTTATATCCGGAGAAACCATCCATAAATTAAAAGACACTGAATTTTGATGTATTGTCTACCAACATGTCTATGTGAGGTAGAGGAAAATTATCCTTCGGGCTGGCTCTATTTAGATCTCTGTAGTCCATGCACATCCTAACGTTTCCATATTTCTTTGGCACTGGCACAATATTGGAAATCCATTGGGGATATATGGACGTGATCAGAAAGCATGCATCAATCTGTTTTTGCACCTCTTCTTTGATTTTGGCAGACATATCTAGATGAGTTCTTCTTAGCTTTTGCTTCACCGGTGGGCATTCGGGCCGGAGTGTCAACTTGTGTTCAACGATATCGGTGTCTAACCCTGGCATATCTTGGTAAGACCAAGAAAACACATCAACATACTCTCTTAATAGTGTTGTCAAACTGTGCTTCACATCAGAGTCAAGTAATGCCCCAATTCGTACTTCCTTCTTTTTCTCCTCGGTGCCCAAGTTGATCAATTCCATTGGCTCTTTGTAAGGTTCGCGAGTCTTTTCTTCCTGTTATAGCAATCTGGAAATATCGTATGGGATCTCTTCAAACTCTTCTCCCTCTGCTTCGTACACTGGGAAGTCAAAGTCAGAAGAGGGTGCGGGGTCATTACGTTCAATTAGTTTATTGAGAAATCTGCACATGCATTTATGTTTTTAATTTTTAGAAACTGACCAAAATAAATTGCACATGCAGATAAAAAAAATTGTCATTTTATTTTTAGAAGTTTTATTTTCTTTACCATCTTTCCAAATAAAGCAAAAAGGAAAAAGACATAATTGAAATCAAATTGAACTTTTATTTATGCTGTTAAGAGTTGCAACAAAATTTATGAAGCCCAAACAAATTAAAAAGATAAGTCTGGTGAATCCAGCAAATTGAAAGCCAATGATGATGATGATGAGGTACTCCGATTGATAAAAAGGAGCGAGTTTAATGTGGTGGAGCAGCTGCTCCAAAACCCCTCAAAAATCTCAGTGTTGTCTCTGCTGATGAATTCTGAAGCGCACAGAGAAGCACTACAGAGAGTTCTTGAACAAGCATACATAGAGCATGATGTTACAGTGGATCAATTTGATCACATTGTGGCTAACATCACTTCTTGCAACAATCTCAGCTTTTGCGACGAAGAACTCCCTAAGGAGGGAAGAAACCATAATCTGGCTTTGCACATTTCTATGAATTGCAAAGACGATGCTATGTCAAACGTGCTGGTTGACACTGGGTCATCACTGAATGTGCTTCCAAAGTCAACTTTGTCGAAGCTATCTTACCAATGAGCGCCCATGAGGTATAGTGGTGTAATCGTCAAAGCTTTTGACGGTTCACGCAAAACAGTAATTGGTGAAGTGGACCTTCCAGTCAAGATAGGTCCAGGTGATTTTCAGATTACTTTTCAAGTAATGGATATCCACCCGGCCTACAGCTGTTTATTGGGAAGGCCATGAATTCATGAGGCGGGAGCTGTTACCTCCACTCTACATCAGAAATTGAAATTTGTCAAGAATGGCAAGCTTGTGATTGTTGGAGGAGAGAAGGCGTTGTTGGTTAGCCACCTGCCATCTTTCTCTTATGTTGAAGTTGAGGATGAGGTTTGAACTCCATTCCAAGCCTTGTCTATTGCTGCTGAAAAGAGAGTTGGGGCACCCATGTCCTCATTAAAAGATGCTCAGAAGATTGTTGAAGAAGGTACTGTTGATCAGTGGGGGCGCATGGTAGAGGTCTCCGACAACGAGGGAAGAACCGGTTTGGGGTTCCAGAAAGGCTCATCAATTGCAAGATCTGAAGATATGCAACTCAGCTTCCGTAGCGAAGGGTTCATTCATGGCAATGAACAAACTTAGCTACTGTGCTAGAGGATGACGATTGGAAGACTGCACCAACTTTGAAACGCATGGAAAGACGTGCAACAATTGGACTGCTGTTGATATTCCTGTTATTTTGCATTGATCTAAGTAATTGCTTTTATATTTTAAAATCCTTCTCCTATGCCTAAGGGAGAAGTGAACATTGTTTGGGCTTTTCAATTTGATCATTAATAAAATTAATTCTATTCATCCACATCTTTGATGTTTGTTTTTACTTTTTGCTTTATTCTGAAAATGGTAATCATAAAAAAACATAAATAAACAATATAATTGTCCATCTGCATAATATTTGGTCACAAATTCACTTCTCTAAAATCAAAATATCAAATCATTATGCAGGTTGATTTCTAACCCCATTGAATACAATGATCCTTCTTCTTCTCCAAATTTTGAATTCCCTGTGTTTGAGGCCGAAGAGGAAAGTGATGTAGAAGTGAGTGATGAATTGACTCGTCTTCTTGAGCAAGATGAAAAGATTATTCAGTCGTTTGAAGAGCAGATTGAGCTAGTCAACTTGGGTTCCGAAGATTATGTGAAGGAAGTCAAGATTGGGTCTCGACTGTGTTCATATGTCAAGAAGGGGTTGATTGATCTTCTTCGAGAGTATTCAGATGTGTTTGCTTGGTCCTATCAAGACATGCCTCGTTTGGATTTTGAGATTGTGGAGCATAGATTGCCGTTGAAGTCAGAATGCCCGCCAGTCAAGCAGAAATTGAGAAGAACGCGTCCTGATATGGCTGTAAAGATCAAGGAAGAAGTGCAAAAGCAGATTGATGTCTGTTTCCTTGTAACAACTGAGTATCCGCAATGGGTGGCCAATATTGTACCTGTGCCGAAGAAAGATGGAAAAGTCCGCATGTGTGTCGATTATAGAGATTTGAATAAAGCCAGTCCGAAAGATGATTTCCCTTTGCCACACATTGATATGTTGGTAGACAATACTGCTAAATTCAAAGTCTTTTCGTTTATGGATGGATTTTCCAGATATAATCAGATCAAGATGGCACCCGAAGATATGGAGAAGACCACATTCATTACACCCTACGGAACATTATGTTATAGAGTGATGCCTTTCGGTCTAAAGAATGTTGGTGCGACTTACCAGAGAGCAATGACTACTCTTTTTCATGATATGATACATAAAGAGATTGAAGTTTATGTCGAAGACATGATTGCTAAATCAATTGATGAAGAGGAACATGTTGAGAATTTGTTGAAGCTATTCCAGCATTTGAGGAAATATAAACTCCGCTTGAATCCCAATAAGTGTACTTTTGGTGTTCGTTCTGGTAAGTTGTTGGGCTTTATTGTCAGCGAGAAGGGTATTGAAGTTGATCCTGCCAAGGTCAAAGCAATACAAGAGATGCCTGTGCCCAAAACTGAGAAGCAAGTCAGAGGTTTTCTCGGCCGTTTGAATTATATTTCCAGATTCATTTCCCACATGACTGCCACATGTGCGCCTATATTCAAGCTTCTTCGGAAAGATCAGTCTTGTGATTGGACCGAAGACTGCCAAAAAGCTTTTGACAGTATTAAAGAATATTTGCTTGAACCTCCGATTTTGTCTCCCCCTGTTGAAGGAAGACCGTTGATCATGTATTTGACTGTACTCGAAGATAGTATGGGTTTTGTTCTTGGTCAGCAAGATGAGACTGGAAAGAAAGAATTTGCAATCTACTACCTCAGTAAGAAGTTCACCGACTGTGAGACTCGGTATTCGATGCTTGAGAAGAGTTGTTGCACATTGGCTTGGGCTGCTAAGCGTCTGCATCAGTATTATGAAGACATGACTTCTCAGGTATTTTGATGACGACAAACCTTGCTACATAGCTAAAGTCGGATTAACAAAAAGATTGATCACGGTTCAAGCTCGTATATGAAGTTTCCAACAAATGATCAAGTCTTGGTGAATCACATGAAGATTCGACTTTCACATGGATTAGGTAACACTTGAACTCTAGATAGTTATACAAGTGTTCATAACATGTTGCATTCATATCATAATCATTGAAAATAATTTTATGCATCAACAAACCACCACACTTCATTTTTTAAGTTATTTTTCAAAGCTGTGTTAGAGTAACCGGTTATCAGTTTTAGAGTAACCGATTACTCTGAGTAATTTTCAAACTTTTTTGTAACGTTGGAACCATGTAACCGGTTATCCAATTTAAGGTAACCGGTTACCTCAAGCAAATTTCAAATTATTTTGTAACGTTGAATGCATGTAACCGGTTACCCTATTTAAGGTAACCGATTACCACTGATCCAGAATGAAAAATATTTGCATCTTTTTATGAAAACTCTTATGGTCTCTTCATCATGAAACATGGCAACCTTTGGATTATTGCATTCATCTGAGGAGGTGTTTTAGACATTATATAAACATCATTTTTCAGATTTCAAAATTACCTCCTTGCAAAAAATTTAAAATCATTTACACACATTCTCTCAATTTTTCTAAGTGTTCATCAACATTTTCTTAAGAGTGAAACTTTGCATAAACCTTCATTTTCAGCATCATAGTTTCATTCCATTTCAAGAACACTTGTATAATTACTGTGAGATTTGAGTGTTACAAAGGAGAGGATCAATTATTTAATTGATATACTTCAATTTTCATCTATCTCATCTTATACAAATTATTCAGAATTATATTCTTTGATTATAACTTATTCTTAGGATTGTTAAGGATAGGTTTGTAAGGTATTATCCTTGTTATCCGGTGTGTGGATACAAGAGGTCCATTTGTGAGAAATTGAGTCTCGATTGGACTTTAAACATTGTAAATCCAAGAGGATTGTTCTTGGTGTGTTAGAATAGCTAGAAAGACCTTAAGGTGTCTTGTCTAGGAATCTAACATTATAGTGAAATTCTTTTTCATGTTGAAAGGGGAGTGGAGTACTCTCAATCTATGAGGGGAACCACTCTACATCACTGTGTCATTTACTTTTCGCACTTTACCGCTTTTCATCACTTAAGCATATCAGAATGTAAAAGTCATAAACCGTCAAAAATTCGGAAAATACTCTAAGTGCCTCATTCACCCCCCTCTAAGGCACTCCTTAAACTTACAAGTATATGCTGAATCATACCACTTGGTTGATATCCAAAATGAACCCAATCAAGTATATATTTGAGAAACCTGCTTTAGCTGGGAGGATTGCCCATTGGCAGATGTTGTTATCAGAGTATGATATCGAATACCAATCTCAGAAAGCGATCAAAGGTAGTATCTTGGCTGACCATTTGGCTCACCAACCATATGAAGATTACCAGTCAGTGCAGTATGACTTTCCAGATGAAGAGATTTTGTACTTGAAAATGAAAGATTGTGATGAACCATTGCTTGAAGAAGGGCCAGAACCTGGTTCCCGGTTGGGCATGGTATTTGATGGAGCTGTTAATCAATATGGAAATGGCATTGGGGCAGTGATTATTACTCCTCAAGGCACGCATCTACCATTTACAGCTAGGTTGACTTTCAAGTGTACAAACAACATGGCAGAGTATGAAGCTTGCATTATAGGGCTTGAAGAGGCCATGAATCTCAAAATCAAGTGTTTGGATGTCTTTGGAGATTCAACTTTGGTTGTGAATCAAATCAAAGGTGAATGGGAGACAAATCAACCCGGTTTAATACCATATAGAGATTATGTGAGGAGGATTTCAACTTTCTTTACAAAAGTTGAGTTTCATCATATCCCTCGAGATAAGAACCGGATGGCAGATGCTCTTGCAACGTTAGCGTCAATGATTATAGTGAAGTATTGGAATGAAGTTCCCAATTTGTCTGTGATGCGTCTTGATAGGCCAACTCATGTGTTTGTTGTTGAAGAAATTAAAGACAAGAAGCCGTGATATTATGACATCAAATGTTTCCTCCAAAGTCAGATTTATCCGCCTGGGGCATCTTTGAAAGATAAGAAGACTTTGAGAAGATTAGCCGGTAATTTTTCTTAAATGGTGATATACTATACAAGAGAAACTTCGACATGGTTTTGCTCAGATGTGTGGATAGACACGAAGCAGACTTGTTGATGACCGAAGTGCATGAAGGTTCCTTTGGCACTCATTCCAATGGACATGCAATGGTGAAGAAGATGTTGTGAGGAGGTTACTATTGGTTGAAAACGAAATCTGACTGTTGCAAATTTGTGAAGAAGTGCCAAAAGTGTCAAATTTATGCTGATAAGATTCATGTTCCTCCGGCACTATTGAATGTTATCTCTTCCTCATGGCCCTTCTCCATGTGGGCAATTGATATGATTGCGATGATTAAGCCCAAAGTTTCAAATGGACATCGTTTCATTTTAGTGGCAATTGACTACTTCACAAAATGGGTTGAAGCGACATCGTATGCAAATGTGACCAAGCAAGTTGTTGAAAGGTTTATCAAGAATCAGATTATATGCCGTTATGGTGTGCCAAGTAAGATCATTACTGACAATGGATCAAACTTGAATAACAATATGGTGGAAGCTCTTTGCAAGGACTTCAAGATTGCACATCATAATTTTTCTCCTTAAAAAACCTAAGATGAATGGGGATGTTGAAGCTACGAACAAGAACATCAAGAAGATTATCCAGAAGATGGTTGTCACATATAAGGATTGGCATGAGATACTCCCTTTTGCTTTGCATGGGTATCGTACATCCATCCGCACTTCAACAGGGGCAACCCCTTTCTCTCTTGTTTATGGTATGGAAGCAGTGCTCCTCGTAGAGGTTGAGATTCCTTCATTATGTGTGCTCATGGAAGCCAAGTTGACTGAGGCTGAATGGTGTCAGACCAAGTTTGATCAGTTGAATTTGATTGAAGAGAACAAATTGACTACCATGTGTCATGGTCAGTTGTATCAACAAAGGATGAAGAAAGCTTTTGATAAAAAGGTCATACCTAGAGTGTTCAGAGAAGGTGACCTTGTGCTCAAGAAGATTTTGACGTTCAATCCAGATTACAAAGGAAAATGGACTCCTAATTATGAAGGCCCATATGTTGTTAAGAGAGCCTTTTCAGGCGACGCATTGATTCTTACAACAACGGATGGTGAAGAGTTCACTCGTCCTGTGAACGCAAATGCAGTCAAGAAATACTTCGCCTAAAAAATAAAAGAACAACTCACTAAGTTGAAAACCCGAAAGGGAGGCTTAGGAAAAAATGAGCGTCTCGGTGGATTGAAAACCCGAAAGGGCGATCCAGGCAAAAATTAGAGACATAAAATAGAAAGAATTTCCCGATAAGTTGAGTAGCCCACCTTGGGGCAACTTATTCAAAAATTAGGGATTATGGCAAGTAACTTCATTTTGCTGATCTTCAGATTTTGAAGACTTGTTTGAGCACAAGGGTTGACATCAGTTCATCCCCAGCAGCGGTCAAGAGCACAGTGGATATCAAGAGTTGGTAGAAGGATTAAGGATCATTTGTATTCAATGTAACCCTTTTTCCATGTAAATTACCATTTTCAACTTTGTAAAAATACATGGAGTCTTGTCATTTACAGACTACCATTCCATTAAATAAAATTGAGCTTTTATCCAAATTGTTTCTACTCTTATTTACTTCAGCCAATAGTTTTAAATTTTATTATGATTATTTTGAAATTAAATTTTTAAATCAAAATTAAGTTTTTTCTTAAATATATAAAAGTAAGAATTTTTCCAAAGCAAGTAAAAGGAATATCAACAACATTTCAATGGATAACAAGTCCTTAAGTGCGGAACATCAGAGGTTCCCCAAGCAGTTAATCCTTCGGGTATCCCTAGACGTTTGTGTTGATTCAGTTCCTCGGCAGAGTGTTTGATCCTCAGTGGAATTCCTTTCCTCGTCCCCAACTGAGTTGGTTGATTCAGATACCCTGCGGCGCGTTGTTTTCCCTGACAGAGTTTCTGCCTTCCTTAGCGGAGTTTGTACATCCACAACGAAGTTCGTATTTCCTCAGCAGGGTTGATCTTCAAAGGTGGTTGATCTTCCCGAGTAGATCGCATTGGTTTCCCCACCAATCGCCATTCAACTTTCTCCTAATTAGAATTTCCTCCTGGTTTTTGAGCAGCTTTTGTTATGATTATTCTCTGTAGGGTTGTCTCCCATTTTTATGGTGTTGACCTAAAATTCCCCATAGATTAGATGTACTGTCCTCAGCAGATCTCCTCCTTCCCCAGCTAGGTTTGAACCTTTGGGATGTTGATCTCTTCGTTCTCTAGCAGTTGTCTCCATATTTTGTGGATTGACCGAGGATTGTACCGATGGTTCAAATTCTTTGCGACACCTTTGTATCCTTTGTGATCGTTTTGTCAGCATAATCATCATATATACATATACATATACAATCATATAATTTCATGATTGCATACCCTACATCTTCATATTTGATTTGTTTGAGATTCTTATTCTCTGTTATGGCGGTATTTTATCCCCATACCAAATCTGGTGTCTGTCCTCCTTCAATTGTAGAGTGTCAGCCCCTTAAGCAGAAAGACTTTAACCTTTCTCCTTTTCCCCCTGAGTTTGTTTCCTCGTGGATGGTTGTTATTTCAATTTCCTCCCTAGTTGATTTTCTGGATGGAATTACTCCCCTTGAGTTATGTCCTCATTGGGTTGAGTCTTGATTGACCGTTTTCTTTCTAGCTCTTACCTAGATAGATGCTTTGGTCCCCTGAGAGTCTATTACCCAGTAATTGGTAATATTCTTCTTAGTTTGCAGTTTGTTACTTCTTGCCCCCTACCCGGCAAAAGTACCATTTTTTCTCCTCAGTGGAGTCCCCAGTGGATCTATTACCCAAGAAGTATATCCTTGACATGTTCATCATAACCGGTGACAAATATCTTTCTTTCCCCCTGCCCGAGTCTATCCTTGATATGTTAACTTTAACCGGTGATGGGTATTCTCATTCTTTTGGTATTCTACCCAGTAAAAGGTAGTTGTAATCCCTATTTTGTTCCCCAGAGAGTTAATCCTTGATATGTTCATCTTAATCGATGACGGGTTTTCTTCTCCTTGTGGTTTTCTACCCAGTAGCCGGTAGTTGTAAATCCTACTTTTCCCCTATGCGGAGTCTATCCTTGATATGTTCATCCTAACCGGTGACAAATTTTCTCTTTTATGGTATTCTATCCAGTAACTGATAGATATAATCCCTATTTTTGCTCCTCATCAAAGTCGATCCTTGATATGTTCATACTATCCGATGACGGGTCTTCTCTTTGGTTGGTTTTCTACCCAGTAACTTGTAGTTGTAAATCCTACTTTGTCCCCTATTCAGAGTCTATCCTTGATATGTTCATCCTAACTGGTGACAGATTTTCACTCTGACGGTTTTCTATCCAGCTTTTGATAGATGTAATTCCTATCCTTTTTGTTCAGTTGGTATATCCTTGATATGTTCATCCTAACCGATGACGGGTATCCTCCTTGACATTTCCAGGAAAGTCTATCCTTGATATGTTCATCTTAACTGGTGACGGATTTTCTTCCCTGTCGAGTTTATCCTTGATATGTTCATCCTAACCGATGACGGATACTCTCACCCTTGGTCTTCTGCCTAACAACTGGTAGCTGTAAATCCTATCTTTTCTGCAGTTTCCCCAGCAAGGTTATTCTTACCCGGTAATCGGTAATGAATTTCCTCTCCTGGAATCCTCAGCGAGTCATCCTTGATATGTTCATCCTAACCGGTGACAGATGTCCTCTCTGTCAGATTTTTATTATCTCCTTACCCAATAACAGGTAGTAGATAATAGATTTCTGCTCCTCATGTGTTGAAGTTTATTTCTTCCCCAGTTGAGTTGAGTGCACATTTCCTTAAAGAAATATTTTTCCCTGCATGATTCAAGTACTTCAGCTTTATCCTGACTTACTCGTATCCCCTGCAGATGTTTTTAGTTCCCCGGCTGAGTCTTTTCCATGTTTGTATGGAATCCCTCGAGTCCCCCAGTTAGTTTTAAGTCATAGCCTGACCTACACATAACTCCTTTTTATCCCCTCTGTAAGACCTTAATTTTGACCCTAAGATCCCTCATGGCATCATATTATTGCTCAGTGCATTGCCTCAAGGATCATAGCATGATTGGCTCCTTAACCCTAGGGTTGGGACTTGTGTGAGTGTTTTGAGACCACCAAGCATACTTATATTATATATTATTTCTTTTCTTATTTTTATTACTAACCAAAAGCACAAAAATATGTCACTAACTCTTTTTGTTTTGAAGCTCAAGTGATCATGTGCTCCAATGCTCCTAGGAAGCTCCTAAGCCCAATGCAATGACTAGATGAAGATGAGGAAAAGCATGAAAATGGTCCACAAAGTTCCTAATCATCATATATGCCTCCCAAGTATCTCAATTTTCTAATTGGATCAAGATAACCCAAAGGGCTTGAGGATTGTTTCCTAGGGAAACCCTAATTCAACTGTGTTTTGACTGTGCCTTGCTCATGAAGCAACCTCAACTTATGATTAAATTTAATCAAGGGAATTTATTTAATTCATTATTTTATGCATATGTGAGCCTATTTGAGGATCCTCAATCATTCATTCATCAAGATTGGAAGTTTGGCCTTGAAAAGTTGACCAATCAAGTCATCTGATTAAACTAAAGATCACTGAGATACAACTTTTGATGTATTTGTCAAAAGAAGATGACCCCAAGAAAAATAATATTCTTAAGAACCATATGAATAACTTTAATGTTCATAAAAAATCCATTTGAAACTTGGAAGGTCATCTTTCATTTCAAAACATTATAGGTCATTTTGACTGAAACCCTAATTTTGGGTCAACTTACCAAGAACACAACTTCCTTAATTTTTATGATTTTGAGGTTAGACCAAATTCATTGGAAATCTTGATATGTCTACTTCAAATGTTATGTTGGACAAAATTTCATAATCCTAAAATAAATACATGTGATAATACAAAACATTATAGGTCACATTGGACCTAAGTCATTGAATTTGAGAAAGTATCTAACTTCAAATGCCCATAACATTTTCATGGAAAATCCAAATGATGCAAAATTTGAGTCTAAATTTATCATCTTGAAAAGATATACAACTTTTATGTTGGAGGTTTTTCCATTTGAAGCTTGCATCATGCAAACAAAGGGGTTTGAATAGGTTTACTTTTGGTGAAAATTTTCAAAGGTGATTTAAACATGTTTTGTACCCAAACTTTCACAACCAATTTTCATTAATTTCCAAATGCCAAATGAATTTTTTCCCAACATGACTTTTATTACTTATTTCAAGGGCTTTCCAACCATTACTCGCATTACTTTTTTTGGATTTTCCATTGGTGAGTTTCGAAGAGCTCTTTCTTTATTTTCATTTTTGCATTTCATGGTGAAATTAATGTGCAAGCTGATTATATCACATGTACACGTCCAATTCCTTTTCAAATGAATTCAGCTTGGTTTTGCACCCATCATTGGGCCTCACATGCGCCTGTACAGGCCCATGCATCAAGTTTCAAATTGCCATGCACACGAGGGAATCATGAACTCAGCCACATTTCAACTATAAATAAGAGCTCCCTCTCATTCATTCATCAACCCTTTGGAGACCTGAAATGTTGCAGCACTGAAATCCCAACCAATACCAAAGGAATTTTCCAAATTTTTCTCTCATTTTCAAGCTTGAAATTCAACATCATTAGTTGATTTTCAAAGCTTAATTCCTTAGCCTCTCATATCCATTACATCCCTAGAGCAAAGAGGAATCAAGATCTTGAAGAATTCGTGGCCTTAAGAGCTCCAATTCAAAGGTAGAACTTCAAACTTTTTGGATCTAGATCTTACAATTCAATGTAGTTTTCTCTTATTTGTGTGGTTTTCTGAAGTCCTCACACTTGAGGCAAGCCAATGGTGGTTTCAATTTTCCATTTTGTGCACTTTCAGTTTGAACACCATGATCTTCCATCTCACATTTCTCTCAATATAGGAAGAGTGAGAAAGATTCATGGATACAGTGGTGATGTACATCACACGAGCTTCAATTTAATGTCCTTGTTTTTCATTTTTGTTAAAAAAAATTTCTCTGCAACTGGTGGCCGGAGATTGTTGGATCACGGGAGAAGATGGTGGTTTCCACCACCATCACCACGTGTATGCCTTCCTAACCCTTGGATCGTGTCTCCATGTTATAATCCTGAGCATCCATTGTGTTTACCTTTTTAAATCATTATGCCGCGCATTTGACTCAAGTGCACGTTGCGTCCTCACATCTGGACCGCTTCCCCTTGCCACGTCAATTAATGAGCCGGATCCAATGGCTGCACAATTTTCACTTATTTCTATTTTCTTTTATTTTCAGTTAAATCCTTTTATTTTCAAAAATTCATAAAAAATTTATTTGAAGTCAGAAAAATATGAGACCAATTCCAAAAAATTTCTTGAAAAATCTAGTTTCACATTTTGATTTTTAAATATTTTTGTGACTTCATTTAATATTTTTTGTGAGTTATTTGGTTTTTAATAGTTTTAATTCATTTTTAAAAACTTTCTGATATTTGAAAAATCCAAAAATATTTTCCTAACACCTATGGATCATGATAAGTCAATGAAAAATAGTCTCATCAATTTCTTATTTGATTTGAGATTTATTTGAGATTTTAATTCATATTGTGTTATTTTTTATTGTTTTAAATTGTTTTTAAATAGTTTCTGATTTCCAAAATTGTTGAGAAAATTAGTCAAAGCTTGTTTGACCATGTTAGACCTATGAGAATTTAATTGGATTTGTCGAAGTTGATTTGAATTGAATTTGAGGTTTGACCTTATTTTGATTATTTTTATTTGCATTTTATTTTAATTCAAAAAATACCAAAAAATTATTGTTGACTTGTTGACTTGTAATCTTCATTTCTTTTCTGTTTGGCATTGATTGATGATGACTTGGTTCACATTTGATCAATTGGATTTGATACTTGTCTTCCTTTTCCCTCTCTTTCATCTTCATCCCATTCTTTTCATTAAGGGCTAATGAGTTAATGTCTTATGGTTGGTCTTGACAAATGAGAGGTTTAACCTTCTTTGATCCAAACCAAACTCAACTTGATCCATGATCAAGTGAGTTATTTTGTGTCCAAGATAGGTTGCTTCTTGGTCAAGCAAATAACCTAAAGTCCATACAAGGCCCTTCCCCTTTTGTTTTGGCATGACAAGTTTGTGGAGCTTGGCTTACTAGTCATGACCTCTAACTTGTGTTCTTTGCCTATATTCTTATTGACCGGCCTCAGATAGGTGTGACTACTATATTGTCCACTTACGATTGCTTAACATAGCGCTACATTGTCTTATGACAAGCTACCAAAACCTCCACTAATTACTAACTTTAATTCGAGCATTTAATTTCTTGTCCTTTACTTTCAATGCCATTTATTTCTTACTCATTATTCATATTGCTTTTCCCTTTGCTCACTTGAGCCCATATTTTATGTTTATGTCATTTTTCTTTTGCTCATTTGAGCCCATTATTGTATATAAATATATTGTTATCTTGTGTTTGTCTTTGTCTTTGTTTTGTGTGAACCAAATGCAAAAAGGAGAAAGGACTTAGAATTAGGACTTACCTATGCTTAAAGAAGTTCAAGAGCAACTAGGCCTCATGCCTTTAGAATGCTAAATTTGTTGAAGAGCAACTAGGCCTCATGCCTTTAGAATGCAAAAATTCAAAGTTGATCTCAAAGGACTTCTCATCCAAACTTATTCTTTGTCCATTCCCATTATTGTGTTGTGAACTTTTTGATGTTTGCTTTTGTGTGATAGGGACCCCATCTTGAAATTGTGAGAAGAGGACCATTGTAATGAGTAGCCAAGTTAAGAGAGACAAGCCAAATGGAGATCCTAGGAGCTTGAATCCAAAATGTTTGATTACTTGATTGTATGCTAAGTCCAAAGGAAATGAGCATCTTGAATCATCTTTTTGATTTCAAGAAAAGGAACTCAAGGGTTTATCTTTCTTCTCTTATCTTTGTATGCTTTAGGACTAGCCCTTCTCTTCTTCTCCCTACTCTAACCAAGCCAAAAATATTTTCTTTCAAACCTTGACTTTGCTTCAAACTAGAAACCTAGGCCTTATGCCTTTGACTTTTCAAAACCATTTTCATTAATACTCATTGTGAATGAATCTTAATCCAACTTTGACTTCATTTTGTAAATAAATTTAACTTGTAAATATAACTCACTTCAAGTTGTTTTTGTGGTTCCAATGGCCACCTCATTAAAACCTTTTCATAAACATTAGTCATAGGTTTGAGTTATCATAGTGGTTGATGTAAACCTCACCTTATCCTTAGTGATTGGATTATAAGTCTTCCATACTTATTATAGGGTTAACCCCTCACTAGTATGTTGAAGCCTTTCTCACATGGTGGATTGTTGGTTTAGGTTGAGTTTTATCCCTTTGATAACAAAAGACCTTAAGGCTTTTGATCAAATCAATTCACCAATCTTTGAGATTTTTACCCCGAACTACGAGGTTTTGATCCTCCTTCGTGATGGTACGTAGGCAATGGGTTCATCCATTCAAACAACAAAACTTGTAAATATAATCTATTCTTTTCTCATCCCCCCAATCTTTTGTACAAATCTTTTCACAAACACCAACCTACAACACATATTTGCAAAAAGGGTTCCCTTAGAGTACTAAGGATGTTTTGGGTGCGTAAAACCTTCCCATTTCATAACCAACCCCCTTACCCGGATCGCTGACATTTTTATTAGTTTTTTATTTGAAAAACTTATTACCTTGGTTTTTGTTCGCTTTTTAGCCTTTCCTTTGGACAAATAAAAGTGCGGTGGCGACTCGAATTGTATGTTTACTTTTGGTTTAGTCAATAAACCTAAAGGTAACGAAAACCCCGCTACAGAAAAGTGGCGATTCTGCTGGGGAAATTCTTCTCCCTAGTGGGTTTAGCCTACTTTTTTCTTGTATGTGTTGTATGTTTATATTTATTTGTGGCATATTTTTGTGCAAATTTGGGATGACTGTATTGTTTGTAATGTATCAATTGCTTGATATATTAATTGCTTGTATGCTTGGTGGTTTCTTGTGAGATGAGTTTTACACCCGAACTCGAGTGCACTTATGATAGGAGAATGGCATAGTCTTGTTGACTTGTGTGGAGTTATTCCTTAACAAGTTAACTTGCAAGTCCATTCACCTGGTGGAGGTCTTGTTGGGATCAATAATGTCACACGAGTAGTCGTGTTTAGGCATTACTCTTTCCAATATAAACCTTAGAAGCCAAGGACCTTAGATACCTAGCCCATCTTGGCCTATTTTAGGACGTAGTGCGAAGGTCGTTCAAGTGTAAGACTTGAGGCGATTGTTACGCGATGCTACACTCATAAGAGTCCCTCTTGAGAATATATTTGGAGAACGAGTAGTCGTTTTATCCGATAATATCCGAAAGATGAGATTATGACTATGGGAACCTTTTTAGAACACGATTGTCAGGTTTAACCATAGTACACTCCCATTGGGTGGTTCTTAACCGAGACTCCATGCTCGTGACTTACAACAAACCCTTGATTCGCGGTTGATCTGTTCTCGTATATCCTCAGTATCAATGGAACTTGCGTGTTGATAAGGTGTAAACCATAATCCACCAAAATGGATGATTGATATTGACGATGACTTGAGCCATCCTGTGACCTTTTGTGTGGTGTGACTTGCTTGATCCTTGAGTGTGATTGTTGCATCCATGCATTCATGCATTCATTCGCATCCATATCATCCACAATAAATATTTTCAAGGAACTTAAGAGGTCTATTTGCAAATTTTCAGACATGGATAAGAAAAGAAGGAATACGAAGAAGTACAATTTTAGACAACCCGACTTGAAAGAGTTAAGGAGTTTGACATCTTATGTATTAGAGCCTTTGGAGTTCAAAGCTCGCCATGGGAAGCTTCTGTCTATTCTTTCTACTAAGGTGGATGAGGTTCTGATGAGTGTGTTGGTGCATTTCTACGATCCTCTATATCGGTGCTTCACTTTTCCGGATTTCCAGCTTTTGCCTACACTTAAGGAGTATGCCTATCATGTGGGTATACCTATTCTTGATTTGTTGCCGTTCAGTGGCTTAGAGAAGATTCCGTCTTCCCAAGAGACTGCTGACATGCTTCATATGGATGTATCTAACATTGGTGCCAATATGACTACCAAAGGTGGAATTCAAGGTCTCCCGTCTGATTTTCTGATTACCAAAGCTACTTTGTTTAGGAAGGCCATGAGTAAGGAAGCTTTTGAAGCCATATTTGTACTCCTCATCTATGGGCTAGTGTTATTTCCCAACATCGACAACTTCGTGGATGTGAACGTTATTAGGATTTTCTCTTCTCTTAATCCCGTTCCTACTCTGTTGGGTGACACTTATTTCTCTTTGCATATGAGGAATGCAAAGGGTGGTGGTTCCATTATGTGCTATCTGCCTCTGTTGTACAAGTGGTTTATTTCGCACTTGCCTTAGACGCTTGCCTTCAAGGAAAATAAGGGATGTCTACGGTGGTCCACGAGACTTATGTCTCTCACTAATGATGATATCTCTTGGTATAATCATGTTTATGACGGTGTTCAGATTATTGATTCTTGTGGTGAGTTCTCCAATGTACCTCTTCTTGGCACATGTGGTGGAATTAACTACAACCCTGTTTTGGCTCGTCGTTAGTTTGGGTTCCCTTTAAAGGATAAACCTAACAATATTTTGTTGGAAGACTTGTTCTTTCAAGAGGGTAAAGATCCCCAGAACTTGAAGGATAGGATGGCCCGCGCCTGGCGCAAAGTTCATAGGAAAGGGAGGAATGAACTTGGTCCGAAGAATTGTGTTATTTTGGAACCTTACACCGCTTGGGTGAGGAAGAGAGCTTTTGAGTACCGCATGCCGTACGAATAACCGAGACCTACCCCTATGGTTATGGTTGGACCTTCAACCCTCCCTAATTAAGGAGTAGAGGAGTTGAGAGATGAAGACCGTTCGCGTGTATAGGTTCGTGAGCGTGAGGAACTTCTTCAGCATCTCAAAGATAAGGATGCAGTGATAGAGTTTCTAGAGCATCAAGTTATTGATGAGCCCGATGATGTGGTTACTTATCTTCCTCCTCACTCATCTAGGTTTTGGAAGAGGAAGTATGATCAGCTCGCCAAGGAGAAGGCCGATATGAAAGCAGCTTATGAAAGAGAGGTGAAGAGGCTTCGTGCTACTTATCTTCCGATCTCGAAGGCTTTGGAAGATTGCTTCTAGGGGCCCATATGATGTTTATTCTCCTTTTCTCTTGTATTGTATTTGGTTACCAAAATTGTACTACTTCTTTGGTGTAAAAAGTTTCCAAATATTATTGCTATGAGTATTCCATATATGCCTTAAAAGTTCAATACTTTCCAAATTTTTGCAAAATAGATCTTTATAAAGTTCCTCTGATAAAAAACAATTCACATGCACAAGCATTGCATGCATCATATGCATAAGTAGGTTTTGTTCCGAGCTCTTGATCAGTGGTCTAACTCTTTGCTCTTCATTTATTTTGAAGACAAGCTGACGCACCGGTATAACACCAGAGCAAATCATCCGAAGATAATGGAACATCTCGAGCAAGAGAAAAGGGACCAAAAAGGAAGAGATCGCTAGAATGACTGACATGATAGAGTCAGTTCTGGCCGCATAAAGTCAAGCTTCACCAACTTCTGCAACTCCTCCCGCGAGGACGGTCATTTCTGAGGTAGCTACTTCTACAGTGCCTGCTGCTACAGCCCACTTCGCTCCAACTATGCCAGCCGGATTCCCATGGGGAATGCCTTCTAATTTCATGCCAGAGGGTTTTGCTCCTACTCCTGCTTCTATGCCGACA
Organism: Lathyrus oleraceus; assembly: GCF_024323335.1. Classification (NCBI taxonomy): domain Eukaryota; kingdom Viridiplantae; phylum Streptophyta; class Magnoliopsida; order Fabales; family Fabaceae; genus Lathyrus; species Lathyrus oleraceus. The sequence goes on from NC_066580.1 coordinate 157,016,534, forward strand.
TCTAGCCCGGTCCTGTCTGTGCCACCTCTCGTTGTGCACACCTTACCCCGTGTAGAAGACACCATTTATCATTCCGAGCCATCTGAGGGCCCAGACGTATATGAGAAGATGGACGAAATGAAATATCAATTCCTTGAGCTGCGCAAGGAATTGAAAACTTTGAGGGGTAAGGACCTCTTTGGGAAAAGTGCTGCTGAGTTGTGCCTGGTGCCCAACGTGAAAATCCCTGTTAAATTCAAAGTGCCTGACTTTGAGAAAACAACTGTTAATATGGTCCAGGGATGCCCTGGCAAGTACAAAGTCCTTTATGTGAATGACATAAGGCAGTCCTTAGTAGAGATGCATAAGCTGTTGTGTGAACACAACCATTATGAGCATGATCATGATAGCTGCCAGGTGTGCACTATCAATGAGAGAGGATGCCGTCAAGTGAGAAAGGACATCCAAGAGATGTTAGATCAAGGGATGATTGAAATACTTCAGAATTGTAATAAGGATGAATTCGATGTTATCACTCCCGTGTTTAAAATTCTTGAGCCTGTTGTTATCAAGTATGATGGTAGCAAGAAGAAAGTATCGCCAGCTCTTGTGATTAAGCCATCGGGTCCTGTCCCGTATGTATCAGATAAAGCGGTTCCCTACCGTTACAACGCTGTTATGCTAGAGGATGGAAAGGAGGTGCCATTTCCCTCAACTTCTGTGGTGAGCATTTCAGATGTCAGTGGAGTGACCCGTAGTGGTCGTGTTTTCTCGGCTCAACCGAAATCCCATGAAGACGTTGTGAAGAGAACTGTTGTTAATCTTGCCGGTCCCGTGGGGACTTCTTCTTCAAATAATTGTGTTCCTGTTGTGAAGGGTATTGACCTTGTTGTTATTAAAACCAATAATACTCCTATCCTAGTTGGCCAGTCTGGCATTTTGAGAGAGGATGGTGATGAGATGCTAAGGCTCATCAAAAGGAGCGAGTATAATGTTGTTGATCAGTTGCTATAAACTCCATCAAAGATATCTGTCTTATCTTTGCTGATGAGTTCAGAGCCACACCGCGAAGCTTTGCAGAGGGTGTTGGACGTGGCATACATGGATCACGATGTCACAATTGAGTAGTTTGATAGCATTGTTGCAAATATAACTGTCTGCAATAATTTGAGCTTCTGTGATAACGATCTTTCCGAGGAGGGAGAAGATCACAATTTGGCTTTACATATATCTATGAATTGTAAAGACGATGCCTTATCTAATGTGTTGGTGGACACAGGGTCATCACTCAATGTATTGCCAAAATCCACTCTTGCTAAACTTTCATATCAGGGGCCTCCCATGAGGCAGAGTGGAGTGGTAGTGAAGGCGTTTGATGGATCGCGCAAAACTGTGATTGGCGAATTATAACTCCCAATCAAGATTGGACTTAGTAATTTCCAGATCACTTTCCAGGTCATGGATATTCATCCATCTTATAACTGTTTGCTTGGCAGACCATGGATTCACGAGGCAGGCGCCGTGACATCCACTTTACACCAAAAGTTGAAGTTCGTGAAGAACAAGAAGTTGTTGGTGGTAGGGGGAGAGAAGGCTCTCTTGGTTAGCCATTTATCTTCCTTCTCCTATATTGATGCTGAGGATGAGGTTGGGACTCCTTTCCAAGCCTTGTCTATTGTCGAGCCTTCGAGGAAAGGACTTTCTTCATTTGTCTCCTATAATGATGCGAAGTTGGATATTGAGCATGGTGCAACTACTGGTTTGGGGAAAATGATCAAATTGGAAGATAACAAGTCCCAGGCTGGCATAGGGTACTCTTCTGGCGTTTCTAATGATCGTGGGTTGTTCCAAAGTGGAGATTTCATCCACACCGTTGAAGATCAAGAAGCTGCTGCCATTGTTGAAGATGATGAAGAGGAAGACCTTGACAACTTTGTCATACCCGGAGGAATCTGCAATAATTGGGTCGCTGTTGATGTTCCAATAGTTATCCATAAGTCAACGTAATGTGTTCATTTTGTTTAAAAACCCTTCTCCCATGCCAAAAGGAGAAGTAAAGACATTGTTGGCATAATTTGATTAATACAATGATATTCATTCAATAATCGCATGTTAAATGTTTGTTTTTCTCAAATTATTTTTCCTTTTTGCTTTTTGCATGAAATTGGTGATCACCATAAAACCCTAAAAAGAGAATAAAATCAACTTTTCATCTGCATAATGATTTACCTTGTTTGAATTCTGAAATCTCTTTTATACTCTAAATCATTATGCAGGTTAATCAAACCCATTGAACATAATGATCCAACACCATCTCCCAACTTTGAGTTCCCTGTATTTGAGGCAGAAGAAGATGATGTTGAAGAGATTCCTGATGAGATTACCCGTCTGCTTGAGCACGAAGAGAAGATCATTCAGCCACATCTTGGGAATCTGGAAACAGTTAACTTGGGGTCTGAAGACTGCATTCGTGAAGTGAAGATCGGGGCACTCCTTGAAGGGTCTGTTAAGAAGGGTTTGATCAAGTTGCTACGAGAACATGTCGATGTCTTTTCCTAGTCGTACGAAGACATGCCTGGTCTAGATACTGATATCGTGCAACATTTCTTGTCGTTGAAGCCTGAGTGTGTGCCAGTGAAGCAAAAGCTTAGAAGAACTCATCCTGATATGGTGGAGAAGATTAAAGAAGAAGTTCAGAAGCAAATTGATGCGGGGTTTCTGGTGACTTCTACATATCCTCAATGGGTGGCCAATATTGTGCCTGTGCCTAAGAAAGATGGAAAAGTCTGAATGTGTATGGATTACCGTGACTTGAATAAAGCTAGTCCAAAAGATGTTTTTCCTCTACCACACATTGATATGTTGGTAGACAATACAGCTAAATTCAATGTCTTTTCATTTATGGACAGATTTTCCGATTATAATCAGATTAAAATGGCACCCGAGGATATGGAGAAGACAACATTCATCACACCTTGGGGAACATTTTGTTATCGAGTGATGCCTTTTGGTTTGAAGAACGTCGGAGCCACGTATCAACACGCTATGACTACCTTGTTTCATGATATGATGCATAAGGAGATTGAGGTGTATGTTGATGATATGATTGCGAAGTCGAAAATGGAAGTTGAACATGTAGAGCACTTGTTGAAGCTTTTCCAGCATTTGAGGAAGTACAAGCTCCGACTGAATCCGAACAAGTGTACATTTGGAGTCCGTTCTAGCAAGTTATTGGGCTTTATTGTCAGCGAGAGAGGTATTGAAGTTGATCCTGCCAAGGTCAAAGCAATATAAGAGATGCCTGCGCCCAAAACTAAGAAGCAAGGCCGAGGTTTTCTTGGCCGCTTGAATTACATTTCGAGATTTATATCCCACATGACTGCCACATGTGCGCCTATATTCAAGCTCCTCCGGAAGGATCAGCGTCATGATTGGATCGAGGAATGCCAAAAGGCCTTTGACAGTATCAAAGAATATTTGTCTGAGCCTCCGATTCTGTCTCCGCCTATTGAAGGGAGACCGTTGATTATGTACTTGACTGTGCTTGACGACTCTATGGGTTGTGTCCTTGGTCAGCAAGATGAATCAGGGAAGAAAGAATATGCAATATACAACTTGAGTAAAAAGTTGACTGACTGTGAGTCTCGGTACTCAATGCTTGAGAAGACATGTTGTGCTTTGGCCTGGGCTGCTAAGCGTCTGCGCCAGTATATGTTGAATCATACGACTTGGTTGATATCCAAAATGGATCCAATCAAGTATATCTTTGAGAAGCCTGCTTTAACTGGGAGGATTTCCCGTTGGCAGATGTTATTATCTGAGTATGATATTGAGTATCGAGCTCAAAAGGCTATTAAAGGTAGTATCTTGGTTGACCATTTAGCGCATCAACCAATTGAAGATTATCAGTCTGTGCAATATGACTTCCTTGATGAGGAGATTCTGTATTTGAAGATGAAAGATTATGATGAACCTACGCTTGATGAAGGGCCAGAGCCTGGTTCCCGATGGGGTATGATGTTCGATGGTGTTATTAATCAATATGGAAATGGTATTGGGGCAGTGATTATTACTCCTCAAGGCACACATTTTCCTTTTACAGCAAGGCTAACTTTCAAATGCACGAATAATATGGCGGAGTATGAGGCTTGTATTATGGGTTTGGAAGCCTGTATTGATCTTAGGATCAAACATCTTGATGTTTATGATGATTCGGCCCTTGTTGTTAATCAGATTAAGGGTGAATGGGAGACGAATCAGCCTGGCCTCATCCCATATAGAGATTATGCGAGGAGGATTTCAACTTTCTTTACTAAGGTTGAATTCCATCATATTCCTCGAGATGAGAATCGAATGGCAGATGCTCTCGCTACGCTTGCTTCAATAATTATAGTGAAGTATTGGAATAAAGTCCCCAATATTATTGTGATGCGCTTGGATAGACCAACTCATGTGTTTGCAGTAGAGGAGGTGAAAGATGATAAGCCATGGTATTATGATATCAAGTGTTTTCTCCATAGTTAGATTTACCCGCCTGGGGCATCTGTTAAAGACAAGAAGACTTTGAGGAGATTATCTGGCAGTTTCTACCTTAATGGTGATGTGCTTTACAAGAGGAATTTTGACATGGTTCTGCTCAGATGCGTGGATAGACACGAAGCAGACCTGTTGATGACCGAAGTCCATGAAGGTTCATTTGGTACTCATTCCAATGGTCATGCTATGGCTAAGAAGATGTTGAGAGCAGGCTACTATTGGCTGACAATGGAGTCTGACTGTTGCAAGTATGTGAAGAAATGCCACAAGTGTCAGATTTATACATATAAGATTCATATTCCCCCGACACTTTTGAATGTGATTTCCTCACCATGGCCTTTCTCCATGTGGGGAATTGACATGATTGGCATGATTGAACCAAAGGCGTCGAACGATCACTGTTTTATTCTCGTAGCCATTGATTACTTCACCAAGTGGGTTGAAGCGGCATCATATGAAAATGTGACCAGGCATGTGGTTGTAAAGTTCATTAAGAACAAACTCATATGCCGATATGGTGTGCCAGAGAAGATCGTTACTGATAATGGATCTAACTTGAACAATAAGATGATGAAAGAGCTGTGTAGCGAGTTCAAGATTGCACATCATAATTCTTCTCCCTATAGACCCAAGATGAATGGGGCTGTTGAAGCTCCTAACAAGAACATCAAGAAGATCATCCAGAAGATGGTTGTTACGTACAAAGATTGGCATGAGATGCTGCCATTTACTTTGCATGGATATCGTACATCTGTTCGCACTTCAACAAGGGTAACTCCTTTCTCACTTGTATATGGCATGGAGGCTGTGCTCCCCATGGAGGTTGAGATCCCATCAATGAGAGTTTTGATGGAAGCCAAGTTGATTGAGGCTGAATGGGTTCAGAGTTGTTATGACCAGTTGAATTTGATTGAAGAGAAGAGATTAACTGCCATGTGCCATGGTCAGTTATACCAACAGAGGATGAAGAAAGCCTTTGATAAGAAGGTCAAGCCTCGTGTGTTCCGAGAAGATGACCTCGTGCTCAAGAAAGTCTTGTCTTTCGCGCCCGATTCCAGGGGCAAGTGGACTCCAAACTATGAAGGTCCATACATTGTTAAGAGAGCCTTTTCAGGCGGTGCTTTGTTGCTTATAACTATGGATGGGGAGGATTTCACTCATCCTGTGAATTCAGATGCAGTCAAGAAATACTTTGCCTAAAAAAAAAGAACAACTCGCTAAGTTGAAAACCCGAAAGGGCGGCTTAGGCAAAAATGAGCGTCTCGGTGGATTGAAACCCCGAAAGGGCGGTCCAGGCAAAAGTTAGAGACATAAAAAATGAATATATATGTAAGAGCCTAACTTTGACCCTAAGATCCCTCATGGCATCATAACATTGCATTTGCATCTTGCCTCAAGGATCATAGCATCTTGGCTCCTCACCTTTGGGTGGGATCTCTTGAGAGTTGGTTTGAGATCACCAAGCTTGCTTGAATTGTATATTATTGCTTTTCTTATTTTTTTTACTAACCAAAAGCACAAAAATATGTCACTAACATCTTTTGTTTGTAGCTTGAGCAGTCACAAGATCCAAAGCTTCTAGAGGCCCCTATGCTCATTGATATGTCTAAATGAAGATGAAAGCAAACATGACAATGGTTCACAGAGCTACCATCCATCAAATATGCCTCCCAAGTATCTCAATTCATCATTTTGATCAAAGCAAACCAAGGGGTTTGAGGATTGTTTCCCAAGGAAACCCTAATTCATTTGTTCATCAACTGTGCCTTGCTCATGAAGCAACCTCAACCCATGATCAAATACAATCAAGGGAAGTTCTTCCATTCATCATTTCATGCATATTTGAGCTTATTTGAGTGTCCTCAATCATCAATTCATCAAGATATGAGGTGTGGACTTGAGAAGTTGATCAGTCAATTCATCTGACTATTTTGAAGTACACTGAGACCTAACTTTTGAAGTGTTTCTCAAATGGATATGCCCCCAGAGCAAAAATGTTATTAAGACCCATATGAACAACTTACATGTTCACCAAAAATCCATTTGAAGCTTGTAAGATCTTCATCCATTTCAAAACATTATAGGTCGTTTTGACTGAAACCCTAATTTTGGGTCAACTTCCCAAGAACATAACTCATTCATTTTTCATGATTTTGGGGTGGGATCAAATGAATTGGAAATTTTAAGATGTCTACTTCAATTGTTATGTTTAACAAATTTTTAAAATCCTAAATGAAATACATGTGATAATGCAAAACGTTATAGGTCACTTTGGACCAAAGGCATTGAAATGTGAAAAAGGCCAACTTCAAGTGCCCATAACTTCTTCATCAAAAATCCAAATGATGCAAAATTTAAGTCCAAATTGATTTTATTGAAAAGATATACAACGTTTATATTGAAGGTTTTGTCATTTGGAGCTTGCACCATTGAAATAGAAGGGCTTGAAGTTTGGCCATTTTTGAAATTTTCACATATACATGTTTTGCACCTTACACTTCATGATCATTTTTCACTAATTTCCAAATGTCAAATGAAGTTTTGGTCAACATAAAAATTAATCCTCATGCCAAAAGCTTTCCAACCATTACCCATAAGGTTATGTTTCAGTTACGGAAATGCCATTTTCGAAGGGATGACCATATTGGTGCATTTTTGGAAATCAATTACAATTGCATTGCATGAGCTCAGCACACATAATCTGCACGTCCATTCTGATTCTATTTGGCATAAGCTTGCAAATCCAAGTGGAATTGGGCCCTCCATGCACCTGTACAGGCCCATGCATGGAGGCCCTTTCCATACATGCACATGAAATGCTCATGCATTCAGCTACATTTTGCTATAAATAAGTGCTTCATACTCCTCATTTGCCTTACATGCTGCACGAATCATTCCTCAACCATACTCAAAGGAACTCACCTTTTTCTTTCAAAATTTTCAGATCTAAGTTTCAATTTCCTTGATTGATTTTTAGATCTACAGTTCCTAAGCCTTGCTCACCTTGATCCATAGAACACACTGCAAGCTTAAGCATCAAGTGATCATGCTCTCAAGTTCTTCATTTCAGAGGTTTACTTCAGAATTTGTTTTCTTCGAATCTACTTAAATATTGCATATTTCTTGTTGTTGCTGGGTTGTCTGAAGTCCTCTCCATATAGGCAATCATTTTGTGCTTTGAATTGTTGAAATCCAACAAGTTTCAGTTGAACACCACAAAATTCAAGCTCTGATTCCACTTTCTATGGAAGCCTAGAGTTGAATTGGTTGGTACAGGGGTGATGTACATCACCCCAACTTTCATTTGATACCAGGATCGTGGCATTTGGTAGAGTTTTATTTTCTGCAATTTTTGGCCGGCGCCGGAAGTTGGCCGGAGAGTTTTATCAATTATATGGTTGTCACCCCTTGTGTGGACTGACTTAAAATCCCTTATAGATTGATAAAAGTTGATATGCTATTCTACTCACGAAGACTTCGTCTTTCCCCAGCCTGTGTAGAAGCTCTCAGCAGAGTAAGCATGTGTTCCCTGCAGAGCTATCTTTCAGACAGTTATCTCCTTAGCAGGAAGTTGCCTAGGGCAATCGATGAAGGGCTTGTTTCCCTTTTCATCCCCAGCATGTCACTTGTTGACGAAGGATTCATTTCCGATTCCCTCAGTCAAGACAGTTCCTTTGAGAATACTTGCAGTTTATCCTCAGCAGGGTTGCCTGATCCGAGTTTGATAATTTGTATCCCCTCTGAGTTTGAAGATTTCTTCTAGGATTGAGAGGTAATGTAGAAGATGTGTTTGTTTTCTTCCCCACTGGAGCAAATTGCTCTTTCTTCCCTTAGCAGAGTTTCCTCTCCAGCAGATAGAAGGGAGTGTTTTGATTGATGTGTATCTGGTTGGTGTTTTTTCCCCACGGAATTTCCCATCATTCCTTGATAAGTTCCCCAGTAGAGTTTCTTCTACGGCGGATCTTATTGATATTCAACCACCTGTTCCCGAGAATTGATGGAAAGTCTCCGGCAGGTTCTTCTGCATCTTCCTTATGTCAGGATTGTCGGCCCCTGGAAGAATCCTCTTGTGTAGAATTTTGTTTCTTGCAGTTGAAAGCTGTGACTTTGCCTGTCCCCAACTGTGATCGATGTCTTCCCGTGTTTGATCATCCCCACCAGAGCTGAGTTCTTATGTAGGCTTTTTCCTTCTTGTTGAGATGTTATGCCTGACGTCCGTTCGTGATTCTCGGACTTGTTTGTGTTAGATATGTATGTTTGTTAGCATTAATCATACATAAATCATGCATATACATGCATAATCATAGCATTCAGATATTCATGATAGCATTCTTTGCCATATATCTTTGTTTGTGATCTCCTTCTATTGGTGAAATGTTCTTCCCCAAGCAGATGTTTGTATCTGATCTCTCCACATAGAGTCAGCCCTATAGGCAGAAAGTGTCTATCTTTCCTTCTTTCTTCCCCACTGAGTTATGTCCCCGTGAATGATTATTATTTCAGTTTCCTCTCCAGTTATGTACTGGGATGGAATTACTCCCCTGAGTTATATCCTCATTGGGGTGAGTCTTGTTTGATTGTGTCTTTCTAGTTTGTTCCTGGATTGACTCTCCTTTCTTGTTATCCCCTGCAGTTCCTTGTGGTTCAGTTGTCCAATTGCTCAGTAACCAGCAGTTGTACATCTTTTCCCCAGCGAATTCTGTGGCTTTCTACCCAGTAACCGGTAGTTGTAAGTCCTATTTCTGTGGTTATCTTTACCCAGTAACCGGTATTGATACTCCTTCGTTTTCGAGTATTTCACCCAGTAATCGGTGATATATCTCTTGGATAATTGCTTTTGTTAGGCAATTTATCCTTTCCGAGTCATCTTTCATTTACCCCTGTTTGGTAATGATTGTTTCTCCTTCTGATTGGTCATCATTTTACACCCAGTAACCGGTATCCTGATGTCCTTTCTTTTCGGTCGACTTATCCTTCATTAACCCAGTAACCGGTTGTGGATAATCTTCCATGCGAGTATGTTATCTACGTTATGACGGTAATAGATAATATATCTCATGCGCTCTTCAGTCGAAGTCTTTGTTCTTCCCCAGTCGAGTAAGATTCGTATTTCCTTGCGGAATCGAATGCCCATCCTGTAAGTCGAGATTGCTTTTCCAACCCTCCTTTCGGATGATGAGTGTCTTGGATATGTTCCCAATTCACGCCTGGTTGGTCACTTATTATATGCCCAGTAACCGGTATCCCTGGTGTTCCTTCCCTCTACTCCCTATTATGACTTTTTGTCCCCTGTGGAGTCAGATTCCTCCCTGAGCATGTTGTTCTCTCACCTAGTAACCGGTGTTTTAATAATATGTCTCCCTTTGAGTTTATTACCCAGTAACCGGTAATATCTTGTTGTGTCTTTTCTCTCAGCTAAGTCCTTTGTGGACCTCCCCGTCTGAGTCAGAATTTTTATCCGATGTATCATTTGCGGATAGTCTTGCTGTATTGGCATATTCCCCGATACATGCCTCTTTACGTCAGCTCGAGTCTTTCCATCAATTTATTTTCGTGGAATCCCTTCGTGTCTCCCAGCAAGTTTTCAAGTCGTGGCCTGCTCACACATTTTTACTTTTATTTCCCCAGAGTCTCTGTCTCCCTAGTGAGTGTGTTACTCCTATGTATTTTTCAGTTTCTTCTGATTTCTTTTCCTTCGTGGCAATCATTCACCATGAAGATTTTATTTTGCGTGCATACATTTGCATCATGAGGTCTCTTAGGGACCAAAATTCATCTCTTTGTTATTATTTAAGCCCATTCTACCTCGTCGAGACGAAGATTTTAACCTTCATATCTCTGGCTAGAATGACCTTAAATAAGGGCATCTGTAAGACCCTAATTTTGACCCTAAGATCCCTCATGGCATCATATCATTGTTCAGTGCATTGCCTCAAGGATCATAGCCTGATTGGCTCCTTAACCCTAGGGTTGGGACTTGTGTGAGTGTTTTGAGACCACCAAACATGCTTGTATTATATATAATTGCTTTTCTTATTTTGATTACTAACCAAAAGCACAAAAATATGTCACAAACTCTTTTTGTTTTGAAGCTCAAGTGATCATGTGCTCCAATGCTCCTAGGAAGCTCCTAAGCCCAATGCAATGACTAGATGACGATGAGGAAAAGAATGACAATGGTCCACAAAGTTCCTAATCATCATATATGCCTCCCAAGTATCTCAATTTTCCAATTCTACGCTTCTCATTCATTCATCAACCCTTTGGAGACCTGGAATGCTGCAACACTGAAATCCCAACCAATACCAAAGGAATTTTCCAAATTTTTCTCTCATTTTCAAGCTTGAAATTCAACATCATTAGTTGATTTTCAAAGCTAAATTCCTTAGCCTCTCATCTCCATTACATCCCTAGAACAAAGAGGAATCAATATCTTGAAGAATTTGTGGCCTTAAGAGCTCCAATTCAGAGTTAGAACTTCAAACATTTTAGATCTAGATCTTACAACTCAATGTAGTTTTCTCTTGTTTGTGTGGTTTTCTGAAGTCCTCACACTTGAGGCAAGCCAATGGTGGTTTCAATTTTCCATTTCGTGCACTTTCATTTTGAACACCATGATCTTCCATCTCACATTTCTCTCAATATAGGAAGAGTGAGGAAGATCCATGGATACAGTGGTGATGTACATCACACGAGCTTCAACTTGATGTCCTTGTTTTTCATTTTTTTTTTAAAAAAATCTCTGCAACTGGTGGGCGGAGATTGTTGGATCATTGGAAAAGATGGTGGTTTCCACCACCATCACCACGTGTATGCCTTCCTGACCCTTGGATCGTGTCTCCACGTTATAATCCTGAGCATCCATTGTGTTTACCTTTTTTAAATCATTATGCCGCGCGTTTGACTAAAGTGCACGTTGTGTCCTCACATCTGGACCGCTTCCCCTTGCCACGTCAATTAATGAGCCTGATCCAATGGCTACACAATTTTCACTTATTTCTATTTTCTTTTATTTTCAGTTAATTCCTTTTATTTTCAAAAATTCATAAAAAATTCATTTGAAGTCAGAAAAATATGAGACCAATTCCAAAAAATTTCTTGAAAAATCTAGTTTCATATTTTGATTTTTAAATATTTTTGTGACTTCATTTAATATTTTTTGTGAATTATTTGGTTTTTAATAGTTTTAATTCATTTTAAAATACTTTCTGATATTTGAAAAATCCAAAAATATTTTCCTAACATCTATGGATCATGATAAGTCAATGAAAAATAGTCTCATCAATTTCTTATTTGATTTGAGATTTATTTGAGATTTTAATTCATATTGTGTTATTTTTTATTGTTTTAAATTGTTTTTAAATAGTTTCTGATTTCCAAAATTGTTGAGAAAATTAGTCAAAGCTTGTTTGACCATGTTAGACCTATGAGAATTTAATTGGACTTGTTGAAGTTGATTTGAATTGAATTTGAGGTTTGACCTTATTTTGATTATTTTTATTTGCATTTTATTTTAATTCAAAAAATACCAAAAAATTATTGTTGACTTGTTGACTTGTAATCTTCATTTCTTTTCTGTTTGGCACTGATTGATGATGACTTGATTTACATTTGATCAATTGGATTTGATACTTGTCTTCCTTTTCCCTCTCTTTCATCTTCATCCCATTATTTTCATTAATGGCTAATGAGTTAATGTCTTATGGTTGGTCTTGACAAATGAGAGATTTAACCTTCTTTGATCCAAACCAAACTTAACTTGATCCATGATCAAGTGAGTTATTTTGTGTCCAAGATAGGTTGCTTCTTGGTCAAGCAAATAACCTAAAGTCCATACAAGGCCCTTCCCCTTTTGTTTTGGCATGGCAAGTTTGTGGAGCTTGGCTTACTAGTCATGACCTCTAACTTGTGTTCTTTTCCTATATTCTTATTGACCGGCCTCAGATAGGTGTGACTACTGCATTAGTCCACTTACGATTGCTTAACATAGCGCTACATTGTCTTATGACAAGCTAACATAACCTCCACTAATTACTAACTTTAATTTGAGCATTTAATTTCTTCTCCTTTACTTTCAATGCCATTTATTTCTTGCTCATTATTCATATTGCTTTTCCCTTTGTTCACTTGAGCCCATATTTTATGTTTATGTCATTTTTCTTTTGCTCATTTGAGCCTATTATTGTATATAAATATATTGTTATCTTGTGTTTGTCTTTGTCTTTGTTTTGTGTGAACCAAATGCAAAAAGGAGAAATGACTTAGAATTAGGACTTACCTATGCTTAAAGGAGTTCAAGAGCAACTAGGCCTCATGCCTTTAGAATGCTAAATTTGTTGAAGAGCAACTAGGCCTCATGCCTTTAGAATGCAAAAATTCCAAGTTGATCTCAAAGGACTTCTCATCCAAACTTATTCTTTGTCCATTCCCATTATTGTGTTGTGAACTTTTTGATGTTTTCTTTTGTGTGATAGGGATCCCATCTTGAAATTGTGAGAAGAGGACCATTGTCATGAGTAGCCAAGTTAAGAGAGACAAGCCAAATGGAGATCCTAGGAGCTTGAATCCAAAATGTTTGATTGCTTGATTGTGTGCTAAGTCCAAAGGAAATGAGCATCTTGAATCATCTTTATGATTTCAAGAAAAGGAACTCCAAGGGTTTATCTTTCTTCTCTTATCTTTGTATGCTTTAAGACTAGCCCTTCTCTTCTTCTCCCCACTCTAACCAAGCCAAAAATCTTTTCTTTCAAACCTTGACTTTGCTTCAAACTAGAAACCTAGGCCTTATGCCTTTGAATTTTCAAAACCATTTTCATTAATACTCATTGTGAATGAATCTTAATCCAACTTTGACTTCATTTTGTAAATAGATTTAACTTGTAAATATAACTCACTTCAAGTTGTTTTTGTGGTTCCAATGGCCACCTCATTAAAACCTTTTCATAAACATTAGTCATAGGTTTGAGTTATCATAGTGGTTGATGTAAATCTCACCTCATCCTTAGTGATTGGATTATAAGTCTTCCATACTTATTATAGGGTTAACCCCTCACTAGTATGTTGAAGCCTTCCTCACATGGTGGATTATTGGTTTAGGTTGAGTTTTCTCCCTTTGATAACAAAAGACCTTAAGGCTTTTGATCAAATCAATTCACCAATCTTTGAGATTTTTACCCCGAACTACGTGTTGGTGTAAGCCCTAGAGGCCAATAATTTTGGTACTTGTATCGAATTATTTATTAATAATAAAAGGCCTTTTCTTTATTATGTTTGTTTAATAAAGTCCCTAGAATAGCTAGTCCGTTTAATCATGAGATCACATTAAACATAAGGACACTATTCTTAAAGTATCCGTAGTCGAGCTTTATTGTGAAGTGGGATAACATTAAAGCATGAAGACTATTATGTTTATAGACTGATGATCACATCTCATGGATCATGGATAAGGAGTTATCAAGTCTCAAACATAGGTATGAATATTAAGAGTAATATTTATACTGAATTGACCCGCTATGAGAATACTATATAGAATGTTATGCAAAGTGTCATAAGTTATTCTCATGGTGATAATGGTGTATACCACTCTTCGACCTGAAACCACTGTGGACCCTAGATGTAGAGTCGAGTGCTTTATTGCTGATCCAACGTTGTCCGTAACTGGATAACCATAAAGACAGTTGATGGGTACTCCACAAAGCATGCTAAGGGACATGAGTGACCTAGATGGAATTTGCCCATCCTGCGTAACAGGATAAATGTCTATGGGCCCAATATTGAACTGGACAGGGATGACACGGTCTATGCCTTGTGTTCAATATAGACATAAGGGCAAAAGGGTAATTATACACATAATTATTATCACAGAAGGATTTGTCAGATCACATGACATTTTCGTGACTTGTGTAGCAGTGATGTGTTGCTAGATACCGCTCACTGTTTATTATGTTAAATGCGTGATTTAATATAATTGCCAACGTCGCAAAAACCTACAGGGTCACACACAAAGGACGGATTGATGAGAGATAGAGTAACTAAGGAACACTGTAAGGTACGGTGCACTTAAGTGGTAAGGTACCACACGCTTAAGTGATTTTGGACATATTATAAGATATGGGACAAAATACACTTAAGTGGGCTTTTTAGCTTGAAGCCCACACAAGTGGTTCTATAAATAGAACCCTTGGGTAGAAGCATTGTCACTCTTGCATTTTCGTTTCTCTCTCTCTCTCTCTCTCTCTCACTCAAAGCCTTCAACGTTCGTGATCGCCACAAGAGGTAACGATTCTATCACTGATCATGCCCATTCGTAAGGATCATTAAAGGAGAAATTTTTTAAATTCCGTTGCGTTTTGGATCGCCATTCTCCTTCAGTGGTATCAGAGCCACTTATGAAACCATGAATCTGATAACTGTTTATTTTCTGTATCAATACGATTAAAGACAGAATGAATCAAAGATTAAATTGAGATCGATCAAGTTATATATATGATATAAGTAATCCTGATGTAAAATACATTATATATGATATAGTGTTCTTGTTTCGTTCATTCAAACACTCAATGGTTGTTTTCCTTTGAGCGATCAATGGTCGTTTGCTTCTTGATCCGACATTAGTATGGTGAAGCAATGACGTGTTGATCAATCATACTGAATCAACAATCGAGATGTGTTTGACGGTCTGGATTTGGTGCATTAGGGTTAGTGACGGCACAAGGGTTGTGTTGTCAGAGAGTTATGCGATTGGGGTTGTGACTGCACAAGAGTTGTGCTTTCTAAACACTTTTTCGAACAGTGTTAACCGGTTAACGCATATGGTTAACCGGTTAACGCGAAACGGAATACAGCTTTCTAACAGTTTTTCAACAGTGTTAACCGGTTAACGTATTTGGTTAACCGGTTAATGCAAAACAGAATACAAATTATGAACATATTTTCAAACAGTGTTAACCGGTTAACGTATATGGTTAACCGGTTAACGCAAGGCAAAATTCACCCGTTCGGCTAACTCTGCGTAATGTGATCGGTCGTCGAGATTTAATTTGGTTTTAATTGATTAAAAGAATTAAAATTGATAATAATAATAATGTGTATATTATTGTCTTGTGGTGATCGGTTATGGCCTTAGTTTTCCTTTATTTTGCTTTGGGTTTTAAAATACGACCTGCGTGTCGTGCCTCTCTTTTAATCTCTCAATGTAACTTCTTTTCTCATCTCACTCCCTCGTATGTAAAACGAGTTTCTTTATGTAATGTAATGTTATGAAGAAAGCAAAGAAGTCAGTGCCAGAGGAGGACAACCTTGAAGATCTTGCTTGGAGAAGCTTAGATCGTTATTAGGTTAGCTTAGGTTCTCTCATTGGCTTGGGAGAACAATTGCGCTAGGGGCCATAACTGTTTCATTATATATGTATGTTGATGCATGTGAATGTATGTTGATGATAAATAAGCCGGTGAGATCAGAATAATTGCAAATTCCCTCAAATTAAATATTAAGTTTATGCTTTCCAAGTTTTAACACTCATCAAGACTAGTATCAGATGATGTAGGTTTCGCCTATGCGAGGTGCATGTTCTATATTAGTAAGGTGCGGTGGGATAATTGTAAAATCCAATTGTTAAAACAATGGGTCAAACTTGACTAAACAAATTATAATAAGATTATATATGTTTAGAAGCAAGAGTTGGAAAATATCCATGTGATGGATTGGAATAAGGAGTTATTCACCCAACTAAAATATTCGAGAGTTGTATTAGATACAATTGGAAGGAGTTCCTACCTAAATAACCTAGTTTTGTGTAATCCGCCTACGCGGACTTAGAACGAAGTGAAATATGGATCTCGACCCACTAGAAAATCTTCCAACGGGATTTTCCGAATCAAATGATGAGGGTCATTTGTTTTGAGTAAAATAGTGGGAGCATATTTAATTAAAGGCCTAATTAAATATGTCAATGATACTTATATTTTCATTAATTCTTATGTAGATTACCATGACAACAAACACCTCTAACAACATCTTGCGATCGATCCTTGACAAAGAAAAATTGTCTGGGACAAATTTTCTGGATTGGCACCGAAACCCGAGGATTGTCCTCAAACATGATAAAAAACTGTATGTCTTGGAGAAACCTGTTCCTGAAGAGGAACCTCCTAGTTCTGCACCTAAGGCAGAAAGAGATGCTTATAAGAAGCATGTCGATGATGCCAATGAAACTGCTTGTCTCATGCTAGCTACCATGAACTCAGAATTACAAAAGCAACATGAGAACATGGCAGCGTTCGATATGATCGAACACCTGAAGATGCTCTATCAAGAGCAAGCAAGGCATGAGAGGTTTGAAGTTTCAAAAGCCCTTTTTCAAGGCAAGTTAGCTGAGGGAGCTCCTGTAGGTCCCCATGTGCTCAAGATGATTGGGTATGTGGAAAACCTTGAGAGATTGGGTTTTCCCTTCGGAAAGGAACTTGCGACTGATTTGATCTTGCAATCGTTGCCAGATAGATTAAGTCAATTTGTCCTAAATTTCAATATAAATGATATGGACAAATATCTTCCTGAACTGCTCGCCATGTTAAGAACTACTGAGCAGAATCTGAAGTCAAAAGGGAAGTCCATTTTGATGATCGGAAATGGAAAGAGATAGAACAAAAGGCCCACCAAGCAGGGTGATAAAGGGAAAGGCAAGGAAGTTGCCAAACCCAAACCCACCGTTGCTGCTTTAAAGCCTAGCGGAGGCATAGCAAAAGAAGGCACCTGCTTCCATTGCGGTAAGACCGGACACTGGAAGAGAAACTGCCCAAAGTACCTGGAAGATAAGAAGAATGGAGTAGAGACTTCAACTTCAGGTATTTTTGTTATTGAAATTAATTTATCTACTTCTGCATCATGGGTATTAGATACTGGATGCGGTTCTCACATTTGTACAAATGTGCAGGGACTAAAAAGGAGTAGAGATTTGGCAAAAGGTGAAGTCGACCTACGAGTTGGCAATAGAGCAAAGGTTGCTGCTTTAGCCGTAGGAACTTATGTATTGACTTTACCTAGTGGTTTAATAATTCAGTTAGAGAACTGTTATTATATACCTGCAATTAGCAGGAATATTATTTTCGTTTCTTGTTTGGACAAGTTTGGTTTTTCGTTTATAATAAAGAACAATTGTTGCTCAATTTATTTGAATGATATATTCTATGCTACTACACAAATGAACAATGGACTATATGTCCTTGATCTTGAAATGCCTACTTATAACATTAATACTAAAAGGATGAAACCTAATGAGTTAAATCTAACTTACCTTTGGCATTGTCGATTAAGCCACATAAATGAGAAACGCATTTCCAAACTCCATAAAGATGGACTCTTGGACTCTTTTGATTATGAATCATATGAGACATGCAAATCTTGTTTAATTGGAAAGATGACAAAATCTCCATTCACAGGAAAAGTTGAAATAACTAATGATCTTTTGGCCCTCATACATACTGATGTATGTGGATCACTGAACATACCAGCCAGAGGAGGTTTCCAGTACTTCATCACATTTACTGATGATTTCAGTAGATATGGTTATGTGTATTTAATGAAACACAAATCAGAGTCCTTTGAAAAGTTCAAGGAATTCAAGAATGAAGTACAAAACCAACTAGGTAAGAATATTAAAACTCTTCGATCAGATCGAGGTGGTGAGTATTTAAGCCTAGAGTTTGATGACCATCCGAAAGAGTGTGGGATCCTGTCCCAACTTACTCCTCCTGGAACACCCCAATGGAATGGTGTATCTGAGAGAAGAAATCGAACCCTGCTAGACATGGTCCGATCCATGATGAGTCACACCGATCTTCCAAACTCCTTTTGGGGACATGCACTATTGACAACAACTTACACACTTAACCGTGTTCCATCCAAAAAGGTTGAGAAGACACCATATGAGATATGGAGTGGTAAGAAACCACATATGTCTTACATGAAGATTTGGGGTTGCGAAGTTTATGTGAAACGACAAATTTCAACTAAGATTGAGCCCAAATATGACAAATGTTTATTTGTGTGGTATCCTAAAGAAACAAGAGGGTATTACTTTTACAATCCTTCTGAGGGCAAAGTGTTTGTCGCTCGAACTAGAGTTTTCCTAGAAAAGGATTTTATTTTCAAAGGAATCAGTGGGAGGAAAGTAGAGCTTGAAGAAATTCAAGAATCACAAAGCATCGATACACCTATGGAGGAATTAGAGCAGGAAACACAAGTGGTTGTGGAAGAGCAACCTGCTCAAGTAGAACAAGACCAACGTAGGTCAAGCAGGATACGTCACCTACCTGAGAGATATGGATATCTCATAACTGATCAAGGTGATGTATTACTCATGGATCAAGATGAGCCTGTGACCTACCAAGAGGCCATAACTGGTCCCGAGTCTGAGAAGTGGCTAGAAGCCATGAAATCTGAAATGGATTCCATGTACACAAACCAAGTTTGGACCTTGGTAGAGCCTCCTGTAAGAGTTAACCCTATAGGATGCAAGCGGGTCTTCAAAAAGAAGACTGACATGGATGGTAAGGTACATACCTATAAGGCAATACTGGTTGCAAAAGGATATAAACAAATTCATGGGGTTGACTATGATGAAACCTTTTCACCAGTTGCAATGCTTAAATCTGTTCGGATTTTACTTGCTATCGCTGCATATCATGATTATGAAATATGGCAGATGGATGTCAAAACTGCTTTCCTTAATGGGAATCTTCTTGAGGATGTGTACATGACACAACCTGAAGGATTTGACATACCAGAAGAAGCCCAAAAGATATGTAAGTTACAAAGGTCAATCGATGGATTGAAGCAAGCTTCCAGAAGCTGGAATCTTCGTTTTGATGAAACAGTAAAACAATATGGATTCATCAAGAACGAAGATGAGCCTTGTGTCTACAAGAAGGTTAGTGGGAGCATGATCATTTTCCTGGTATTATATGTAGATGACATATTACTCATTGGAAACAATGTCCTTACCCTGCAACAAGTAAAGTCTTGGTTGGGGAAATGCTTTTCTATAAAGGACCTAGGTGAAGCAGCCTATATATTAGGAATTAGAATCTATAGAGATAGATCATAAAACTGCTTGGCCTAAGTCAGAGTACGTGCATAGACAAAGTGCTGAGATGCTTTAACATGCATGATTCCAAGAAAGGATTCATACCTATGCAACATGGCCCGTGTCTATCAAAAACACAATCCCCTTCAACTAAGGAAGAAAGGGATCGCATGAATAAGATTCCATATGCATCTGCAATAGGATCTATCATGTATGCCATGTTATATACTCGACCAGATGTCTCGTATGCTTTAAGTGCAACGAGTAGGTACCAATCTGATCCTGGTGATGCCCATTGGGTAGCTGTCAAGAATATCCTTAAGTACTTGAGAAGGACTAAGGACTCATTCTTGATATATGGAGGTAAGGAAGAGTTGGCTGTAATTGGATACACCGATGCCAGCTTCCAGACAGATAAGGATGACTTTAGATCGTAATCTGGTTATGTGTTTTGCTTAAACGGTGGCGATGTGAGCTGGAAAAGTTCAAAGCAAGATACAATTGTTGATTCTACAACCGAGGCCGAGTATATTGCTGCCTCAAGTGCAGCAAAGGAAGCTGTTTGGATCAAAAAGTTCATTAGTGAACTTGACATAGTTCCTAGCATTGTGGATCCCATTGGTCTCTATTGTGATAACATTGGTGCTATCGCACAAGCTAAGGAGCCTAGATCTTACCAACGATCCAAACACATACTTAGGCGTTATCACCTCATTCGAGAGATAATAGATAGAGGAAATGTGAAAATATGTAGAGTACCTACACTTGACAATATTGTTGACCCACTGACAAAGCCTCTTGCGCAGCAGAAGCATGATGGCCATACTAGATCTATGGGCATTAGGGGTATGCCTGATTGGCTCTAGTGCTAGTGGGAGATTGTTGGTGTAAGCCCTAGAGGCCAATACTTTTGGTACTTGTATCGAATTATTTATTAATAATAAAAGGCCTTTTTTTATTATGTTTGTTTAATAAAGTCCCTAGAATTGCTAGTCCGTTTAATCATGAGATCACATTAAACATAAGGACACTATTCTTAAAGTATCCGTAGTCGAGCTTTATTGTGAAGTGGGATAACATTAAAGCATGAAGACTATTATGTTTATAGACTGATGATCACATCTCATGGATCATGGATAAGGAGTTATCAAGTCTCAAACATAGGTATGAATATTAAGAGTAATATTTATACTGGATTGACCCGCTATGAGAATACTATATAGAATGTTATGCAAAGTGTCATAAGTTATTCTCATGGTGATAATGGTGTATACCACTCTTCGACCTGAAACCACTGTGGACCCTAGATGTAGAGTCGAGTGCTTTATTGTTGATCCAACGTTGTCCGTAACTGGATAACCATAAAGACAGTTGATGGGTACTCCACAAAGCATGCTAAGGGACATGAGTGACCTAGATGGAATTTGCCCATCCTGCGTAACAGGATAAATGTCTATGGGCCCAATATTGAACTAGACAGGGATGACACGGTCTATGCCTTGTGTTCAATATAGACATAAGGGCAAAAGGGTAATTATACACATAATTATTATCACAGAAGGATTTGTCAGATCACATGACATTTTCGTGACTTGGGTAGCAGTGATGTGTTGCTAGATACCGCTCACTGTTTATTATGTTAAATGCGTGATTTAATATAATTGCCAACATCGCGAAAACCTACAGGATCACACACAAAGGACGGATTGATGAGAGATAGAGTAACTAAGGAACACCGTAAGGTACGATGCACTTAAGTGGTAAGGTACCACACGCTTAAGTGATTTTGGGCATATTATAAGATATGGGCCAAAATAAACTTAAGTGGGCTTTTTAGCTTGAAGCCCACACAAGTGGTTCTATAAATAGAACCCTTGGGTAGAAGCATTGTCACTCTTGCATTTTCGTTTCTCTCTCTCTCACTCAAAGCCTTCATTCGTAGCAGCTAGCACTGAGATTGAAGGAATCCGTTCGTGTGGACTGAGTAGAGGCGTTGTCATCGTTCAAGGTTCGTGATCGCCACAAGAGGTAACGATTCTATCACTGATCATGCCCATTCGTAAGGATCATTAAAGGAGAATTTTTTTAAATTCTGCTGCGTTTTGGATCGCCATTCTCCTTCACTACGAGGTTTTGATCCTCCTTTGTGATGGTACGTAGGCAATGGGTTCATCCATTCAAACAACAAAACTTGTAAATATAATTTATTCTTTTCTCATTCCCCCAATCTTTTGTACAAGTCCTTTCACAAACACCAACCTACAACACATATTTGCAAAAAGGGTTCCCTTAGAGTACTAAGGATGTTTTGGGTGCGTAAAACCTTCCCATTTCATAACCAACCCCCTTACTCGGATCTCTGACATTTTTATTAGTTTTTGATTTGAAAAACTTCTTACCTTGGCTTTTGTTCGCTTTTTAGCCTTTCCTTTGGACAAATAAAAGTGCGGTGGCGACTCGAATTGTATGTTTACTTTTGGTTTAGTCAATAAACCTGTAGGCAACGAAAACCCCGCTACACCCTCAGAATCTCTGTCTCCCCAGTGAGTTTCCCTTATGGAATGCATTATACTCCTGCGGATTTTCGGTCCCACTGATTTCTTTTTCCTTTGTGGCAATATTTCCCCAAAGAACATTAACTTTTGCATTCACGTCATATGCATCATGAGGTCTCTTAGGGACCAAAATTTGTTTCTCTATGTTGTTATTTAAGCCCATTCTACTGAGTCGAGCCGAAGATTTTAACCTTCACCTCCTCAGTTAGAATGTCCTTAAATAGGGGCAGCTGTAAGACCTCAATATTGACCCTAAGATCCCTCATGTAACTTCATCATAAGCATTAACATGGGATCATACCTTGGCATCCTCCTTCCCCCTTTTTCATTGGGTTTGTTTTGGGAGAGATCACCAAATACTTTTTGATTGTATCATACTTGTATTTTATCATTTTATCATGTCTTTGTATTTGCCTAACTCTTTTGTAGGAAAGGCATGATCCCATTGATTCATCAAGTTCACATCTAGGGTTTGAGACCCTCATGAACAAAGAGCACAATGAAGAATTGATCCAAGAATGGTTATGAGGATCATATATGAGTCCCAATGTTCTCTACATGTTATATTGATCAAGTTTTCTTCAAGAGTTTGAGGGTGATTTGTCTTGGAAACCCTAGTTTAACTAGGTATCTTGAGTAACTTCTCCAACAAGCTATCTTACCAATTGATCAAGTTTCTCAAGGTACACTTTAAAATTCATCATCTTATGCATATATGATCTACCATGAACCAAGAAAGTCAAGATAATTGGAAGTTAGCAAGTTGGTTGATGGTGGTTGGCCAGATGAATTCATCTGATCAAAACCGGGTCTCCCTAGACCCTATGTCATACAATTTTCACCATATGAAAATGATTCCAAGAGAAAACTTACTCGAAATGACATTCCAAACAACTTTTATGTTGAGACCTAGATCTAGTGTTTCTTGGAAAATCATTTTCTATGTTGAAACATTATAGGTCATTTTGTCTAAACCCTAATTTGAAAGTCAACTTCCCAAGGCCATAACTTGCTCAATTTTTATGAGATGAAAGGTTTCCAAGTTTAAAAATCAAATTCAATGTGTATACTTAAACTTTGATGTTTGGAGTGGGAGCTAGTTCAACCTTTTTGAGCATGTGATATGAGGTTACATTATAGGTCACTTTTGACCTATACCATTGATCAAGTGATTTTTCCAAACTTCAAAAATGCACAACTCTATCATTTCAAATCCAAATGACATTAAATTTGTGACCATTTTTAAGGTCTTTGAAATATATACAATTTTGATGAAGACACTTTTCTCATTTGAAGCTCATATAAAAAGTTAAGCAAGGTGGAACATTGAGACATATGGCTTGACACTTAGAAAAATTTTGATATGTCAAAAATTTCCAAACTTCCACCTCAAATTTCTTCATGATACAAACTCCAAATGGAAACATGTTAAACATGAAAGTCATTCCTCTCAATCTCACATTTCCAAAGAGCTCAAATTCATCCATTTTGGACAAGGAATGCATAGGTTGCGCATGGCATGAACATGGTGTCATCACTTGGCAAGGATCAAACTTCAAATCTTCATGTACACTTGCCTTGCAACCCAAGTTGAATTCAGACTATCTCACACTCATTTGTGGACTTAGGGCAATGATTTTATGGGCCTATGCGCACCCATGCACCCATGCATCATCAATACCAAATTTGGAAAATGGATTTCAAGTGTGCAAAAAGCAATGGTTTCAGCTATAAATAGAGCCTCATATGCTCAACATTTCACAAACATTGGCGCCAACTTTGATCCCCAATCTCTAACCCTCACATTGCAAAGGATAATCCTGAAAAATTCACTTGAATTTGAGTTTGAATTTCCACTGTTTTGAAATTCAAAACTCCAGGGATCCACAACCTTTTGAGCATTTAATCCTTCTTCTACAAGCATTTGGAGTGAGATCAAGCACGAGCAAGAGCAAGATCAGTTGAATCCAGACCTCCATTGAAGGTATTCTTCAGAAATTTCGATCTCTTCGATTCTCTATAATTCTTGCTCAATTCTATTTATTCTTTGGTTGTCTGAAGTCCTACCGATGTAGGCAAGAAGAATGAGTTGCTTAGAGGCCAAATCGAAGCAACTCAGTTCATGTACCTCAAATTTCAACTCCATGTATCTCTCAATATACTTGGAGTTAGAGTAAATTGAGGCTAGATTCGAACTCAGTGCCATTTTTACTTTGAAATCATGTCCTTGTTTTCAATTTTGGTGATGGTTATGACTGAACCAGTCCGACGAGGTTCACCGAAGAAGACAACCGGTCCTTGGCCGCCGATGGTGTGCTGGATGGTTCTGAGCCATAGGATCCTTTTAAAATGATCTAATCATGAGCGTTCCTTTTGAATACCAACTGTGTGGCGCACCGACTTAAGTGCACGATGGAACACAGTTGGTGGTCACTTGATCTGCCACCTCAATTAATGAGGGAGATCAAGTGGTCCACGTTTTTTCTGATATTTTTAATTTTAATTTTAATTACTTTATTTTCAGTAATTCATATTAAATTTAATATTGATCCAAAAAATATAGGACTTTCACCAAAAATTTTCAAAAACTTTCCTCTTCCATATTCTGAATTAAAATTATTTTTTGGATCATTATTAATATTTTCATGAATTAATTTATTTTGCATTTGTTTTTAATTGTTTAAAAATATTTTTAAATGTCCAAAAATTATGAAATTTTTTCTCCAAGGTCCTTTGACCTTGTTTAACCTATGATAAATCTCATGGCCATTTCTTTGGTGTTTTGATGAGATTTTAGGAATTGGACAAACCATGTTTAATTTAAATGCACTATTTTAGTATGTTTAATTTGAATAAATGCCAAATAACTTTGTTGACCACTTGTGATGATTTGTTTGAGTTTGACTATTGTTGTTGGGCCTTGGTCAAGGTTGATTTGACTTTGGTGAGTTAATATTATTGGATTTAGGGGATTGATGGAATGTACATTCCATCTCCCAAAATGAATGGTGATATTAATTTGGTAAAAGTCCTCCCTTGACCAATTTTTGTTTAGATCCATTCCCCTCCCACTTCATCTTATTCCCTTTCTTCATTCATTCATTCCATTTGGCCTATGATATCTCAAAATCCTAAGGCTAGTTGATTGACAAATTGGCATGAGTATGGATGAGATTATGTCACACCTTTTGCATATTCTTTTTGTGCGTGGTATGTTTCATGAGCACAGTTCATAATACTATGTCTCTAACATGCATTAACACCAAAATTCTATTGCCCGACCTCAAAAAATTGTGACTTCTACATAAGTCCAATTACGATTGCTTAACATAGCGCTAAATTTGTGACATAAAAGACATAAGCATTCTAGTTAGTGAGATTGTAAGTCTCCCCCCTTTCATTGTATTGTATGGAAACTTGGCCTTTTTTACTTCCTTCGGAAGATGTCTTGGTTCAAGGATCCATGCTTGTGATAAGTGGGTTGAGTGTTCTCTAAAGAATGACTTCAATTAAAAAGCAAAAGCAAAGCAATACTAACTTCTAACCTATTAACTACTAACTTTTAATTTCAAGCCCTTTACATTAATGCCATTTAATTTTTGCTTTTATTCATTTGCCATTGTTCATATCATCCTATTTGTTTATGTTAATGCAATTTTCACTTTGTCCATTTGGACCATATTGTGTGATATATTTTGTTTGTGTATACTTTGTTTGTTTGTGTGGTCTTTGATCACTAATGTACATAATAACAACAAAAAAAACCTAAAAACTTTTGTGTGGATTGTTGGTTTGATCTTGGACAAATGAACTTAGAATCTAGGCAACATTCCTATGCTAAAGGACTTGGCCAATGCCAACTTATTAAGAAACCAAGTGCTTGCAATTCGAAACTTCATCTGATACATCATTCAAGATCCTTTTGAGTTCATCTGCAACATGATCATTGTGAAGTTGTTATTTTGAACTCGTGGCTTGACGAATTCATCTGTTACATGGTCTATTTTGGAGAAGATCATGGAATGGATAAGCTTGGATGTGGCTATCTTTATTTGATGCATTGCTCTTAAAGATAATATAATTCTGCATTGTGTTGTTTGATTCTAAAAAGTCCAAGGGAATTTTGAGTTTCTATTGACATTCTTGTCTATGGGATTTCTACCCACTTGGTCAGATCTTTTCAACTCTAAACTTTTAAATTTTGTACATAGGGTAGTCTCTTCATCTTCTCCCCATTTCTTTAATTTCAAAATCTCTCTCTCCATTTTTCAAAATCTTCTTTGTGTGAACTACTTTTGTTCTAAACTTTGACCACTTTGCAAAAAGATAGAAACTTTGGCCTTATGCCATTGCATTTTCAAACTTCTTTTCTTAAATCAAACTTATCAATAAACTTAACTATACTTGACCTAAACTTTTAAAAAGCCAAAAAGAACTAGTCATTCAAACCATTTTAGGCCTTTGTGCCTTTCAAACTTAAATTTTGTTAAAAGTAATACATCCACTTTGAAATTTGTATTACGAACTACGAGGTTTTGATCCCTCATTTTTATGTTGGTACGTAGGCATAAGACCGAAGGTCTTGTCAAACACAAATATATAATCAATGAATTCTTTTCTCATCCCCCCATTCTATTTGTTTGTAAACATCACTTTATACCAAGTACATATGCACACAAAAAGGGCTCCCTAGGAGTACCTAGGACACTTTGGGTGCTAACACCTTCCCTCTGTGTAACCAACCCCCTTACCTGTAATCTCAAATATTTTATTAGTTTTGATTTGAAAACTTATTACTTTTTGGGTTTTGTTTGTACTTTTTCCCTTTTCCTTTGGAAACAATAAAAGCGTGGTGGCTACTCTTGTTATTTGATCTTGTTGGTTCTAAGTGTTGGCAGCAATTTTGGTAAAACCTAGAGTGTTCACAAGTTGTCACATGTGATGTCTTAACATAAGATATCTTGTACCTGCTGGATGTTTAAAATATAATTATGCAGGATTGTTCCAGGATGTCAGACCCGATGTCATGACATCTGTATACAGAACATTCAGTCTGAATGTTATGTATTATGTGATTGCGTTTTTAATGGAAATCTGTGTATGATTGATGAGTTAATTGAACACAATATCAATCATTAATTACAACGTGATTAACTTATTTTTCAAAGAGATCTAATCAACTGTCATGAGAAGATATGAATGGAAAATAGTTTTAGGGTTGTATGATGTCCAAGCCCAGCTGAATGCTTCTATAAAAAGGACATAGAAAACCTGACTTGATACACAAGAAATAAGGAACGAAATATTGAGAGAGAATAAGGGTTTAAGTCTTGTGTGGTCGTGTGAATTGTAAGCCATTCAATTCATCCATAGATGATTGAATTGGTCTGATTTTTGAGTTGTAATTTGTCACTCAAAGCTTTTAAGCATGAGTGCGTGTCTACTTGATTGAAGCTGCTAAGTAAGATCAAGTGTGTGTCTTTGAAGAGTGTCTTCTTTTCATTGTAATTCTTGTTTAATATCACTGGTGTGATTGAGGGGGAGTGAGTGGGATCTCATATCTAAGAGTTCTTAGGTATAAGTCACACGGGTAGAGATTAGGTGAAAAAG
The DNA here is from genome assembly GCF_024323335.1 of Lathyrus oleraceus. Lineage (NCBI taxonomy): Eukaryota > Viridiplantae > Streptophyta > Magnoliopsida > Fabales > Fabaceae > Lathyrus > Lathyrus oleraceus. Next base: position 157,044,296 of record NC_066580.1, read on the forward strand.
ACTGTAACTTGTGTTATTTACTGAGAGTATTTGAACTGATTCTATTTTAGTGGATTTCCTTCCTGGCTTGGTAGCCCCCAGGTGTAGGTGAGTTGCACCGAACTGGGTTAATAATTGCTTGTGTCTTTGCATTACTATTCTTTATCTTTTATCCTGTTTGTATTGTTCAGATATTAGTGTCGTGACATTACCTTCGATATCTCATATCTGATACCAGAATTTCAATTGGTATCAGAGCAGGCATCATGCTCTGGTTCTGGGTGAGATCTAGGGACGATACTTTCTGGTACTATGGAGAGAGGTGGAGGATCTGTTCACAGGCCACCTATTTTGGATGGATCCAACTATGACTACTGGAAACCTCGAATGGTAGCCTTCCTAAAATCTCTGGATAATAAGGCTTGGAAGGCTGTGTTAACAGGATGGGAACATCCAATAGTTACTAAGGAAGGAGAAGCTACAACTCATAAGAAGCCTGAAGAACAATGGTCCAAGGAGGAGGATGATCTAGCCCTTGAAAATTCTAAAGCATTGAATGTTATATTCAATGGAGTAGACAAGAATATCTTCAGATTGGTAAACAACTGTGAGGTGGCTAAAGATGCTTGGGACATTCTCAAGACCACTCATGAAGGCACCTCTAGAGTGAAGATGTCTAGATTGCAGCTGCTCACTACCAAGTTTGAAAATTTAAGGATGAAAGAAGATGAAAATATTCATGAATTTCATATGAATATCCTTGAAATTGCTAATGCCTCAGGAGCCCTTGGAGAGAAGATGTCAGATGAAAAATTAGTAAGGAAAATACTCAGGTCACTCCCTAAGAGATTTGTTATGAAGGTGACAACCATAGAAGAGTCTCAAGACATCTCCAATATGAGAGTTGATGAGCTAATTGGATCCCTCCAAACATTTGAGATGGGAATGTGTGATGGATCTGAAAAGAAAGCCAAAAGCATAGCCTTCATGTCAAACATTAAGGAGGAAGAGGAGGAAGGTGGTCAACATTTTTAAGAAGATCTGGCCAATGATGTAGCAATGCTGGGAAGACAGTTCAACAGGCTTATGAAAAAGATAGATGTAAGATCTAAGGCTAATGTCAAGAACATCACATCTGACATCAGTAAATCCAACAATATTGGAAGAAGAACAAGGTCAGATGAAAAGCCCAAAGAAGGAAAAGGAGTTCAGTGCCATGAATGTGATGGGTATGGACACATTAGAACTGAATGTGGGACTTACCTCAAGAAACAGAAGAGGAGTCTTGTTGCCACTTGGTCAGATGAAAGTGAAACGGAAGAGTATGCAAATCTTATGACTGCCTTGACTGGAAGATGGGGTTCTGATGAAGATTCAAGTGATGATGAAGTAACCTTTGAAGAGTTGGCCACTACCTACAGAGAGTTGTGTCACAGAAGTGCAGAAGTGTGTAGACAAGTTGAAAGCCAGAAGAAAGTGATAGCACATCTGGAGAATGAGAAGGCAGAACATGTGGAAACCATCTCCAAGTTAAAAACTAAAGTTGTATTCTTGAATTCTAAACTGGATGAGATGACCAAGTATGTAAGAATGCTAAACAATGGATCTGACACCTTAGACAAAATTCTCCAGACTGGACAAATAACAGGAGACAAGTCTGGCATTGGGTTCAGTGAATCTAAGCCTGAGTGCAGTTAAACTGGTGGCAAACCTAAATCCAAACCTAAGTGCAGCCATACTGATAGCAAACCTGCGATGTCACATCATATGTCACAACATCATAAAGGAAGACATCAGAAAGGAAAACACCAAAGATGGAGATGTCATTACTGTGGAAAATTTGGCCACATAAAGCCTTTCTGTTATAAGCTGTATGGTTATCCTAGTCCTGCTCATCATCAACCTAGACCCAAACATCACAGACCTGTCAACAAAAAGCAATGGGTTCCTAGGACTAATGTTACAAGTCTGATAACTCACACTTCCTTCAGAGTTTCAGCCAAAAAAGACTGGTATTTTGACAGTGGGTGCTCCAGACACATGACTGGAAACAAAAACCTGCTAACTGGTCTACATCCTCATGCCACAAGCTATGTGACCTTTGGTGACGGAGCAAAGGGTGAAATCAAGGGGATTGGTAAGCTTGACTGCCCTGGAGTTCCTGACCTTGACAATGTCCTACTTGTTAAGGGATTGACTGCAAATTTAATAAGCATCAGTCAACTGTGTGACCATGGTCTAAATGTTAACTTCACTAAAACTGAATGTCTGATTACTAACAAAGAAAGTGAAGTGATCATGAAAGGAGTCAGGTCTAAAGACAACTATTACATGTGAAGTCCTCAAGAAACTGGTTATTCTTCAATGTGTACTTTAGCCAAAGAAGAAGAAGTGAAGATATGGCATCAAAGATTAAGCTATCTGCATCTTAAAGGTATGAAGAGGATTATATTTGTTGAAGATGTTAGAGGAATTACCAACTTGAAGATTGATGAAGGAAAAGTCAGTGGAGAATGTCAGATTGGAAAACAGACAAGGATGTCACACCAGAAGCTCAGACATGACACCACTTCCAAAGTTTTGGAACTCCATATGGATTTGATGGGACCCATGCAGGTGGAAAGCCTTGGTGGGAAGAAGTATGCATATGTAGTGGTGGATGACTTCTCCAGATACACCTGGATCAATTTTATAAGAGAAAAATCTGATGTTTTTGAATTCTTCAAGGATCGTTGTCTAAAACTTCAAAGAGAAAAGCAAAGTCCAGTTATCAAAATTAGAAGTGATCATGGGAAGGAATTTGAGAACAACAAATTTGATGAATTTTGTTCTTCAGAAGGAATTCATCATGAGTTCTCATCTCCCGTTACTCCCCAGCAAAATGGTGTGGTGGAAAGAAAAAATAGAACTCTTCAAGAATCAGCCAGAGCTATGATTCATGCTAAGAAATTGCTCTACCATTTTTGGGTTGAAGCCATGAACGCAGCCTGCTATGTTTACAATAGAGTGACATTGAAGAAAGGGACTCCTACAACTTTATATGAAGTCTGGAAAGGGAGAAGACCTATAGTCAAATACTTCCATGTGTTTGGTAGTAAATGTTATATCTTGATTGGTCGTGAACAAAGAAGGAAGATGGATCCCAAAAGTGATGAAGGAATATTTCTGGGCTACTCAACAAACAGCAGAGCATATAAAGTCTTTAATTCCAGAACAAAAGCAATGATGGAATCTATCAATGTTGTGGCTGATGATCAATAGACTGATGTCACAGACGATGTTGAGACATCTCCCAATGATCCCCCAGCTGATTTCTCAGACAAAAATAATGAGAGTGAACCTCCTCAAGCTGAACCTAAAGATGACAAAATCAACAAAGGACCCTCCATCAGGATTCAGAAGGATCATCCCAAAGATCTCATTATAGGAGACCCAAATAAAGGGGTCACAACTAGATCAAGGGAAGTGATCTCACATGGATGCTTTGTGTCTAAGATTGAGCCTAAGAATGTCAAGGAAGCCTTGACTGATGAGTTTTGGATCAACGCCATGCAGGAGGAGTTAGGTCAATTCAAGAGGATACTGAAATATGTCAATGGCATCAGTGACTATGGAATGATATATGCTCATGGTTTTGGATCCATGCTGACTGGATACTGTGATGCTGATTGGGATGGAAGTGCTAATGATAGGAAAAGCACATCAGGAGGATGTTTCTTCTTGGGGAACAACTTGATGTCATGGTTTAGAAAGAAACAAAATTGTGTGTCCCTATCCACTGCTGAAGCTGAATACATAGCAGCTGGGAGTAGTTGTTCTCAACTGGTTTGGATGAAACAAATGTTGACTGAATACAATGTCACACAAGATGTTATGACATTATACTGTGACAACCTGAGTGCTATAAATTTTTCCAAAAATCCTATTCAGCACAGCAGGACAAAGCACATTGATATTCGTCATCACTTCATTAGAGAACTTGTGGAAGAGAAAATCATAGCACTGGAGCATGTTACTACTGAAATGCAATTAGCTGACATATTTACAAAGGCTTTAGATGCTAATCAGTTTGAATGTTTAAGAGGGAAATTGGGGATTTGTATTCATGAGAATTTATAGCAATTAAAGTGGAGTGGAAAAGGTAATAAAAATATTGTCTGCCCACTTAAAAGAAAGTGCCCCATTTGTGGTAAATCATTACCTAGTATTGGAAATACCATATATACCATTTTCACACGCTACCTCAACACAACCACTTCCATCTTCATCAAACTGTATCGTTCATCTCTTCTAGGGCAACAAATATTTTCTCAAAAGTTCAACAAAATGTCACAACATCCCTCTTCTTTTGGTTCAAAACCCACTCACAAAGCAAGGACTCCCTCCATGGAGTTTTTGGATGAAGACATTTTGGAAGTTATTCCTCATTCTGTAATCCCAGGCGACGCCCCTGGTCCTTCTCCCACGGGAGGAAACAATCAAGGTAACAACTCTGAAAACCCTCCACCTAAGGATGACATGCACTATACAGATCGTGTCATTAGGAACCTGGTAACTAGGATCCTAAATGAAGGACACTCAGTCAAGGGAGTATCGACTCCTTTGTCTAGAAGGGACCCCTCACCTGAGGTGGAACCTCAAACTGAGAAAGATGATGATTCATCTAGGTCAGAGAAAGACATTGTTGCCAAGGGACTATGTTCTCTAGGTAAAACCTTGCCTAGTAAGAAACCTGTAAATGCTTCTCAATCTAAGAAGCATGAAACTACTGAGAAGGTTATTGATTTGGAGGAAGAAAGCTCAGATGAGGAAGATGACACCTTGGTTCATCACTTGAAACCAAGTGTTGCAAAGAAAATGAAGACCAGAAAAGGCAAGTTTGTGGCTGAGATGTTGACAGCCAGAACTTGGAAGAAGGTTGCTGTTGTAGGTCCTTCTAAATCATGGAGTAAAGTAGAGCTCAAGAAGAGAAAGGTAAGAGAAAGCTCTGATTCTAAAGATGATGTCGAAGACGATGTACCAGACATCTCTCCTGCCAAAAGGCAAACTGTTAGAAAGTCTCCAACTATGGTTGCAGTTGTGCACTTGGACAACATTTCCTTCCATCTGGAAGATGGTGCAGCCAAGTGGAAATTTGTTATACATAGGAGAGTTGTTGTGGAGAGGGAACTAGGGAAAGATTCTGTGGAAGTGAAGGAGGTTATGGAGTTGATCAAGTCTGTAGGTTTATTGAAGATAGTTAGTACATTACCCCAATGCTTTGAAGGTCTGGTGAATGAGTTTATGGTGAATATCCCTAAGGATATTTCTGACAAGAACAACAAAGAATTTTGCAAGGTGTTTGTGAGAGAAATGTGTGTTAGGTTCTCCCCAACTGTAATCAATAAGTTCCTAGGGAGAGGAACAAAAGGAGCTGTTGAGTTAGAAGCCACAGACAATGAAGTCTGTAGGACAATCACTGCTGGTCAAGTCAAGGAATGGCCAAGCAAAAAGCATCTTTCTGCTGGCAAATTAACTGTAAAATATGCTATCTTGCATAAGATAGGTTCATCCAACTGGGTGCCAACAAACCATATCTCAACTATCTCTAATGTTCTTGGAAGGATAATTTATGCTATTGGAACCAGGCTCAACTTTGATTATGGAAGGTTCATGTTTGAACAAATTGTTAGACATGCCTTCACTAATGCAGTAAAACTGCCAATTGCCTTTCCCTCAATCATTTGTGGAATAATTTTAAGCCAGCAACCTGGTATTTTAAACACAAGTGATATCCCCAGTAGAATGAAGCCTCCATTGTCAATTCATTACAAGTTATTTGAAGGCAGTCATGTCAATGACATTGTCATGACATCTGCAATGAAGAAGCTAGCCTCTCAAGGTGACCTGATTGATCAATTAAAAGAAACCTGTAAGGAGTTGGAAACTGGGATTAGGGTTGCCAAGGCTAGGAAAGAGGCTTTAAAGGTTTTCATTAGTAGCTTGGAGCAAGAAGAGATAGATAAGGATGGTGAAGTCAAGGAGTCAGATGCCCATACCTCAAGTGAGAGGTCTAATTCTCAAGATCAATCTAGTGGCAATTCTGGATCTGAAGGTGAAGAAGATGCTACCTCCTCAGACTAAGTTGTGGTGATGGTTCCCCTGTTATGATGACATGTGTGTTCTGGATGTTGTTGTGGATGCTTGGATGATTTGTTGTTTTTCTGTTTGATGTTTGTAATTTTTGGCAGTCTTTTTGATGCCATGGTGTAATATTTGGGCTCTTTATGAGTTTCATGGATTTCTGATTATCTCAGCTATTGCAGCTGTGTATAATTTGGTTATGTACCACCTGACATTGTGTTTTAACATTTTATATGTTATAACATCCTTTGTGACATTCTCTGCTGGACTGATTGACATTTATTTTGTCTAATTGGTCACTTTGGTCTATTTTGACTAAAAAGGGGGAGAAGTTATTATGTGCTGAAGTAGCTAGCTAGGCTAGACAGGGGACAACTGATGTTGAACAGAAGAATGTTCTGTGTTGTACAGGTGATGTTAAAGGAGATGTTAGAATGTGATTCTGAATGTTACAGATGTTGAACTATTGAAGGAGATGTCTGTAGGTGAACAGACTTAGGGGGAGAAAAAGTACCCATGTGTTTATTCTGTGTATTACTAGTTGCTATTATAGCTAGTAATTATGTTTGCTTCTGCTGCTGCTTAAACTGCTGTTATGCTATTTAATTGCTTATGTGTTTTTTCTTGTGAACAAATGGACTGATATATGTTTTAGCCAAAATTTGCCAAAAGGGGAGTTTGTTGGTTCTAAGTGTTGGTAGCAATTTTGGTAAAACCTAGAGTGTTCACAAGTTGTCACATGTGATGTCTTAACATAAGATATCTTGTACCTACTGGATGTTTAAAATATAATTATGCAGGATTGTTCCAGGATGTCATACCCGATGTCATGACATCTGTATACAGAACATTCAGTCTGAATGTTATGTATTATGCGATTGTGTTTTTAATGGCAATCTGTGTATGATTGATGAGTTAATTGAACACGCTATCAATCAGTAATTACAATGTGATTAACTTATTTTCCAAAGAGATCTAATCAATTGTCATGAGAAGATATGAATGGAAAATAGTTTTAGGGTTTTATGATGTCCAAGCCCAGCTGAATGCTTCTATAAAAAGGACATAGAAAACCTGATTTGATACACAAGAAATAAGGAACGAAACATCGAGAGAGAATAAGGGTTTGAGTCTTGTGTGGTCGTGTGAATTGTAAGCCATTCAATTCATCCATAGATGATTGAATTGGTCTGATTTTTGAGTTGTAATTTGTCACTCAAAGCTTTTAAGCATGAGTGTGTGTCTACTTGATTGAAGCTGCTAAGTAAGATCAAGTGTGTGTCTTTGAAGAGTGTCTTCTTTTCATTGTAATTCTTGTTTAATATCACTGGTGTGATTGGGGGGGAGTGAGTGGGATCTCATATCTAAGAGTTCTTAGGTATAAGTCACACGGGTAGAGATTAGGTGAAAAAGACTGTAACTTGTGTTATTTACTGAGAGTCTTTGAACTGATTCTATTTTAGTGGATTTCCTTCCTGGCTTGGTAGCTCCCAGACGTAGGTGAGTTGCACCGAACTAGGTTAACAATTGCTTGTGTCTCTTGCATTACTGTTCTTTATCTTTTATCCTGTTTGTATTGTTCCGATATTAGTGTCGTGACATTACCTTCGACATCTCATATCTGATACCAGAATTTCAGATCTCTAGCTTGTCAATAGCTTGATGATCCTGAATTTACCGCTACAATCTCTCCCAATGCAAACCCAATGAATGAGGGGTGAGGAGGATGCCAAGGTGTGATCACAAAGCTAATGCAAATGATGAGATATCATGAGGGATCATAGGGTCAAAATTAGGGTCATACAGGGAACATTCTGTTATCAAGTAATGCCTTTCGGTTTAAAGAATGCTGGTGCAACGTACCAGAGAGCTATGACCACTCTTTTACATGATATGATGCATAAAGAGATTGAGGTCTTTGTTGATGATATGATTGTTAACTCAAGGACTGAAGATGTGCATGTTGAGCATTTATTGAAGTTATTATAGCATTTGAGGAAGTATAAACTCTGCTTGAATCCCAATACATGTACATTTGGTGTTTGCTATGGTAAGTTATTGGGCTTTATTGTCAGTGAGAAGGGTATTGAAATTAATCCTGCCAAGGGAAAATAAATACAAGAGATGCATGCGCCCAAAACTAAGAAGCAAGTCAGAGGTTTTCTCGGCAACTTGAACTATATCTCAAGATTTATATCGCATATGACTTCCACATGTGCACCTATATTAAGCTCCTTTGGAAAGATCAGTCTTGTGATTGAACCGATGATTTCCAGAAAGCTTTTGACAGTATCAAAGAATATCTGCTTGAGCCTCCAAATTTGTCTCTGCCTGTTGAAGGAAGACCATTGATCATGTATTTGATTGTGCTTGAAGAGAGTATGGGTTGTGTTTTTGGTTGGCAAGATGAATCCGGTAAGAAAGAACATGCTATTTACTACCTCAGTGAGAAGTTCACCGATTGTGAGTCTCGGTATTTTATGCTTGAGAAGACATGTTGTGCTTTGGCTTGGGTTGCTAAGCGTCTGCGCCAGTATATGTTGAATCATACTACTTGGTTGATTTCCAAGATGGATCCAATCAACTACATATTTGAAAAGCTTGCTTTATCTGGGAGGATTACTCGCTGGAAGATGTTATTATCTGAGTATAATATTGAATACTGAGGTTAGAAAGTTATTAAAGGTAGTGTTTTGGATGACCATTTGGCTTACCAACCTATTGATGATTATCAGTCAGTGCAGTTTGATTTCCTTGATGAAGAAATTTTATATTTGAAGATGAAGGATTATGATGAACCATTGCTTGAAGAAGATCCAGAACCCAGTTCATGTTGGAGCATGGCATTTGATGGATTTGTTAATTCATATGGTAATGGCATTGAGGCAGTGATTATTACTCCTCAAGGCACTAATTTTCCGTTTTCAGCTAGATTAAACTTCAAATGTACAAATAATATGGATGAGTATGAAGCTTGCATTATGGGGCTCGAAGAAGCCATTGATCTCAGAATTAAATATCTTGACGTCTATGGAGATCCAACTTTGGTAGATAACCAGATCAAAGGTGAATGGGAGAAAAATCAACCCAGTTTGATATCGTATATTGATTATGCAAGGAGGATATCTACTTTATTTACAAAGGTTGAATTTCATCATATCCCTCGAGATGAAAATCGGATGGCAGATGTTCTTGCAATGTTGGCTTCCTTGATCATGGTGAAGTTTTGGAATGAAGTTCCCAATTGATTGTGATGCGTCTTTATAGGCCAGCTCATGTATTTATTGTTGAAGAAATCAAGGACGATAAGTTGTGGTACCATGACATCAAATATTTCCTCCAAAGTCAGATTTACCAGCCTGGGGCATCTTTGAAAGATAAGAAGACTTTGAGAAGATTAGCTGGCAACTTCTACCTGAATGGTGATGTGCTTTACAAGAGAAATTTCGATATGGTTTTGCTCAGATGCGTGGATAGACACGAAGAAAGCTTATTGATGACATAATTCCATGAAGGTTCCTTTGGTACTCATTCCAATGGACATGCTATGGCAAAGAAGATGTTAAGAGTAGGTTACTATTGGATGACAATGGAATCTGACTGTTGCAAGTTTGTGAAGAAATGTCACAAGAGTCAAATTTATACAAATAAGATTCATGTTCCTCCAACACTTTTAAATTTCATTTCATCTCCATGGCCCTTCTCCATGTGGAGAATTGATATGATTGGCATGATTGAGCCCAAAGTATCGAATGGACATCATTTAACTTTTGTGGCTATTGACTACTTCACAAAGTGGGTTGAAACAACATCATATGCAAATGTAACCAAGCAAGTTGTTGTAAGGTTTATCAAGAATCAGATCATATATCGATATGGTGTTGCAAGCAAGATCATTACTGATAATGGATCAAACTTGAATAAAAATATGGTGGAATATCTCTGGAAAGACTTTAAGATAACACATCATAATCCTTCTCTCTACAGACCCGAGATGAATGGGGTTGTTGGAGTTGCAAATAAGAATATTAATAAGATTATACAGAAGATGGTTGTGACGTACAAAGATTGGCATGAGATGCTCCCATTTGCTTTGCATGGGTACCGTACATCTCTTTCTCTCTTGTTTATGGCATGGAAGATGTGCTCCCCGTAGAGGTTGAGATCCCATCATTGTGTGTGCTGATGGAAGCCAAGTTGACTAAAGATGAATGGTGTCAGACCAAATATGATCAGTTGAATTTGATTGAAGAGAAGAGACTGACTACCATGTGACATAGTCAGTTATATCAACAGAGAATGAAGAAAGCTTTTGATAAGAAGGTCAAGCCTCGTGTGTTCCGAGAAGGTGACCCCGTGCTCAAGAAGATCTTATCTTTCAAACTTGATTCTAGGGGCAAATAAACTTCTAATTATGAAGGCCCATATGTTTTCAAGAGAGCCTTCTCAGGCAGGGCATTGATTCTTATAACTATGGATGGTGAAGAGTTCACCCGTCCTGTGAACGCCGGTGAAGTCAAGAAATACTTCGCCTAAAAAAGAAAAATAACAACTCGTTAAGTTGAAAACTCGAAAGGGTGGCTTAGGTAAAAATGAGCATCTCGGTGTATTGAAAACCCGAAAGGGCGGCCCAGGCAAAAGTTAGAGACATAAAATAGAAAATTATCCCGCTAGATTGAGTACCCCATCTTGGGGCAATCTAGGCAAAAATTTGGGATTATGGAAATTAATTGCATCCGGCTAGTTTTTATCGTTTAAGAAGAATTATTTGGTTATTTGGTTCTGATTCATCATTTTCAACCGAAGACGAAGCATAGTGGATTTCAGAGTTGGTAGGGAGAGTAGTGGTCATTGTATTCAATGTAGCCCTTTTTCCATGTAAATTACCATTTTCAAACTTTTTAACGATCCATGAAGTCTTGCCATTTGCAGACTACCATTCTATTAAATAAATTTGAGCCTTTACCCAATTGATTGTTATTCTTATTTTGTTTCTATTTAACAAAACTATATTTTTATGATGATAATTTTGAAATAAATAAATCAATGAATGAACATTTTTTTGAAATAGTAAGGTATTTACTTTAAGAATATTAAATTCAAAAAGGAATGTCAACAACAATCTAAGAACAGTAAGTCTTAACGTGTGAAGCATTTTTGTCTTCCCCAAGCAGTTTGTTTGTTGGTGTTTGCTCCCTAAACAGTTCTCCGTTTATCCCCGACATGGCTGGTGTGTTTCTCTCCTTGTAGTTCATCATCTGTCCCCAGCTGAGACTTTGTGAATTTCATTCTCAATTTGTATTTGTTTTATGATTGAACCATGGATCTCCTATGAAACCTTTATTTGGTTTTCAGATCCCTAATACCTTTATTTGGTTGTTGCATAGTTGTGGCAGTATTTCTCCTTTCAGAGTTCCTGCAGGTCTGGCTGATTATCTTTGGCACCTTGGAATTGGTTTATTTCTCAATTTCCAAGAAGAGTCTTGTGATTGTTGTGGAAGTTGTTGTTGATCACATCCTCGTGTGGCTTTTGATTTGTCATAGCAGAATTTTGTTCCCCAGTGATGTCCCCACAAAGTTGATATTTGATTGATGGAATCCCCATTAAATTGTCTGGTTCCCCACTCAAAACTTTGCCTCTTGTTGTGATGTGTATCCCTAACGAATTTCCATCTTCTGATAGAAGATATCCTTATTTAGACAGTATTTGATTCTGAGTAGTATTGATGTAGTTGTCTCTTGCAGGGTTGTCTCCCATTTAATATGGCATTGACCTAAAATTCCCCGCAGCGTTAACATGTTGCTTTATATATATCCCTCAACTTGAAGATGTGGATCCTCAATAGATCTCTCTTATCCTCATCATGTTGGTTGATATCCTCATTAGTGCTTTCGTCCCCCACAGAGTTGCCAAGCTGTAGTTTTCTCTCCTCTCCTAGAGAGTTTGAGCTTTGAGCAAGATCTTTGTCAATCTTTGCTTATTTCCTCCTCTCTCGAGATTCGAGTTTTGAGAGATGGATTTGTGATAATCCCCTTGATTTCTATTGATATATATTCTTCATTTTCTTTGAGCGCTGAGTTCTCAGCAGTTTGTGGTCGGATGCATGTTCTCCATGTCTTCCCCAATAAGAGTTGAGCTTTTAATTTAGATTGTTATATCCCAGTCTTCCTTGAGTACGTGTTTGTGTGTTGTTCCTAGGGAATTGAATATTTGAGATAGGATTTAGATTTTTGATGATTTATTTTCATCCCTAGCAGGTTCTCCAGTTGGTATTCCCATCTTGTTAAGATTAGTCGAGTATCTAGTTGTGATGATTGGATCTTCATGTTTGTATCCTTTGTGCTTATTTGTCAGCATAATCATATACATGCTCATGCATATATATGCATAAACATAACATCAGATATTTCATTATGCATTTTTACACATTAACCCTATTTTTCCGATCCCTTGATTTGGTGATATCATTTCCCCATGCATATTTGGCATGTTTGTCCTCCTTCAATTGTAGAGTGTCAACCCCTTAAGTAGAAACAATTTGTCCTTTCTTCTTCCCCATGGAGTTGTTTCCTCGTGGATGATTATTATTTTTGTCTCCTCCCTAGTTCGTTATCTGGATGGAACCACTCCCTTTGAGTTATATCCTTATTGGGTTAAGTCTTGTTTGACTGTTTCTTTCTAGTTCTTACCTAGATATATCTTTTGGTCCCCCAAGAGTTTATTACTCGGTAACTGGTAATATCCTTCTTGATGTCGAGTACTTTACCTGTGTTAATTTACCTAGTGACCGATAAAAGGTAATTTACTTATTTGACTTCTCCAGCAGATTCGTTTTCGTTCCCCTAGCGATTTTATCCTTAATATGGTCATCTTAATTGGTGACGGATATTCTCCATCTTTGGTCTTCTGCCCAGTAACTAGTAGATGTAAATCCTACTTCTTTTATGGTTGATCACCTTTGTTAAGTTTCCCAGTAACTGGTAGTTGGTGATAAATCCTTCTTTCCCAGCAAGGCTGTCCTTGATATGTTTGCCTTAGTCGGTAACAAATTTTCTTTGTGGTTGAGTTTATCCTTGATATGTTCATCCTAATTGATGACGAATATTCTCATTTTTGGTCTTCTTCCCTTTAACTGGTAGTTGTAAATCCTATTCTTTTTGGTAGTTTATCCTTGAAATGTTCACCTTAACCGGTGACGGATATTCTTCCTTCTGAGTTTATCCTTGATATGTTCATCTTAACCGGTGATTGATATTCTCTCTTTGGTCTTTTTCCCAGTAAATAATAGTTGTAAATCTCATTTCTCCCTGGCATCCTATCCTTGATATGTTCACCTTAACCGATGACAAATATTCTTCCTTCTGAGTTTATCCTTGATATGTTCATCTTAACAGGTGACAGATATTCTCCATTTTTGGTCTTCTTCCCAATGACAGGTAGTTGCAAATCCTATTTCTTTCATTTTTCCCTAGTAGGTTATTCTTACCCAGTAACTGGTATTGAATATTCCTCATTTTCCTCGGTGAGTCATCCTTGATATATTTACCTTAACCGGTAAGGGATGTCCCTCTGTCTAAGTGTATTATCTTCTTACCCAATAACAGGTGGTAGATAATATATCTCTTTTACTCCTGCATTGAAGTTTTTGTTCCCCAGTTGAGTTTGGATTCGTATGTCTTTGTGAAATCGTATTTCCTTTTGGTGTTTGGGTATTTCAGCTTTGTTCTGATTTACGCGGTTCCCCCAGTTTTTGTTTCTTGATGTGTTGGTTTTAGCCTGATATCTGCATATTCTTTTCCTCCGGTCCAAGTTTTTTCATTGATTTATTTTCATGGAAATCCCCTCGTCTCTCTAGTAGTTTTTAAGTCGTAGCCTGACCTACACATAGCTTTTTATCCTCAGAGTCTTTGTCTCCTCAGTGAGTTTTCCTTACGGAATGCATTGTGCTCCTATGGAATTTCATCCTCTCCAGATTCTTTTCCTTTGTGGCAACATATTCCCTCACAAAGATTATTTTTTCATTCATATCATAAGCATCATGAGGTCTCTTAGGGACAAAAAAAATTCTTGTTGTTATTTAAGTCCATTCTGTCGTGTTGATACGAAGATTTTAACCTTCACATCCCCGGATAGAATGACCTTAAATAGGGGCAGCTGTAAAACCCCAATTTTGACCCCTAAGATCTCTCATGTCATCTTATTTACATGGACTTTGGGATCACACTTTCGTATCCTCCTCACCCCTCACTCATTGGGTTTGCATTGGGAGAGATCACCAAGCATATTTGTGATTGTATCATACTTTTATTTTCTTTGTTTTACTAACCAAAATCCAAAAATATGTCTAGTGTAGCTTTGCTTCTTTTGTAGGTAGTGTGTATGTCCACCTATGCCTCATCAAGCTCATAACTAGGGTTTGATACCCTCAATGCAAGGGATAAAGTTATCAAAGGTCTACTACAATGGTTTAAAGCATCATATATCGATCCCCATGTTCTTTATTTGTCATTTTGATCAAGAATTCATCAAGAGTTTGATGTTTGTTTGTCAAGGAAGCCCTAATTCATCTGGGTATCTTGTGTGCCTTCCTCAACAAGCTTCTTCAATATTTGGTCAAAGATATCAAGGCATACTCCATTTTACATCTTCTTATGCATATATTATTCTCCATGATCCCCAAAGAGCAAGAGAACTTCAAGTTTGTAAGTTGGTTCAAGGAGGTTGACCAGAAAAGTCAACTAGTCAAATCTAGGGTTCCGTAGACCCTATCTCCTACAATTTTTGTCATATGAAAATGATTCCAAGAGAAACATTACTCTTTATGACATTCCGAACAACTTTTATTTAAGCATCAAGATCTAATATTTCTTGGAAATTCATTTTTTATGGTGAAACTTCCAAGATTGAAGGTCAACTTCCAAGAACCATAACTTCTTTAATTTTTATGATATGAATATCATCCAAGTTTCATGATCAATTTCAAGATGTCTTCTACAACCTTTCTTCTTTGAGAAAGGTCAAATTCCACTTGCAAGGGCATGTACCAAGAGGAAACATTATAGGTCCATTTGGGTCATCATCATTGAATAAGCAATTTTCCTCAACTTCTAAAATCCATAACTCCATCACGCAAGCTCCAAATGATGTCAAACTTGTGACCAAATTGAATATAATTGAAAGATCTATAACTTTTAATAAGTAACCAAAGTCATTTTAAACTCATAACAAAAGTTATTCAAAGTGGAAAAAGGCGTCATTTGACTTTTAACTTAGGAAATTTTCAAGTATGTTTGATTCCTACAACTTAAAGGCCAGAATTCATCATGTTCCAAGCGTCAACTGGAAAAAGTCCCAACATCAAAGTTGTTCCCCTTGATGGTAGCTTTACAAGGACTCTAAGATCGTTGCATTTGGATCAAAATTAAGAGACTTTTGCATGGTTACTTTACATGTCCCAATTTGGAAACTTTTGCACTCAAATGTTAATCCCTTTTGCATGCTTCCATGTTATGACTTCAATATCAATTGTGCATGAATTTGGAGTGGATTATATCATTATTTTGGCCTAATCACATGTCCATGCACCCATGGACATAACTTGCTATTTTTGGTTAGAAATTTGAAAGGTGTGGAAATGAATTCAAGAGCCTATAAATACATTGCCATTGCATCAGAAATGGAGGAAAAGATTGCCCAAGCTCCTCTGAACACTTCCATAGCCCCCATTGAAAGAACACCTTGCAGATTTGTTTGAAATCGAGTTTTAGTTCAAAAATAATGTTTGTCAGCTAAAACTCCAAGGGTTCACATCCTTTTTCATCTCAAACATCTCCTTAAAGCAAGAGGAAGCAAGAACAAGAGCAATTGCATCAAGATCTAGCTCAGAATTCATCACCCGAAGGTGGAATTTCTCAAACTTTAGCTCTTCGATTCTCTCTCCTTTCTCCACCTTTTTGCTTGATTTTTGGTTGGCTGAAGTCCTACCAATGTAGAGAATAAGATTGAGTTGCTTTGAGGTTGAATTGAAGCAACTCAGTCATGGAACCTCAATTTTCAATTTCACATATCTTCTTATAGAGTGAGAAATGGAACAACTGGAGGTCAGATTTGAGATCTTGGCATTTTTCTCTTCAAATTGATGTATGACCCATAAATTTTGGTGACATTTTTGATAGACCAGTCCGACAAGGGTAACCGGAGAAGATGATTGGAGCTAGGGCTTCGGTGATACGCTGGTTCAATCCAGGTCATCTGATCCTTGGTCCATGTTCTAATATTGGCCTTTGGTTCTGATTACTATCCATGTGCACACGTTGACTTAGATACATGGTGGACTTGATGCGCATGACCATCAGATTTGCCACCTCAATTAATGAGGGAGATCTGATGGCCCTTGCTTTTTTGTTTTATCTTATTTTCTTTTTTTATATTATAATTAGCCTTTTCTCATTTAATTCATTATAAATTCAATTTTAATCCAAAAAATATGGGACTTTCACCAAAATTTTACAAATAATTTCCTCTTTCATTTTCTGAATTAAAATTATTTTTTGGATTGGATTTTATATTTTTAGTGAATTTAATGATTTTTAACTTGTTTTTAATTGATTTTAAATACTTCTGACTTTTCAAAATTTCCAAAAAAAAATTGTCTAAGGTCCTTTGACCTTGTTTGACCTATGATAAATCCCTTGGCTATTTATTTCGTGATTTGGAGGGATTTGAGATTTTCCCCTTTTAAAAATTATTTTTCTTCATTTAAAAATTGAATTTAAATTGTTTAATTGCTTTAATATTTTGTTAAGCCATTTGATTGACTTTGTGTTGACTCGTCTTCTGTTTGGCCTTGATCTTTGTTGAATTGGACTTCAATTTGGTCAATACTATTGAATTTAGGGGGTTGATGAAGTGTAAACTTCATCCCTCAAGATGAATGGATAGTATTGATCAGATGAGGTTCATCCCTTGATCAATTTGGGGTTCTCTTTCAGTTCATCTTTTCATCTTCATCTCTCTTATTCCCTATTCCCTTCATGGACAATGACTTCTCAATTAATTAAATGTTAATTCATTCATCAATGACCTTGTGTCAGATGAATCAACATGAGCTTGATTGAGATAGGTTCATCCTATTTTGTTTTTTGTGTGTGGTATGCTTTAGGAGCTTGGTTCCTTATACCTTGTCTCTAGCATGCATTAACACCAATATTATTATTATCCGACCTCAGATAGTTGTGACTTCTACATAAGTCCAATTACAATTGCTTAACATAGAGCTAAATTTGTCCCGAAAGCAATATCATTTTTGCAAGTGAGATTGTAAGTCTCCCATTCACCATGGTATTGTGTGAAGATTTGACCTCTTTTCCATTTATGGGACCTGGTCGTATACTTGTTGATTTTATCCAAGTTGAAGCCCTTCTCATGGATGATGTTTAGGTTCAATCTTCATGCTTACGAGTGAATGATTGAGTGTTTCCAAAGAATGACTTAAACAATTGCTTCTTCCATTAGTATCTCACTAACATTTCTTTGTTTTGAATTTATTTTTAATGCCATTTACTTAATGCAATTTAAAGTCTTGCAATTTATCATTCATTGTCATTTACATTTCATGCAAGTTGTTTATTTTTCAATCATCTTCACTTCGCTCATTTGAGCCATTGCATTTGTGCTTGTGATATATTTCTGTGCTTGTGATTTTGTTTTTGTTTTTGGTCTTAGGACCTTAAAATACTTAATAACAACAAAAACCCTAAAAATTATATAGGTGGCTGTTGGACCTCTATCTGAGACTTGAGTTGACTTTGGACTTAGAGTAGGCACATTCCTGAGCTATGGAGATTCTTGGCCAATGCCATTATTTGAGACCTTTTCTTGGCCAATGTCATTCATCTTATACAAGCCTTGAGAGACTCTTTGATTCATCTGTTATATTCATTATCTTTTTGTCCGGATTCTGTTATTTTGATCTTATTGATATCATCTGATGTTTCTCTTTGAGGATGTTTTTAAGAGATATTTCATCTGATACCTCTAACAGACATTGAAGACTGCTTGCTTTTGGAGTGCTTGTGTGGATGTTTGGTTATCTTTATTTGATGTCATTGGTCTTCTTATTAATTTCTTGGATGATTATGGCTTTGTTGCTTGCTTAACAATCCAAAGGAAATGGGTTTCTATCTGACAATATTGTCTTATGGATGCTTCCCATTGGTTAGATCTTTTTAACTTTAAACTTTTAAATCTTGTATAGGATAGTCCCTTCATCTCCTCCTCCTTCTTTAATTTCAAAATCTCTCCCTTATTTTCAAAACTTCTTTGTTTGTTGTTTTAAACTTATACTTGTTTTAATGAGTTGAATCCATGGCCTTATGTCATTGATTGAGATATAATTCTTTTGGCCACGTTGTGCCTTTTCCTTTTAACTTTTCAAAAACGATGAATCTAGATTTCAGTTATCTTTGGTTGAGATATAATTCTCTCATTCCATGATATATTGATTGTAAGACTTTCCATTTATTAGGGGTTAGTGGCATACTTGTTGATTGAATCCAAGTTGGAGCCCTCCCTCTTAAATATTGTAAAAACCTCATTATCGGTGGATGTTTGGTTGAGTATTCTCCCATTGATAATAAAATATCTTTAAGCTTTTGTTAAAATTACTCCACCCATCTTTGAATTTTTTACCATAAACTATGAGGTTTTGATACCCCATTTTTATGTTGGTACGTAGGCATAAGACCGAAGGTCTTATCAAACACAAAAATATAATAAATGAATTCTCTTCTCATCCCCACATTCAATTTTCAGCAAACATCTTTTTAACTAAAAACACTTACACACAAAGGGCTCCCTAGGAGTACCTAAGACACTTTGGGTGTTATACCTTCCCTTTGTGTAACCAACCCCCTTGCCTGTAATCTCTGACATTTTATTAGTTTTGATTTGAAAACTTCTTATCTTTGGGTTTTGTTCGTACTTTTTCCCTTTTTACTTTGGAATCAATAAAAGCGCGGTGGCGACTCTGATTTTATTGACGTTGAGTTAACCAATAGCTCAATGGTCATGAGTTTACCGCTATAGTTACCTTTGTTAAGCTATCACTTGGCTGGTAGTTGGTAATCATTCTATTATAGGTTATTACCTTTGTTAAGCTATCACTTGGCTGATAGTAGGTAATAGTTCCTTTTACCTCTGATTCGTTACCTTTGTTAAGCTATCACTTGAATGGTAGTTGGTAATCATTCTATTTGAGATTATTACCTTTGTTATGCTATCGCTCGGCTGATAGTAGGTAATATTCTTCTCCTGTTGAAGTCAGGGTTTTCCCCTTTCTAATGATTGCTACTCCTCGGCGAAGTCTTGCCTTGATAAGTCTTCCCCGTTGGATCTTTAGTTCGTTTTTAACCGTGCATCGGTTATTTTCAAACTTTTCCTTTCCCCCTGGGATATTTTGTTTGTCCCCGTCTGGGTAACCCTTTGGAATCTATTTTTCCCATGCGGAATTGCAGTCTCTTCCTTTTTATAACAATTCTTTGTTTCTGGTGGCGCTATATTCTCCATAGAGATTCTTATTTGCATTCATATCATAAGCAGTTTGCGGTATCTTAGGGCCAAAAATTGGGTCCTTAATATTTAAGTATCTCAAATCTTGTCGAGACGAAGATTTCAACCTTCATATATCCAAATTGAAGAAACTTAAATAGGGTCATATGTCATACCCTAATTTTTAATCCTAAGATCCCACATCTCATTTTGCATACAAGCAAGGTCACATCTTGGCCCTCCCCTACCCATCTTTGGGTTTTCTTCTTGCAGGAATCACCAAGCACCTCTTTGATTTACCTTTGTGTTTATCTGATACATTTCTTATCTAACCACTATTTAAAATGCCAAAAATATGCCTTGTTTCTCTTATGTTTATTGTGTAAGGTAGGGCTCCTTATGTCAAAGCATCTAAAAGTTTGGTGACTTACTTCTCAAGAAAAGTCAAAGGTTCATGTGTTTATTTCCATGCCTTCTTCAACAAGTAACTTCAAGCTTTGAACAATTTAATTAAAGGCCAGTCAAAGACACCTTATCTTGAGTTCATATGATCACCCATGTGTAGCAATACATTCATGACCATCAAGCTATGGATAAGCTTAACGTCAATAAAACCAGAGTCGCCACCGCACTTTTATTGTTTCTAAAGGAAAAGGAAAAGTACGAACAAAACGCAAAGATAAGAAGTTTTCAAATCAAAACTAATAAAATTCCAGAGATTATAGGTAAGAGGATTGGTTGCACAGAGGGAAGGTGTTAGCACCCAAAGTATCCTAGATACTCCTAGGGAGCCCTTTTTTTATGTGTGCATGTGTTTTGGGTATAAATAATGTTTGAGAAAAATAGAGTGTGGGGGTGATAAAAGAATTCATTGATTATATTTTTGTGTTTAACAAGACCTTAGGACTTGTGCCTACGTACCAACATAAAAATGAGGGATTAAAACCTCTTAGTTCGTGGTAAAAATTTCAAAGTTGGCGAATTACTTTTAACAAAAGTTTAAATGAAAAGGCACAAAGGGCCAAAAGTTTGAATGAAGTTGTTAGTTCTTTTTGTCTTTTTTAAATGTTAAGTCAATATGATTAAGTTTATTTACAAATTTGATTTAAGAAAAGAGTTTGAAAATTCATTGGCATAAGGTCAAAGCTTCTAATCATTAAAACATGTCTAAGTTTGAGATCACAAGCAAAGAAAGTTTTTGAAAAGAGAGAGAGATTTTGAAATTTAAGAATTCGGAGGAGATGAAGAGACTATCCTAAGCATAAAATTAAAAGTTAAGAGTTGAAAAGGTCTGACCAATGGGATGCAATCCAATAACAAGAATGTCATATAGAAACCCATTTTCCTTTGGACTTTAATCAAGAAATAATCAATAAGCAATGAGAAATATCTAGACATCATGAAGATTAAGGCATCAAGTAAAGATAGCTACATCCAAGAAAGAAATCCCAATAGCTAGCAGTTTTCATTGTTTTCCCATGTATCATATGAAATGTTCCTTAATCAACTTAGAGCAAAGCATCAGACACAAGATCAAAATAAAAATTAAGCACAAAGACAGAGTAGCAGATGAACTCAAATAAATCCTAAGGCTTGCACCAGGTGAAGGCTCAATTCATAATAACTTGGTCTCAAAATGTTTCCATTGGCCAAGTCCTTTTTGCACAGGGAATGTTGCCTAATTCTAAGTCCAAAAAGCTCAGATCAAGATCAATAGTCCATCAGATGTTTTATAGGGTTTTTGTTGTTATTAGATGTTTTAAGGTCCTAAGACCACAAACAAAAATCAAAGTACACAAACAATATATACAATCACAAGATATGGCTCAAGTGAGCAAAGTGAAAATGGAATAAACATAAACAAGTTAAATGAAATGTAAATGGCAATGAATAATAAATGACTAAAATTTAAATTGCATAAAGTAAATGACTTGAAAGTAAAGCAATATTAACAAGAATTAGTCAAAGGTTAGTCAAAGTTAGTCAAGTGTTAGTGATGATTTTTAATTGATTAAATCATTCTTTGGAGAATACTCAACCATTCATTCACAAGTATAGATCCTTAAACCAAGACATCTTCCATGACAAGGGATCCAACTTGGATAATTCAACAACTATGTCACTAGCTCCCATGAAAGGAAAAAGGTCAAGTCTCCATACAATGCCATGAAGAATTGGAGACTTACAATAATACTTACTAGAATGCTATGCCTTAAGGGTCAAATTTAGCTCTATGTTAAGCAATCGTAATTGGACTTACGTAGAAGCCACAACTATCTGAGGTCGGGCAATAAAAATTTAGGTGTTAATGCATGTTAGAGACTTGGTATGAAGAACCAAACTCCTACAACATACCACACTAAAAGAAAAGATCAAGAGGGAGGGACCTATATCAGTCATACTTGTATTGATTCATCCGACACAAGGTCATTGATCAATCAATTAGTCTTTAGACATTAGAGATTTCATTGGTCAAATGAGGGAATGGGAAAGAATAGGCATTGAATATGAAGAGGGAGGGGAAGATAGAAACCCAAATTAACCAAGAAAGGATTTTCATCAAATCAAAATCATCCATTCATTTTGGGCGATGAAATGTACATTTCATCAATCCCCTAAATCCAATGATTTTGATCCAACAAAAGTCAAATCAACCTTGACCAAACCCCAAACAGAAAGTCAAACATCACAAGACCATAAAAATGGCTTAACAATATTTTTGAATATTTAATCAATTAAAAATGAATTAAAATACATTTTAATTTGGTCAAAACCTAAAATCCCTTCAAAACACCAAATAAATGGCCAAGGGATTTATCCTAGGTCAAACAAGGTCAAAGGACCTTAGACAAAAAAATTTCATGATTTTTAAAAAGGCAGAAGTATTTTTAAATAATTAAAAATATACACAAAAACATTTAATTCATGAAAAATATCAAAATTAATCCAAAAAATTATTTTAATTTAGAATATGGAAGAGGAAAATATTTAAAGATTTTTGGTGAAAGTCCCATATTTTTTTGGATTAAAAATGAAATTTCTATGAATTAAACAAAATAAATGGATTAAATGAAAAATCAAAAATTAGAAAAAACAAGGGCCATCAGATCTCCCTTATTAATTTAGGTGGAAGATCTGATGGCCACGTTGTCGCATCCGCGAAAAACAACCGGCGGGCTAAAACAAAAACAACACAGAGCCGCCACCGTGCGTTATTTATCCCAAAAGAGGGAAAGGAAACGCTCGAAGTAAACCTGGAAAAGACATGGTCTCGCGACCAAAGAGAATGGGATCGGGAGTCGGTTATGCGAAGGGAAGGTATTAGCACCCCTACGCATCCGTCGTACTCGACGGGATCCATGCTCAAAAAGATAGAAAAAAGGTTGCTAAAACAAACATCACACACACAAACAACACAGGTGGGAGAAGAGGGGAGAGGGCTCGCTAGGATATCGCATCCTATGCCTACGTATCTCATCTGGAATGAGAATCAGAGCTACCGTAGTTCGGCTCACGCACGCCGAAACAAAACACACGCACAAAAAGGCAAACATGGAACCCGAACGCCAATTGCTGGACTTACATCAGCTTCCGAACCAAACAAACCCACACTGGAAACCAGATGCCACTTGATGGACTTATACCGGACTCCAAGCACACAACAATAGGATACGGAATGCCAATTGCTGGGCTTACATCCGTCTCCTAACACACACACAAGAAGAAACAAGCAACAAGTTACTAAGGAGTCGGGAACTCGAGCCTAGCAACTGTCAAGCAAACACACACAAAAGAAAAAGGGTGAACACACAGACTAACAGGGAGTCGGGAACTCGAGCCTGATAGCTGTCAAGCACAACACACTCAAAAAAAGAAAAGGGTGCCCGGAGAGATCTCGCACGACCTCCTGCCTACGTACCTCATCTGGTATGAGGATCAGGGCCACGTAGTTCCCCTTAACAGGGGAGAAACTTTCTCCTAACCAGAGACTGGGAAATGACCAACTAGAAGGGAGACTGACTCGAGCCTAATAGTTATCATGTATTCCACAATGGTCCTAGGTTGAATTTTCTATCTACTTGCACAGACTGCAAGCTAATCCTAAACAGGCAAAGCAAAGCATATAAGCACAATCAAAACAAAGCAAACATTCACAATTAGCACACACTATATCCAGACAAAGTGGGCTCAAACAAGGGTTAGGCTGCAAAAGCAAGCCAACTGTATCAGGTGACGTTAGCTCTTAACCCTAACATTGAGAGTTAGGGTGAAGCAGATGAAATAGGAAGTGAGGGGTGTGCCTCACAGCTCTTATCCCTGGCCTGGGAGAGCTTTAGACAAAGAAGTGTGGGTTCAGAAAGTGGGAACCTTTCTACACTTATGACACTGACTCAACTGTACAACTGTACAAGGATCTTGGGTTAATATCCACAATGCATCAACACCAGTTGTGTGAGCAAAGGGATGACTCAACTGAAGAGCAGGAGATGGATTGCACATCTCTTGTATCTGCCAATTGCCTTATTCAAGGTCTTTTCCTGCTTGGGGACAAAGATAAACAATCACAAGCATTGCCTCTTAAGGAGGACTTCAGACAGGTGCCTGGCCAAATAACAGGCCAGGTCTTCCAGACTACATGGAGTTAGTGATGCTATACCTCAATTGGTTTAAGCAACCAAGCAACAGCAAAAGCAAGTTCACAATGAACTATAGCAACTAATGTACCTGAAAACAATCTAATTCAGTCAGTACACAGCTCAAACAGTCAAACAGACAAACTAAAAGTCAACAGTTAACTGTACACAAGCAATGCATCAAGCAAAGCATAAGCCAATGCTCAACATAAATGACTTAGAAGCCACCTACAAAACAAACTCAATGTTAATCAACATCAATCAAACAAGCAACTCAAGCCAAGTGAATTAATTCCTCCATGCCATATGCTTTTTGTCCTGAAAACACAACTCAAACATTAAGCACTAACCACTAGGACATGGCCTAGGGTCAAAATGGGAGCAATAAACCAAAACAGAACATGAAAATTATCAAAAATCAAGTTCAATCAATTTAGAAACAAATCCAAGTGGTCTCACATTCATATCATACACCAATTTCATTTCATAAGGCAAAGAGCACAAAGCATGCAAGTTAGAACCTCATAGAACTAAACAGAATGATCCAATCCATTTTAACTCAAAAACAATTCAATAAATCCCAATAAAAATCATGGCTAAACAGCATTCATAACATGATCATCACACCAAAATTCAAGTCATTTGGACAAGTGGAAGCAAGTCAATTAAATTCATCGAGTCAAGGCATGGCAAAACAAGCTCAAAGGAAACACAATTCCATGCATCAACTTCACACAAGCACAAAACAGAATCTACACATGATAAATGAATCAAACCAAAGCCATGGCAAACTTTAAAGTGTCTAGAATCACTCCACAAAATTTCAAGTCCATGTGATACATATCAAGAATTTCACAAATCATTTAAGATCATGACTCACAAAAGTCCACAATTGGTCAAACAAAAAGGAAATTCTCAAACAAATTGGAAATGCACTTAAAAATTACACAAAAATTCACAAGACATCCTAACATCCATAGGATTCAACATACAAAATTTCAGATCAATTCAAGTTCATATGGCATGGTAATGAAAATCCACAAGTTGGACAAGAAATGGTGTGACACACATTGTCACACCTAGATTGATCAGCTCATATCTCATCAACCAGGAAAGCAAAAATCACAAACTCTATACCCAAATGTTCATTGAGGTGTCTATTTTACACATATAAAATTTCAAGAATTTTGGATTAAGCATCATCATTTCACAACCAAAATAGCAAGCAAGGTGCAAGCAAACACATGTTCACATAAACCCTAGGAAATTTAAAAATACACACGTGCACAATTTTGGTAAAAATCATCATAAAATAGTAGATATGATGATGAACATTGTGGAAAAAACCTCATGTCATTTGAACAATTATTTTGTGAGTTATGAATTTTTAAGTATGGAGAAAAAATGAAAAATCATGTGGAACCAAGCATGAACATGTGAAGCATATGGTGGAAAAATGCCAAAACACAAAAATGAAAGTGCTGGAGCCTGGACTCGAACCTCGTTCGAATTCAAACTAGCGCGCGCTACATGAAGCGCTGCGTTTCACTAATACAGGTGGCACAACGCGATTGGTGGCATGGGCGAGAAACAGCAAAAACATGCAAAACACGGATCATGAAGATCAAAAAGCTTTCTGGAAACAATTTTCAAACATTCATAGCGTGTTCATCATAAACCCTAGGCTCAAGAACAAACCGTTTCAGAAATGAACAAAACCTATATCACTAGAATCCTCTTTCCAAGCACATCAACAATCTCACATCAATTTGATCTAAATCTTCCTAGAATTCTTGGATCGTGCAAGATAAGTTTCACATAACAAAATGAAAATCAACATATCTCAACCAATTCTCAATGAAAATCAAAACAGCAAAGTTCAGCATACTCCACATGGAAAGATCTATCAAACACATCCATCAATTTCAAGAATTAGGCAAGTCGAAAACTGACCTTGTTGGAATGGCAGAAGTGGATTTGAGGTTTTCTGGCCTTGTGGTGCTGAAACAGATGATCTTCAAGGCTTGTATGAGTGAAGGAAGCAAGGTTTTGATGTTAATTGTACACGATTTTGTTGAAAACTCAAATTGCCATTGTTGAACACCTTTGCAACAGTCCTTGAATTGGCACGAAAATGATGAGATCTTGCTTCAATTAGCTTCCATTATGCTCATGGATGAAGGATTGGTGAAGATCTTGGCAAGGTTTGTGAAGAAAATTGCAGAAAAAGTGAGAGAGAAAAGATGAAAAGTTTTGGATCTAGATCTCAATTTCCAAATTCTGTTATGATTAGCAATGAAACAGTTATGATTTAGCTTTTATATGTGATGTTAAACATGTTGCTAATCATGTTTAGTGTTAATGCAAGTGTTTAAGTGAAATGCAAGTTTAGTGCACATTAGCAAATTGGCCAATTCACCCTTCACATGAAAATCAATGTAACAGTACCAATGTTCTGGTTTGGATCAACTTCAATTGATGTTTCTAAGCCAATGCAAGTGGAATTGAATGAATACCATGCCTAATTTTCAAATTCACCTTTTTCCCTCCAAATTCAAATTAAGTTCAAGTGAAAAATGCACTTTTTGTGTGATGAGTTTTAATGAAATGTAATGCATGAATTGGATAGAAGAGATCAAAAGAAACTTGCTCCAAAAAGTCCCACTTCATTTGGCCTTTTGGTTCAAAAGTTATGCACTTTTAAAATTCAACTTTTCTTGACAATGATTTGATCATAACTTGCCAACCACAAATGAGAAATTCATGTTCTTGGACTTTTTGGAAAGGTGAGAGCAAGATCTACAACTTTCATGTTGGACAAAATTTCATTTGAAGCATTTTTGGACATGTAATTTTGAGGAGAAAACCTTTCCATTTTTGGCAGTTTTGAATTACAAGTCACTTTCTATTTTTGGAAAGTTTTCATCTGACTTTATTTTTTTCAATGTTGATGCTTGAAATGTCAAATGAAACTTGTTTGTACATGAATGAAGTGTCTCTAACCCTCTTCCACCTCCAAATCCAACAGTTGACCTTTGGTTGACTTTTGTTGACTGATAGATGAATTTGCCATGCATAGATGAACTTGAGCCTCAATCTCCTGATGAAATGGCTCACACATGAAACCCTAGATTCCATAAGCTCAATATAACCATAGAATGATCTCTCATCTCAATGAAGACCTCATCTCCTTAACAAGCCCTGATTGGCACACTGCAGATGATTAGGGTTGACCAGAGGTCAAAACCCTAATCTCAAGGAATCTGATCAAGCATAAGGAATCTCTTGGTGATGACAAAAACCATGATGAAGATGATGTACCATTTCAACCAAGATGATATCCAACCTCCTTGAGGAATCAAAAAACCCTAATTTGAAGCACAAACCCTCAGGTGGCTAGTGATCAATTCAATGAAACCCTCAGGCTTGAATATGTTAACCTCCTCATCTTCTGATCAAGACCTAGGAGGATGACTTGCCCAATGTTGCCATATGATATGCAAAGATGCAATGCCTAATGACCTACAAATGAAATGCAATATGTTAAGCTAGTCCCAAGAGAGGAGGGCAAATTTTGAGGTGTTACACACGCGCGTGCTATCCATGGTGGACTCAAGTCAAAGCAATGTACGTGTTGTAATACAAAGAAATGGCTCAGATTAAAACATTCAAACATGATCAGATGACCATAAGGCGTGTTAACACATCACCGGAGCTAGGGATCCGATCATCTTCTCTAGTGAACTTCACCGGACTGGTCCACCTTCATCTCAATGGAAAATGAAAAACAAGGACACTATTTCAAAGAAAAAATGCTCATGAGCTCGAATATGGCCTCAATTTTCTCCGATCCCAAGTATATCAAAAGATACAGGGATTTGAATTTTTAGGATCATGAACTGTGTTGCTTCGATTTGACCTCAAAGAAACTCAATCTTGTTGCCTACATTAAAGATAATGGTGAAGAATTGAGAGAGAATCAAAGAGATGAAGTTTTAAAAAAATCACCTTTGTGGGAGCTTGAATCTTGCTTGATCTTGCTTCCAATTGGTCTTGGCTTGACTTCAGATGCTTGCAGAAAGTGAATTGGATCAAGGAAGGGTTTGGATTCTTGGAGTTTCAACTTCAAAATAGAAGTGAAATTGAAACTCGATTTTCAATTGAAAACCTTCAAGTTTATCCTCTAATGGTGAGGGTTATGGTTGCAGGATCAAAGCTTGGGCAAGGTGTCCCCAATTCTGAGCAGAAGGGGTTGTATTTATAGACAATGCAATTAATTTCCACACACTTTCATCAAAATGCCAAAAATAGCAATCTTCACTTGCATGGATGCATGAGCGTGTGATAGGCCCATCAAATGATGTCAAAAGGTCCAAAATTGATCATGAGCAATGCTGAAAGTGTGTCAGAAATAATGCAATTGGAAATGAAAAGTGGTCATGATATTCATCCAAATGGAACCATGAAGAAAAGCCACGCGCAACTCATTTAATCTTTGGCCAATGAGGTGATCTTTAACTTTTTGGAAATGTGAGATCAAGGGTAACAACTTTCATGTTGAAATTTTTTCCATTTGAAGCTTGGATCATGACGAATTTTGAGGTGGAAGTTTGGAAAATCATATATAAATGAAATTTTTCAAAGTACCAAGCCAAATGTTCACTTCTTCCACCTTGAATAACTTTTGCTATGTGCTTCAAATGGAAAAGGTTTCTTCATCAAAGTTGTATCTCTCTCAAACTTATTCAATTTGGTCACAAATTTGACCTAATTTGAATTTGGGATAAAGGGGTTGTGTATTTTAGAAGTTGAGGAAAATCCTTTGTTCAATGGTAATGACCCAAAATGACCATTAATGTTTCCGCTTGGCACATGCCCTTGCAAGTTGAATTTGAAGTTTCTCAAAGAATAATAGTTACAGAGGACATCTTGGAATTGATAATGAAACTTGGATGGCCTTCATCTAATAAAAATTGAGCAAATTATGGTCTTTGGAAGTTGACCTCCTAACTAGGGTTCAGATAAAATGACCTATAATCTTTCACCATAAAAAATGACTTTACAAGCAAAACTAGCTCTTTACATCAACATTAAAATTGTTATTAATGTCATTAGGAGTAACATTTCTCTTGGAATCATTTTGTAGGATGAAAATTGTAGGAGATAGTGTCTAGGGAACCCCAATTTTGAACAGTTGACTTTCTCTGGACAACCACCATGAACCAACTTGCAAACTTGAAGTTGTCTTGATCTATTGGACTCATGGAGGATCATATATGTATAATATGGTGTATAATGAAGTATCCCTTGAAATATTTGATCAAATCTTGAAGAAACTTGCTAAGGAAGTCACACAAGATACCCAGATGAATTAGGACTTCCAAGGCAAATAAGCTTCAAACTCTTGGTGATTTCTTGATCAAAATAATAAATGAAGATCATGGGGACCCATATATGATATCTAGAATTAATGTGAACCATCTCTTGATTAATTTCCTTACATTGAGGGTCCTAAACCCTAGATATGAGCTTGATGAGGCATTGGTGGATACACATGCTACCTACAAAAGAAGTAAAGTTATACATAGACATATTTTTGGTATTTTGGTTAGTAAATAAAAAAACAAAGTATGATATAATCAAATGTGCTTGGTGATCTCTCCCAATACAAACCCAATGTATGAGGAGTAAGGAGGATGCTAAGGTGTGATCCCAAAGCTAATGCAAATGATGAGATAGAATTAGGGATCTTAGGGTCAAAATTAGGGTCTTAAACCACGTGCTTTGGAATGCAAGGAAAGTCCAAGTGCACAAGCTTGTTCCAAGTGGTTTGACCTAAAAGTCAATATTTTGAGGTCAAAGTTCCAAGGATAACAACTCCTTCAATTCTCAACATTTTTAATGTCTCTTTTTGCATATGACTCTTCTAAACATCCTCTACAACTTATCTTTACATGACAAGAGCCAACTATGCTTGGAGGATCATCAAACGTTTGGAGACATTATAGGTCATTTGTGGACTTAGTGAAATTTGACCTATTTTCAAGTGACTTTTTGCCAACTTTCAAAGATCATAACTTCTTCAAATTTCAACATATGGAGTTGATTCTTCTTGAACAATGTCATGGATGATAACCTCTACAAGTTTTCTTCAAGGACCAAGATCAAAATATTCTTGAAAGGCCGTGGAATTCATTGAGACATTATAGGTCATTTTCAGCCATGAAGCATTCAAAATTTTCTAAGTTATGGAACCAGTATTTTGTGCCATCTTCGACACACCGTAACTTTATGCTCAAACATCCAAATGCAGCCTTTCTTGTCTCATTGTAATCTTGGACATGATGTTAACACATTGCAAAAATAATGGGAGCAAAAACCCTCTTGGTAGGATGCCCCTTTGAATTGAACATGGTGACTTGAAACTGCAGAAATCACCATTGCTCGAAATTTGATCATGACTAAACTCAATTCCAGGCCAAATTAGCAAGTTTTTTGGTCCTAAACATGTTTAATCAAACCTCCAGAAGTTAATTGACACTTAAAACACATCATTTGGCTGAGTTTTGAGGAGTTTCAAGTCACACTTTTCACACACTTGGATCAAATTCGTTTTGCACGACTTCAGTATCATTCCACATGTATTTGGATCCAATTACATTGCCTATAAATAGAGGAACTTGTTACCTTCATTTGCAAGCTTTGGAGAGCCAAGAAACCCATGCTGCAACTTGAAGCTTTTCCAGAAAATTCAACTATCGTGTTTTGAGTTTCCGCCTGTTTCAATCCATTTTTTTGATTCTATTAGCTCCATTGGCATCCTCTAAATTTTTTGCAACAAATCCCAAGCTATAAGACCTTCTGAATTGCTCCAACCAAATCGAGCTTCATCAACTTCTGATCACCATCTAGACAAGGTAGTTTTGAGCATCATTTGAACTCAAATAAGTTGCCACAATGTAGTCCTTCACTCTCTGATGCTTTCCCCTAAGTTATCTGGTGTTCATTGATCGTGTTCATCATTTAATTTAATTTTTCGTATTTTGCTTGTTTCTGAAACTTCTTTGAAATTCCCTTTACTCAGTTCACATAAATGAATTTGAGGCATAAGGTTGAATTCGGGATGATAAGAGGATCACAATGGTGGTGGTCTCGTGTCTTGAAGTTACCAAACAATAAAACTCCGGTGAGAGCTTACCGGAGAAGATAATCAGAGTATTTCTCAGGTGGTCTGAGTTTGGACCAGACACATTGGCATTTTGAAATGTTTTGATTGGTTAAATTCAAACTGGATCATGTGTTTGGCTTGTAGCGTGTTCCATCGTGTTTCTCATCATTTAGAGTGTTGGATATGTCACATCAACTAATGAGGCCTGATCCAACGCTTCTGGTTTTTTCTAATTTTAATTCTTTTTCTTTTATTATTTTAAATTTCTTTTTCTTTAAAAATTCATAATAATTTGATTTTTTATCCAAAAAATCCCAAAATAATTTCTAAAATTCTCTTTTACTTTTCTTCATCTGATTTTTATTTTTTCACATTTTATTTCATTGATTTGCTATTTTTCATGATTTTTATCTTTTCTCCTTTGTTTTAATTTGTTTAAAAATACTTTCTTGCATTTTTTAATTCTGAAAATTTTATTACATGTTTCTAATTTTATTTCCAACCTCCCATAATTTTCTTGGCCATTTATTTGGTGTTTTAAAGAACCTTATGGATTTTGCATTTTATTTCCATTTTAAAAATCATTTAAAAATACTTTTTATGCATTTTTATTTCATTTAATTGCATTTTTAATTTGTTTGACCTTGTGGACTTTTGTTGGCCTTGGATCATGATGATTTTGACTTCAAGTCTCATCAAACTCAATGGATCTTGGATGTTGATGGGGTGAAAACCCTAATTCATCAAAATGGATGATTGATTTTAATTATGACTTGATCAAATTTGTGATCCAATTTGGGTGCGACCTCTATTGTCCCTTTTTCTTATTCATCCCTTTCTTTTTCCCTTGATCAATTGGATGGATTTGTGTCCATCTTGTTCATGATGTGTGAATCGGTGCTTGATGAACTTTCATCATTTAAAATCTACCTTCTAAGTGATCATGAATCATTTAAGGTACTTTGGATTGATGTATAAGTTTGTCTTAAGTGTCATGAAATATGGATTGAAGTAATGAACCATCCTCCTAGCCTTTGTGCTTGATCATCCCATTTCATTTTCTTTTGTTATGTGGCATAGCTTTATAGGGATGATTTATATATCATTTCTCTAGCATGTATTAACACAAATATTATTATTGACCGGCCTCAGATAGTTGTGACTTCTACATAAGTCCAATTACGATTGCTTAACATAACGCTAATTTTTTATCCCCAAGGTAATGACATTTTTATAAGTGAGATTGTAAGTCTCATATTCTTCATGATATTGTATGAAAAAATTTCTCCTTTTCCATTTGTGAGAGCTAGTGGCATACTTGTTGATTTTATCCATGTTGGAGTCCTTCCCATAAATGATGTATAGGTTCATATTTTCATGCTTGTGAATGGATAGTTGATTGTTCTCCAAAAAGTGACCAAAACATTTTTTCTCCTTAAAATGACAAAATGTCTTTTACATAAAAATAAATCAAAAACAAACTCTTTTTTGTTATTTTTACCACAAACTACGAGGTTTTGATCCTTCATTGCAGTTGTTGGTATGTAGGCATGAGACTTCAAAAGTCTTGGCAAACACCAAATCATAATGAAAATGCTTCTTTTCCCATCCCTCCAATCTTTTAACACACAACACCTTTTTCATACCAAAATGTATATAATTTCAAAGAGGTTCCCATGGAGTACCATGAATATTTAGGGTGCTAATACATTTCCTTTGCATAACTAACCCCCAAACCCTTGCTCTTTTTTTTATTAGTTTTGTTTTTAAAACTTCTTTGGGTTTTGTTCATACTTTTTCCCTTTTTCTCTAGAAACAATAAAAGTGTGGTGGCGACTCTTTACGAGTTAAGTTAATCAATAGTTTAATCTCAAAATTTGTACCACTACAATTGGAGATGAAGAACAAGAATTAATGAAAAGTCATATTTGATATGAGTCATGAACACTTGAGTGATTTGAGTCAAGATCAAAAGTAATGTAGAACAAGATATGCACTTAATAAGAAACTTATTTTGCTATGATTTGATTCAAGTGTAACTTGTGATTTGAATCAAGCAATATTCACGTAATGTATAAGTCATGATTCGACTCAAATAAGATAATGGTAGACAATAACTTTGTGATTAAACTCATGTAGAAGTTGTGATTTGAGTCACAAGACTTCATGCTTCAAATCATGTGTAAGTTGTGATCCAACTCACAAAATTACAAAAACTCATGTTTTCACTCAGTTTAATTTGATTCGACTCATAGGATGTATGATTCGATTCACACACCTAAAATCTCAAAATTTGAAGTTCTTAAAGATATTTTTATATTATACTTTTAAGAGTATTTTAATCGTCTAATGGATGACGTTTAAATAATTAAATGGTTGAGGGTAGGGACCTCGTATTGGAATTAACTAAATAGTTCAATCCATCACGATCCATTCATACACAAAATCTAATCAAATAATTCATCTATAATTAGTGTTTAATAATGATTGACCATAATATAATTTATTAATAATTAATTATTACAATCCATATTTAATTGATTAAATAATTAATCAAACAGCGTTGTCATACATTTTCTTTACAACTTTGTTTTGAACCATTTTATCTGGGCTTATAATTCCTTTGATTTTACAACTTTTTGATATCTTTGAAAATGACGTGAGTGATCAGATTAGAGAAAAGTGTTTGTTTGTGTTTCCACTTTAATGATTATTTATAATTCTTTCATGATTCAAGTAGCTTCTCAATAAGGGAGTCGATACAAAATCATCACGAAGAATGATGTTTCAGCCTTTAATTCTTCAAGCAGTTTGTGATATTATTAAAAATTTAAGACATTGAAACTTTTTTATAATTATTTTTATATGTATATGTAAACATATAAACAAAATATATAATTTATAACCGTGGATTAAACTATGTACAAAAAAGAACTAAAATATATACAAACGTTAGTGCACAAAATAAACATAAAATAAAAATAGTCGGACAATAGATTTAGCTCACATCATTAATAAAGTTTCCCCAAGCACTTTTTATGATTTAAATAAAATTATGGGTATCCTAAAACACAATTTAAAATTAATCAACCCATATAAAATTCAACCCCCTTCCATCCATTATCCTCATTGGTTAGAGATAGGAGACGTTTGTTTCTTTGATTGTAAATTTATTCCTGAAATATATGGTGGAATATTTTTTATTCCTATGTTTTTTCAAAATTTAATAATTTATGGTTAGGAACTTTTTATACCTAGAATTTTTTTTTACCCATAGTTTTGTCACTTTTTATTCCTAAGCTATAGGGTGGGAATCTTACATTCCCATGAGATTAAGAAGTAACCACCCATAATTTCCCACTCCTAAGCATTTTAACTCATTTTTTATTTTAAAATTAAAACTAAAAATATTTTATAAATATTCTCAATAATAATATTTCCAGAAATAGTATTATCGGGATTATAGTTTTCGTCCTTGAAACAAACACACCTTAGGGGAGAATTCATATCAATGATGATGGAGTTCCATGAGAACAAACATATTGGTACATGTGTCAAAAAGTCATTCTAATAGACATAATGATGCTAAATTATTTCATATTTCTTCCTCATTTTTCTAGAAGTGGATAAACGGGACCAACAAAACACAAATTATAATTCCACGTGTTAGCGTATTAAAAAAAATTGATACATGAGTGTCCAAGTGCATTCTAATAATAGGAAAGGAAGTATCAATAAAATAAAATAAAAAGCAAGATCCTACCGGAATTCAAACCTAGGTCGCTGGATTCAAAATCCAGAGTGCTAACCACTACACCATAGAACCTTTTTGTTCACAAATTTCTACTCTCTAACATTTCCAAAGACAAAACTCCACTAAAATTAAATAACATTTTTAAAAAACAGCCTTACCATAACTAAATATCCTTATATTATATTTGTCTTAATTGACCATATGTTAGGTTGATCAATAAAGGTATGTTACATAACTCATTTTCAACCTAGACTAATATATATATATATATATATATATATATATATATATATATATATATATATATATATATATATATATATATATATATATATTGATAAATGATAATATCAAGATCTTTATTCTAACGTTCTAGGTGTAAGCCAAAAATGTGTATATCAATTTTTGATATATTTTCTAATTTTAAAAGCTTATATTAATTGTTCTAGGTGTAAGCCAAAAATGCAAATAATTTTATGATTGAACTTAAAACTTATTTCATGTTAATTGTTCAAAATAAAATAATTTTTTATTATATTTGTTTCTAAAATAATAAAGTTCCTTGAATAATTAATCTATATAATAGAATATCAAGTGTAAATTAAATATTAGAACCATTATATATAAGGATATTATTATATAAAAAAATTGTAGTCAAAACATAATATCATATAAGATAACAATAATGCGTAGAGACTATTAAGTAAGTAGGATGATGACCATATCTCATAGGATATAGATATGGGATATCGATTCTTCATATAAGTATAAATATTATGAGTAATATTTATACTGAATTGACCTAACATGAGAATATCTCATACTATATTATTCAAGTATCATAAGTTATTTTTATAATGATATTGATGTTATGCAAGTACCAGAAGACAAGTAATTGGCGAGTCAATATACCTATCAGAGTGGGACCATATTTGTTCACCATCACTTTTATGGCGATGGATATTAATCCAACTTACGATTGACTACTAGGAAGACCATGGATACATGCTGCTAGGGAAGTGACCTCTACACTGAACCAAAAGCTTAAATTCATGTTCGAGGAAATATTGGTTATTGTATGTGGCAAAGAAGATTTGATTATTAGTGAACTATCGTCATTTCGGTATGTTAAAACTGAAAAAGGCATAACTGAGGTTCCTTTCCATTGCTTGGAATTTGAAGATGGCAGTTCTGCTACATCCACTCCAAACAAGGTAGCAGAAGTGCTTCTATCATATGTGAAGAGTGCCAGGAAAACTCTTAAGAAAGGTACTTCTCCCGGTTGGGGTCAGATAGTAGATGTTGTTGAGATTAATATTATCTTCAGTATCGGTTACCATCCATCGTCACGCCTACCAAATCAAGGAAATCAGAAGAGATTCTTCCATCTCATGTTCAACAGTGTTGGGTATCAACATGGCTACATTGTGAGAGTTATTGAAGGTTCAAGCAGAAGATAAGTCTTCATCTTCGTATATCGGTGCCCACTTGGCTTCATGTTAAACAACTCGACGGCTTATGTGGTCCCCAAGGTCGTTTCTGTTACAACGTAATGCATTTTTTTTCAATCCCTTGTCATCGCCCAAGACAAGAGGATGGCTTGTAAGGGCCTCCATATTTTCAAAGTATTATGTGATCAATAAATAAAAACATTTTTGCATTCAAAATCATATTCCTTTCCTTCCTTTTATTTTACTTTTTTACAAAATGGCTAATTTTCTTTTCTTTTCACTTTTTTCAAAAAAAACCAATTTTAAAATAGTCTAATAAATATGCAGAGAAAACAAACCCATTGGTAACAACATGGCTAATTTCCCTTTTAACTATGGGTTTCTAATTAACCAAGTCAAAGACACAGTGAGGAAGATAGTGAATTACCAAC
The DNA here is from genome assembly GCF_024323335.1 of Lathyrus oleraceus. Lineage (NCBI taxonomy): Eukaryota > Viridiplantae > Streptophyta > Magnoliopsida > Fabales > Fabaceae > Lathyrus > Lathyrus oleraceus. The sequence continues at coordinate 157,081,385 of NC_066580.1, forward strand.
TGGACTAGCAAGGCTCGTTGAGCACGAGCAAAAAGAGATCTAGCCACATCAAGATCCGATGGAAGTTATCAATATGGGTTCAGAGGAAGCCAAAAAAGAAGTGAAAACAGGGGCATCCCTTGAAGAGCATGTGCATACTGAGTTGGTTAAGTTGCTTCAAGAGTATGTAGACGTCTTTTCCTGGTCATATAAAGATACGCCCAGTTTAGATACCAATATCGTCAAGCATCATTAGCCACTCAAGTCTGAATGTCCTCTTGTCAAACTGAAGTTAACAAGGACTAGACCTGACATGGCACTGAAAATCAAAGAAGAGGTGAAGAAACAATTTGATGTTGGCTTCTTAGTCATTTCTGAATATCCTCAATGTGTTGCCAACATCGTCCTAGTTCTAAAGAAAGATGGGAAGGTCAGAATGTACGTAGACTATAGAGACCTCAATAAATCGGTCACAAAGAATGACTTCCCTTTGCCTCATATTGACATTTTGATCAACAAAACTCTTTTTAAAATGAGAGAAATAGTGATTTGTGAGTTTTCAAATCATCAATGGAAGTGTATGTTTTTTAACATTGTGAATGATTTTGAGAGAAAAAATGATTTATAGGTATTCGAGATGAAGCACAAGAATTAGTGAAAAATTAGTTTGATTTGAATGATGAAAACTTTAGTTATTTGAGTAAAGAGGCAAAGTAAGTGGACCAAGATCTGCACTTAATATGAAAACCATTTTGATATGATTTGATTCAAGTGTAAATTGTGATTCGAATCAAGCAAGTTGTGATTCGAGTAATGTATAAGTCACGATTCGACTTAAACAAGACATTAACAGACAATAACTATGTGATTCAACTCATGTAGAAGTAGTACTTTAAGTTACAATACTTCATGCTTCGAATCATGTGTAAGTTGTGATTCGACTCACAGACTTACAAAAACTCATGTTTTTAGTGTGTTTGATTTGATTTGACTCATAAGATGTATGATTCGATTCACACACCTAAAATATCAATTTTTGAAGTTCTTAAAGATATTTTGAGATTCTACATGTGACATGACTTAAACCAATATCAAATATGGTCCTTGTTCCAAAAACTCGACTAATTAACTTAAAACATGATGTTCATACTCAAACACAAACAGTTTGAAATATGCATGCTAAAAAATATACGTATATAAAACATAATCCTTGAATATGTATAATTGAAGAAGAGACTCGATGATATAAGATTAAAACAAAGTAAATCTTAAGAGACAAGTAACAAAGTACAGAGGTCTCCCCCTAAATGTATCAGAGACATGCAACTTCAACTATGATTCGTGCACCTCAATTTCTTTCTCCAACACAATAAAATACCGCACTATATGTTATTTTAAAAGTAATGTTTATGATCAATCAAATAAATAAAATCCTTTAATTAAATTTTATAATAGCTATAATATGTATCTAACCTGACTATGATACCAATTGATAGATTTAATAGAATCCTATAAACATAAGTTATAACATATTATTTAATTACTAAAGAATAACCAGGCATAATAAGATCGATGTATCTTGTAGGATTAGAGAGACTTTCATCGAGAATAATTAATATGACAAAACTACTAACCTCATAATCTTCTAGTATTTTCAGAGTATTTTAGTCGTCATATGGATGAAGTTTAAATAATTAAACGGTTGAGGGTAGGGACCTCTCATTGGAATTAACTGAATAGTTCAATCCATAACCATCCATTCAGACACAAAACCTAATCAAATAATTCATCTATAATTAGTTTTTAATAATGATTGACCATAATATAATTTATTAATAATTAATTATGGCAATTCATATTTGATTAATTAAATAATTAATCAAACATTATTGTCATACATTTTCTTTCCAACTTTGTTTTGAACCATTTTGTCTGGGCTTGTAGTTCCTTTGGATTTATAACTTTTTGATATCTTTGAAAATAATGTGAATTATCATATTAGAGAAAAGTGTTTGTTTGTGTTTCCACTTTAATGATTATATATAATACTTTCATGATTCAAGCAGCTTCTCAATAAGGGAGTCGATACAAACTCATCACGAAGAATAATATTTTCAGCCTTTAATTCTTCAAGCAGTTTGTGATATTATTGAAAATTTAAGACATTGAAACTTTTTTATCATTAGTTTTACATGTATATGTAAACATATAAATAAAATATATAATTTATAACCGTAGATTAAACTATGTACAAAAAAGAACTAAAAGATATACAAACGTTAATGCACTAAACAAACATGAAATACAAATAGTCGGACAATAGATTTAGCTCACATCATTAGTAAAGTTTCCCCAAGCACTTTCTATGATTTAAATAAAATTATGGGTATCATAAAACACAATTTAAATGAATCAATTTAAATTTAATCAACCCATATAAACATAAAAAAATTCAACCCCCTTCCATCCATTCTCCTCATTGGTTGCAGACACAAGACTTTTGTTTCTTTGATTGTAAATTTATTCCAAAAATATATGTTGGAACATTTTTTATTCCTATGTTTTTTAAAGTTTTAATAAATTATGTTTAGGAACTTTTTATTCATAGGAGTTTATTTTACACATAGTTTTGTCACTTTTTATTCATAAGCTATAGGGTGAGAATCTTACATTTTCATGACTTCCAATAACCACCCATAATTTCCCACTCCTAAGCATTTTAACTCATTTTTTTATTTTAAAATTAAAATTAAATATATTTTATAAATATTTCCAATAATAATGTTCTTGGGAATAGTATTTTCGGGATTATAGTTTTTATCATTGAAATAAACACACCTTAGGTGAGAGTTCATGTCAACTATGGTGGAATTACATGAGAACAAACATATTGATATATGTGTAACAAAGTCATTCTAATAGAAATAATGATGCTAAACTATTTCATATTTCTTCCTCGTTTTTGTAGAAATGGACAAACGGGTATAATAAAACAAACCTCATTCTAATAATATAAAAGGAAGTATGTACAAAATAAAAATAAAAAAAAGATCCTACCGGGAGTCAAACCCAAGTTATTGGATTCAAAGTCCAAAGTGCTAACCATTACACCATAGAACCTTTTCCTTCCAAAATTTCTAGTTTCTAACATTTCAAAAGATAAAACGACACTAAATTTATATAATATTGGATTATACATCTTTTATTCATACTGGTATAATGTATTTCTGTTAGCTTATGTATTTCTGTTAGCTTAGGTGGCAGACTTAGATTGGTTACTACTTGTGTATATATAGCACCATTGTATCTTCTTCTCAAATCAATCAATGTAACAGTATTTTTCAAACTTCTTCTTCTTCTTTGCATTCTGCTGCACACTTTATGTGCATTCTTCATTCTTTCTGTATGGGATCCTCCATCATCAACATGGTATCAGAGCATACAATGCTCTAGTAGCCATTGCTTTCCTTTTTTTGTTTCTTGTTGTTCGTGATTTCCTTTTTTTTCTCCGTTCTTGATTTAGCTTCAATGGCAAACCAGAGCTATGCCAATTTTTCAACCAATTCTGCAAACCCTTACTACCTCCATCCAAATGAAAATCCAGCTCTTGTTCTTGTTACTCCGCTACTCAACGATAAGAACTATCACGTTTGGGCGCGTTATATGCAAATCGCCCTAATCTCGAAAAACAAGGACAAGTTCATTGATGGATCCCTAACCAAACCTCCAGTTTCAGATCCATTGTACGCGCCATGGATTAGATGCAATACAATGGTTCTTGTGTGGATTCAGCGTTCAATCTCCAAATCGATTGCCAAATCGGTTTTATGGATTGATAGTGCTGCAGGAGTTTGGAAGAATCTGCATATTCGGTTTTCACATGGAGATATCTTCCGCATTTCAGACATTCAAGAGGATCTCTACAAGTTTCGTCAAGGTACTCTCGATGTATCTAACTATTTCACTCAGCTTAAGGTCATGTGGGATGAGTTGGAGAACTATCGACCGATACCGTTCTGTTCTTGCGCTATTCAATGTTCTTGTGGTGTCATAGCTTCCATCAAGAAATACAGAGAGCAAGATTACGTTATACGGTTTCTGAAAGGATTATCTGAAAAGTTTACTCATTCCAAATCACAAATAATGATGATGAATCCCCTTCCTGATATCAATTACGCATTCTCACTTGTTATACAACAAGAAAGAGAGATGCATAACTCCATCAATGGCGATACTCCTACTACTAGCACTGCTGAGGAAACAGTTGCCTTACAAGTCCAGACTATTGAAGGAAACTATGCTGCCAAACAGGGTAACACTAATTACAAAGGCAAGAATCAGGGTTATCACAGCTCCAAAGGTACCAACAGGATCTGCACTCACTGTGGAAGAACTAATCACACAGTGGAGACGTGTTTTCAAAAGCATGGCTATCCTCTAGGTTTTAAGAACAAAGGCAAGATTCCGGCAGCTGCCACGGCTAACAGTGCTACAGAAGCTTCTCCTCAGGGTTCAACACCTTCTGCTTTTGGTTTTACTCAAGAGCAGTACAACAATATTCTGGCTTTACTCCAACAATCCAAACTTAATTCCACAGTCAACTCTGTCTCCATATCCCCTTTTGTTATGAATTCTCATGCCTCCAACATGAATGGTAAGAACTCTAATCTCTGGATCTTAGATACAGGTGTTACTGATCACTTTACTTTCAATTTTGATTCTTTTACTCAATACAAAAACATAGTCCCTATTCCTGTTAGTCTTCCTAATGGCTCCCAAGTTGTAGCATCCATTTCTGGTACTATTGCTATTTCTCCATCCTTAACTCTACATAATGTTCTTTATATTCCAAGTTTTCATGTCAACCTCATCTCTGTTGCTAAATTGATAGATAGCAATAAATGCCTAGTTCAATTCACTGCTAACAACTGTCATATCATGCAGACTCATTCCAAGGTTCTGATTGGTATAGCTAGCCTGCAAAGAGGACTATATGTCCTTGACTCCATAGCTCATCAATCCACAAATCCTTCTATTGCTTTAAATTCTTGTACTCTTTGGCACTTAAGATTAGGCCATCTATCCAATACAGGTTTACAAGCTATTTCTAAAATTTTTCCTTTCATTCCTTGTAATAAAGATGTTGTTCCTTGTGACTCTTGTCACTTTGCTAAACAAAGAAAGTTATCTTTTCCTAATAGCACTTCATGTTCTTCTGCTCCTTTTGATATTTTGCATGCTGATTTGTGGGGACCTTTCTCCACTGTTTCTACCTTAGGGCATAAATACTTTCTCACTCTTGTTGATGATTACAGTAGGCACACATGGGTTATTTTCCTCAAAACCAAAGACCAAACCAGAAAAAGCCTTATCCAATTCATAGCATACATTAAAACCCAATTCCATACCACACTCAAATGCCTAAGATCTGACAATGGCACTGAGTTCATAGCTCTTGCAGATTTCCTTTTATCCCAAGGAATTATTCATCAAAGGACTTGTGTTGAAACACCCCAACAAAATGGAGTGGTGGAAAGAAAACACCAGCACATACTCAATGTTTCTAGGTCCTTATTTTTCATTCAAACATCCCTTTAAACTTGTGGAACGTCTGCATCCAACATGCTGTCCACATAATCAACAGACTACCCTCACCCCTGCTCAAATCAAAATGTCCTTATGAAATTCTATTCAGTCAACCTCCCTCCATTATCCATCTTAAGGTCTTTGGATGTTTATGCTATGCCACCACACTCCAAGCTCACAGAGCAAAATTTGACTATAGAGCTAGAAAATGTATTTTCCTTGGTTATAGAGATGGTACAAAAGGCTACATTTTATATGACCTCCATAACCATAATATTTTTGTCTCAAGGAATGTTGTCTTCTATGAAAACACAGTTCCCTTTAAGCATAACTCTGCTCATTCTGATAACAGTCCTGCAGATCCCTCACCAAGCCAAAACTTAGATGACCTACCTTTTCCCATACCTCACACTCAATCAAATATTGATCTGTCTTTATCTTCTAATGTGTCCACATCCATTAATGACTGTGCCAACTCCCCTCATGTTTTCAACCACCATAGTCCTGGTTCACTGACCTCTCTCCCTAATAATCTGCCTACTCATACTGATTCTCCAGAACCTAGTACTCACTCTGAGCATACATTAGAACCTAACACTCTTTTATCCAATGATTCTTCCTCTACTGGTTTAATTCCCCAATCCTCTGCAGATAACAATTTTGTTCCCTTAAGACAGTCTTCTAGGTCATCTCACCCTCCCCAATATCTAAAGGATTATCATTGTTACTCCTCTCTCTCAAAACCTCATTCCCGTGTCCTTTATCCTTTATCTTCTGTGCTTACATATAACAATTGCTCTCCTGCATATAAACATTTTTATTTCTCTATTTCCTCTAACACTGAACCTAAAACATATAATCAAGCCATTAAGAGTGATTGTTGGAAACAAGCCATGGATATTGAACTACATGCTCTTGCAGAAAACCAAACATGGGAGGTTGTTGAACTTCCACCAGGAAAAGTTCCCATAGGCTGCAGGTAGGTATACAAAATCAAATATAAGGCTGATGGTTCTATTGGGAGGTATAAAGCTAGGCTGGTAGCTAAGGGATACACTCAAATGGAAGGTGTAGATTACTTTGACACCTTTTCTCCTGTAGCCAAGATCACCACAGTAAGAGTTTTGTTGTCTGTTGGTGCAATAAAGGGTTGGCATATGGAACAGTTGGATGTTAATAATGCCTTCTTTTATGGTGACTTACATGAAGAGGTATATATGACACTCCCTCCTGGTCTCACTTCAGCTGTTCCATCTCAGGTATGCAAATTACAAAAGTCTCTATATGGTCTCAAACAGGCCAGTAGACAGTGGTACTCAAAACTGTCAACCTTCTTAATCTCTCTGGGGTATACTCAATCACAGGCTGATCATTCTCTCTATGTTAAATCTACCAAGGATACTTTCACTGCCATCCTTGTCTATGTCGATGATATTGTGTTAACCGGCAATTCTTTACAGGAGATTCATCATATTAAACACATACTTGATGATAAGTTCAGGATTAAAGACCTTGGCCAGCTCAGGTTCTTTTTGGGTTTTGAGATTGCTAGATCTTCAAAAGGTATTTTCATGAACCAGAGAAAATACACTCTTGAGCTTTTGGAAGATACAGGTTTTCTGGCAGCCAAGCCTTCTTCTATTCCCTTTGATCCCAATCTTAAGCTTTCTCCTACTGATGGTGAAGTTTTTCCTGATCCTACCTCCTACAGAAGGTTGATTGGCAGGTTAATCTATCTCACCAACACTAGGCCTGATATATCTTTTGCAGTGCAGCACTTGAGTCAATTTGTATCTAAGCCACTTGTTCCACACTATTAGGCTGCAACCAAAATTCTAAGGTTTTTGAAGAGATCTCTAGCCAAAGGTATATTTCTTTCAGCTTCTAGTCCTCTCAAACTGTGTGCCTTTGCTGATTCTGATTAGGCTAGATGTCCTACCACAAGAAAATCCATCACTGGCTTTTGTGTTGTTCTTGGTAATTCCTTGTTATGCTGGAAGTCCAAGAAGCAGAATATTATGTCCAGATCCTCCACAGAAGCTGAATACAGAGCCTTAGCTTCTCTCACTTGTGAGATTCAATGGCTGCAATTTCTCTTTAATGACCTAATGGTACAGTTTTCACAGCCGGTATCTGTATATTGTGATAGCAAATCTGCCATTTACCTTGCGCATAACCCTACATTCCATGAAAGAAGTAAACACATTGAACTCGATTGCCATGTGATTCGAGAGAAAATCGTTTCCAGGCTCATCCACTTGCTTCCTGCTTCCACCAATGACCAGCTAGCAGATGTTTTCACAAAGCCTTTGCATTCTCCTGCTTTTTCCTCTATCCTTTCCAAGTTAGGACTCTGCACTATCCACAGTCCAACTTGAGGGGCATATTGGATTATACATCTTTTATTCATACTGGTATAATGTATTTCTGTTAGCTTATGTATTTCTGTTAGCTTAGGTGGCAGACTTAGATTGGTTACTACTTGTGTATATATAGCACCATTGTATCTTCTTCTCAAATCAATCAATGTAACAATATTTTTCATACTTCTTCTTCTTCTTCTTTGCATTCTGCTGCACACTTTATGTGCATTCTTCATTCTTTCTGTATGGGATCCTCCATCATCAACATATAACCTTTTTAAAAAAACTAACTTAACATACCAAAATATCCTTATATTATATTTGTCTTAATTAACCATAAGTTAGGTTCATCGATAAAGGTATGTTACCTAACCCATTTTCAACCTAGACTAATATATATATATATATATATATATATATATATATATATATATATATATATATATATATATTTGATAAATGATAATATCAAGATCTTTTTTCTAACGTTCTATGTAATTTAAATACGTATATCAACTTTTAACATATTTTCTGATTTTAAAAGATTATATTGATTGTAGTTTGTTTAAGCCATAAAGTCTAATAACTTTATGATTGAACTTAACACTTATATCATGTTAATTGTTCAAAATAAAATAATTTTTTACTATATTTATTTCTAAAATAATAAACTTCCTAGAATAGTTAATATATTTAATAGAATATTAGGTGTAAATTAAATATTAGAACCATTATATATAAGGATATTATTATTAAAAAAATATTATGAGTAATATTTATACTGAATTGACCCAACATGAGAATACCTCATAGTGTGTTATGCAAGTATCATAAGTTATTTCTATAGTGATATTTATGTTATGCAAGTATCAGAAGATAAGTAATTGGCAAAGTTGATCTACCTATCAGAGTGAGACCATATTTGTTCACCATCACTTTTCAGGTGATGGATATTAATCCAGCTAATAGTTAACTGCTAGGAAGACCATGGATACATGCTATTGGGAATGACCTCTACACTGGATCAAAAGCTTAAATTCATGTTTGAGGAAAAATTGGTTATTGTGTGTGGCGTAGAAGATTAGATTGCTAGTGAACTATCGTCATATCGGTATGTTGAAACCGAAGAAGGCATAACTGAGGTTCCTTTCCATTGCTTGGAATTCGGAGATACCAGTTATGCTACATCCACTTCACACAAGGTAGCAAAAGTGGTTTTATCATATGTGAAGAGCTCCAAGCAAACTGTTAAGAAAGGTACTCCTCCCGGTTGGGGTCAAATAGTAGATGTTGCTAAGAAGCATATTCTCTTCAATATCGGTTACCATCCATCGTCATGCATACCAAATTACGGAAATAAAAAGAGGTTCTTCCATGTCATGTTCAACAGTGTTGGGTATCAACACAACTACATCATGACAATTATTGAAGGTTCAAGCAGAAGAGAAGTCTTCAGCTCCGTACGCTGATGTCCACCTGGCTTCACATTAAACAACTGGACGACTTCCGTGGTCCCCACGGTCTTTTCTGTTACAATGTAATGCATTTGTTTTTTCAATCCTTTGTCTTTGCCCAAGACAAGAGGATAGCTCGTACGGGCCTCCATGTTTTCAAATTATTATGTGATCAATAAATAAAAACATTTTTTCATTCAAAATCATGTTCTTTTGCTTCCTTTTATTTTACTTTTCCATAAAATGGCTAATTTTTTTTTCTTTTCACTTTTTTTAAAAAAGCTATTTCTAAAATAATCTAATAAATATGCAGAGAAAACAAATCCATTGGTAACAAGATGGCTAATTTCCCTTTTAACTATGGGTTTCTATTTAACCAAGTCGAAGACAACAGTGAGGAAGATTGTGAATTACCAACTAGACTAGCAAGGTTCGTTGAGCACGAGAAAAAGAGATTCAGCCATATCAAGAGCTAGTGGAAGTTATCAATCTAGGTTCAGTGGAAGCCAAAAAAGAAGTGAAAACAGGGGCATCCCTTGAAGAGCATATGCATACTGTTTTGGTTAAGTTACTTAAAGAGTGTGTATACGTGTTCGCTTGGTCTTATTAAGATATGCCCGGTTTAGACACCAATATCGTCAAGCATCATTTGCCATTCAAGCCTGAATGTCCTTTTGTCAAAATGAAGTTAAGAAGTACTAGACCTGACATGGCACTAAAAATCAAAGAAGAGGTGAAGAAACAGTTTGATGTTGGCTTCTTAGACATTTCGGAATACCCTTAATGTGTTGCCAACATCGTCCCAGTTCTAAAGAAAGATGGGAAGGTAGGAATGTACGTAGACTATAGAGACCTCAATAAATCGGTCCCAAAGAATGACTTCCCTTTGCCTCATATTGATGTTTTGATAAAAAAACTCGTTTTATAATGAGAGAAATAGTGATTTGTGAGTTTTCAAATCATCAATAGAAGTGGATGTTTTCTAACATTGTGACTGATTTTGAGAGAGAAAATGATTTATAGGTATTGGAGATGAAGCACAAGAATTAGTGAAAAATCATGTTTGATTTGAATCATGAAAAGATTAGTTATTTGAGTAAAGAGGCAAAGTAACGTGGAACAAGATATGCACTTAATATGAAAACCATTCTTTTATGATTTGATTCAAGTGTAAATTGTGACTCGAATCAAGCAAGTTGTGATTCGAGTAATGTATAAGCCATGATTCGACTTAAACAAGACAATGACAAACAATAACTATGTGATTCAACTCATGTAGAAGTTGTAATTTAAGTCACAATACTTCATGTCGTGAATCATGTGTAAGTTGTGATTCAACTCATAGAGTTATAAAAACTCATGTTTTCACTCTGTTTGATTTGATTCGACTCATAAGATGTATGATTCGATTCACACACCTAAAATATCAAATTTTGAAGTTCTTAAAGATATTTTTACATTCTACATGTGACATGACTTAAACCAATACCAAATATGGTCCTTGTTCCAAAAACTCGACTAATTAACTTAAAACATGGAATTCATACTCAAACGCAAACAGTTTGAAATATGCATGCTAAAAAATATATGAATATAAAACAAAATCCCTGAATATGTACAATTAAAGAGGAAACTCAATGATATAAGATTCAAATAAAGTAAAGCTTAAGCGACAAACAACAAAATACAGAGATCTCCCCTTAAATGTACCAGAGACATGCAACTTCAGCTATGATTCGTGCACCTTAATTTTTTTCTCCAACACAATAAAATACCACACTTTATGTTATTTTGAAAGTAATGTTTATGATCAATCAAACAAATAAAAACCTTTAATTAAATTTTATAATAGCTATAATATGCATCTTACCTAACTATGATACCAATTGATAGATTTAATAGAATCCTATAAACACAAGTTATACCATATTATTTAATTACTAAAGAATAACCAAGCATAATAAGATTGATGTATCTTGTAGGATTAGAGAGACTATCGTTGACAATAATTAATATGACAAAACTACTATCCTCGTAATCGTCTAGTATTTTCAGAGTATTTTAGTCGTCTAATGGGTGACGTTTAAATAATTAAATAGTTAAGGGTAGGTACCTCTCATCAGAATTAACACGATTCATTCAACACAAAACTAAATCAAACAATTCATCTATAATTAGTGTTTAATAATGATGTACCATAATATAATTTATTAATAATTAATTATGACAATCCATATTTATTAATTAAATAATTATTCAAACATTGTTGTCATACATTTTCTTTATAGCTTATTTTTGCACCATTTTGTATGGGCTTCTAGTTCCTTTGATTTTACAAATTTTTGATATCTCTGAAAATGACGTGAGTGATCCGATTAGAGAAAAGTGTTTGTTTATGTTTCCACTTTAATGATTAGTTATAATTCTTTCATGATTCAAGCAGCTTCTCAATAAGGGAGTCGATACAAACTCATCACGAAGAGTGATTTTTTTAGCCTTTAATGCTTCAAGCAGTTTGTGATATTATTAAACATTTAAGACATTTATATTTTTTATCATTATTTTTACTTATATATGTAAACATATAAAAAAAATATATAACCATAGATTAAACTATTTACAAATAAATAAATAAAATATATAAAAACGTTAATGCACTAAACAAACATAAAATACGAATAATCGGACAATAGACTTAGCTCACATCACTAGTAAAGTTTCCCCCAAGTAGTTTTTATTATTTAAATAAAATTATGGGTATCATAAAGCACAATTTAAATGAATCAATTTAAATTTATTCAAATCATATGAACATAAGTTTTGTTCCTAGCCATTTATTTTACACAAAGTTTCTCACTTTTTATTCCTAAGCTATAGGGTGAGAATCTTACATTCCCATTAGATTAAGAAGTAACCACCCATAACTTCCCAATCTTAAGCATTTTAACTTATTTTTTATTTTAAAATTAGAATTAAATATATTTTATAAATATTCCCAATAATAATGTTTCCGGGAATAATATTACCGGAATTATAGTTTTTATCCTAGAAATAAACACATCTTATGTCAAGATGGTGGAATTCCATGAGATCAAACATATTGGTATATGTGTAAAAAAGTCATTTTTATATAAATGAAGATGATAAATTATTTCATATTTCTTTCTCATTTTTCTAGAAATGGACAAACGGGTACAACAAAACAAACTAAAATTGAAAGGTCCTACTGGGAGTCAAACCTAGGTCACTGGATTCAAAGTCTAGAGTGCTAACCACTACACCATAGAACCTTTTCATTCCCAAATTTCTACTTTCTAACATTTCAAAAGATAACACTAAAGTAAATTTATATAGCCTTTTTAAAAAACAAACTTACCAACCCAGGTCACTGGATTCAAAGTCCAGAGTGCTAACCACTCTACCATCGAACCTTTTCATTCCCAAATTTCTACTTTCTAACATTTCAAAAGATAAAACTACAGTAAATTTATATAACCTTTTTAAAAAACTAACTTACCATACCAAAATATCCTAATATTATATTTGTCTTAATTAACCATAACTTAGGTTGATCGATACATGTATGTTACCTAACCCATTTTCAACCAAGACTAAAAATGGTATATATATATATATATATATATATATATATATATATATATATGATAATGTCAGCATCTTTTTTCTAACGTTCTATGCAACTTAAATACGTATATCAATTTTTAACATATTTTTTAATTTTCGAAGATTATATTAATTGTTGTTTGTGTAAGCCATAAATGCTAATAATTTTATGATTGAACATACAACTTATATCATGTTAATTGTTCAAAATAAAATAATGTTTTATTATATTTATTTCTAAAATAATAAAATTCCCAGAATAGTTAATATATTTAATAGAATCTTAAGTGTAAATTAAATATTAGAACCATTATATATAAGGATATTATTATAAAAAAAATTATAGTAAAAACTTAATATCATATAACAATAATTCATAGGGACTATTAAGTAAGTAGGATGATGACCATATCTCATAGGATATAGATATGAGATATCGATTCTTCATATAAGTATAAATATTATGAGTAATATTTATACTGAATAGACCCAACATGAGAATACCTCATAGTGTGTTTCGCAAGTATCATAAGTTATTTCTATAGTGATATTGATGTTATGCAAGTACCATAATACAAGTAATGGGAGAAGTCGATCTACCTACCAGAGAGGGACCATATTTGTTCACCATCACTTTTCAGGTGATGGATATTAATTCAGCTTACAGTTGACTTCTAGGAAGACCATGGATACATCCTGCTGGGGCAGTGACCTCTACACTGGACCTAAAGCTTAAATCCATTTTTGAGGAAAATTGGTTATTTTGTGAGGCGAAGAAGATTTGATTGCTAGTGAACTATCGTCATCTCGATATGTTGAAATCGAAGAAGGCCTAATGAGTTTCCTTTCCATTGCTTGGAATTCGAAGATGCCAGTTATGTTACATTCACTCCACACAAGGTAGCAAAAGTCGTTCTATCATATGTGAATAGCGCCTTGGGAAACTCTTAAGAAAGTCGCTCCTCCCAGTTGGGGTCAGATAGTAGATGTTTCTAAGAAGCATATTCTCTTCAATATCGGTTGCCATCCACCATCACGCCTACCAAATCAAGGAAATCATAAGAGGTTTTTCCATGTCATATTCAACAGTGTTGGTTATCAACGCGACTACATCGTGACCGTTATTGAAGGTTCAAGCAGAAGAGGAGTCTTCAACTTTGTACGCCAATGCCCACCTGGCTTCACATTAAACAATTGGACGACTTTCGGGGTCCCCACGGTCTTTTCTATTACAACGTAATGCATTTTGTTTTTTCAATCCCTTGTCCTTGCCCAAGACAAGAGGATAGCTTATAAGGGCCTCCCTATTTCCAAAGTATTATGTGATCAATAAATAAAAACGTATTTGCATTCAAAATCATGTTCTTTTCCTTCTTTTTGTTTTACTTTTTCACAAAATGGCTAATTTTTTTTCTTTTCACTTTTAAAAAAAAAGTCAATTCTAAATTAATCTAACAAATATGCAGTGAAAACAAATCCATTAGTAACAACATGGCTAATTTTCCTTTTAACTATGGGTTTCTAATTAACCAAATCGAAAATGACGGTGAAGAAGATTGTGAATTACCATCTGGACTAGCAAGGCTCAATTCGCACGAGCAAAAAGAGATTCATCCACATCAAGAGCCGGTGGAAGTTAACAATCTGGGTTCAGAGAAAGCCATAAAATAAGTGAAAACATGGGCATCCCTTGAAGATAATATGCATATTGAGTTGGTTAAGCTGCTTTAAGTGTATTTAGACGTCTCCGCCTAGTCTTATCAAGCTATGCCCAGTTTAGAGACCAATATCGTCGAGCATCATTTGCTACTCAAGCTTGAATCTCCTGTTGTCAAACTGAAGTTAAGAAGGACTAGACCTGACATGGCACTGAAAAATAAAAGAAGAGGTGAAGAAACAGTTTGATGTTGGATTCTTAGTCATTTGTGAATATCCTCAATATGTTGCGAACATCATCCCAATCCTAAATAAAGATGGGATGGTCATAATGTACGTAGACTATAGAGACCTCAATAAATCGGTCCCAAAAAATGACTTCCCTTTGCCTCATAATGACGTTTTAATCAATAAAACTCTTTTTATAATGAGAGAAATAGTGATTTGTGAGTTTTCAAATCATCAATGGAAGTGTATGTTTTCTAACATTGTGAATGATTTTGGGAGAGAAAGTGATTTATAGGTATTGGAGATGAAGCACAAGAATTAGTTAAAAATCATGTTTGATTTGAATGATGAAAAGATTAGTTATTTGAGTAAAGAGGCAAAGTAACGTGGAACAAGATATGCACTTAATATGAAAACCATTCTTCTATGATTTGATTCAAGTGTAAATTGTGATTCGAATCAAGCAAGTTGTGATTCGAGTAATGTATAAGCCATGATTCGACTCTAATAAGACAATGACAGACAATAACTATGTGATTCAACTCATGTAGAAGTGGTCATTTAAGCCACAATATTTCATGCTTCGAATCATGTGTAAGTTGTGATTCGACTCACATAGTTAAAAAAAATCTTGTTTTCACTCTGTTTGATTTGATTTGACTCATAAGATGTATGATTCGATTCACACACCTAAAATATCAAACTTTGAAGTACTTAAAGATATTTTTAGATTCTACATGTGACATTACTTAAACCAATATCAAATATGGTCCTTGTTCCAAAAACTTGACTAATTAACTTAAAACGTAGTGTTCATACTCAAACACAAATAGTTTGAAATATGCATCCTAAAAAATATACGGATATAAAACATAATCCCTGAATATGTACAATTAAAGAGGAGACTCGATGATATAAGATTAAAACAAAGTAAAGCTTAAGAGACAAGCAACAATATACAGAGGTCTCCCCCTAAATGTATCACAGACATGCAACTTCAACTATGATTCGTGCACCTCAATTTCTTTCACCAACATAATAAAATACCACACTTTATGTTATTTTAAGAGTAATGTTGATGATCAATCAAATAAATAAAACCCGTTAATGAAATTTTATAATAGTTATAATATGTATCTTACCTAACTATGATACCAATTGGTAGATTTAATAGAATCCTATAAACAACACAAGTTATAACATATTTTTTAATTACTAAAGAATAACCAAGCATAATAAGATCGACGTATCTTGTAGGATTAGAGAGACTATCGTCGAGAATAAATAGTATGACAAAACTACTACCCTCATAATCGTCTAGTATTTTCAGAGTATTTTAGTCGTCTAATGGATGACATTTAAATAATTAAACGGATGAGGGTAGGAACCTCTTATTGAAATTAACTGAATGGTTCAATCCATCACGATCCATTCAGACACAAAACTAAATCAAATAATTCATCTATAGTTAGTGTTTAATAGTGATTGACCATAATATAATTTATTAATAATTAATTATGACAATCCATATTTTATTAATTAAATAATTAATCATACATTTTCTTTACAGTTTTATTTTGCACCATTTTGTCTGGGCTTGTAGTTCCTTTGGTTTTACAACTTTTTGATATCTTTGAAAATGACGTGAATGATCATATTAGAGAAAAATGTTTGTTTGTGTTTCCACTTTAATGATTATTTATAATTCTTTCATGATTCAAGTTGCTTCTCAATAAGGGAGTCGATACAAACTCATCACGAAGAATGATGTTTTCAGCCTTTAATTCTTCAAGCAGTTTGTGATATTATTGAAATTTTAAGACATTGAAACTTTTTTATCATTATTTTTACATGTATATTTAAACATATAAACAAAATATATAATTTTTAACCGTAGATTAAACTATGTACAAAAAAGAACTAAAAGATATACAAACGTTAGTGCACTAAACAAACATAAAATACAAATAGTTGGACAATAGATTTAGCTCACATCATTAGTAAAGTTTCCCCAAGCATAACATATTATAGATTTAATAGAATCCTATAACCAACACAACTTATAACATATTATTTAATAACTAAAGAATAACCAAGCATAATAAGATCGATGTATGTTGTAGGATTAGAGAGACTATCGTCGAGAATAATTAATATGACAAAACTACTATCCTCATAATCGTCTAGTATTTTCAGAGTATTTTAGTCGTCTAATGGATGACATTTAAATAATTAAACGGATGAGGGTAGGGACCTCTTATTGAAATTAACTGAATGGTTCAATCCATCACGATCCATTCAGACACAAAACTAAATCAAATAATTCATCTATAGTTAGTGTTTAATAATGATTGACCATAATATAATTTATTAATAATTAATTATGACAATCCATATTTTATTAATTAAATAATTAATCATACATTTTCTTTACAGTTTTATTTTGCACCATTTTGTCTGGGCTTGTAGTTCCTTTGGTTTTACAACTTTTTGATATCTTTGAAAATGACGTGAATGATCATATTAGAGAAAAATGTTTGTTTGTGTTTCCACTTTAATGATTATTTATAATTCTTTCATGATTCAAGTTGCTTCCCAATAAGGGAGTCGATACAAACTCATCACGAAGAATGATGTTTTCAGCCTTTAATTCTTCAAGCAGTTTGTGATATTATTGAAAATTTAAGACATTGAAACTTTTTTATCATTAGTTTTACATGTATATGTAAACATATAAAAAAATTTATAATTTATAACCGTAGATTAAACCATGTACAAAAAAGAACTAAAATATATACAAACGTTAATGTACTAAACAAACATGAAATACAAATAGTCGGATAATAGATTTAGCTCACATTATTAGTAAAGTTTCCCCAAACATAATATATTATAGATTTAATAGAATCCTATAACCAACACAACTTAAAACATATTATTTAATTACTAAAGAATAACCAAGCATAATAAGATCGATGTATGTTGTAGGATTAGAGAGACTATCGTCTAGAATAACTAATATGACAAAACTACTACCCTCATAATCGTCTAGTATTTTCAAAGTATTTTAATCGTATAATAGATGACGTTTAAATAATTAAACGGTTGAGGTTAGGGATCTCCCATTGGAATTAACTGAATGGTTCAATCCATCATGATCCATTCAGATACAAAACTAAATAAAAAATTCATCTATAATTAGTGTTTAATAATGATTGACCATAATATAATTTATTAATAATTAATTAAGGTAATCCATATTTGATTTAATCAAATATTATTGTCATACATTTTCTTTATAGCTTTGTTTTGCACCATTTTGTTTGGGCTTATAGTTCCTTTGGTTTTATAACTTTTTGATATCTTTGAAATTGACGTGAATGATCATATTAGAGAAAAGTGTTTGTTTGTGTTTTCACTTTAATAATTATTTATAATTCTTTCATGATTCAAGCAGCTTCTCAATAAGGGAGTCAATACAAACTCATCACGAAAGATGATGTTTTCAGCATTTAATTTTTCAAGCAGTTTGAAATATTATTGAAAATTTAAGACATTGAAAGTTTTTTATCATTATTTTTACATGTATATGTAAACATTTTAACAAAATATATAATTTATAACCGTATATTAAATTATGTACAAAATAGAACTAAAATATATACAAACGTTAGTGCATTAAACAAATATAAAATACAAATAGTCGGACAATAGATTTAACTCACATCATTAGTAAAGTTTCTCCAAACACTTTTTTTGATTTAAATAAAATTATGGGTACCATAAAACACAATTTAAATGAATCAATTTAAATTTAATCAACTCATATAAACATAAAAAATTCAACCCCCTTCCATCCATTCTCCTCATTGATTGTTGACATGGGACGTTTGTTTCTTTAATTGTAAATTTATTCCAAAATATATGCTTAAATATTTTTTATTCCTATGTTTTTTAGTGTTTTAATAAATTATGTTAGGAACTTTTTATTCCTAGGAATTTATTTTACACATAGTTTTGTGACTTTTTATTCCTAAGCTATAGGGTGAGAATCATACATTCCCATGAGATTAAGTAACCACCCATAATTTCCCACTCCTAAGCATTTTAACTCATTTTTTATTTTATAACTAAAATTAAATATATTTTATAAATATTTCCAATAATAATGTTCCCGAGAATAGTATTATCGGGATTATAGTTTTCATCCTTCAAATAAACACACCTTAGGAGAAATCATATCAATTATTGATATATGTATAAAAAAGTCATTCTAATAGAAATAATAATGCTAAATTATTTCATATTTCTTGCTCATTTTTCTAGAAGTGGACAAACGGGTACAACAAAACAAACTGCATTCTAATAATAGAAAATGAAGTATGTACCAAATAAATATAAAAAAGTCATTCTAATAGAAATAATGATGCTAAATTATTTCATATTTCTTCCTCATTTTTCTAGAAGTGGATAAACGGGTACAACAAAACAAACTGCATTCTAATTATAGAAAATGAAATATGTACAAAATAAAAAATTGGAAAGGTCCTACCGGGAGTCAAACCGAGGTCGCTGGAATTAAACTCCAATGTGCTAACCACTACACCATAGAACCTTTTTGTTTCCAAATTTCTACTTTCTAACATTTCAAAAGATAAGACGACACCAAATTTATATAACCTTTTTAAAACATTAACTTACCTTACCAAAATATCCTTATATTATATTTGTCTTAATTGATCATAAGTTAGGTTTATCGATAAAGGTATGTTACCTAACTCATTTTCAACCTAGACTAATTAAGGTATATATATATATATATATATATATATATATATATATATATATATATATATATATATATATATATATATATATATATATATATATATATATATATATATATATATATATATATATATATATATATATATATATATATATATATATATATATATATATATATTCTAAATGATAATGTCAAGATCTTTTTTCTAACGCTCTATGTAATTTAAATACGTATATCAATTTTCAACATATTTTCTAATTTTAAAAGATTATATTAATTGTAGTTTGTGTAAGCCATAAAGTCTAATAACTTTATGATTGAACTTAAAACTTATATCATGTTAATTGTTCAAAATAAAATAATTTTTTATTATATTTATTTCTAAAATAATAAACTTCCTAGAATAGTTAATATATTTAATATAAACTTAGGTGTAAATTAAATATTAGAACCATTATATATAAGGATATTATTATTAAAAAAATTGTTGTCAAAACTTAATATCATATAAGATAACAATAATGCATAGAGACTATTAAGTAAGTAGGATGATGACCATATCTCATAGGATATAGATATGAGATATCGATTCTTCATATAAGTATAAATATTATGAGTAATATTTATACTGAATTGATCCAACATGAGAATACCTCATAGTGTGTTATGCAAATATCATAAATTATTTATATAGTGATATTGATGTTATGCAAGTACCAGAAGACAAGTAATTGGCGAAGTCGATCTACCTATTAGAGTGGGACCATATTTGTTCACCATCACTTTTTAGGTGATGGATATTAATCCAGGTTATAGTTAACTGCTAGGAAGACCATGGATACATCCTATTGGGCCAATGACCTCTATACTTGATCAAAATCTTAAATTCGTGTTTGAGGAAAAATTGGTTATTGTGTGTGGGGAAGAAGATTAGATTGCTAGTGAACTATCGTCATTTTGATATGTTGAAACCGAAGAAGCAATAACTGAGGTTCCTTTCCATTGCTTGGAATTCGGAGATACCAGTTATGCTATATCGACTTCAGACAAGGTAGCAAAAGTGGTACTATCATATGTGAAGAGCGCTAGTCCTTATTTTAATGATGTCAAACCTCTCTAGTCGCCCACAACGTGTCTTTGGATAATATCATCATAGCATAGAAAGCATTCATCCTTTAACATGTTCAAAATATAGGTTCAGTGTGTTCAAGCATATAGAAACATATCTTATATGTGAATCATGCACTTAATCATAGTAAATATCTTAGGTTTATAGGATATCATTTTAAATTGGTCATAATACGTTTCAAAACTCATTTTTGGGAGTTTAAGCTCTATGAGTCGACTCATGACTCGAAGTAAAACCTTTGGGTCCAAACAGGTCGAGTCATAGGTCGACTTAATCCTGGGAAACCTGAATGAGTCGACTCATCCACTCCTTATGTCGACTCATTTCCCATTTTCATTTGATTCATGTTGCCACGGGTCCAAACAGGTTGAGTCATAGGTCAACTCAACCCTGAAATAAACTCAGTTTGAGTCGACTCATCCCCTGTTTGAGTCGACTCATCGCATGGTTTACATGATTTTCTGTCGTGTAACTTTGCAAAATGTTCCTGTTATGTTAGTTATTTGGTCCATGCATCATATTAATATTCATATGTCTCTTCTTCAGAAAACCAACAAGAAAAGTGAAAGATATAAACCAAAGTGCTCATCATCTTCATTCTTCATTGCATTTCTCAATAATCACACATAATAATCTTTGTTGAGCATTGTGTATTACAGTTGTGATAATGTTCAAATAAGATTGGATTATCTTAGTTTGGGTTGAGACTTTGTGTGGGTTTTTCTTGAATAAAACCCTTGAGGTTTTGTCCTCCAAGAATTGGGGGTTTTTGCACTAACCTTTGCTTCGCAGATTCAGCTGGGAGAAAAGTTTGAAGAATGGAAGGTTCGGTTAAACAAGTAGCGGTAAATGGAGGATTATGAAGAAAGCTTAGGGTTCAAGCAACTTGCGTTCGAAATCAGCCGAGCTGAAGTTTTGGAGAACATGGTGTTCTTGCAATAAGGTAGCGGTAACCGGAGGTTTATTCAAAGCGCTTGAAGAACTTGGTTCAACTCGAATCAAGGGGAGATAATAGAATATGATCTAAAACAACTCTAGGGGTTAATTGGTGGTGATCATTTATTCTATTATATTGACTTTTCAACATGTTAATAAAAACATCTTAATTCTAGATTTAGAATTGAGGGCAGACGTACCCTAAGCGAGGACGATAGGGGAACTGCCTCAACAAATCCCGTCTTGTTCTCTCTATCTCTTAACTCTTTAAATTCTGTATTAATTATGTTTTATATGAAATTACTCATAAAATCAATATTGCTTGATTGGTGTGCATAGCAACTGTTCGATAAATTGTTGCAATCACTTTGATTGTAACTGAGTAAAATTCTGCACATTCAATTTGAGTGAAATTGAAACTTGGTGTGGAGTTCACACCAAGTGTTCGATAAAACTAATCTCACATAAACTTAGTAATATTTTCCTTGATCTCTTATTGTGTTAAGCGTTATTAGAGGTAACAATATCAAGGATGATAGTGGTTAATCGATTGATTTACATAGGGGTTGATAATCTCTATCTTAAGTAGTTCCATTCGGTTTCACGCATATCCGATCTTTCCATTAACGAATCGTTTAGACGATTACAATCTAGGATGCTTCCGCAACCGTTGGAAACATTTTTAAAAAGTGCTAAAGTTTAAAACTGATCTATTCAACCCCCCTTCTAGATCGGTACTATCGTCTAACAAGTGGTATCACGAGCGCCGGTTCATCTAGTGCTTCGCATATAACTTTTTAGAAAATGAGTAACGATCCTAAAAGGGCGTACAATAGGGCGCCTATTTTTACCGGTGAAAACTATAGTTATTGGAAAGATTGTATACGTATCCATATCAACTCTATTGATAGGAAAGTATGGAAAGTCATCCAAGATGGTCCTATGGAAATAACCACGATCAATGCGGATGGTTTTGTTGTACCTAAACCTAATGCATAATGGAATGAAGAAGATGAGAAAAAGTATAGCTACGATTGGAAAGCCAGAAATATGCTCATTGCCAATTTAGGTGTTGATGAGTATTATAGAGTTTCCCATTGTACTAGTGCTAAAGCTATGTGGGACTCATTGCAAATTACCCATAAGGGAACCAATGATGTCAAACTAGCTAGAATCAACACCCTAACTCAAGAATTTGACATTTTTCATATGGAAGATGTTGAAACCATTACCTATATGCAAAAGAGATTTTCTCATCTAATCAATCGGTTAAATGCTCTTGGTAGAAATACCCCTAATGATGTTGCTACTAATAAAATCTTAAGATGTCTTAATAGGGATTGGCTACCAAAACTCACCACGATTAAGGAAGCCAATGATCTAAGAACATTAGACATGACGACATTGTTTGGCAAGCTTCAAGAGCATGAGCAAGAGCTCATGAATCTTGAGAAACATGAGAAGAATCAAAAGAAGGAGAAGAAGGAGAAAGACAAGAACACCGAAAGGAAGTATATCGCTTTAAAGGCTTCAAGATATACTTCATCCACCAATGATGTGTATGAGAGTGATTCAAGTGATGATGACAAATATTTGAATGAAGACATGGGGCTGTTCGTTAGGAGGTACAACCGATACCTTAGAAAAAATGAAGTCCAACATTCGGACAAAAATCTTGTCAACTATAGAAGACAATCAAAATTCTCGAATCGAGAGGAAGGCAAGACAACCAAGTCAAAAGAATCATGCTTTAATTGTGGAAAGGTCGGTCACTATAAGCCAGGGTATCCCTTATTGAAGAAAGACAAAGGAAAAGACAAACGCCAAAATAAACCTAGCAAACCTAGAAGAGCATACATTGCATGGGAGAGCGATAGAGAAACCTCAAGCAATGATAACTCAAGTGATGAAGAAGAAATTGTCAATCTTTGTCTTAAAGCTCATTAAAAGAAGAAAAAGAATGTAAGTCATTCCAAATATGATCATACTGATAAAATGTCTTATGCTGATTTGCAAAATGCCTTTAGTACTTCACATAATGAGGCCAAGGAAGCTTTTGAACGCTTGGCCTCAAATAAGAAAAATTTTCAGTCATTGAGAAAAGAAGATTTCTGATTCCTGAAAGGAATTAGAAACTCTTAAGAAATCTATGATAGAGGCTACTAAAGACAAAACGGAAGACGATAAGGGATTTTGGTTTAGATGGTTTGGATGTGAAACTTGTCACGTTTGGCAAAGAGAGGTTAGAACTCTCCAAGCTAAATTAGTCAAGGCTTTACAACCGAAAGTTACCTTTTCTATTGATCAATCACATTTTAGAAGTAACATGAATAATCCTTATCAAAAATACACTTATGTGGTAAAAGATCAAATTAGCAAAAGCAACTCTCATTCGAACTTAAATTGTCTATATTGTTACAAAAAGGTACATACTATAACTAAATGTCGATTTAGGAGATTTTTAGTTCCTAAAGGAATTTTTCAATGGTTGCCCAAATGCAACCAAAGTTTCACTCACACACTAGGACCCAACGAAAATTGGGTACATTGTCCCTTATTTTAATTTATAGGTGGAATGTCTATACGGAGAGAACATGGGTTCTCGATAGTGGATGCTTAAGACACATGGTGGGTGACTATTCCTTATTCTTTGACTTTGTGGCTAAGAAGAAAGGGTTTGTTACCTACGGTGACAATAACAAGGGAGCTATACTCGGAAAAGGTAGTGTAGGTAATCCCTCCTCTACTACTATCTCATACGTTCTTTTAGTTAAAGGCCTTAAGCACAATCTCATTAGTATTAGCCAATTATGTGACAAAGGGTATAAAGTCTCTTTTTCAAAAGATTGTTGCATGATTGAACATAATGGTAATAAGAACGATGTGCTTAAGAGATGGAGGGAAAATAATGTATACATGCTTAACTTGAATGAAGTATCCTCGACAAGCGCTAAATGCCTCGTCTCCATGAGTGAAGACTCGTGGATTTGGCTTAGGCGATTAGCGCATGTTAGCTTTGACTTGCTTAATAAAGTTGTCTCAAAAGATCTAGTAGTTGGTCTTCCCAAAATCAAATTTTCAAAAGATCACTTATGCGATGCGTGCCAAATGGGAAAGCAAACAAGGATCTCGTTTAAATCTAAAAATATTGTTTCCACAACGAGACCCCTTGAACTTCTCCATATGGACTTCTTTGGGCCATCTAGAATTAAAAATCTAGGTGGAAACTACTATGGTTTTGTTATAGTAGACGATTACTCTAGATTTTGTTGGACTATCTTTTTAGCAAGTAAAAGTGACATTTTTTTTGCTTTTAAAAAATTTGCCAAGATGTCTCAAAACAAATTGAACACTAGCATAGTTACTATTCAAAGTGATCACGGAGGTGAATTTGAAAACCACCTCTTTGAGCAATTTTGTGAAACAAACGACATTGATCATAATTTTAATGCTCCAAGAACTCCACAACAAAATGGAGTTATGGAACATAAAAACCAAATTTTAGAAGAGCCTGGAAGGACTATGATCAATGAAAACAACCTTCCTAAATATTTTTGGGCCGATGCCATAAGCACGGCTTGCTATGTATTGAATAGGATACTCATTCGTCCTGTTCTAAACAAAACCCCTTATGAATTGCTAAAGGGAAGGAAGCCAAATGTTTCAAATCTTCATATATTTGGATGTAAGTGCTTTGTATTAAACAATGGTAAAGAAAACCTTGGTAAATTTGACTCAAAAGCTGATGAAGGTATCTTTCTCGGATACTCTCAATCTAGTAAAGCATATAGAGTATACAACAAAAGGTTACTTATTGTTGAAGAATCTGTGCATGTTTCCTTTGATCAATCTTATCCGAAAACTGTCGGAGAAGGTAGTATTGTTGATAATGCAGGGATTCCTTCGGAAGACATAATAAAAGATCAAGAAGAAAATCATGTTGAAACCCATCCGGGAAAAGCTGAGGAGGAGCCGAATCTTAATTCCGAAAAGAAAGAGAAGGATCATTCCATCAATAACAATGATCTTCCTTTGAATAGAAATCTTCCAAGGATCATCCCGTTGATAATATTCTAGGAGATATCTCAATAGGAGTTACCACACGGTCAAAGATAAGAGACTTTTGTTATCACTTCGCTTTCGTCTCTCAAAATGAGCCTAAAAACTCGAAAGACGCATTACTCGATGAACATTGGTTTCTAGCTATGCAAGAGGAACTTAATCAATTTAAAAGAAATGAGGCGTGGGATCTTGTTCCCCCTCCGTGAGACCATCGAGTAATCGGCACTAAATGGGTGATTAGGAATAAGTTAGACGAAAACAGAGTCATAACTCGCAACAAGGCTCGCCTTGTTGCTCAAGGGTATAACCAAGAGGAAGGCATAGACTATGAGGAAACTTATGCTCCGGTTGCCCAACTCGAGGCTATACGCCTTTTGCTTACCTGTGCTTGTTCTCAAAATTTCAAATTATTTCAAATGGATGTCAATAGCACTTTCCTTAAAGGTCACATAAATGAAGAGGTTTATGTATCTCAACCTCCCGGCTTTGAAAACCATGAGCATCCAAACTATGTTTATAAGCTCAAACGGGCTTTGTACGACCTCAAACACGCCCCTAGGGAATGGTATGAGCGTCTTAGCAAATTCCTACTAGAGCAAGGATTCTCAATAGGGAAGGTTGATACTACCCTTTTTATTAGGCGTCAAGGAAAACACTTCATCTTAGTTCAAGTCTATGTAGATGACATTATTTTTGGATATACTAACATTAATTTAGTCAAGGAGTTCTCTAAGTTGATGTAGGGATAATTCGAAATGAGCATGATGAGGGAGCTGAATTACTTCCTCGGACTTAAAATCAAGCAACTTGAAGAAGGAACTTTCGTGAGTCAAACAAAGTATTGTAATGAGCTACTTAAACGCTTCGATATGGAAAACTCTAAAGTGATCGACACTCCAATGCTTACCGCTGTTAATATGGATCGGGATGAAAATGGTAAGGCCGTAGATATCAAAAGGTATAGAGGTATGATCGTATCTCTCCTCTATCTTACCGCATATCGACCAGACATTATGTTTAGTGTATGTATGTGTGCTAGGTATCAATCATGTCCCAAAGAATCACATTTAAAAGTCGTCAAGCACATACTTAGATACCTCTGTGGTACTTCAAAGTATGGACTTTAGTTCTCTAAGGGAAGTGATTGCTCTTTGGTTGGTTACTCCGATTCCGACTTTACCGGTTGCAAATCGGATAGGAAAAGCACCAGTGGCACTTGTCAGTTTTACTCAAATTCCTTGGTAAGTTGGCACAGCAAAAAGCAAGTTTTAGTTGCTTTGTCAACCGCCGAGGCGGAATACGTTGTTGCGGGTAATTTTTGCGCTCAAATTTTGTGGCTCAAACAACAATTACTCGACTTCGATGTTCAACTTGAACGTATTCCCATTTTTTGTGACAACACAAGCGCCATCAATTTAACCAAAAATCCTATACTACATTCACACACTAAACATATTGAAATTCAGCATCACTTCCTTAGGGATCATGTTGAGAAAGGTGATGTTGTCTTCGAGCATGTTGATAGCAAAAATCAACTTGCGGATATTTTCACAAAACCACTTGCGACAAAGCCTCTCTTCCACATCCGTAGGGAACTTGTTGTTCTCGATATCTCGGATCGCGTTTATATATATATATATATATATATATATATATATATATATATATATATATATATATATATATATATATATATATATATATATATATATATATATATATATATATATATATATATATATATATATATATATATATATATATATATATATATATATATATATATATATATATATATATCATGCATATCCATTCCGTGGTTTATAAGTGAGGACTATGTGAGGGCACTTGTCGTTTATCACCATTGGAGGTAATGTCATTCCTATCCATTTGACATATATTGATCAATTATGTATGTATATATACTTGTTAAGTTTTTATATTCATGATTGACTGGTTTGAACTAGATGTGATCCATCTCTATGCTTGAACTTGCTTAGGTATCTTATTTATCATGCATTCTACTTTAAGAAAATTCGTTTGAACTTCATATCATCTAACTAGTAACACGGGTCCCAGTAGGTCGACCTGTGAGTCGACTCATCAATCTATGCATTTCCCTCGGGTCCCAATAGGTCGACCTTTGCGTCAACTCATTGCTACCTAGATCTACTCTTTTGGGATTTCAAACATCAGTGTGTCGACTCATCACACGTGTGAGTCGACCCTTCGCTTCCCAATACAGAGACTGTATTTATTTTGGGTCCCACTATGTCGACTCATGAATCGACTCTTCGTTGTTGGATACAACACATATGTCTCTCAATCTGGTTGACTCAGTTATTAAGAATTCACTTTTTTGCATCATTAATTCAGTTGTTCACTTAATCTTCTCCCTTACTCTATCACTCTCCTCCATACAAAAACCCTAAGATCCTCCTACCAACAACACTCAAATGGCTTCAAGAGCATCTGGAAAAAGATTTGTTAGAGGACCCTCCTCTCACACTGGGAATGCACCATCTTGATCAAATGTTTCGGTAACCGTTTTATCCTTACTCTCTGATGATCTTGTTGAAATCTATGATAATAAGTTAAAAACAGAACTGTTATAAAGTAGTACATATACTCACCGTTAGTGGCTGGACGCATGCATATTCCAAACGTTGTTGAACGTATTAGTTTTCAAGGAATTGATTTGTTCTTAAACTGCATCACTGAGTATAATGAGGATTTAGTCAAATTGTTTTATACCGGTGTGGATGAAAAATTCGAGGGCTTTAAGTTTATAAGCAATATTGGTAATAATGTTGTTGAAGTGAATGATGATGTGTGGAAATCTCTGTTTGAGATCTCTCCACTATCATCTCCAAATGACCTCAAGATTACCGACAATGTGTATGCTCCCGACTATGACTTTAGGACTGCCTTAAACCAAATGCTGAGGAAACCGTTTTCTCCAGATGTTGTTCAGAGCACTCTATTCCCTACTAATGTGACTACGGGTCAGTTGAAGCCTCTTGACAGGATTTTACACCTGATTGTGACGCATATTCTACATCCTAAACAAGGAGGTTACTCCCGAGTGGACAAGGCCGAAGTTCACCTGGTTTATATGCTGAAACACAAAATAAAAGTAAATTGGCCGCATTACGTTGCAAGTAGGACCTTTTCTCTAAAAGAGTCAGGTAAAGGCACCTCTCTCTGTTATCCCTCATTTATTCAAAGTATACTTCATAGAGAAAATATTTCAGTTCAAGGTATCCATATAAATCCATCACTATACATCAAGAATTTTGTCATAAAACCTTGAGTTTGATGGGCTAGACTTGGGATCGCTCAGCGCGACTATACAAAACCCGTAAACCGGTTCTAGGCACTAATGCTTGACCTGTGGAAGAATATGATGATGACGATGATGATGATGATGATGATGATGATGATGAGGATGAAGAAGGTTAAGAAGAGGAAGAAAATAATGAAGACAACTCTCAACCTATGGAGCACGACCATCAAGTCACTGACCATGGTGATTGTCTTGGTCCTACTCCTGGACAACATCCATCCAATAATCAAGGATGGGGAGAATGGAAACACATCGGATGGACCAACAATAGGTCATCCTATATGCCTACATCCTCTTCTCAACTCGAAAATTTTGAAGTGATGGAAATGTTAAGAAACATGCAAATCCAGCAGCAAACTTTCGCTACACTTCAAGAGGAGAGATTCACAGCCTTGCAGGAACAACTTCAGAGTCATGGTGACAACTTTGTATCTTTTGCTTCCATCCAAGAGGAACGGTATGCGTACCTAAGGAGTCAAATCCAAACTCACAGTGACAACTTCAACTCCTTTTCCTCCACCATCCTACAAAGGATTGATGGCCCAAATCGCGTTCACGCAGGCTCCGTAAACACGCTGAACACGAATGCCATTGAATTAACCAACTTCTATGAAGAAGACAGACTTTTGCGTCCACCTTCCGGCTATAGAGGCAGACATGAATCGTTCCGTGGACGACGACCTTAGATGGTTGTTCAATTCAACGCATTTCTATTTTCCTATGTGTGTATGTTATTCTAGTTACTTATTTGTCTTAATGTATCCGTTGAACACTTATTGTACTATTACTACCTTATTGTGTTTTTCTCAGTGAGATAATTATTCCTATACTTCTTCCATTGACTTCATGTTATGTGCATGGTTGTTGATGACTATATGTTGCAATGTCGCTGCCTAAGTGATTCTGAATATTTTTACTTCATGTTGACCATTTCATTGTCTCTTTTTGATGTTGTCAAAGGGGGAGAAGCAATGGAAACAAACAAAATAGCAGATTTAGTAGATGGATAATATCAAAATGTTTGAAGACATGCATAAAATCAGGGGGAGGATATCAATCAAAGTACGCGTTTGTGCCACGGTTTGCCATCATAAAAAAGGGGAGTATGTGAGGGCAAATATGCCTAGTCCTTATTTTAATGATGTCAAACCTCTCTAGTCGCCCACAACGTGTCTTTGGGTAATATCATCATAGCATAGAAAGCATTCATCCTTTAACATGTTCAAAATATAGGTTTAGTGTGCCCAAGCATATAGGAGCATATCTTATATGTGAATCATTCACTTAATCATAGTAAATATCCTATTTTCATAGGAGATTGATTTAAATTGGTCATAATACATTGCAAAACTCATTTTTGGGAGTTTAAGCTATATGAGTCGACTCATGACTCGGAGCAAAACCTTCGGGTCCGAACAGGTCGAGTCACAAGTCAACTAAATCTTGGGAAACCTGAATGAGTCGACTCATCCACTTCTTACGTAGACTCATTTCCCATTTTGAATTGAACCATGTTGCCACGGGTCCAAACAGGTCGAGTCATAGGTTGACTCAACCCTGAAATAAACTCTGTTTGAGTCGACTCATCCCCTGTTTGAGTTGACTCATCGCCTGTTTTACATAATTTTTTGCTGTGTAACTTTGCCAAATATTTCTGTTATGTTAGTTATTTAGACTATGCATCATATAAATATTCATATGTCTCTTCTTCATAAAATCAACAAGAAAAGTGAAAGATATACACCAAAGTGCTCATCATCTTCATTCTTCATTGCATTTCTCAATAATCACACATAATAATCTTTATTGAGCATTGTGAATTGCAGTTGTGATAAATTTCGAATAAGATTGGATTATCTTAGTTTGGGTTGAGACTTTGTGTGGGTTTTTCTTGAATAAAAACCTTGAGGTTTTGTCCTCCAAGAATTGGGGGTTTTTGCACTAACCTTTCGCAGATTTAGCCGAGTGAAAAGTTTGAAGAACGAAAGGTTCGGTCAAACAAGTAGAGGTAAACGGAGGATTGTGAAGAAACTTTAGGGTTCAAGCGACTTGCGTTCGAAATCAGCCGAGCTGAAGTTTTGGAGAACATGGCGTTCTTGCAATAAGGTAGCGGTAACCGGAGGTTTGTTCGAAGCGCTTGAAGAACTTGGTTCAACTCGAATCAAAGGGAGAGCACAAAATAGGATCTACAACAACTCTAGGGGTTGATTGGTGGTGATAATTTGTTCTCTTGTATTGACTTTACAATGTGTTAATAAAAACATCTCAATTCTAGATTTAGAATTAAGGGCAGATGCACCCTAAGCGAGGACGATAAGGGAACTGCCTCAACAAATCTGGTCTTGTTCTCTCTATCTCTTAACTCTTTAAATTCTACATTAATTACGTTTTGTATGAAATTACTCATAAAATCAATATCGCTTGAATTGTATGCATAATAATTGTTCGATAAATTGTTGCAATCACTTTGATTGTAACTGAGTAAAATGCTGCACATTCAATTTGAGTACAGTTGAAACTTGGTGTGGAGTGTACACCAAGTGTTCGATAAAATTAATCTCACACAAACTTAGTAATATATTCCTTGATCTCTTATTGTGTTAAGCATTATTAGAGGTAACAATATCAAGGATCATAATGGTTAATCAATTAATTTAGATGGGGGCTGATAATCTCAATCTTAAGTAGTTTCATTCTGTTTCACGCATATCCGATCTTTCCATTAACGGATCGTTTAGACAATTACAATCCAGGGTGCTTCCGCAACCATTGAAAACATTTTTAAAAAGCGCTAAAGTTTAAAATTGATCTATTAAACCCCCCTTATAGATCGGTACTATCGTTTAACAAGATAGTAGATGTTGCTAAGAAGCATATTCTCTTCAATATCGGTGACCATCCATTGTGACGCCTACCAAATCAACAAAATCAAAAGAGGTTCTTCCATGTCATGTTCAACAATGTTGGGTATCAATGCGACTACATCGTGACAATTATTGAAGGTTCAAGCAGAAGAGAAGTTTTTAGCTTCGCACGCCGATGCCTACTGTCGCATCCTGCGAAAAATCAACCGGCGAGACTCAAAATAAAAACACACAGAGCCGCCACTAAACGTTATTTATCCCAAGATAGGGAAAGGAAACGCTCAGAGAAACCTGGAAAGACATGGTCTCGCGACCAGATAGAAAAGGTTCGGGAGTCGGTTACGCGAGGGGAAGGTATTAGCACCCCTCACGTCCTAGGTACTCCTAGGGATCCACGTCCTAGAATAAAGAAAAGGTTGCTAAACATCACACACACACACGGGGAACGCAGGTGGGGTTAAGAGAACGGGCTCGATAAGGTATCGCACCTTATGCCTACATATCTTGTCTGGAACAAGAATCAGAGCCACTGTAGTTCGGCTTACGCACGCCAAACAACACAAAACATACAAACAAGCAAGGGTGGCAAACATGGAGCCCGACAACCAATTGATGGAATTACGTCGGCATCCGAACCAAAACACGCTCAAAAGGGCAAACCTGGAGCCCGACAGCCAATCCTGGGCTTATGTCAGCATCCGAACCCAAAACAATCAATAACATACAACAAACATACAAACAACACACGCAAAAAGAAAAAGGCGCCCGGAGTGGTCTCGCACGACCACCTGCCTACATACCTTGTCTGGAACAAGGATCAGGGCGATGTAGTTCCCCTGAAAGGGACTAAATTGCTAACCAGAAACCGGGGAAAGATACACAACTAGGGAGCTGAGACTCGAGCCTAATGTTGTCATGCATCGTTAACCCTAAGTTCGGTTTTCTATCCTACTTGCATAAGCAAACTAACCTAACCAGGAAAGAAGCTAGCACACAAGCATACAATCATATATCATCAAATGAGAACAGGTATCTCAAACAAGCATGTCAATCAGATATCCACATAACACGCACTATAGCCAAACAAGGGGGCTCAATCAATCAGGTTTGACTGCCTAAGCAATCGTCTGTACAGGCTGTGTTTGCTCTTAACCTTGCCATTACGAGGCTAAGGTGAAGCAGATGATGGGATGAAGTGAGGATCAGACCTCACAGCTCTTATCCCTAACCAGGGAGAGCTGACAAATGAGCATGGGTCCAGAATAGGGGAACCCTTCTATACTCGATGACTCTGACACAACAGATCTTGGGCTTTTGATCTCAATGCTACAACCATGTAATGGGAGCAAGGAGAAGACTCAACTGAATAGTGGGGGGTAGACTGCATACCCCTACCTTCCACCAATTGCCTTATTTAAAGGACTTTCACCTGCTTGGGCTTAAAATAAACAACCACAATCATTGCCTCTTAAGGAGGACTTCAGACAATTTGCCCGGCCCGGTAACAGCCGGGTCTCCAGACTACATGAAGTAAGAAGGTTATACCTCAAATGCAAGTTGCTTAAGCAAAGCAAAGCAAAAGTTCACAAGGAACTGAGCAACTAAAGTACCTGGAAACAATCAAACTCAGTCAGTACCCAATCAGACAAACTGTAAAGCAAACAGTTAAACAGCTCAAACAATACAACACAAAACAAGCCCAAGGCTTAAGCCCAAGCTCCAACACCTACAAAACAAGGTTATGTTAGTGTACAAACATCCACAACATCAATTAAAATCAACTTGTATCTTTCTCCATGTACATTATGCTTTTGATCCTGAAAAATCAAGCAAATATTAGCAACTAGACCACTAGGCCAAGCCTAGGGTCCAAAAGCAAGAAAAAATATTAAACAGCAAGGCATTCACCATCCAACATCAAATTATCATCAAACACAAGCAAACATCATTGGTCTCATGTTTATATCATCCATCATGCTCAATTCATGCACAAAACAATCCATATGAGGTCAAATGAACCACCAAGTATACAAACAGAAGTATTGCATTCAAATCCCTATCAAAATAAATCCAAAATTTCTCAAATTAAATACACCTAAACAGGGGTCAATCAAGGTCTACCATGTCAAATTTGAGCTTAATTGGGCAAATGGAACCATGTCAATGAAATTCATCAAAAACAGACACAATTTCATGCTTCAATTCACACCATCAATGCATACATCCAATTCAAAAATTCATATCTCATTGAAAACAACAAAGAAATGGATGAGACCAAAACAGGGAGGTCACACAATGTGTCTAGTTCATGCATATAAAATTTCATGGCCATACAATACAATATGAGGATTTCCCAATCAATCTACCAACATGTATCACATGAGCTTGCAATTTCAACAACCAGAAATGAAAAATCATGATCAAATTGAAAATACAGTGAAAAATTCTACAAAAATTCATCAAGCATCCTAACATGTCAACAAGTCATCATGCAAAATTTCAGCCAATTCCAACATGCATAGGTCATCCAATTAAATTCAACAAGTTGACATCAAGAGGTGTGACACAAATTGTCACACCTAAGTTCCAGAATTTGCTGCTCTCTAACCAGGTATCAAAAATTCATGAAATTTACATATAAATAATCCTCAATGAGTCAAGAACCACCACAAAAATTTTCAGCCATTTATTTTATGATATGAGTATTTCATGATCAAATTGCCAAAATGTATCAAAAATGTGACATACATTAGAAAAGCCTATGCCAAATAAAATATTTGCCAAGCACAACTTTGACCAATAGGTCAAAAAAATCCTACACTCATCAACAAAGTCATAGAAAAAATTTCCATATTTTTCTGAATTTTTATGAATTTTTTATGAATTATTTCATGTGTTATGATTTTCTAATGATTTTTATGAATTAATTATAATTTTTTTGAATATATTAATTAATTAATTTGGACTTGAATAACAGTAGTGCATAATTGGGAATTTCGCTCCCACAGTTCAAACGCACAGCAGCACACTTAATGTGCTGTCAATGTGTGATACGCTTAGCTCGGCGGGAAACACTATTCGAAACTCTCTCTGCCACTTGATGGATCAAAACCGGACAAATTCCAGAAGCAGCTTCTTCTTCGCACAGCTTACGCTCATGTTCATCATCAACACACAATTTCGACTTTGCTCATTTCATCACCAAATTTAACAAATTAATAACCATTGGAAAGGTCTCGACGCATAGATCATGAATATATAACCTAATCAACCTAAATCGAACGGTATGAACCGGATCGATCGTTTAAAGTTTCGCATTCATACTTTCAAATCAAGATTGCGCAGCCTACGGTTCATCATTCTCAAAACTAAACACATCACTGAATTCTACATGAAACGCACTACACAAAGCACCTATCAATCGAACAAAACAGGAGATTCGAATTTTCGACATACCGGCAATGGCAGTGCTGCAATCGGTGTTCTTCACGCGTTTAAGTCCAAAACAGATGTGAAACAAGCTTCAATGAGTTGAATTCCAGGTTCAGGTTCAATTGATTCCACTTCTAGCATGCGAATTCCCGATTTTCCATTGGAGATGCTTGCTTGGACAGTGGTGATTCGAGGCTTAATTGGTGAAGAAACCTAGAAACAGATGGAGTGTAGGCTATTACAAGATCAATGCAACAATAATTTTGCAATTTGATCAAAGATTGGTGAAGATTTGTGGATTTTGGTTTTGGAGAGTTCTTGAGGGTTTTTAGAGAATTGGAATGGTTCTTGATCTGGTTTTGGTGAAAATGATTTCTGTTATGATTAGGCAATGATTTAGAATATATATGTGCACTTAATCCAAGCTCTAATCACATAATTAGCAATTTGGAAATGTTAAGTGAAATTTGTTATTAACAAGTGAGGGCATAATAGTAACTTCCACATGACAGCACATGCCAGCTCAAATTTGGTTCCAACAAGTCCAAAATACCATATGTAATGTGTAGAAACAATTCTCATTTCAATTGGTCATGTATTTTGCAATTTCACCCTTTGATGGCATAATGTCCAATTTCAACCATTGCACTTTTCAAACCAAAACTCAATTTGCAAAGCCTAGCCATGAAATGAGGATTCAAACACATTCTAAATGCCATTCCTGAGGTGTTGGAAAAAGTCCCATTCAAAAATTCCAATTATTTTGACATTTGGACAATTTTGCCCCTGGTCCAATTCAGCTGTCCAGTTGAAAAGTGACTTTTTGCCTTGGCTATTTTTGGGAAAATCCAATGATGCACCCTCAAAGTACATGTCAAATGGAGTTTGTGCATATAAAGAACTTGCAATTTGGACAAAGTATGTGGTAGTTATGGCCTCCTGATTACGGGTCTTTTCTGAAATTCACTGAGCCATATCTTGCAAACCACACATTGGATTTTCAAGTTCTTGGACTTTTTGGAAAGGTGAGAACAAGATCTACATCTGTCATGTTGAACAATTTTTCATTTGAAGCTTCCTTGGACTTCTGTTTTTGAGGTCAAAACTTTCCATTTTTGGAAACTTCAGCTACAAGTCACTTTCTATTTTTGGCAGTTTTTGTCTTGACTTGATTTTCTTCATTCTTAAGCTTTGAGATGTCAAATAACACTTGTTCCAACATGAATGAAGTGTATCCAACTCATTTCCACCTCCAAATCCATCAGATCATGTACAGTTGACCACAGTTGACTTTTCATCTGATAGATGAATCTGGCAATGCATAGATCAAATTAAGCCCCAATCTTCAACTGAAATGGCTCAAGGGTGAAACCCTAGCCTCAAGAAGCTCAAAATAATCATAGAATGAACCCCATAACCATCATAAACCTCATCTCCTGATTATGCCCTGACTGGCCCAATGCAACTGATTAGGGTTGACCAGTGGTCAAAACCCTAATCTCAAGGAATCTTCTTCAACACTTGATTCTTCTGATGATATCCAACCATGATGATGATGATGTATCATTGCAATCAAGATGAAGACCAACATCCATTGAGAATCACAAAACCCTAATTCACAGCCCAATCCTCAGATGGCCCATGATCAGTCAATAAACCCTAGGCTTGCACTTTTGACTTCCCCATCTTCTGATCAAGACTTGGGAGAATGGCTTGCACAATGTAACCACATGCTATGCAATATGCAATGCCTAATGACCTAAAATGATATGCCAATATGTTAATGCTAGTCCCAAGAGAGGAGGGCAAATTTTGAGGTGTTACAGCTGCCCCTATTCAATCCACTGTGAACCTGTCGATACGAATAGCCTCGGCTTTCGGATGATCAGGATGAAGAGTGATTGAATACCCAGAACAGACGAACAATTTGCACTCTGATGGGATAATAATTAACAACGCCTGTCAGAATTGGCGAAGAAACAATCTCGAAAGACGTCAACCTGGATACCAAAATAAATGGTAACGCAGGGATAACCATGGCCTGAACACCACTCATCCGCTCGGGATTATTATTCCTTTCTTTTTTCATGCTTTTCTTGAACCCCGAAATTTCTGCTGATTTCTTTTTCTTTTCTTGAACCCCGAAATTTTCTCCGCTCTTTTTCATTTTCTTGAACCCCGAAATTTTCTCTGCGCAAACGACCCTCAGATCTCTGCATTTGAACCCCATTCTCCTGTTTGCCAAAATAAATGGACCCCATTCTCCGATTTGGACCCCAGTCGCCTGACGATAACCCGCGATCGCCAATATGAACCCCGTTCTCCAGAAAATGCCGCAACATCTCCCTTTCTCCATTTGAACCCCGTCTCCAGAAAATGTATCCACATTTCCTTTTCTCCATTTGAACCCCAGGAAAAATGCCTCAGCATACCCTTTTCTCCAATCTCTCGTGATAATTCCGCTGGCAACGTCGGAAATAACACCAAACCATTCTGAGGGCGACATGTCAGAGGGTACACCTTCATAACAGAAGGTAGCATGTGTATCTCTTCCTCAGAAGACACCTATAACGACCTCCATTGGCCTCAACCAGAGTCTAAGGTAACACATGAACAGAAGATAATCCTGAGGACCTCATCCTGGATATAATCTTCAACTCCATCTCCATTTGAACCCCAGAAAATACCTCAGTATCCCCTTTTCTCCATTTGAACCCCGGAACCGCGCTGATCGCGTAACGTCTTCTGACTTTGTCTCCATCTCTGCTCGACGGAAACATTTCCTCCAACATCGCACTATTGGGGAACACTGCTGATCCGACGTCATGATACCAAACTCCTCAGAGTAATACTTTCAACCAGACACTGACTGATGACTGGGAGAAAACTCGACGTTTACTGGACATCGAACAATGATGTTGACAGGACATCGAACAATGATGTTTACAGGACATCGAACAATGATGTTGACAGGACATCGAACAATGATGTTGACAGGACATCAAACAATGATGTTGACAGGACATCAAACAATGATGTTGACAGGACATCGAACAAGGATGTTGACAGGACATCAAACAATGATGTTGACAGGACATTAAACAAGGATGTTGACAGGACATCAAACAATGATGTTGACAGGACATCAAACAATGATGTTGACAGGACATCAAACAATGATGTTGACAGGACATCAAACAATGACCGACCAGACATTAAACAATGACTGGGAAATAACTCGACGTTTACTGGACATCGAATGGTGATGTTTACAGGACACCAAAGAAAGCTCGACCAGACACTTACTGATGACTGGGAGAAAACTCGACGTTTACTGGACATCGGACGATGATGTTTACTGACACCAAAAAAAAGCTCGACCAGACATTAACCAATGACCGGGAGGAAACTCGATGTTTACAGGCACCGAACAATGATGTTGACATGACATCAAACAATGATGCGGACAGACATCAAACAATGATGCGGACAGACATCAAACAATGATGCGGACAGACATCAAACAATGATGCGGACAGACATCAAACAATGATGCGGACAGACATCAAACAATGATGCGGACAGACATCAATCAATGATGCGGACAGACATCAAACAATGATGCGGACAGACATCAAACAATGATGCGGACAGACATCAAACAATGATGCGGACAGACATCAAACAATGATGCGGACAGACATCAAACAATGATGCGGACAGACATCAAACAATGATGCGGACAGACATCAAACAATGATGCGGACAGACATCAAACAATGATGCGGACAGACATCAAACAATGATCGACCAAACACTTACTGATGTCTGGGAAGAAACGGTGGTTCCAAACTCACAATGCTGAACTCCTCGGAGCATCGTCTTCACTGACCGGCAAAACCAATCCTCAAGCGGTAACCACGGCTCGAATCGCGCTGATCGCGTAACGTCCTCTGACTTTATTTCCATCTCTGTCCGACGGAAACATTTCCTCCAATATCGCACTACTGGGGAACGTTGCTAACCTGACGTTATGATGCTAACCTCTTCAGAGTAACATCTTCACCTTCGGTGAACCCCAAATCTTCAAGCGGTAACCACAGTTTGGGTTGCGTTGAATACATCCCTTTTCCATCTCCGTCCGACGGAAGGAGTCTTCTCCAGTGTCGTACCACTGGGACAATACCTGTGATCCAATCATGAGGCTATACTACTCGGAGTAACACTTTCATTTTCTGGCAAAATACCTCTCAAACAGTAACCACGGCTTGAGACTAGCTGACGTTTGCAATGATGCATGCTTGATTTCTTCTGCGTAATGCTCCATAATTATGGAAATGCTACGCGATTATTTATTTTTCTATGCAATATGCCATGTTATTTTTTCATGATGAATGCATAAAAACAAAAACATCCCCCTCAAGGGACTCTTCTGAGGAGCACGAGACACTCTGCTGAGGAACTCGCCAATACTCCGATCTCCACCCTGATGGGGAATAGCACTGCTGCTGGGAAAAGGCAACCCTTGCTAGGGATACAGATCCTTTGCACCCAACCCTCTCGAGGACATGCTGGGGAATACCTCCTTTGCACCCCACCCTCTCGAGGACATGCTGGGGATACAGATCCTTCACTGCACTCTGTGGGAATACCACAGTCTTTGACTTGCTGGGGATATAGATCCCAACTCTGCTTTGGGAACCCTCACAGATACTCCCGCTGGGGAAATGAGCAATCTTCAACCTGCTGGGGGAATACCATCCAGACCCTGCTAGGGAACGACAACTACTCCGCTGGGGAGGACCCACTCAATCCACATGTAGGATACCCTCGGCTGGGGATGCAGATATTCGTCTGCTACGGAAACTCGTTCAATCCACTGGTAGAATGAACACTGTTGGAGAGATATGTCATTGAAAAAAACCCGCTCCACTCGGGGAACTGCTGGAGATATATTTCTTTGAACCCGCTCCACTCGGGGACACACAACCTTCTGGCCCGGCTGCTGAGGAAACACCGTTGTAAACCTACCGGGATAACCATCCTGACTCGGCTGGGGATATCACAGATCTTGGATCTGCTGGGGATTTGGTCCTCTAACTCTACTTGGGGACCTAGCTGGGAAAATGAGAAAAGTTGGTACAGAACACCCGTCAACACGTCGAACCACGGCATCTACCTTCCAGTCTCGTATCAGCTTTCCACTTTTGAGAATTCCCAGACTCGTCTGGACCTTTTCTGCTCCATCATCTTGCATTCCAAGTCGTTCCGCACTCGACGAGAGACGTACTCCTGGGATTTATACATAAATTTCAATTTTCCGACTTTGAAGAGTCTTCTTGATTAATTTCAATGGTCGTCGGGCGTCTCTCGTCGTCTCTCCGTTCCTCCTTCGTCCCTGATCGAACTCTGCGGGGAATTACAAACTTTCCAGTCTTCCGACTTTGAAGAGTCTTCTTGATCATCATCAAGGCTCGTCATACGTCGCAACGTCGCTTCGTCGTTTCTTCATACGTTCGTCCCTGATCGGACTCTCATGGGGATCTCCCTTGTCAAAGCTTCCACATCACAACCTGCAAGTGAGTAAAAAACATCTAACAGTTCCTGCAAAACAGATCGTTAGATAAAACCGTGCCCCAGGCGTGTCAAGATTTCAACACTTGGGTCACTCAACCTTCCAAATAAGATTTCAAGCATTCAATCTTATAAACATGCATTGAAAGGAACCTGTATGTATTAAAATGCAAAGATTCTTTATCAAAATAATCGGATGTTTTTGCAATCAAAGCGGTTATGAAAAACAAAAACAAAATTATCTGACTGAATGTGCATTTTATTAATTGGAAAAGTGTGGCTCAAATGAGCAATACAAAAGGAAGCAATTC
This sequence comes from Lathyrus oleraceus, assembly GCF_024323335.1. NCBI lineage: Eukaryota > Viridiplantae > Streptophyta > Magnoliopsida > Fabales > Fabaceae > Lathyrus > Lathyrus oleraceus. The sequence goes on from NC_066580.1 coordinate 157,122,718, forward strand.
CTGAAAAGAGGTAATTGCACACAAAAGGAAAAATCTATCCTAATGGCAATGGGAAACCCGTAATCTCATCGAGTTCCAACTCGGTTACACCCCATATGTCCTCAGACTCTCCGTGCTTTTCTGCCTTCTGAACAAGACGCTTCTGACTGATCCCTACCGGGTATTATCCAAGATGCTTTAACCAAAGCGCAAACGATCATGCTAGACGCAGTTGTTCGTTTCAATCCCTCTTTTGCCTGGACCGCCCTTTCGGGTTTTCAGTCCACCGGGATACCCTTTTTTGCCCAAGTCGCCTTTTTAGGTTTTCGACTTGCCGGGTGTACATTTTTCATTTTTATCCCTAACTTTTGCCCGAACCTTTTTTCTGTTTTTGGTTCGCCGGGATGCCCCTTTTTTGCCTGGACTATTTTATTCTTCTCGTCCAGCGGGTCAATTTATACGAAGTATTTTTTAACTGCGTCCGCATTCACAGGGGATGGAAAATCCTCGCCATCCATGGTCGTTATCAACAAGGCTCCGCCAGAGAAAACCTTCTTGACCATGCTGGGGATTCATGACTGAGTGTCCGTTTGCCCCTTCGATCGTTTTGAGGAGGAAGGATCCTTTTCAGCACCATATCACCTACGTGATATACCCGAGGTCGCACCTTCTTGTCAAAAGCACGCTTCATCCTCTGCTGATACAACCGCCCATGACAGATGGCGGCCAGCCTCTTTTCCTCTATCAGGCTCAACTCTTCGTACCGGGTCCTTACCCATTCAGCCTCTTGCAATTTCACGTCCATCAGGACTCTCAAAGAGGGAATCTGAACCTCAACAGGTAACACAGCTTCCATCCCATATACCAATGAGAAAGGCTTTGCCCCAGTAGGCGCACCGAGGATCAATACCCAGGATACCAGTTTCGTATTCTGCCGCCATCGTTGGTGCATTCAAACGTTATCCGGGCAACAAAAGCTTATTCACCTTAACTTCCCCATCAGACATCAGAATCCGTTCGGATTCAGGGTCAGGCCCCTCCTCCGGGATCGGTCACTCTCAATCTTTCGATTGGAGCACCTCTAGATGTCCTCATCAGGGAGCTCAAACTTCATCGGTTGATAATCCTCAATGGGTTGCGGAGCGATGTAATCAGACAATACACCCCTTGATTGCTTTCTGAGAGTGTCACAAATCAGTCAACATTCTTTTGCACTCTCACAACCTGTCCGGTCGATGCTGGCTTCTCAAACACATACTCGATCGGATCCATCTCGGAAATCCACAAAGTGGTATGAACCAGCATATACTGTCTCAGTCGGCGAGCAGCCTATGCCAAAGTACAGCAAGTTTTCTCGAACAGTGAATGTATTGTTTCACAGTCGGTAAACTTTTTGCTAAGGTAAATTGCATGCTCTTTTCGACAAGACGCGTCATGCTGACCCAATACACCTCGTAGACCCCTCGAAGGCTGTCAAGTACAGATTAACAATTGCTCTTTCCACAGGAAGTATCAGAATCAGAGGTTCCTGCAACTTATCCTTTTATTTTTCAATGCCCCTTGGCAATCATTATTTCACCTGACCGTTTGATCTCTTTTTTTTCAACATCCTGAATATAGGTTCGCACGTGGCTGTTAGATGAGATGTGAACCATGACAGGTAGTTCAATCTTTCTAAGAAACCACGAACCTCTTTTTCTCTCGGTCCAGGCGTTTTTTTTTTTTTTTTAGCAAGAGCAACCTCGATTCCTCTCTTACAATGAACCCCAACAGCTTACCGGATCGCGCTCTGATAGTGCACTCACTTGAACTCAACCTCAGTTTGAATTATCTCCACCAAATGCCCCACTCCTGTTTGGGACTTTGCTATCATGTCATAGCATAACATTCGATTTCATGATGAATCATATCATGAAACAAAGTCACCATGGCTCTCTGATACAGGCACTGGCATTCCGCTTCTTTAGAGGACGGTCTCCTTTCCATAGTAGCTTGTGTGCAACGACACCGGTATCCGACCCGGGCATATCCTGACATGACCAGGTGAAGGCATCCACATGCTCTTTCATCCAGAACTACCATTTTGCTCTTGACTCGCCTCTGAAGCGGCTCCAATTTCACTTCCTGACCTTGGCGGTGCTTGGAATAACAACCTCAACCCGCTCTGCGTGCGACTGAATCACCTTCTCCTCTTGTTTTGACAACCTGGCTAATTCCAGCAGATCACAATCTTCTTCGTCTTCTTCTTCAGCCTGATCGCTCGGATTGTCGAAGTCATATGAGGTGTAACCAAATTGTTATCAACGAGATCCGGAGAATTATTTTTGAATTCAGAACGAGATAGATCAAAAAGGAAAAATGAAAACAAACATCGCCATTTTTATTTGTTTTTTAAACTGCAAAAATAAAATGAAAAACAGGGAACACCGCTTTTTGACTGAAAAACATCCATTTATTAATGATGCAGAAATGCAAATTTAAACATGAGGTGGCCCTTACAATGAACCATTACGTGTCGGGCAACACGTATGGCTTTCATGCATATAAACTGAAAACAAGAAATAATACTCTTCCAGATGAGTAACAATGTTGATCTTTCAAACCCTCCAGTTCAGGATTTGCTGCCCTGGTGCACACGGTTTTACCCAACCATCCAGCTTGCAGTCACTGTTGGTCTCTCCACCCACTGCACAGGTGTAATCTGCATCTTCAGCAATTGCACTCACCGTCGCTTGACCATGTACCGGCATGGGATTAGCATTAACATTCGGTGATGGCGCAAAATTGATAGCTTTGGAGTCTACCAGGTCCTGGACGACATTCTTGAATGCTCTACAGCCCTCAATGTTATGCCCCTGCGTACCAGAATGAAATTCACACTTGGCATTCTCATCGTAATCAGGAGGCCACTGATCTGTTCTTATCGGAACCATCGCCCTCGGCTGGACCAACCCCAAATCCCTCAACTTTTTGAACAGCACGGCATATGACACGGGCGGCCTGTCGAAGTGACGATCAACTCCTTTCCCTTTCACCTGGTACCCGGCTCTCGATTGCGGTGGCTGACGTTGCTGTCTGGCTGACTGATTACCAGCAGGGATGTTTACCGCAGCAGCATGCTGATAATAACGACCCCCACTATATCCTCTTTGCTCATACACAGCACTCGAGTCACCCTCATTCTTGCGCTGACCGTTCCCGAATGGTTTCTTTGATCCCGATGACGAAGCATTACCACCCTGGATCTTCCCCATTTTCAGCCAACTTTCAATTCGCTCACCCGCCACCACAATATCAGCAAAGTTGGTGACGGGACAACCCACCATTCTCTCGGCAAAGACCCCTTGCAAAGTACCCATGAAGAGATCAGACATCTCCCGATCCACCAAAGGAGGTTGCACTCTGGCAGCCAACTCCCTCCATCTTTGAGCATACTCTTTAAACCCTTCAGTATTCTTCTGAGACATACCCTGCAGCTGGGTACGACTCGGGGCCATATCAGCATTGAACTGGTACTGTTTAAAGAAAGCATCTCCCAGATCTTGCCAACCCTTGATGTCAGCAGATTTCAGCTTGGTGTACCACTCCAGAGATCCTCCAGACAGACTGTCCTGGAAGAAGTACATCCACAGCTTCTGATCCGTCGTGTAGGCAGAAATCTTACGTACGAAAGCTTGGAGATGGGTCTCTGGACAAGAACTTCCATTATATTTGTCAAATGCAGGCACCTTGAACTTTTGCGGGATCACAATCCCCTCAACCAACCCCATATTCGACATGTTGACAAACCCCGGAGTAGCATGGCTTTCCAGAGCCTTCACCTTCTCTGCCAGCAACTGGATCTCTTTGCTCTGTGGCTGGGTATTGTATTGCCCAAATGGCTCGTTGTGCATTGAGAATTGATCGGCTTCTCGGTCTTCCTCTCGGTCCTCATCAAAACCGAAGAATGGAGATAACAGGCCGTCTTTCAGATTATGCCCCAGACCGGGCCCACCACCAGTAGCAACACCAAATCCAGCAGCATTGTTGTTCACCATACCCACAGTTTCTCTTTTTTCACCGTCTCTGGATCCACCCAGCCCCTGATTGGAGACACCATCCAGATTAACAACACTGTTAACAGCTGAAGCCCGCTCGAGCTTTTCAACTTTGTCAGCCAAAGCTTTCTGATCAACTGCAAAACCCTTCATGATGTTGATCAGCTCAGTCATCTTATCTTTCAGCTCGAGGATATCTGTGTTAGGAAGATCCATGAGTCTAGGAGTATTGCGCCTGGTGAAGTATCTGTGAGGACGGGTCGAGTGCAAAGGGATGACTCTACGAGCGCGAGCGATGATTCCTGCAAAACAGCAAACAGGTTAATATGCATGAATGCAACGTCCATCCATATGAGGAACACTTTGTCTCTTGATTTTGGTTTCATCGAGACAAATAATATTTCATCAATAACATTCTGACATCCGAATGTCTCTCAACCAGATTCTCAATCCATAATATTCCCCATATGGCTAGACTCAGGTTTGATGCAGATGAATGCAAGATGTGATGATGCAGATGTATGAGTGCACTGGGCCATCCTCCAAGTCCTCTGATCATCTGTTGCTCTGAACTACAGCTCGGATCCCTGGACTGATCACAACCATCTGAGGAAACTGTAACCACAAATCTGACCCAAGGGTTCCGAAATAAACGGAACTGAAAGATACACCATCATCATCATCAGTTTCTGTGCAGACACTCACAACCATCTGAATCGGCCCGGGGAATCCTGAAATAAACGGACCCCCACTGATAAATATCTCGGCCCGGGGAATCCTGAAATAAACGGATCCCCACTGATAAATACCGGCCAGCACTCCGGCGTCACGGCAATAAATGGCCATAAATCCGACTTATAAATAGGACCCACGGAACAAAAAGTCACCATCTGAGCTCATCTGATTATGCATCTGAAAGATTCACCCTCCCCTCACAGGTAAATTCTAATCAGGTCACCCTCAACAAAATCAAAAGAGGTTCTTCCATGTCATGTTCAACAATGTTGGGTATCAATGCGACTACATCGTGACAATTATTGAAGGTTCAAGCAGAAGAGAAGTTTTTAGCTTCGCCGAGTCGCCAGCTGTCGCATCCTGCGAAAAATCAACCGGCGAGACTCAAAATAAAAACACACAGAGCCGCCACTAAACGTTATTTATCCCAAGATAGGGAAAGGAAACGCTCAGAGAAACCTGGAAAGACATGGTCTCGCGACCAGATAGAAAAGGTTCGGGAGTCGGTTACGCGAGGGGAAGGTATTAGCACCCCTCACGTCCTAGGTACTCCTAGGGATCCACGTCCTAGAATAAAGAAAAGGTTGCTAAACATCACACACACACACGGGGAACGCAGGTGGGGTTAAGAGAACGGGCTCGATAAGGTATCGCACCTTATGCCTACATATCTTGTCTGGAACAAGAATCAGAGCCACTGTAGTTCGGCTTACGCACGCCAAACAACACAAAACATACAAACAAGCAAGGGTGGCAAACATGGAGCCCGACAACCAATTGATGGAATTACGTCGGCATCCGAACCAAAACACGCTCAAAAGGGCAAACCTGGAGCCCGACAGCCAATCCTGGGCTTATGTCAGCATCCGAACCCAAAACAATCAATAACATACAACAAACATACAAACAACACACGCAAAAAGAAAAAGGCGCCCGGAGTGGTCTCGCACGACCACCTGCCTACATACCTTGTCTGGAACAAGGATCAGGGCGATGTAGTTCCCCTGAAAGGGACTAAATTGCTAACCAGAAACCGGGGAAAGATACACAACTAGGGAGCTGAGACTCGAGCCTAATGTTGTCATGCATCGTTAACCCTAAGTTCGGTTTTCTATCCTACTTGCATAAGCAAACTAACCTAACCAGGAAAGAAGCTAGCACACAAGCATACAATCATATATCATCAAATGAGAACAGGTATCTCAAACAAGCATGTCAATCAGATATCCACATAACACGCACTATAGCCAAACAAGGGGGCTCAATCAATCAGGTTTGACTGCCTAAGCAATCGTCTGTACAGGCTGTGTTTGCTCTTAACCTTGCCATTACGAGGCTAAGGTGAAGCAGATGATGGGATGAAGTGAGGATCAGACCTCACAGCTCTTATCCCTAACCAGGGAGAGCTGACAAATGAGCATGGGTCCAGAATAGGGGAACCCTTCTATACTCGATGACTCTGACACAACAGATCTTGGGCTTTTGATCTCAATGCTACAACCATGTAATGGGAGCAAGGAGAAGACTCAACTGAATAGTGGGGGGTAGACTGCATACCCCTACCTTCCACCAATTGCCTTATTTAAAGGACTTTCACCTGCTTGGGCTTAAAAATAAACAACCACAATCATTGCCTCTTAAGGAGGACTTCAGACAATTTGCCCGGCCCGGTAACAGCCGGGTCTCCAGACTACATGAAGTAAGAAGGTTATACCTCAAATGCAAGTTGCTTAAGCAAAGCAAAGCAAAAGTTCACAAGGAACTGAGCAACTAAAGTACCTGGAAACAATCAAACTCAGTCAGTACCCAATCAGACAAACTGTAAAGCAAACAGTTAAACAGCTCAAACAATACAACACAAAACAAGCCCAAGGCTTAAGCCCAAGCTCCAACACCTACAAAACAAGGTTATGTTAGTGTACAAACATCCACAACATCAATTAAAATCAACTTGTATCTTTCTCCATGTACATTATGCTTTTGATCCTGAAAAATCAAGCAAATATTAGCAACTAGACCACTAGGCCAAGCCTAGGGTCCAAAAGCAAGAAAAAATATTAAACAGCAAGGCATTCACCATCCAACATCAAATTATCATCAAACACAAGCAAACATCATTGGTCTCATGTTTATATCATCCATCATGCTCAATTCATGCACAAAACAATCCATATGAGGTCAAATGAACCACCAAGTATACAAACAGAAGTATTGCATTCAAATCCCTATCAAAATAAATCCAAAATTTCTCAAATTAAATACACCTAAACAGGGGTCAATCAAGGTCTACCATGTCAAATTTGAGCTTAATTGGGCAAATGGAACCATGTCAATGAAATTCATCAAAAACAGACACAATTTCATGCTTCAATTCACACCATCAATGCATACATCCAATTCAAAAATTCATATCTCATTGAAAACAACAAAGAAATGGATGAGACCAAAACAGGGAGGTCACACAATGTGTCTAGTTCATGCATATAAAATTTCATGGCCATACAATACAATATGAGGATTTCCCAATCAATCTACCAACATGTATCACATGAGCTTGCAATTTCAACAACCAGAAATGAAAAATCATGATCAAATTGAAAATACAGTGAAAAATTCTACAAAAATTCATCAAGCATCCTAACATGTCAACAAGTCATCATGCAAAATTTCAGCCAATTCCAACATGCATAGGTCATCCAATTAAATTCAACAAGTTGACATCAAGAGGTGTGACACAAATTGTCACACCTAAGTTCCAGAATTTGCTGCTCTCTAACCAGGTATCAAAAATTCATGAAATTTACATATAAATAATCCTCAATGAGTCAAGAACCACCACAAAAATTTTCAGCCATTTATTTTATGATATGAGTATTTCATGATCAAATTGCCAAAATGTATCAAAAATGTGACATACATTAGAAAAGCCTATGCCAAATAAAATATTTGCCAAGCACAACTTTGACCAATAGGTCAAAAAAATCCTACACTCATCAACAAAGTCATAGAAAAAATTTCCATATTTTTCTGAATTTTTATGAATTTTTTATGAATTATTTCATGTGTTATGATTTTCTAATGATTTTTATGAATTAATTATAATTTTTTTGAATATATTAATTAATTAATTTGGACTTGAATAACAGTAGTGCATAATTGGGAATTTCGCTCCCACAGTTCAAACGCACAGCAGCACACTTAATGTGCTGTCAATGTGTGATACGCTTAGCTCGGCGGGAAACACTATTCGAAACTCTCTCTGCCACTTGATGGATCAAAACCGGACAAATTCCAGAAGCAGCTTCTTCTTCGCACAGCTTACGCTCATGTTCATCATCAACACACAATTTCGACTTTGCTCATTTCATCACCAAATTTAACAAATTAATAACCATTGGAAAGGTCTCGACGCATAGATCATGAATATATAACCTAATCAACCTAAATCGAACGGTATGAACCGGATCGATCGTTTAAAGTTTCGCATTCATACTTTCAAATCAAGATTGCGCAGCCTACGGTTCATCATTCTCAAAACTAAACACATCACTGAATTCTACATGAAACGCACTACACAAAGCACCTATCAATCGAACAAAACAGGAGATTCGAATTTTCGACATACCGGCAATGGCAGTGCTGCAATCGGTGTTCTTCACGCGTTTAAGTCCAAAACAGATGTGAAACAAGCTTCAATGAGTTGAATTCCAGGTTCAGGTTCAATTGATTCCACTTCTAGCATGCGAATTCCCGATTTTCCATTGGAGATGCTTGCTTGGACAGTGGTGATTCGAGGCTTAATTGGTGAAGAAACCTAGAAACAGATGGAGTGTAGGCTATTACAAGATCAATGCAACAATAATTTTGCAATTTGATCAAAGATTGGTGAAGATTTGTGGATTTTGGTTTTGGAGAGTTCTTGAGGGTTTTTAGAGAATTGGAATGGTTCTTGATCTGGTTTTGGTGAAAATGATTTCTGTTATGATTAGGCAATGATTTAGAATATATATGTGCACTTAATCCAAGCTCTAATCACATAATTAGCAATTTGGAAATGTTAAGTGAAATTTGTTATTAACAAGTGAGGGCATAATAGTAACTTCCACATGACAGCACATGCCAGCTCAAATTTGGTTCCAACAAGTCCAAAATACCATATGTAATGTGTAGAAACAATTCTCATTTCAATTGGTCATGTATTTTGCAATTTCACCCTTTGATGGCATAATGTCCAATTTCAACCATTGCACTTTTCAAACCAAAACTCAATTTGCAAAGCCTAGCCATGAAATGAGGATTCAAACATATTCTAAATGCCATTCCTGAGGTGTTGGAAAAAGTCCCATTCAAAAATTCCAATTATTTTGACATTTGGACAATTTTGCCCCTGGTCCAATTCAGCTGTCCAGTTGAAAAGTGACTTTTTGCCTTGGCTATTTTTGGGAAAATCCAATGATGCACCCTCAAAGTACATGTCAAATGGAGTTTGTGCATATAAAGAACTTGCAATTTGGACAAAGTATGTGGTAGTTATGGCCTCCTGATTACGGGTCTTTTCTGAAATTCACTGAGCCATATCTTGCAAACCACACATTGGATTTTCAAGTTCTTGGACTTTTTGGAAAGGTGAGAACAAGATCTACATCTGTCATGTTGAACAATTTTTCATTTGAAGCTTCCTTGGACTTCTGTTTTTGAGGTCAAAACTTTCCATTTTTGGAAACTTCAGCTACAAGTCACTTTCTATTTTTGGCAGTTTTTGTCTTGACTTGATTTTCTTCATTCTTAAGCTTTGAGATGTCAAATAACACTTGTTCCAACATGAATGAAGTGTATCCAACTCATTTCCACCTCCAAATCCATCAGATCATGTACAGTTGACCACAGTTGACTTTTCATCTGATAGATGAATCTGGCAATGCATAGATCAAATTAAGCCCCAATCTTCAACTGAAATGGCTCAAGGGTGAAACCCTAGCCTCAAGAAGCTCAAAATAATCATAGAATGAACCCCATAACCATCATAAACCTCATCTCCTGATTATGCCCTGACTGGCCCAATGCAACTGATTAGGGTTGACCAGTGGTCAAAACCCTAATCTCAAGGAATCTTCTTCAACACTTGATTCTTCTGATGATATCCAACCATGATGATGATGATGTATCATTGCAATCAAGATGAAGACCAACATCCATTGAGAATCACAAAACCCTAATTCACAGCCCAATCCTCAGATGGCCCATGATCAGTCAATAAACCCTAGGCTTGCACTTTTGACTTCCCCATCTTCTGATCAAGACTTGGGAGAATGGCTTGCACAATGTAACCACATGCTATGCAATATGCAATGCCTAATGACCTAAAATGATATGCCAATATGTTAATGCTAGTCCCAAGAGAGGAGGGCAAATTTTGAGGTGTTACACCTACCTGGCTTCACATTAAACAACTTGACGGCTTCTATGGTCCCCACAATCTTTTTTGTTACAACGTAATGCATTTTATTTTTTCCCTAAGCACTTAGTAAAGTTTCCCCAATCACTTTTTTTTATTTAAATAAAATTATGGGTATCATAAAACATAATTTAAATGAATCAATTTAAATTTAATCAAATCATATAAACATAAAATATTCAACCCCCTTCCATCCATTCTCCTCTTTGGTCGGAGACAGGGGATGGGGCATTTGTTTCTTGGATTGTAAATTTATTCCAAAAATATAGGCTAGAATATTTTTTATTCCTATGTTTTTTCAAGTTTTAATAAATTACGTTTACGAACTTTTTATTCCTAGGCATTTATTTTACACAAAGTTTTGTCACTTTTTATTCGTGAACTATAGGGTTAGAATCTTACATTCCCATGAGATTAAGAAGTAACCACCCATAACTTCCCAATCTTAAGCATTTTAACTCATTTTTTATTAGAATTTAAACATTTTAACTCATTTTTTATTTTAAAATTAAAATTAAATATATTTTATCAATAATAATGTTTCCCGGAATAGTATTATCGGAATTATAGTTTTCATCCTAGAAATAAAAAACACACCTTATGTGAGAATTCATGTCAATGATGGTGGAATTCCATGAGATCAAACATATTGGTATATGTGTAAAAAAAGTCCTTTTTATAGAAATGATGATGTTAAATTATTTCATATTTCTTCCTCATTTTTCTAGAAGTGGACAAACGGGTAAAAACAAAACAAACTAAGTAATAAAGGTCCTACCAGGAGTTGAACCCAGGTCGTTGGATTCAAAGTCCAGAGTGCTAACCACTACACCATAGAACCTTTTTGTTCTAAAATTTCTACTTTCTAAGATTTCAAAAGACAAAACGACACTAAATTTATATAACCTTTTTTTAAAACTAACATACCATACCAAAAAATTTATATAACCTTTTTTTAAAACTAACATACCATACCAAAATATCCTTATATTATATTTGTCTTAATTGACCATAAGTTAGGTTGATCGATAAAAATACCTTACCTAACCCATTTTCAACCTAGACTAAAAAAGATATATATATATATATATATATATATATATATATATATATATATATATATATATATATATATATATATATATATATATATATATATATATATATATATGTATGTTTGATAAATAATAATGTCAAGATCTTTTTTCTAACGTTCTATGCAATTTAAATACGTATATCAATTTTCATCATACTTTTTAATTTAAAAAGATTATATTAATTGTTGTTTATGTAAGCCATAAATGCTAATGATTTTATGATTGAACTTAAAGCTTATATCATGTTAATTGTTCAAAATGAAATAATTTTTTATTATATTTATTTCTAAAATAATAAACTTTCTAGAATAGTTAATATATTTAATAGAATATTAAGTGTAAATTAAATATTAGAACTATTATATATAAGGATATTATTATAAAAAAAATTGTAGTCAAAACTTAATATTATATAAGATAACAATAATGCATAGAGATTATTACGTAAGTAGGATGATTACCATAACTCATATGATATAGATATGAGATATCGATTCTTCATATAAGTATAAATATTATGAGTAATATTTATACTGAATAAACCCAACATGAGAATACCTCATAGTGTGTTATGCCAGTATCATAAGTTATTTCTATAGTGATATTGATGTTATGCAAGTACCAGAAGACAAGTAATTGGCGAAGTCGATCTACCTATCAGAGAGGGACCATATTTTTTCACCATCACTTTTCAGGTGATGGATATTAATCCAACTTACAGTTGACTTCTAGGAAGACCATGGATACATCCTGTTGGGGCTATGACCTCTACACTGGACCAAAAGCTTAAATTCATGTTTGAGGAAAAATTGGTTATTTTATGTGGCGAAAAAGATTTGATTTCTAGTGAACTATCGCCATCTCGGTATGTTGAAATCAAAGAAGGCATAACTGAGTTTCCTTTCCATTGCTTGTAATTCGAAGATGCCAGTTATGCTACATCCACTCCAGACAAGGTAGTAAAAATGGTTCTATCATATGTGAAGAGCGTCAGGGAAACTCTTAAGAAAGGTACTCCTCCCGGTTGGGTCAGATAGTAGATGTTGCTAAGAAGCATATTCTCTTTAGTATCGATTAACATCCATCGTCACGCCTACCAAATCAAGGAAATGAGAAAAGGTTCTTCCATGTCATGTTCAACAGTGTTAGGCATCAACGCGACTACATCATGACAATTATTGAAGGTTCAAGCAGAACAGAAGTCTTCAGCTTCGTACGCTGATGCCCACCTGGTTTCACATTAAACAATTGGACGGCTTCCATGGTCCCCACGATCTTTTCTATTATAACGTAATGCATTTTATTTTTTCAATCCCTTGTCCTTGCCCAAGACAAGAGGATAGCTTGTAAGGGCCTCCCTGTTTTCAAAGTATTATGCGATCAATAAATCAAAACATTTTTGCATTCAAAATAATGTTCTTTTCCTTCCTTTTATTTTACTTTTTCACAAAATGGCTAATCTTTTTTTCTTTTCACTTTTTAAAAAAAAATCCAATTCTAAAATAATCTAATAAATATGCAGTGAAAACAAATCCATTGGTAACAACATGGCTAATTTCCCTCTTAACTATGGGTTTCTAATTAACCAAGTCGAAAACGACGGTGAGGAAGATTATGAATTACCAACTGGACTAGCAAGACTCGTTGAGCACGAGCAAAAAGAGATTCAGCCACATCAAACCCGATGGAAGTTAACAATCTGGGTTTAGAGAAATCCAGAAAAGAAGTGAAAACATGGGCATTCCTTGAAGAGAATATGCATACTGAGTTAGTTAAGTTGCTTCAAGAGTATTTAGACGTCTTCGCCTAGTCTTATCAAGCTATACCCAATTTAGAGACCAATATCGTCGAGCATCATTTGCCACTCAAGCCTGAATCTACTCTTGTCAAACTGAAGTTAAGAAGGACTAGACCTGACATGGCGCTGAAAATAAAAGAAGAGGTGAAGAAACAATTTGATGTTGGCTTCTTAGTCATTTATGAATATCCTTAATGTGTTGCCAACATCGTCCTAGTTCTAAAGAAAGATGGGAAGGTCAGAATGTACGTAGACTATAAAGAGCTCAATAAATCGATCCTAAAGAATAACTTCCCTTTGCCTCATATTGACTTTTTGATCAACAAAACTCTTTTTAAAATGAGAGAAATAGTGATTTGTGCGTGTTCAAATCATCAATGGAAGTGTATGTTTTCTAACATTGTGAATGATTTTGAGAGAGAAAATGATTTATAGGTTTTGGAGATGAAGCACAAGAATTAGTGAAAAATCATGTTTGATTTGAATGATGAAAACTCTAGTTATTTGAGTAAAGAGGCAAAGTAACGTGGACCAAGATCTGCACTTAATATGAAAACCATTTTGCTATGATTTGATTCAAGTGTAAATTATGATTTGAATCAAGCATGTTGTGATTCGAGTAATGTATAAGCCATGATTCGACTTAAACAAGACAATGACAGACAATAACTATGTGATTCAACTCATGTAAAAGTTGTCATTTAAGTCACAATACTCCATGCTTCGAATCATGTGTAAGTTGTGATTCGACTCACAGACTTATAAAAACTCATGTTTTCACTCTGTTTGATTTGATTCGACTCCTAAGATATATGATTCAATTCACACACCTAAAATATCAAATATCAAATTTTAAGATTCTACATGTGACATTACTTAAACCAATATCAAATATGGTCCTTGTTCCAAAAACTCGACTAATTACCTTAAACCATGGTGTTCACACTCAAACACAAATAATTTGAAATATGCATGCTAAAAAAGATACGGATATAAAACATAATCCTTGAAGGTGTACTATTAAAGAGGAGACTCGATGATATAAGATTGAAACAAAGTAAAGCTTAATAGATAAGCAACAAAATACAGAGGTCTCCCCCTAAATGTATCACAGACATGCAACTTCAACTATGATTCGTGCACCTCAATTTCTTTCTCCAACACAATAAAATACCGCACTTTATGTTATTTTGAAAGTAATGTTTATGATCAATCAAATAAATAAAACCCTTTAATTAAACTTTATAATAGCTATAATATGTATCTAACCTGACTATGATACCAATTGATAAATTTAATAGAATCTTATAAACACAACTTATAACATATTATTTAATTACTAAAGAATAACCAAGCATAATAAGATCAATGTATCTTGTAGGATTCGAGAGACTATCGTCGAGAATAATTAATATGACAAAACTACTACTCCATAATCTTCTAGTATTTTTAGAGTATTTTAGTCGCCTAATGGATGACGTTTAAATAATTAAACGGTTGAGGGTAGGGACCTCTCATTAGAACTAACTGAATGGTTCAATCCATCACGATTCATTCAGACACAAAACCTAATCAAATAATTCATCTATAATTAGTGTTTAATAATGATTGACCATAATATAGTTTATTTATAATTAATTATGACAATCCATATTTGATTAATTAAATAATTAGTCAAACATTATTGTCATACATTTTCTTTACAGCTTGGTTTTGCACCATTTTTTTGGGCTTCTAGTTCCTTTGATTTTAGAACTTTTTGATATCTTTGAAAATGACGCGAGTGATCAGATTAGAGAAAAATGTTTGTTTGTATTTCCACTTTAATTATCATTTATAATTATTTCTTGATTCAAGCAGCTTCTAAATAATTGTAAGACCCCAATTTTGACCTAAGATCCCTCGTGCTATCTCATCATATGTATTGGCTTTGGGATCACACCTTGGCATCCTCCTTACCCCTCATTTACTGGGTTTGCATTGGGAGAGATCACTGAGCATATTTGATTGTATCATACTTTGTTTTTTTTGTTTACTAACCAAAAAACCAAAAATATCTCTATACATAGCTTTGTTTCTTTTATAGGTAATGTGTACATCCACAAATGCCATATCAAGCTCACAACTAGGGTTTGAGGCCCTAAGTGAAAGGGGATCAAAGATATGGTTCAAATTGGTTCTAAACATCATATATGGATCCCCATGTTCTTCATTTATCATTTGGATCAAGAAATCATCAAGAGTTTGAAGCTTGCTGGCCTTGGAAACCCTAATTCATCAAGGTATCTTGTGTGACTTCCTCAACAAGTTTCTTCAACAATTGGTCAAATATCAAAGGGATACTTAATTTCACATCATATTATACATATATGATCCTCCATGAGGCCAATAGATCAAGATAAATTCAAGTTTGCAAGTTAGTTCATGATGGTTGACCAGAGAAAGTCAATTATTCAAAACTAAGGCTGAATGGTATCAGACCAGGTTTGATCAGCTGAATTTGATTGAAGATAAGAGATTGACTGCCATGTGTCATGGTCAGTTATATCAGCAGAGAATGAAGAAAGCTTTTGATAAGAAGGTCAGACCTCGTGTGTTCAGAGAAGGTAACCTTGTGCTCAAGAAGATTTTGACGTTCAAGCCAGATTCCAGAAGAAAATGGACTCCTAATTATGAAGGCCCATATGTTGTTAAGAGAGCCTTTTCATGTGGTGCATTGATTCTTACAACTATAGATGGTGAAGAGTTCACTCGTCCGGTGAATGCAAATGCAGTCAAGAAATACTTCGCCTAAAAAAATAAAAGAACAACTCGCTAAGTTGAAAACCCGAAAGGGCGGCTTAGGCAAAAATGAGCGTCTCAGTGGATTGAAAACCCGAAAGGGCGATCCAGGCAAAAATTAGAGACATAAAACAGAAAGAATTTCCCGATAAGTTGAGTACCCCACCTTGGAGCAACTTATGCAAAAATTAGGGATTATGGCAAGTAACTGCATTCTGCTGATCTTCAAGGTTTCGAAGGTTTGTTTGAGCACAAGGGTTGACATCAGTTCATCACCCCAGCAACATTCAAGAGCGCAATGGATATCAAGAGTTGGTAGAAGGATTAAGGATCATTTGTATTCAATGTAACCCTTTTCCATGTAAATTACCATTTTCAACTTTGTAAAATCTATGGAGTCTTGTTATTTACAGACTATCATCCCATTAAATAAAGTTGAGCTTTTATCCAATTATTTCTACTCTTATTTACTTCAGCCAATAGTTTTAAATTTTATTATGATCATTTTGAAATTAAAATTTTAAATCAAAATCAAGTTTTCTTTAATATATAAAAACAAGAATTTTTCAAAGCAAGTAAAAAGAATATCAACAACATTTCAGTAAAAAGCAAGTCCTTAAGTGTGAAGCATCGGCGGTCCCCCCAAGCAGACCCCAATTTCGACCCTAAGACCCCTCATGCAATTCCATCATAAGCATTAGCATTGGGATCACACCTTGGCATCCTCCTTACCACTTTTCATTGGGTTTGTTTTAGGAGAGATCACCAAACACTTTGTGATTATATCATACTTGTATTTTATCATTTCACTAACCAAAATACCAAAAATATGTCTTTGCATTTGCTTAACTTTTTTGTAGGTAGGGCATGATCTCATTGATTCATCAAGATCACATATAGGGTTTAAGACCCTCATGAACAAAGAGCACAACCAAGAATTGATTCAATAATGGTTATGAGCATCATATATGAGTCCCAATGTTCTCCACATGTCATATTGATCAAGTTTTCTTCAAGAGTTTGAAGGTGATTTGCCTTAGAAACCCTAGTTTGACTGGGTATCTTGAGTAACTTCTCCAACAAGCTATCTCACTAATTTGATCAAATTTATCAAGGGACACTTAAAATTCCATCATCTTATACATATATGATCTACCATGAGCCAAGAAAGTCAAGAGAATTGAAGATTAGCAAGTTGGTTGATGGTGGTTGGCCAGATGGATTCATCTGATCAAAACTGGGTCTTCCTAGACCCTATCTCCTACAATTTTCACCATATGAAAATGATTACAAGATAAAAATTACTCTAAATGACATTCCAAACATCTTTCATTCGAGACCTAGATCTAGTTTTGCTTGGAAAATCATTTTCTATGGTGAAACATTATAGGTCATTTTGTCTAAACCCTAATTTGAAAGTCAACTTCCCAAGGCCATAACTTGCTCAATTTTTATGAGATGAAATATTTCCAAGTTGAAAAATCCAATTCAATGTGTCTACTTCAACTTTTATGTTTGGAGTTGGAGCTAATTCAACTTTTTTGAGCATGTGATATGAGGCTACATTATAGGTCACTTTTGACCTATACCATTGATCAAGTAATTTTTCAAAAATTCAAAAATGCATAACTCTATCATTTCAAATCCAAATGACATTAAATTGGTGACCATTTTGAAGGTCTTTGAGAGAGCTACAACTTTGATGAAGACACGTTTCTCATTTGAAGCTCCCATAAAAAGTTAAGCAAGGTGGATTATTGAGACATATGGCTTGACACTTAGAAAAAATTTGGTATGTCATTTTTTTTCAAACTTTGACCTCAAATTTCTCCAAGTTCCAAGCTCCAAATGAAAAAGTGTTAAACATCAAACTTGTTCCCCTTGATCTCATCTTTCCAAAGAGCTCAAATTCATTCATTTTGGATGAGAAATGCATAGGCTGCGCATGGCTTAAACAGGTTGATATCATTTGGCATGGGTCAATCTTCAAGCATCAATGTACATGTGCCTTGTAATCTAAGCTAACTTCAACACATCTGATATTCAATTATGGACTTCAAACCATCATTTCATGGGCCTATGCACGCCCATGCAGCATTACATCACATTTGCCAAATTTGGAAAGTGAATGTGAGTGTGCAAATATCACATGATTCAACTATAAATAGAGCTTCAATTGCTCAGAAATTCACACATAATTGTGCCAGCTTTAATCCCCCCTTGAAAACCCTTCACTCTCATAGGATAAACCTGATAAATTCATTTGAATTTGAGCTTGAATCTCCATTGTTTTGGAATTCAATTCTCCAGGAATCCATTGCTTCTAAACCTTTCCATTCTTTTCCCGCAAGCAAGTAGAGTGAGTCCAAGCACAAGCAAGATTAAGATTTATCAAGTTCAGACCTCCATTTAAGGTAATTTTCAGAAAATTTAAACTCTTCGATTCTCTCAAATTCTTGCTCAATTCTATTGATTCTTTGGTTTTCTGAAGTCCTGCCAATGTAGGCAAGAAGATTGAGTTGCTTTGAGGTCAAATCGAAGCAACTCAGTTTATGTACCTCAAATTTCAAATCCACATATCTCTTAAAATATTTGGAATTGTAATGAATGGAGGTCAGATTCGAGCTCAGTGCCATTTTTTCTTCAAGATCATGTCCTTGTTTTTCTTTTTGGTGATGGTTCATCTTGACCAGTCCGGTGAGGTTCATCGGAGAGGATGACCGGAGCTCTGGCTCCGACGATGACTTGGCAAGGCTGTGAACCATAGGATCCATGTATCACATTTTAATCTTGAACGTTTGTTTTTATTACCATTGGTACAACGCAGTTGACTAAGGTACATGTGGAACGCGCGCGCTAGGGACCATCAGATTTGCCACCTCAATTAATGACGGAGATCTGATGGTCCACGTATTTTGGATTTTCTGATTTTTTGTTTTAATTGCATTTTCTTCAATAATTCATATTAAATTCAATATTGATCCAAAAAATATGGGACTTTCACCAAAAGAATTCAAATATTTTTCTCTTTCATATTCTGAATTAAAATTATTTTTTGGATCATTATTGTAACACCTCAAAATTTGCCCTCCTCTTCTTGGGACTAGTTTGACATATTGAATTTCATGCTTGGAGCATTAGGCATTTAATTTTGCATATCATATGAAAATAAGAAAGTCATCCTCTAGAGTCTTTTCAAAGATGGAGAAGTTACATGATTCAAGCCTGAGGGTTCACTACGCCAAAAACTGGAATAGACAGCGCACCTTAGAGGGCGCTTTATTACAAAAGCGCTCTCTAAAGTGAAGCGAAAAAATAAGGAGCAATAGACAACGCACTTTAGAGGGCGCTTTTGTAATAAAGCGCCCTCTAAGGTGAAGCGAAAAAATAAGGAGGAGATAGAGGGACAACAATACATGGCACTTTTTAGAAAGCGCCCTCTAAGGTTACCCTTAGAGGGCGCTTTTAAAGAAGCGCTCTATAAGTCCATGTGCATTTCCAGTTTATAAAGCGCTTCTGGAAAGCCTTAGAGAGCGCTTTCATAAGCGCCCTCTTAGGCCCCCTTTAGAGGGCGCTTCTTTTCCACAAGCGCCCTCTAAAGTCCCCTTTAGTAAACATTAAAATTATAACATACTGCGCGTTTTGTTATTTCACTCTCTGTTATTTTCGTTCTTTTTCACGTTAGGGTTCTCACTGCTACGATTTTCGCTACTTCTAAGGCGTTCTCCTTCCACCTCTGTTAGATCTACGACGTTTCCTCCTTCTACCAATCAAAGGTACACTATACAGCTTATGAGTGTATTTATTCTAGCATACATTATTACTTGCAATATTGCTTTGTTTTAGCTTTGCCCCATTTCAGTTTTATGTTATTGTTGTCTATGCTACGTTTGTTTCGACCATCAAAATTAATGATGAAGAAAAAAAAATGAAATTTTATGATTTATTATTGACTCATTTGTTGGTTAACCCTGTGAAGTTTCAATATTCATAGTCATTTAAATAGTTTGGGTTTATTAGGCAAGTGACGGTTGGTTTTTAAATTGCGGAATTTGATATCGCTATGAATCACATTTGTTGGTTAACCCTGTAAAGTTTCAATATTCATAGTCATTTAAATAGTTTGGGTTTATTAGGCAATTGACGGTTGGTTTTTAAATTGCTGAATTTGATATCGCTATGAATCACATTCAAAGACTGTTGTTAGGGTTCGGTTATGGTTGCATTATAGAGACATTAGAAACCTTTGATTTCGCGGCTTAGATTGTAGTTTAACAACATTTTGTAAAACCCTAAAAAAGTTTCAAATTTTTGACTATTCAGGCAGCAATATCTAAAACACCTTCTACTAATCAAAGGTACACTATGCAGCTTATGAGTGTATTTATTCTAGCATACATAGCGTAGCTAGTAACTTAAGAAGTTTAGGTATGGATGTTATTTGATAGAGTAAATGGAGACATGAATGCCCTGCACAGAGACTAACTCAATAAAGCGAAATTGTTTTGTCTCATCCCATTTTTGGTTTCTCTTCTGAAATTGTTTTTTGTTTATTCTAATTAGTAATGGATAATACATGGATGTCTTCCAATCGATTGTCGAGAGAGTACGAGAATGGGGTATCAGAATTCGTTAAGTTTGCCGTTGCGCACGCCGAAGACCCCAGTAGAATGATATGTCCTTGCTTGGGTTGTTGTTATGGGAAACGGGTTGACGCAGTTTAGTTGACATCGCATCTAATGAGGCATGGAATTGATCGAAGTTATACATGTTGGAATTTGCATGGTGAGAAAAGTAACGAGAATGTTGAACCGGGGGATAGTACGACCTATGCCTCAAACTATAGTGGCGCAGATACATACGATTGTGATCGAGTTGAAGAGATTGCAGAAGCACTTGAAGGAGATCTTAAGGATTGTCCCGAAATGTTTGAGAGGTTGGTAAGTGATGCAGAGAAACCTTTGTATGATGGTTGCACTAAATTCACAAGATTGTCTGCGGTATTAAAGTTGTACAACTTAAAGGCGGGCAATGGATGGTCGGATAAAAGTTTCACAGAGTTATTAGCCCTTTTGAAAGATATGCTTCCTGAGGATAATGTTCTTCCCAATCGAACATATGAGACCAAAAAGATGTTGTGCTATATTGGCATGAGCTATGATAAGATACATGCATGTCCAAACGATTGCGTTTTGTTTCGAAATGAGTATGCATCGTTAAATGAGTGTCCTAAATGCGGTGTCTCGCGATATAAGAACAAGTTGTCTCCAGCAAAAGTCTTGTGGTATTTTCCTGTTATTCCGAGATTTAGACGCATGTTTCATAGTGAAACCGATTCAAGACACTTGACCTGGCATGCAGATGAAAGAATTATAGATGGAAAGTATCGACATCCGGCAGATTCACCACAGTGGTTGAAAATTGATAATGATTATCCTGAATTTGGAGAAGAATCAAGAAACCTTCGCTTGGAATTATCTACTGATGGAATGAACCCACACGGTATCCAGAGTATCTCACACAGTACATGGCCTGTAATTATTATGATTTATAACCTACCTCCATGGCTATGTATGAAGCGTAAGTACATGATGTTGTCTATGTTGATTTCTGGACCTAAACAACTAGGGAATGACATAGACGTGTACTTGAAGCCCTTAATCGAAGATTTAAAGATTTTGTGGGAGACCGGTGTGGAGGTTTATGATGGATATAGGAAAGAAAGTTTCAACTTGAGGGCGATGTTGTTTGGCACAATTAATGATTTTCCAGCATACGGAAATCTATCAGGGTATAGCATAAAAGGTCAATGTGCGTGTCCTATTTGTGAAGATAAAACAAATTGGAAGCGCTTGGAGTTTGTTCAGAAGAATGTCTTTCTCGGTCATCGGAGATTCTTAAATTCAAATCATCACTACCGTGGATGGAGAAAGGCGTTCAATGGAGAGACAGAACAAGGCAGAGCTCCACCTATATTGACGGGTGATCAAATTTTTTAAAAGGTGAAAGATTTGGATACTCAGTTTGGCAAGCCTTTTACCCACACACTTGTCAAAAGTGGGTGGAAGAAGAGGTCAGTTTTTTTTGAATTGCCGTATTGGAAGTCCTTGTATGTGAGACATTTTCTTGATGTTATGCATATTGAAAAAAATGTATTTGAAAGTGGTATTGGCACGTTACTCAATATACAAGGAAAGTCTAAGGATGGCCTTAAGGCAAGAAAGGACTTGATAGCGATGGGAATAAGAACTGAATTAGGACCCTTGAAGAAAGGAAAACGAACATATCTACCGCCTGCTGCTTATACTCTATCTAGAAAGGAGAAAAAACATTGTGTAAGTTTCTAAGTGAAGTTAAAGTTCCAGAAGGGTACTCTTCAGATATTAGAAGACTTGTGTCTATGAAAGACCTCAAGTTAAAGAGTTTAAAGACCCATGATTGCCATGTTATAATGGAACATTTTCTCCCAATAGGTATACGTTCTATTCTTCCAGAAAAAGTAAGAAGCTCTATAACTAAGTTGTGTTCTTTCTTCAAGTCAATTTGCAGTAAGGTGATCGATCCTGCGATCTTACCAATGTTGCAAAAAGAAATCGTTATTACTTTGTGTGAGCTTGAAATGTTTTTTCCTCCATCATTTTTTGACATAATGGTACATCTAGTTGTTCATCTTGTGAAAGAGACACAATTGTGTGAACCAACTTATATGAGATGGATGTACCCTGTTGAACGTTATATGAAAATATTAAAAGGGTACGTGAAGAACCGAAGTCGACCAGAAGGTTGTATGGTTGAAAGATACATTGTTGAAGAAGCGATTGAGTTTTGTACTGAATATTTGTCTAATGTTCAGTCAATCGGACTCCCCAAGTCTCAGCTTGTCGAAAAGAAAGAAGGAAAAAATCTAATTGGAAATAAAATCGTGGCAGTATCAAGGGTCGAACGGGATCAAGTGCATTTGTATGTTCTGCACAATGAGAATGAGGTTGAGCCGTATGTTGAAATTCACAAGGATGTTCTCCGAGGTTTAAATCCCAATAGAAATGAAAATTGGATAGTACGAGAGCACAATCGATGTTTTATACCTTGGTTTAAGGATCATATTTATTCAAAGTATTATTCAGATCCCACTTCAATAACAGAAAGGTTGAGATGCTTAGCATATGGTCCAAGTTTCCATGTTTTTTCTTATAGCGCATACGCGATTAATGGATACACATTTTATACCAAAGAACAAGATGATAAAAGTACTATGCAGAATAGTGGTGTCACCGTGGTAGCTGAAGAAATGCACATATCAAGTGTGAAGGACTTAAACCCCAAATTTGCAAATCTGTCGTATTTTGGTGTTATCGAGCGCAGTTGGGTGTTTGATTATGAGAAGTTTCAGATTCCTATATTTGGTTGCAAGTGGGTTGAAAATAATAACGGCATTCGAATGGATAAGTCAGGATTTTTGCAAGTGGATCTTAATAGGGTGGGACACAAAGATGAGTCTTTTATTCTAGCCTCTCAAGCTAGACAAGTGTTCTATGTCAATGATCCGAAAAGTACGAAATGGTCTATAGTTCTTTTTTCCAACAAAGTAATTGATGAAAACACTGGAGATCAAGGTGATATTGATGTTGAGATTGAATCGTTTACCAGAAATGATCAAGATGAGAATATTATATCAAATGATTCATATATTAGAAATGATCATAATGAGGGTATTTGGATCAATCCAACCGTCCGTGTTGTTAAGAGACATGTAGAACATATTCCAACCAAGAAAAGAAAGAGAACTTAGTGAAAAAGGTACAGGTCAAATGATTTTGATTGTTTTCTTTATTACAGGTAAAATGACTTTTATGATTTTAATTGTTTTTATATTTGTCATCTGATTTTAATTGTTTTCTTTATTACAGGTAAAATGGCTATTATGAAGTCAATCATTCGTGCAAGGGGAAAGGGATACTTGAAAGTATCAATTGATATTTGTTTAGATGGAGATGTTCCATTGTCGTCAAGCCTCATTCGCGTAGATGATGATGCTGGATATTTGAAAGTATCCCTCTACGACAATGGAACATGTCCATCTAAACAAATATCAATTCTATCTTCAAAAGATAAGGGACCAAAAATATAAGGGGATTACGCAACAAATCGAGTCAGTTGCATAAAAAAAAAGGTATAAACACAATTATATGATATTTATGCATAGAAAATGTTAATTCTTGATCTTATACTTCACGTAACTAATTTATGATATTTTAGGTTCATGCTATTGATATTGAACAAAAAGAGGTTGTTGCTAAGAAGACTGCGGCTAGCAAAAAAAACATACATCTCAGAGATGCTTTTGCTACTTAGTTTTATATTTTTTTAAGTTATGAATTGGTTGTATATTTAGAATCTTTAGAAGTTAAACGATTATATATCAGTGGATTGTTGTATATGTATGGATTGTTGTATATAAGGCTTGTTGAATGCAATGTGTGAAAAAGGGCTTCAAATTATACAGTTTTGGGTGTACTGCTTCAATATACAGGTTGTCTAAAATAAATAAAAAAATATAGCGCTTTTTAAAAAAAAAAATTAAATAACCACCCACTTTAGAGGGCGCTTTCCAAAATAAGAGCCCTCTAAACCCTTTAAATTTCCACTTTAGAGGGCGCTTTCCAGTAAAACCGCCCTCTAAACCCTTAAAAGTTTCCACTTTAGAGGGCGCTTTCCAGTAAAAGCGCCCTCTAAACCCTTAAAAGTTTCCACTTTAGAGGGCGCTTTCTTTAAAAAGCGCCCTCTAAAGTGGCCCTTAAAGGGCTTAAAGAGCCACTTTAGAGAGCGCTTTCACCAGGAAAAAAAGCGCTGTCTTTACCTATGCCAGCGTCAGATTAGAGGGCGCTTTAAAGCGCTGTTATAGGCCAAAAAAAGCGCCCTCTTTTCCCTTATTTGGCGTAGTGGTTTCTATGAATTGATGATCAACCATCTGAGGGTTTGCAGTTCAATTAGGGTTTCCTGATCCTTCAGAGGTCTTGAGCATTATCTTGTTTGCAAGGATATACTACCATCATCATGGTTCTATCATCATCAAGAGTTGTAGAGTTTATCCTCAAGTTCCTTTGGATTAGGGTTTTGACCTCTAGTTAACCCTAATCAATGACATTCTTCCAACTAGGGTTTCTCAAGAAGATGAGGTATTTTATTGGGATGAGGATAACGTGAGTGTCATAAGGAGCTTACATGAGCTAGGATTTCATTTTTGAGCAATTTCCCTAAGTGGTAGAGGCTCAAGCTGATCAGGGCATTTCAAGGTCATCTGAGGACCAAACAAGTCAACTGTGCAGTCAACTGAGGGTTATGAGGTGGGGAAATGAGTTGAGACACCTCAATCATGTTCAAAAGAGGTCCATTTGTCAGTTTAAACATCTATCTTGAAGATTTTGAAGTCATGGCAAAAGTTTCCAAAAATGGAAAGTGACCTGTAATTTCAAATTTCCAAAAAAGGCAAGTTTCTGGTCCATATTCAACTTGACTTATCAACATCAAAAAAGTTTCAAATGGATTTTTGGTGAACATGAAAGTTGTAGATCTTTGTCTCCCCTTTTCAAAAAAGTCCTATGTTATGATCATATGATGAATGGTTGAGAAGTTATGGCCAAATGATCACAAAGTATGCATGGAAGTTCAAAGTGACATAACTTTTGATTCAAAACTCCAAATTGGTCCATTCTTTTTGCAAAATACTCCTCATGACCAATACTTTTCAAGTGAAACATTGCCATGCATGGGAGAAGCTTGTATGCACACTATTCCATTCATGACCATTTTGGAGGGAAATTCTACAATTCAAATTTGGTTCAAGATTCAAGCAAATTATCAATTCCATGATGACCATTGGCTAATTTTAAATGAATTTCAGCCTTGCATGAGCACTGTTCACGTGTGGATTGGCCATGCTAAGCTCATTTGCAAATTTTGCACTTCATTCCAATTCTCACTAATCTTAATTAACCAAAGCCTAATTGGATTTTCAGTGTCATTAACACATCATATAAAAGCCAAACCCTAACTGTATTTGCTCATAACAGAAAATTCAGATCTCAAATTCTCCATTTCCCTCCAATTTTCTCTCTCTTCAATCTTCATTTTTCTTCACATAACTCTTCAATTTCTTTGCATAATCTCGTTCATCATGCAATTCTGAGCAAGATTAATCCATTGTTTGTTGAAATTGAGCAAGATTTGGAGCAGTTCATGTACATGAACATGTTGATGGAAGTTGAAAATTAAGCTAGATTCGAGTGGTTTTAGTGGATTATTCTTGCACAAAGCTCCAATAGAGGTTCAAGGGAGAAGATTTGGAGATTTTGAAAGCTTGAGGACACGTGTACATCGACTGCCATTTCCAAGTAGGTTGAAATTGATTCTCTCCTTTTGCTATTTTCTTGATATGATTGTGCAGATCTCTTTGTGTTGAGCATGCTGATATGTTTAGTTTTAAAAATGGATGAGAAATGAGCATGTGGTGATGAATTAAAGTTTTGATGTTGATAATGTGTTTGCTCGATCCGTGCATGTTAGGAAGAATTAGGATGTTTTGATTATGGATTTGGATTGTGCATGAGAAGAGCTTTCGAACGGTATGTAGTTTGTTGAATTCTGCAAAAATCCACGGCGGCGCCGCCGCCTGGTTGGTCAGAGAAGACGACCGGAGCTACAGCTCCGGCGTCTGATATGTCCTAGGGTTTGTCCAGCGTGGTCGCTTACGTGCGTGCTTGCTTGTTTGTTTAATTGGCCATAATGCGTTTGACCTGTGCCACGATATCGAAGACTGATGAATGTGCTAGTGACTAGGATTAATGAAACGGTTCGTTTCGTTTGGCCTACGTGTGTGCTGATGTAGCGCTTATGTGTGCGTATGACTGGTTACCATTTGTTTGACCTCGCTTGTGTGGCATTGACTGCTGACTTGTGCTGCCATGTAATTTAATGAAGCGCTGCATTTCAATTTTTAAACCTGGACCGTTGATGCTCTTTTCGCGCTTCATCCAATGGCTCTGATTGATTCTGATTTAATTCAAACATTTGTTATTTCCCTCCATTTTATTTGTTTATTGCATTTTATTTGCTCATTTTAGAAAAATCATTAAAAATAGTAAAATGCTCCAAATTGACTCCAATTTTTTTTTCACAATCTTGTTTTGATGTCTAGTTTTTTGTAGGATTTATTCCATGTTTTTTTTGTTTCTGGATTTTTATTTTGGAATTTTTGATTGGACATTGTGTTAATTTGACATGTTACATTCAATGCTTTGTGAAATGCTATGTGTTGATCCAATTGATCTGAAATTTTGCATGCTTAATTTTCACTCATGATATGATTTTTGAGCATTGGTTTGGAATTTTTCTCATATGCTATCACTGTTTTTGACACATGAAGATGTATGTGACAATTTGTGTCACATTTTTGATATTGCATTTGTGCATTTTTATTCATGCATCATTTGAGCTCTTCTGGATTTGATTTTTTGTACATTGCTTATTCATGATATGAGTTGCTTACATAAAAAATTTCAAGGCCATTGGATGCTTTTCTGTTTTGATTTGGATTTTCTAGTTTGGATGTCCATTTTTGTGCACCTTTGCTTGCCTTTGCTTTACATTGATCATTTGATGTCTTTGCCTTATGAATTGATGTTGGTCCTTTTGAGGACATTTTCTTAATTGTTTGAATGTGCAATATGCAAAAGATTGACTTCTATTTTGATCATTTGGTTTGGTTTTGGACCTAGTCTTTGTACTAGTGTTTTGTACATGAACTAACCTTGACTTGTGTTTCAGGTTTGGACACTTAGCATTAATGGTTGAGTTGATCACCTTTTGAGATGTAAATTGGATTGTGTTCTGACTTCTTTGTGTTTTGTAGGGATTTAAGTTGATGTATTGAGTCCAAACAAAGGTCACCCCCGACTTCAAGTGATGTATTGAGTCCAAACAAAGGTCACCCCCGACTTCATTTTCCATAATGCAACCTAGTCTTTCACCATTTGTGTTCTTCCTTTCCAATCGAGTTTCAGGTCTCTCCGATTCAGGCAGTTTACCACATTTCCACATCAGAAACCTCTTCACCTGCAAGCTTTTCACACACTCACAATATCTCTCAGGGTTAGGTGTGTACACTCACAGCACAGTATGCAATACCAAACTCTTAACTTTGAATACATTCTAATGTCACTACCACAGCAGATTCCACACACTCTTTGAGGTCTTTTTAGGTTGTAACGGGGCTTGGGTACGGTGGGATAAACAAAAAAAATTGGATAACAAAGGGTTTTGAACTCGGTAGTCATGTTGTGTGATTTTTCTTTCTCTTTTTCTCGTGCATCACGTATACTCTGGGGGTTAATTTCACTCTTTTGACTCTTTTTCTACTCAAATTTTCCGAGTATTTTATATGTGTTAGAGTCTTAAGTCTCGGCAAGTGCATTTTTCTCTTTTGTTTTTCTTTTCTTTTTTTTTCTTTTAAAGAAAATACATACTATTTTTCTTTTTGTATGATCTCATATTATGCACTTGCCTTCTCTTTCAAGATTTCCACCCCAAACTTAGTTTTATTGCACATCTTGCAATTCACACAATTATACCGAGTTATGACACAAAAGGAAATGAATGATTAAAAGCTAACATGGGGTTTATGATGAATAATGCTTAAAAGTTAACATGAGGTTTACGATGAATAAAAATGGCTAAGGCTCAATGGGGTTTACGAAGGGAAACATACATATAGGGATGGTTAGAAAGGCCCTGGCTAAACAAACAACTTGTCTCAGTGTGTGTTGTCATGCTGTGACGTGTCAATAGGACATACGCAAAATCAGAGTGATAAAGTCATACCTGGCTGAACTCTCATGTTGATATTTCGTGTTTGGCTTTTTGTGATCTCACCATGTTGGTTAGCTTGCAAGCTCTGAAGTCTCCTCGTGTTATGTGGTTCTTTTCTGACTTGGTCTTTCCATACCGCTTTCTTGGTCCGGTGTCCCCAAATTGTGTCTGACTTATTTTCTCAAGGTTGCATCAACTTCCGGGGTGCCTTATCAGCCTAAGTTTGAGGGGTGTCCTTCATCCACTACCATTGATCCCGGATTCGTCCAACCATTTCTCATCACTCTGTACACACAAGTAAACAGCGAAAACAAACAAAAATAATACGACGACAACAAAAACAAAAGCGATGGAAATAAAACATGAAAGGAAAAACCCCCCCACACCTGAACTAAACATTGACCTCAATGTTTAAATCCAGATACAAAGGGGACTCACAGCGACTACTGTTGGTTTACTGCACTTGTGTGGTTTCCTTCCATTTGGAGGTGTTTGTGACTTTGCCCTTTTAATTCTCCTCCTCCCCTACACAAAATTTTAGCACACACAAAGAAAAATAAAAACGAAATAAATTAGAAATCTAACGCGTGGGTTGCCTCCCACGAAACGCTTCGTTTAACGTCGCATGGCTCAACGGTTCATTTCCCTTATCATGGGGGGTATTTCAGGTTCAAAACCTTGTTGCACCTCTTGTCTACAACATGGACGTTGTCTCTTTTATCAGTGTGGACTCCTTTGTGCCACGATTCCTTTTTAACTATCCTTTCAGTGTTAGGAATCTTTCCATTTCGGGTGGCTACTGGCAGTGGTGAGCCTTTGATAGTATTCAATGTCCTGATTAAGCCTACTTGATACTGAGATTTTGTATCTTCCTCCACCTCCTGGTCTTCAATAGCATTCAATGTTATTTCCTTGTTGTGAACTTTCAAGGTTAACGTGCACTCATCCATGTCAAGCTTGCATCGACTCGTCTTCATGAAAGGTCGACCCAGAATGATGGGTGCCTCATTGTCTTCAGGTATGTCTAGGATTACAAAATCGACTGGGAAAGTCAAGTCCTCTATTGTTACCAGCACATCTTCAGCTATACCATATGCATCTTTTCTTGAGTGATCCGCAAACTTCAGATTGGTCTTTATATCACTGATATTTTTAATACCCAGCCTGTGATAGATCGATAATGGCATTAGATTCACACTAGCTCCAGAAACTATTAGTACCTTTTTGAAGGTTCTTTCTTTGATTGTGCAGGGTACTGTGACGGTTCCTGGATCCTTCTGTTTGTTAGGAATGTTCTGCTCCAGGGAGTTTGCATTATATTGTTCCTTACCAGATACCTGTTCTTCAGTGGTTGGTTTCTTTTCAGCCATTACCTCTTCCACGAATTTCTTGTACATGGGCATCCTTTCAAGTGCTTCAAACAAGGCCATATGACCCTCAATCCTTTTAAACTTTGTCATGAATTTCTCCAAGTCTGACTCACTAGGTTCCTTCTTTGTCATTCTCTGAGGGTAGGGCAACTTAATCACTGGTTTAGTTCCTTTTGTAGTTTCTTCTTTAATCGGCTCGCTCGGTGATATAACTTTTTTCTTTTTAGCATCCTTTTTCTCTGTCGTCGTGACAGTATTAACATTCTCCTGCCCTCTCGGGTTTTGAACTGTTTCACTTGGTAGGGAACCTGGTGTTCGAGAACTTGCCAATTGTTGTGCTATTTGCCCCAGCTGAACTTCGAGATTCCTTAGGGAGGCGGTGGTATTTTTCTGATTGTTTCTAGTCTCTTCTTCAAATTGCATATTTTGAGCTGCCATCTTTTCAATTGCAATCTCCCAATCTGCCTTCTTAGGTACCTGTTGTTGCTGCTGCTGATATTGATTTTGATATTGACCCTGTGCCTGCTGTTGCACGTTCCCTCTTTGATCTTTCCATGCAAAATTGGGATGATTTTTCCACCCTGGATTGTATGTGTTGGAGTAGGGATTGTTCTGCTTTAAAAATTTTATATCTTCGATCTGTTGCGGTGTTGCAAAACAATGAACAGTATTGTGTGGTCCATTGCAAATGTCACACATTTCACTCGGTGCCTGTTGCACTTGAGCCACTTTCTGAGCACCTATGTTTAGTGCTCTCAACCTTTTCTCCACCTCCGCAGCAACAGCTTCTTCAATTTTCACCTGTTTATTTGTTTCCAGCTTCAAGTCAATAACTGCAGATTTGCTTGATACCCTGTCATATAACTCTAAATGCTCGTTCGAGGCAATAACTTCAATTATCTTATTTATACCGGTGGCTGTTGCAAAGTTGGCTGAGCCACCAGCTGCTGAATCAAGGATTTGTCTTGTTTGAATTCGAAGACCATTGACAAACATTTGCATTTGTTCAGTTTCATCCATGTTGTGAGTAGGACAAGCCACTAGGATCCTCTTGAATCGTTTGTAGGTATCTCCTAGTGACTCACCCTCCTTTTGTTTGAAGTTTAGGATCTCATATCTTTTCCGCAATGACACAGATGCGGGAAAATACTCCTGCAAGAGTGCTGTTTCCATGTGCTCCCATGTAGTGATACTACCAGCAGGTAAGGAATAGAACCACTCTTCAGCTTCATCTGCTAAAGTGAATGGGAACATACGAAGTCGGATTGCTTCTTCGCTATGTCCAGGCATTTTCAGTGTTGTGCTCATGGTTAAAAATCTTTGCAGATGCTTGTTGGCATCTTAACTCACTCTTCCAGAGAAGGACCGTCTTTCGAGTTGATTAATGGTGCTGGGATGCAGCTGAAATTGGTCGACATTAACCAGTTGGTTTACAATTGTCATACGACCACCCGGAGTGTTGGTTCCACCATAGTCACCGAGAAGTCTCTCTGGTGGTGGTGGTGGTGGGTTTGCAGCCATGATTTCAGGAACTGTTTCCGCGTCTGAATCTGAATTCTCTGAAAGCACTGAAACAAATTCCTCGTCTGCTTTCTCTGCTAATTCCAGTTTTTCTCGCTTGGCTTGTCTCAGTCTAGCTCGAAGAGTTCTTTCTGGATCTGCGTCAAAAGAAAAATCTGCTGAGGCCTTACCTCGCATACACAAGTTAGACAAATATCAGAATTGACTAACAAGATTGTCACAGATAAAATTTTGGTTGACGAGCAACAAAATAGAATAAAAATTAAAATAAGTATTTTGGCAATCCCCGGCAACGGCGCCAAAAACTTGATCGGAAAAATAGCAAGTGTACTATTTTTACCGATGTAGTAATAAGGAGTTTTATTTCCAAGTATCGATCTCAAGGATTGCGTAGGAATTACTTATTTTAATTCGATTCTACCAGAACAAAAAGATAATGGTTTGGTTGTTTTGGAATTTATAATCGCAAACACAAAAATAGTAGAAATAATTGATTAAGATAAAAGATGCTAGGGTGAGTGGTTGAGTTAACCGGTTATGAATTCAGTCCCGATTTCTTTAATACATATGAAACATTCAATCACCTAACCTCTGGTATGTTCTTACTTAAGTCCTTAAGGAAGAAACTATTAAACTACCAATTCTCACTCAAATGTCCATTCAATTAATCATTGGTTTTAATCATACAAAATATCAAGGTTTACGGTGATTTATGAAAGTTACTAGTCCTAGATGATGCATTCATAAACCCAATTGTGTGAAAACCCTACCAATCACAATCCTGTTATTGGAAGTCATAGATCAATTTGTATTTGTCCGATACAAAAGCATAATAACATCACACAATTGAATTGAAATACGTAACATAGTAATCAAGAAATCATCGGTTCAAATTCATAACATGTGATAACATCAGGACCACCCCCTAGCATCAGGGGGTTTAGCCTCTCATAGTACTTAAAGAACTCATAAAGTAAAGATTAGACATTACAAAGAATTAGGAGAGTTTGATCTTCAATGGTTGATACCCTTGAATCTCGTCGTCTTCAAATCCGTCGTATTCGCTATCTTCTCCAATGCAATGCTTTCGTTCGTCTCTCCCCAAAAAAATCCTTCTTCTTTCTCTTCCAAGCCTTCTTATAGCTTCAGATGACTCTCTTCCAAGCTAAAGGTCCAAACTACCCTTAATGAGCAGAATCGGTTCATACAGCAAAAATTAGGTTTTCCAAGTTGCGTTCAATCAACACGGCCGTGTGGTGGCACACGGGTGGCCGTGTTGTTCTTCAGCATTAATTATTTTCAGCATAAGTTATAGTGGCAACAACACGGGTCGTGTCCCTACACACGGGTGCCCGTGTTAATGCACTGTTTTAATCAACATGGCCGTGTGGTGGCACACGGGTGGCCGTGTTGATCCCTGTTTCCTGCTCCCTCTCTGCTCTGCTTGATCAACAACACGGGCAGTGTTGTGGCACACGGGTGCCCGTGTTGACCTGCTGTTTTCTCATATTTTTGTCCTTCAGAGTGTCCAGAACTTCACCATTCTTGCTTTTTAAACCTGTAACAATAACACTACCAAACGAAGCATAAACGAGATCTTTTTGACATAAACTCGTAATCGAATGCAATGCAATACCAAACCAACAAAACATGCTAATTGACTCAAATGCAACTAAAAATAAACATAAATCTTACCAAGGTGATGAAAATATGTTGGATTAGCAGCGGGAATTCAATGGAAATGGTGACCGATCAGCAGGAGATTGAGCGAGATCTCTCCGGGCACCCTTTTTCTTTTTGCTGTGTTGTCTTGTGTGTGTTCACCCTTTGTTTGTCTTCTTTGATGTGAGTACTCGTTTGTTCAGCGTGTGCGTGTGTGGTATGTTTATACCTTGGGGGATTTCTTCTGTCATTCACTTGGGGTTCATTTGTGACGGTTGTCACTCACTTGGGGTTCATTTGTGACGGTTGTCACTCACTTGGGGTTCATTTGTGACGGTTGTCACTCATTTGGGGTTCATTTGTGATGATGGTTATCATCTTTGGGGTTCATTTGTGATGATGGTTATCATCTTTGGGGTTCATTTGTGATGGTTGTCACTCACTTGGGGTTCATCTGTGACGTTTGTGGTTCATCATTGGATATCTGTTTACTTTGTTGAGGTTCGTTCTGAGAACCTTTTTCTTTGGTGTACGCTGGTTAGCGTTTGTTGTTGTTAGGAGTCGGATATAAGTCCATGTATTGGCATTCTGTTTCCTTTTGTTTTGTTATTGTTTGGATTCGGATATAAGTCCATGTATTGGCATTCTGTTTCCTTTTGTTTGGTTATTGTTGGGAGTTGGATGTAAGTCCATGTATTGGCATTCTGTTTCCTTTTGAGTGTTTCTTTTGACGTCTCAGCGTCTCTTTTTGGTGTTTTGTTTCGGCGTGCGTTAGCTGAGCTACGAGTGCTCTGATTCTCCCTCTGGATAGAGAAGATATGTAGGCATAGGATGCGATATCCTAGCGAGCATGTCTCCTTTTACCCCGAACTACGTTGACTCTGATGTTTGTTTCTGACAAACTACGTAGGCCCAGGATGCTACATCCTGCCGAGTCCTCTTCCTCCATTTTCTTTCACTTGTTTTATCATTCCAGTTTGTGAAATTTCTTTGAGCAGTTTTATTAGCAACCTTTTCCTATTCTTTGAACTATCTTTTGAGCGTGGATCCCGTCGAGTACGACAGACGTGAGGGGTGCTAATACCTTCCCCTTGCGTAACCGACTCCCGTACCTTGCAATCTCTGGTCGCAAGACCGTTCCTTTCCCTTTCTTAGGTTAGTCCTGCGCTTCCTTTCCGTCATAGGATGAATAGCGTCGGTGGCGGCTCTGTAAACAGTTTTTTTTTCGCCGGTTGTTTTTTCGCGTTGCGACAGCTGGCGACTTCACTAGGGACGAAGAAAGTTGACCTCTTGCTGGTCCATCTTCCCTAAGCGAGTCAATCCTAACGCTCTTTAGCGTAGTTTTTAGGGTAGTTTGGGTTGCTTTTACTGCTTTATTTATGGCATTTGTGATTATTATACTGTGATTGTATATACTTGCATATATGTTTGCATGCATCATATTATTACTGTGCTGGATTCTGGACAGGTGTGGTTCCTTTGATTTGGGGTGGGTGTTCTGAGTGGGGCTAAAACCCAGGCCCGAGTATACACCTAGGATTAGCGTGGTCTCACGTCTCCTCACATGTTGGATCGGCATGTTGTTGCAACGTGACATACCACAGCCGGACGAGGTTCTTTTGAGAGAGCTCTTCCTGGTGGAGTCTCCACTATGGTTGAGTTATCTCTTTTGAGCTGTTGACTTCGGTGACCGTTCTTTCCCGGATCTTTGGTTTAGATGATCTTATAAGAGTTGCAACGGCACACCCGAAAGGGCAAACCCGTTGAGTATCTTGTCCGATTGTCGAGACCATTATCCGCCTTAGGATGACCTTTTTAGAATTCACCTGTGAGGGGAGGGTTTGATTCCTACAGATATAGGTTCTGTTGGTGACTCTTTGATGGTGAGTTTGGTTCGGTTTGTGATCTGATTTCTATTTATAAGTAGGATTTATGGATATTTATTTCTGACACGCCGGAGTTCTGTCCGTGGTATTTATCAGCGGGTTCCGTTTATTTCGGATCCCCGGGTTGAATTTGAGGGTACTTGTTCATAAGATCTTGTTGTTATCCGTTCGGTGGATTTTATGTGATAATGGTGATGTATCCTCCGTTCCGTTTATTTCGGAACCCCGAGTTGGATTTATGGTTACTTAGTCCCTTGGGTGGTTGTGATCAGTTCAGAGACCGGAATCCAGTACAGTTGGTGTTCAGATGACTTGGAGGATGACACTATGCCTTGCATTCATGCATTTACATCATTCCCATTTTGCATTCATCCGCATCTAACTCATGTTTATCCATATCCGGGGTACATTCTTGATCGAGATCCTGGTTGAGAGACATCCTCACAAACTTCCTGTTCTGTACGGCAAAACCGGATGATTGACGTCAGAATGTTGCCATCGGATTATTATCCGTCTCAATGAAACCAGGATCGAAAGACAGAGTGTTCCTCATATGGATAGACATTGCATTCATGCATGAATCATAATAACTTGTCTTTTATTTTGCAGGTGTCAGATTCTAACTTGTTTGAATGTTTTAGGAATCATTGCTCGCGCACGTAGAATCATTCCTCTGCACGTAGCTCGTCCGCACAGATACCCTACCAGACGCAACAAACCCAAACTGATGGATCCACCTAACGCTGACATTCTCGAGCTGAAAGAGAAGATGAGTGAGCTGATCAACGTCATGCAAGGGTTCACCCTGGGACAGAAAGCACTCGTCGATAATGTGGAGAAGCTTGAGCGGGCTTCGGTTGCCAATAGTGGCAATAATCAAGAGGGTATCTCTAATAATGGTCTTGGTGGTTCTAGGGATGGTGGTGATCCCAGAAGGAAGGCAACTACTGTTGGTGTAGTTATCAACAATGGTGGTGGTTTTGGTTTCGCTGCATGCGGTGGACTAGGTCCTGCGGGCAATAATCTGAAGGATAATTAGTTTCCTCCTTTCTTTGGGGCTATGGAGGATAAAGAGGAAGATCAATTCTCTGTGCTGAACGAGCAATTTGGTCAGTATGGTGTTCAACCGCCGAACAAAGAGATTCAGGTACTGGCGGAGAAGATCAGGGCTCTGGAAAGCCATACCTCTCCTGGGGCTATCAATATGACAAACATGGGGCTGGTTGAGGGGATTGTGATCCCGCAAAAGTCTAAAGTGCCCACGTTTGATAAGTATAATGGGAGTTCTTGCCCGGAAACTCATCTTCAGGCCTTTGTCCGAAAGATATCTGCCTACACTATGGATCAGAAGCTCTGGATGTACTTCTTCCAGGATAACTTATCTGGCGAGTCTCTGAAGTGGTATACTAAGTTGAGATCCTCAGATATTAAGAGCTGGCAGGATTTGGGAGATGCTTTCTTTAAACAGTACCAATTCAATGCTGACATGGCTCCTAGCCGTACCCAGTTGCAGGGTATGTCTCAGAAGCCAAATGAAGGGTTTAAAGAGTATGCACAAAGGTGGAGAGAGTTGGCTGCCAGAGTTCAACCACCGTTAGTGGATCGGGAGATGTCTGATCTGTTCATGGGTACCCTTTAGGGGACTTTTGCGGAAAGGATGGTGGGTTGTCCCGTCACTGGTTTTGCAGACATAGTGGTGGCAGGTGAGAGAATCGAAAGCTGGCTAAAAATGGGGAAGATACAGGGAAATGCTTCGTCGTCTGGATCGAAGAAGCCATTTGGAAACGGCCAGCGTAAGAAGGAGGGTGACACGAGTGCTGTGTATGCCCAAAGAGGAAACGGTAGAGATCGTTACTACCAGCATACTATTGCAGTAACAATTCCTGCTGATAATCAACCTGCACAACAGCAACAGCAACAACAACGTCAACCATTTCAGCAGAGAACACAACGGGCCGGGTGTAACACCCCAATAAAAATAAGATAATTATTTGATTTAAATTAATATTATATTTATTAATTTAATTAAATAATTGGAATTATTGGATTATTATTATTATTATTTTGGAATAATAATTATTGGAAAATATATAAGTGTGAAATAAGGAAAAAGAATCCCATTTTTGGTAAACAGAGTTTTTACGTGAAAACAGAGAAGCGGCTGAAAAGAGGAAAAGGGCAAAGAGGAAGAGCAAGGGCAAAGGTTGGAGAAGAAAAAGCTTGAAGCTCAAAGATTTGCCGGATTAATCAGGTAAGGGGGGTTTATCGTCGATTAATGGGTATTTTGGGATAATATGTCATGGGTAGTGATAAGCCGTTAATTTGACCCTAATTGGGATTTGGAATGCTGAAAATTTGTGATGAATAGGTTGAGTGAAAACCGTAATCAAATTGATAATTGTGTGTGTAATCAAACCGATAATTTGGTGATGAATGGCGACGAGTAAGTTTGAGTGGGAAGGGTCTGGAATAGGCACATGAGATCCCTGCCCAAAGAAACGCGTCTGGTGAACTGTCATGTTCGCCTAGCGAACATAACCTTCGCCTAGCGAAGGAACGCGCCTCAACCTCGCCCCAGCGAGATGGAGAGGTTTTGCTACTGTAATGTTCGCTGTGGACTCGCTGGAGCTTCGCCTAGCGAGTGAGTGCTAGCTGTGTTTTTCACCAAAACAGAATGAGTTCGCTATTACCTTCGCCTTGAGCTCGCCTAGCGAATTAATTTACCAATTTCCTGGAGCTGTTCGCCTTGAGCTCGCCTAGCGAACCAGAGCTTCGCCACTGCCTCGCCTAGCGAGCAAGGCAGAAGAAGTGTTTATGCATGTGTTGCTGAGGTGTTTCATACATGTGTTGAGGAAGTGTTTTATACATGTGTTGATGATGTGTTGATACATGTATTGATGATGTATGATGATATGCAAAATGTTGTGAATGTATATATATATGCATGTATTTGTGAATGGACTGTTGTATGGCTTAGAGTGTGAGCATATGTCCATTGTGAGTTGTTGTTGATGCTGCATTGCTTGATGATTAGTGTGCATGGCATAGCCTGTGGGGCTGTAGCTAATTCCCATTGTGAGGAATTGGTGAGTGAATCGTTGTGAATTATTGTTGATGTTTGCATGCTAGATGATTAGCTTGCATAGTCTAGCCTTCGGGGCTGTAGCTAATTCCCATGGTGAGGAATTAGTGAGTGAGTCACTAGGTCTCAAATGAGTGGGACTAGTGAGCTTAGTAGCCGTATCTGGAGGGATCGGTGAGCTTGAACTATATGTTCAAGAATAGTCGGTACCGCATGTGTAGAGTCTCATTGCATAAAAATATGTATGGCGTATAATATGAATAGATGTGTTCCAATATTATACGTGTGTTGTGTTGTTGTTAAGTAGGATTTGAGATTATACTGGTATTGTATATTGATGTTGAGTATGATGTTTAAGCCAATGAGCTATTACTGAATGTGTATTGCAATTAGGGTGATTGATGTGTTAATTACTTGGCATTACATGTTGTTTTATAATGCTTATTATATTGATTGAGGAACTCACCCTTACAACTATTTTTCAGGTAACGAGAAATGAGTTGAGTAGGAGCAAATGCTTGGAGTCTAGTGTAGTCTCCCTAGTGGGTCATGCTCTGATAGATGTAACATCGGGCGGGAACACTTTGATTATTATTGTTGTTGTGGTTGAACTAAATTACATGTGATGTTACATGTTTTGCATGATTGAGTTGATCTCTATCCGCTGCGTAATTGTGCAAATACCGTATATTTAAATTAAATAAAAGAGCATGATTGTTATATTGTTTAAATGGTTTGGAATGTTGGTGTGACACCCTTGGTGCACTATTACTCTGATTATATGTTTATTATTTTAATTAATTTTTGGGGGTATTTTAGAAGGGTGTTACATTAGTGGTATCAGAGCATAGTTGGTCGAGTCGAGTCGTAATTATTCTGTTTCCCTGTACGGGATAGGTGTTGTGTAACCCTATCAGTATTTATTGTTTTAGATTGTTGGGTTTTCAGAATAGAGATGGCTGGAAGAGGTAGAGACGATGATGCGATTGCTGAGGCTCTGGGTATGCTAGCTGGAGTACTTGGAGGGAACCCGAATGTTGTGGGAATGGGAGCTGCTCGTCAACTGAGTGAGTTCCAGAAGAACAATCCTCCAATGTTCAAGGGGGCATACGATCCAGATGGCGCTCAGAAGTGGTTGAAGGAGATCGAGAGAATTTTCAGAGTGACTGAGTGTGCCGATAACCAGAAGGTCAGGTTCGGTACGCATATGCTGTCAGAAGAGGCTGATGATTGGTGGGTTGCTACCCGCACTGAGTTGGAAACCGCTGGGAATGCTGAGATCACTTGGGCTGTGTTCAGAGAGAGATTCCTGAGGAAGTACTTTCCAGAGGATGTCAGAGGAAAGAAAGAGATAAAGTTCTTAGAATTGAAGCAGGGTAACAGGTCTGTTACCGAGTATGCTGCTAAGTTCACAGAGCTGTCAAAGTATTACACTCCCTATAATGAGGCTGCTGGAGAATTTTCA
The DNA here is from genome assembly GCF_024323335.1 of Lathyrus oleraceus. Taxonomy (NCBI): domain Eukaryota; kingdom Viridiplantae; phylum Streptophyta; class Magnoliopsida; order Fabales; family Fabaceae; genus Lathyrus; species Lathyrus oleraceus. Next base: position 157,162,450 of record NC_066580.1, read on the forward strand.
AAATGTGTGAAGTTTGAGAACGGGTTACGTCCCGAGATCAAGCAGGCTATTGGGTATCAGCGGATTAGAGTGTTTTCTGACTTGGTTGACTGTTGCAGGATTTTTGAACAAGATACCAAGGCCAGAGCGGAGAGCTATCAGCAAAGGGTTGATAGGAAAGGCAAGAATCAGAATGATCGTGGGAAACCGTATGCAGCTGGCAAAGGTTTCCAGAGACAGAGTGGGATGAAGAGGCCTAGTGGGGGAGACTCTAGTGCTCCTGCTAAGTGTTACAGATGTGGTCAGGCGGGACATCGTTTCCACGAGTGTACCAGTGCGGAGAAGAAGTGTTTCAAGTGTGGTAAAGGTGGTCATTTGGCTGCAGAGTGCCGGTTGAAGACTCTGACTTGCTTCAACTGTGGAGAGGTGGGTCATATCAGTCCACAGTGTCCTAAGCCAAAGAAGGAGAACCAGTCGGGAGGCAAGGTCTTTGCTTTATCGGGTTCTGAGACTTTTGCAGATGATCGTTTGATCCGAGGTACGTGTTATATTAATGGCTTTCCTCTTGTAGCTATTATTGACACCGGTGCTACTCATTCCTTTATATCTTTGGACTGTGCTGTGAAACTTAAGTTAGAGATATCTGAGATGCATGGAAGTATGGTGATTGATACTCCTGCGAAGGGTTCAGTGACTACTACTTCAGTTTATTTGAATTGTCCTTTGAGTATTTTTGGTAGAGACTTTGGGATGGACCTAGTGTGTCTTCCACTAGTGCAGATTGATGTTATTCTGGGTATGAACTGGTTGGTGTTTAACCGAGTTCATATCAATTGTTTTGATAAGACTGTGATTTTTCCTGAGCTTGAGGAAGGAAAGAGTTTGTTTCTATCCGCGAGGCAGGTGAATGAGGAAGTAGCCGATGGGGCAGAGTTGTTTATGCTGTTAGCGACTATGGAGGCTAAAGATAAACTGGTGATTTGCGATCTAGCCGTGGTGTGTGATTTTCCTGATGTGTTTCCAGAAGAAGTGAATGAATTACCGCCAGAGCGTGAAGTTGAGTTCTCGATTGATTTGGTACATGGTACTAGACCGATATCGATGGCTCCGTATCGTATGTCTGCTGTTGAGTTAACTGAATTGAAGAGTCAGTTGGAAGATCTGTTGGATAAGAAATTTATTCGTCCGAGTGTGTCACCGTGGGGTGCACCAGTGTTGTTGGTTAAGAAGAAAGAAGGTACTATGAGGTTGTGTGTGGACTACAGGCAACTGAATAAAGTGACGATCAAGAATCGGTATCCTTTGCCGAGGATTGATGATTTGATGGATCAGTTGATTATTGCGAGTGTGTTCAGCAAAATAGATTTGAGATCTGGGTATCATCAGATACGTGTGAAAACTGAGGATATTCAGAAGACTGCTTTCAGAACAAGGTATGGACATTATGAGTATTCTGTAATGCCTTTTGGTGTGACTAATGCGCCTGGAGTATTTATGGAGTATATGAATAGGATTTTCCATCCGTACCTAGATCAGTTTGTGGTGGTGTTTATTGATGATATTTTGGTGTATTCGAAATCTGAAGAAGAGCATGCTGAGCATTTGAGAGTGGTTTTAGGAGTTCTACGAGAAAAGAAGTTATTTGCTAAACTGTCCAAGTGTGAATTTTGGTTAGAAGAGGTTAGTTTTCTTGGTCATGTGATTTCAAGAGGTGGTGTTGCTGTTGATCCTTCTAAGATAGAAGCGGTATCTAAGTGGGAAGCTCCGAAGTCAGTTTCTGAGATAAGGAGTTTTCTTGGTTTGGCTGGTTACTATAGGAAGTTCATTGAGGGATTTTCTAAGTTGGCGTTACCGTTGACGATGTTGACTAGAAAGGGGCAAGCATTTGTTTGGGACTCAAAATGTGAAGAAGGTTTCCAAGAGTTAAAGAGAAGGTTAACTACTGCTCCTATTCTGATATTACCGAGCTCGTCGGAATCATTTGAGGTTTACTGTGATGCTTCATTGTTGGGTTTGGGTGGTGTGTTGATGCAGAATAAGCGGGTTATAGCTTATGCTTCGAGACAACTGAGGGTTCATGAGAGGAACTATCCGACACACGATTTAGAGTTGGCAGCCGTGGTATTTGTTCTGAAGTTATGGAGGCATTACTTGTATGGGTCAAGATTTGAGGTTTTCAGTGACCATAAAAGTTTAAAGTATTTGTTTGATCAGAAAGAGCTGAATATGAGACAGAGGAGATGGTTAGAGCTTCTGAAGGATTATGACTTTGGTTTGAATTACCATCCGGGTAAAGCAAACGTAGTGGCTGATGCATTGAGTAGGAAAGCATTGCATATGTCTATGTTAATGATTAAGGAGTTGGATTTAATTGAGCAGTTTAGAGACTTGAGTTTGGTGTGTGAGAGTACTCACAATAGTGTTAAATTGGGAATGTTGAAGTTAACGAGTGGTATTCTGGATGAGATCAGAGAGGGTCAGAAATCCGATGTGCTTTTGGTTGATAAGTTGACTCTAGTGAATCAAGGTCAAGGTGGTGAATTCAGAGTTGATGAGAATGGTGTTTTGAAATTTGGTAATCGGGTGTGTATTCCGGATGTTACCGAGCTTAAGAAGAGTATTCTTGAGGAAGGACATCGTAGTGGCCTGAGTATTCATCCTGGAGCTACGAAGATGTACCATGATTTGAAAAAGTTATTTTGGTGGCCGAGAATGAAAAGAGAAGTTGCGAGTTTTGTTTATTCTTGCTTGACTTGTCAGAAGTCAAAGATTGAGCATCAGAAGCCGTCTGGGCTAATGCAACCGTTGGCTATTCCAGAGTGGAAGTGGGATAGTATCAGTATGGATTTTGTTTCTGGTTTACCGAGGACAAGTAAGAATTTTGAAGCTATTTGGGTGATTGTTGACAGATTGACAAAATCGGCTCATTTCATTCCGATCAGAATGGATTATCCGTTAGAGAGATTAGCTGAGTTGTATATTGAGAAGATTGTAAGTTTGCATGGTATTCCGTCGAGTATTGTTTCGGACAGAGACCCGAGATTTACATCGAAGTTTTGGGAAGGTTTGCAGAAGGCTTTGGGAACTAAGCTGAGATTGAGTTCTGCATATCATCCGCAGACTGATGGTCAGACTGAGAGGACGATTCAGTCATTAGAGGATCTTTTGAGAGCTTGTGTTTTGGAAAAGCGAGGTGCTTGAGATTGTTATTTGCCTTTGATTGAGTTTACCTACAACAATAGTTTTCATTCGAGCATTGGTATGGCACCGTTTGAAGCTTTGTATGGTAGGAGATGTCGGACGCCTTTATGTTGGTATGAGTCCGGTGAGAGTGCTGTGGTTGGGCCGGAGATTGTTCAACAAACCACGGAAAAGATTAAGATGATTCAGGAGAAGATGAGAATTGCTCAGAGTCGTCAGAAGAGTTATCACGACAAGAGGAGGAAGTCACTTGAGTTTCAAGAGGGAGATCATGTGTTTCTTCGTGTCACTCCGATAACTGGTGTTGGTCGAGCTTTGAAGTCGAAGAAGTTGACACCTCGATTTATTGGTCCTTATCAGATTTTGGAGAGGATAGGGGAGGTAGCCTATCGTATCGCTTTACCGCCGTCGCTTGCGAATTTGCATGAGGTTTTTCATGTGTCTCAGCTGAGGAGGTACATTCATGATCCGTCGCATGTAGTCCAAATAGATGATGTACAGGTGAGAGATAACCTGACTGTTGAAACATCACCTATGAGGATTGAGGATCGAGAGTTGAAGCAGTTGCGGGGTAAAGAGATTGCCTTGGTGAAGGTAGCTTGGGGAGGACCAGCAGGTGGCAATGTGACTTGGGAACTTGAGAGTCAGATGAAGGAGTCTTATCCGGAATTATTCGCTTGAGGTATGTTTTCGAGGACGAAAACTCTTTTAGTGGGGGAAAGTTGTAACACCCCAATAAAAATAAGATAATTATTTGATTTAAATTAATATTATATTTATTAATTTAATTAAATAATTGGAATTATTGGATTATTATTATTATTATTTTGGAATAATAATTATTGGAAAATATATAAGTGTGAAATAAGGAAAAAGAATCCCATTTTTGGTAAACAGAGTTTTTACGTGAAAACAGAGAAGCGGCTGAAAAGAGGAAAAGGGCAAAGAGGAAGAGCAAGGGCAAAGGTTGGAGAAGAAAAAGCTTGAAGCTCAAAGATTTGCCGGATTAATCAGGTAAGGGGGGTTTATCGTCGATTAATGGGTATTTTGGGATAATATGTCATGGGTAGTGATAAGCCGTTAATTTGACCCTAATTGGGATTTGGAATGCTGAAAATTTGTGATGAATAGGTTGAGTGAAAACCGTAATCAAATTGATAATTGTGTGTGTAATCAAACCGATAATTTGGTGATGAATGGCGACGAGTAAGTTTGAGTGGGAAGGGTCTGGAATAGGCACATGAGATCCCTGCCCAAAGAAACGCGTCTGGTGAACTGTCATGTTCGCCTAGCGAACATAACCTTCGCCTAGCGAAGGAACGCGCCTCAACCTCGCCCCAGCGAGATGGAGAGGTTTTGCTACTGTAATGTTCGCTGTGGACTCGCTGGAGCTTCGCCTAGCGAGTGAGTGCTAGCTGTGTTTTTCACCAAAACAGAATGAGTTCGCTATTACCTTCGCCTTGAGCTCGCCTAGCGAATTAATTTACCAATTTCCTGGAGCTGTTCGCCTTGAGCTCGCCTAGCGAACCAGAGCTTCGCCACTGCCTCGCCTAGCGAGCAAGGCAGAAGAAGTGTTTATGCATGTGTTGCTGAGGTGTTTCATACATGTGTTGAGGAAGTGTTTTATACATGTGTTGATGATGTGTTGATACATGTATTGATGATGTATGATGATATGCAAAATGTTGTGAATGTATATATATGCATGTATTTGTGAATGGACTGTTGTATGGCTTAGAGTGTGAGCATATGTCCATTGTGAGTTGTTGTTGATGCTGCATTGCTTGATGATTAGTGTGCATGGCATAGCCTGTGGGGCTGTAGCTAATTCCCATTGTGAGGAATTGGTGAGTGAATCGTTGTGAATTGTTGTTGATGTTTGCATGCTAGATGATTAGCTTGCATAGTCTAGCCTTCGGGGCTGTAGCTAATTCCCATGGTGAGGAATTAGTGAGTGAGTCACTAGGTCTCAAATGAGTGGGACTAGTGAGCTTAGTAGCCGTATCTGGAGGGATCGGTGAGCTTGAACTATATGTTCAAGAATAGTCGGTACCGCATGTGTAGAGTCTCATTGCATAAAAATATGTATGGCGTATAATATGAATGGATGTGTTCCAATATTATACGTGTGTTGTGTTGTTGTTAAGTAGGATTTGAGATTATACTGGTATTGTATATTGATGTTGAGTATGATGTTTAAGCCAATGAGCTATTACTGAATGTGTATTGCAATTAGGGTGATTGATGTGTTAATTACTTGGCATTACATGTTGTTTTATAATGCTTATTATATTGATTGAGGAACTCACCCTTACAACTATTTTTCAGGTAACGAGAAATGAGTTGAGTAGGAGCAAATGCTTGGAGTCTAGTGTAGTCTCCCTAGTGGGTCATGCTCTGATAGATGTAACATCGGGCGGGAACACTTTGATTATTATTGTTGTTGTGGTTGAACTAAATTACATGTGATGTTACATGTTTTGCATGATTGAGTTGATCTCTATCCGCTGCGTAATTGTGCAAATACCGTATATTTAAATTAAATAAAAGAGCATGATTGTTATATTGTTTAAATGGTTTGGAATGTTGGTGTGACACCCTTGGTGCACTATTACTCTGATTATATGTTTATTATTTTAATTAATTTTTGGGGGTATTTTAGAAGGGTGTTACACCGGGTATCAAGTGAGAGGAAGGATGATTGATCGTCAATTTGATAGGCCACCCGTGACGTATGCATTTCTGTTTAAAAAGTTGAAAGCTCTTGGGTTGGTTCAGCTGAGGACGTTGGCTCCGTTGAGACCAGATCAGAGGCCTACTAACTATGATGAGAATGCCAAGTGTGAATTCCATTCTGGTGCTCCCCGGGCATAATATTGAGGGTTGCAAAGCCTTTAAACATGTGGTCCAGGACTTGGTAGATTCTAAAGCCATCAATTTTGCACCATCGCCGAATGTTAATGCTAATCCTATGCCGACGCATGGTCAGATGACGGTAATGTAATTGCTGAGGATCTAGATCGCGTCTGTGCGGTGAGTGAAGAGATTGACAGTGACTGCGAGCTCGACTTATGGATAAAACCGTGCGTACCAGGGATGGAGATCCAGAACTGGAAGGCCGAAAAAATCATCACCGTCACTCTACGTGAAGAGTAATGTTTCTGTTTTTCAATTCGGTTTGCATGGAAGCCATACGTTTTGCCCGAAACGTAATGGTCCATTGTAAGGGCCACCTCATGTGTTTCATTTTGCATTATTTGCATCATTAATAAAAGGATGTTTTTCGCATTAAAAGCGGTGTTCCCTGTTTTTCATTTATTTTTGCAGTTTAATAAAAAACAAAATAAAAATGGCAATGTTTATTTTCATTTTTCTTCCTTTTAATTTGCTTCGCTCCGACTCTAAAGCAATGCATGAATCAACATTCATGCAGATGAGATCATTCTCCGGATCTCATTGATAACAATCCTGTTACACCCTCATATGACTTCGACAATCCAATCTATCATGCCGAAGAAGAAGGCGAAGAAGATTATGAACTGCCGGAAGAATTAGCCAGGTTGTTGAAACAAGAGGAGAAGGTGATTCAACCGCACGAGGAGCGAGTCGAGATTGTGAATCTGGGTACCGAGGAGGTCAAAAAGGAAGTAAAGGTTGGGGCCGCTTTGGAGGTGAATGTCAAGAACAGAATGGTAGCATTGCTGAAAGAGTATGTTGATATCTTCGCCTGGTCTTATCAGGATATGCCAGGGTTGGATACCGATATCGTTGTACACAGGTTGCCATTGAGAGAAGATTGTCCTCCAGTGAAGCAGAAGTTGCGCAGAACTCGACCCGAGATGGCCATGAAAATTAAAGAGGAAGTACAAAAGCAGTTGGATGCTGGTTTCCTCGCTGTCACTAATTATCCGCCTTGGGTCGCGAACATTGTGCCGGTGCCGAAAAAGGATGGAAAGGTGAGGATGCGTGTGGACTACCGGGATTTGAACAGAGCTAGCCCGAAAGATAATTTCCCATTACCTCACATCGATGTGTTGGTAGATAATACAGCTCAATTCTCGGTGTTTTCCTTCATGGATGGCTTTTCTGGCTATAACCAAATTAAAATGTTGCCAGATGATATGGAGAAAACAACGTTCATCACACCGTGGGGCACTTTTTTCTATAAGGTGATGCCATTCGGTCTCAAGAACGCCGGTGCCACGTATCAAAGAGCTATGGTGACTTTGTTTTATGATATGATTCATCATGAGATCGAATGCTATGTTGATGACATGATAGCAAAGTCCCAAACAGAAGAGGGGCATTTGGTAGACTTGGCCAAGTTGTTTGACCGGTTGAGACAATTCAGATTGAGGTTGAATCCGAATAAGTGCACTTTCGGGGTGCGGTCTGGTAAGTTGCTGGGGTTTATTGTAAGTGAAAAGGGAATCGAGGTTGATCCTGCTAAAGTAAAAGCGATACAAGAAATGCCTGAACCGAGAAAAGAAAAGGAGGTTCGTGGTTTCTTAGGTAGATTGAACTACATTTCACGGTTCATATCTCATCTAACAGCCACGTGTGAACCCATATTCAAGTTGTTGAGAAAAGATCAAATGGTCAGGTGGAATGACGATTGCCAAGCGGCTTTTGAAAAAATAAAAAAGTATTTGCAGGAGCCTTCGATTCTGATGCCTCCTGTGGGGGGGCGATCGTTAATCCTGTACTTGACAGTCCTTGAGGGGTCTATGGGGTGTGTACTGGGGCAGCATGACGAGTCTGGTCGAAAAGAGCATACAATTTACTACCTTAGTAAAAAGTTTACTGACTGTGAAATAAGATATTCACTGCTCGAGAAAACTTGTTGTGCTTTGGCATGGGCTGCTCGCCGACTGAGACAGTATATGCTGGTCCATACCACTTTGTCGATTTCCAAGATGGATCCGATCAAGTATATATTTGAGAAGCCAGCATTGACCGGAAGGGTTGCGAGATGGCAAATGATTTTAACTGAGTACGATATCCAGTACACTTCTATGAAAGCGGTAAAGGGGAGTGTATTGTCTGATTACCTCGCCCAGCAACCCATTGAGGATTATCAACCGATGAAATTTGAGTTCCCTGATGAGGACATCATGTTTCTCAGATCGAAAGATTGTGAGGAACCTATCCCGGAGGAAGGGCCTGACCCTGAGTCCGAATGGATTCTGATGTTTGATGGGGCCGTTAACGTGAATGGTAGTGGAGTTGGTGCTGTTTTGGTTACGCCGAAAGGATCCCACATTCCTTTTGCCGCCCGGCTAACATTTGAATGCACCAACAATGTGGCTGAATACGAAGCTTGTATCTTGGGTGTCGAAGAGGCGATTGATTTACGAATCAAAAACCTTGTTATCTATGGAGATTCAACTTTGGTTGTGAACCAGGTTAACGGTAAATGGTATACGCATCAATCTCACTTAATTCCATACCGGGATTATACGAGGAGATTGTTGACGTTTTTCACCAAGGTGGAATTACACCGTGTGCCGAGAGAAGAAAATCCTTTAGCAGATGCTTTGGCTACTCTGGCCGCCTTGATTAAGGTGCAATGGTGGAATCAATTCCCTAGTGTTGAGGTAGGACGATTGGATAGACCGGCTTATGTGTTTGCTGTCGAAACAGCGCCTGACGATGAAAAGCCGTGGTATTATGACATTAAACGATATTTGGAGACCCAGGAGTATCCCGATGGAGCGTCTAAAAAAGACCGAAAGACTCTGAGGAGGTTGGCCATGGCGTTCTATTTGAACAAAGATGGGGTTTTATACAAGAGTAATTTTGATTGGGTTTTGCTCAGATGTGTCGATGACCAAGAAGCAAGCCAATTGATGAAAGAGGTGCACGAGGGGTCGTTTGGTACCCATGCCAGTGGGAATGCGATGGTGAAAAAGTTGTTAAGAGCTGGATATTACTGGATGACAATGGAGGCCCAGTGTTTCAACTTCGTGCGGAGATGTCATAAATGCCAGATTTATGCTGACAAGGTGCACGTACCTCCAAACCCGTTGAGTTTGATGTCATCTCCGTGGCCGTTTGCTATGTGGGGCATTGATATGATCGGAAAGATCGAGCCTACGGCTTCGAATGGGCACCGGTTCATATTAGTGGCTATTGATTACTTCATCAAGTGGGTGGAAGCGGCATCTTATGCAAATGTGACGAAACAGGTCGTGGCCAGATTCCTGAAGAGAGACATTATTTGCAGATATGGGGTTCCCGAAAGAATCATTACTGATAATGGTTCTAATCTCAACAACAAGATGATGGCAGAACTGTGCCGGGAGTTCAAGATCGAGCATCACAATTCTTCTCCTTATCGTCCAAAGATGAATGGGGCGGTCGAGGCGGCTAATAAGAATATTAAGAAGATTGTGCAGAAAATGGTCGTGACCTATAAGGATTGGCACGAGATGTTGCCGTTTGCATTGCATGGGTATCGAACCTCGGTGCGTACATCTACTGGGGCAATGCCTTTCTCACTGGTGTATGGGATGGAAGTTGTGCTACCAATTGAGGTCCAGATTCCGTCACTGAGAGTCCTGATGGATGTGAAATTGGAAGAGGCTGAATGGGTAAGGACTCAGTATGAAGAGTTGAGCCTGATTGAGGAAAAGAGGTTGGCGGCCATTTGTCATGGGCAGTTGTACCAACAGCGAAGGAAGCGTGCTTTTGACCGAAAGGTGCAACCTCGGGTATACCATGTGGGAGATATGGTGTTGAAAAGGATCCTTCCTCCTCAGAACGATCGTCAGGGCAAGTGGACACCCAATTATGAGGGTCCATTCGTGGTCAAGAAGGTTTTCTCTGGCGGAGCCTTGTTGTTGACGACCATGGATGGTGAGGATTTTCCATCCCCTGTGAATGCGGACGCAGTTAAAAAATACTTCGTATAAGAGACCCGCTGGACGAAAAGAATAAAATAGTCCAGGCAAAAATGGGCATCCCGACGAACCAAAAAAAATGAAGAAAGGTTCGGGCAAAAATTAGGGATAAAAGGAAAAAACTGTACACCCGGCAAGTCGAAAACCCCACAAGGGCGGCTTGGGCAAAAAAGGGTATCCCGGTGGACTGAAAACCCGAAAGGGCGGTCCAGGAAAAAGAGGGACTGAAACGAACAACTGCGTCTAGCATGATCGTTTACACTGTGGATATGACTCCTGGATAATCCCCGGCAGGGTCGGTCGGAAGCGTCTTGTTCAGAAGGCAGAAAGCGCGGAGAGTCTTGAGGACATATGGGTTGTAACCGGGTTGGAACTCGATGAGATCACGGGTTCACATTGCCATTAGGATAGATTTTCCTTTTATGCGCAATTACCTCTTTTCAGGGATTGCTTCCTGTGTATTGCTCAGTTACGAGCCACCTTTTTCAATCAATAAAATGCATATTCAGTCAAATAATTTTGTTTTTGTTTTCATTACCGCTTCGATTGCAAAAACATCCGTTTATTTTGACAAAGAATCTTTGCATTTTGAGACATAGGGGTCCCTTCCAATGCATGTTTATAGGATTGAAAACCTGAAATCTTATTCGGAAGGTTGAGTGACCTTGGTGTTGAAATGTTGGCACGCCTGGGGCACGTTTTATCTAACGATCTCTTTTGCAGGTGCTGTTGGTTTATTTTCACTCACTTGCGGGTTGTGATGTGAAGCTTTTTGACGAAAGAATCCTTCGAGTCCGATCAGGGGCAAGGAGCTGAAGAATGGTGTAGAGACGGCGAAAGAATCGCGACGATCCTAGAGGGTTAATCAAGAAGACTCTTCAAAGTCTCAAAAGTGGAAAATTGATACTATGGTTAGAGGGCGAATGCCAGTGTTCGACGAGTCGACAGGTGTTCCGTGTCAAACATTCCGTATCTCCCCAACGGGTTCGAGGTCGGTGTTTCCTCGGCAGACAAGTATGAAGTTTGCTGTTTCCCCTAGCAGGGTGAGATTGTTATTTCCCCAGCGGGTCCGAAGGTTGCTGTTTCCCCAGCGGAGGTGCGCGTTGGTGGTTTGTTCCCCAGCGAAGTCCCCAAGCGGATCAAGTTCAATGAAGGTCATCCCTAGTAGGGATTGTCCTTTCCCCAGCAGCGGTGTTATCCCAAGCAGGGTTGGAGATTGGAAAGATATTGAGTTCCTCAGCAGAATGGCTTATGTCGTCCCCTGAGGGGGATACTTTTTATACATTCATCATTTAGAGAAGCATAGCATATTGCATCATTCATTACGTAGCATTTCCATGGCTATGGAGCATTACGCTGTAAAAAATCATGCATCAGCATTGCAAGCATAAAACTAGTCTCGAGCCGTGGTTGTCGTTTGAGAATTGGTTTCGCTGGTTGGTGAAGATGTTACTCTGAGGAGTTCGGCATCGTGATTGTGAAGCAACAGTATTCCCCAGTAGTGCGATAATTGGAGGAAAATTTTCCATCGTGCGGAGATGGAAATAAAGATTGGAGAACGTTACGCGATCAGCGCGGAGATTGGGGTCCATCAGGAGAAAAGGAGACGCAGAGTGTCTTCTGGAGAACGGGGTTCAAATGGAGAACGGGGTTCATTGTTTAGCAGTAAAACCAAAGAAGTTTTTGGGGGTTCAAGAAAGGCGAAAATAATAATAACAAAGAGAAAATCCCTAGCAGAAGTGGCACTCAGGCCAATTTTCCGATGATCAGATCGAAGAAGTTTCCGATGTTCAGGTCGAAGCACTTGTGGCATTCAGGCCAATTTTCCGATGATCAGATCGAAGAAGTTTCCGACGTTCAGGTCGAAGCACTTGTGGCATTCAGGCCAATTTTCCGATGATCAGATCGAAGAAGTTTCCGACGTTCAGGTCGAAGCACTTGTGGCATTCAGGCCAATTTTCCGATGATCAGATCGAAGAAGTTTCCGACGTTTAGGTCGAAGCACTTGTGGCATTCAGGCCAATTTTCCGATGATCAGATCGAAGAAGTTTCCGACGTTCAGGTCGAAGCACTTGTGGTATTCAGGCCAATTTTCCGATGATCAGATCGAAGAAGTTTCCGACGTTCAGGTCGAAGCACTTGTGGCATTCAGGCCAGTTTCCCGGTATTCAGACCGAAGAGGCACTCAGGCCAATTTTCCGAGGTTCAGATCGAAGAAGTTTCCGACGTTTAGGTTGACGCAACTTGTGGCACTCGGGCCAGTTTCTCGGTGTTCAGACCGATATTAATCATCTCATATCTTCTGATGCTCAGATCGAAGTCATTTCCAGTATTCAGACTGATGAGCGGCATTCAGGCCATGGTTATTTCTGTGTTACCATTTATTTTGGTATCCAGGTTAACATTCTTTTCGGTGTTCAGACCGACTCTCTCCGTACTAGACGGATTCCTCTTTCAGGACTACCTCTTTGCCGATTCTGACAGGCATTGTTACTTAATTCCCAGTGGAGTGAAAATTGTTCGTTTGTTCTTTGTATCCAACCACTCTTCACCCTTATCATCTGAAAGCCGAGGCTGTTCATATCGACAGGTCCACAGTGGATTGAATAGGGGCAACTGTAACACCTCAAAATTTGCCCTCCTCTTCTTGGGACTAGTTTGACATATTGAATTTCATGCTTGGAGCATTAGGCATTGCATTTTGCATATCATATGAAAATAAGAAAGTCATCCTCCAGAGTCTTTTCAAAGATGGAGAAGTTACATGATTCAAGCTTGAGGGTTTCTATGAATTGATGATCAACCATCTGAGGGTTTGCAGTTCAATTAGGGTTTCCTGATCCTTCAGAGGTCTTGAGCATTATCTTGTTTGCAAGGATATACTACCACCATCATGGTTCTATCATCATCAAGAGTTGTAGAGTTTATTCTCAAGTTCCTTTGGATTAGGGTTTTGACCTCTGGTCAACCCTAATCAATGACATTCTTCCAACTAGGGTTTCTCAAGGAGATGAGGTATTTTATTGGGATGAGGATCACGTGAGTGTCATAAGGAGCTTACATGAGCTAAGATTTCATTTTTGAGCAATTTCCCCAAGTGGTAGAGGCTCAAGCTGATCAGGGCATTTCAAGGTCATCTGAGGACCAAACAAGTCAACTGTGCAGTCAACTGAGGGCTATGAGGTGGGGAAATGAGTTGAGACACCTCAATCATGTTCAAAAGAGGTCCATTTGTCAGTTTAAACATCTATCTTGAAGATTTTGAAGTCATGGCAAAAGTTTCCAAAAATGGAAAGTGACTTGTAATTTCAAATTTCCAAAAATGGCAAGTTTCTGGTCCACATTCAACTTGACTTATCAACATCAAAGAAGTTTCAAATGGATTTTTGGTGAACATGAAAGTTGTAGATCTTTGTCTCCTCTTTCCAAAAAGTCATATGTCATGATCATATGATGAATGGTTGAGAAGTTATGGCCAAATGATCACAAAGTATGCATGGAAGTTCAAAGTGACATAACTTTTGATTCAAAACTCCAAATTGGTCCATTCTTTTTGCAAAATACTCCTCATGATCAATACTTTTCAAGTGAACCATTGCCATGCATGGGAGAAGCTTGTATGCACACTATTCCATTCATGACCATTTTGGAGGGAAATTCTACAATTCAAATTTGGTTCAAGATTCAAGCAAATTATCAATTCCATGATGACCATTGGCTAATTTTAAATGAATTTCAGCCTTGCATGAGCACTGCTCACGTGTGGATTGGCCATGGTAAGCTCATTTGCAAATTTTGCACTTCATTCCAATTCTCACTAATCTTAATTAACCAAAGCCTAATTGGATTTTCAGTGTCATTAACACATCATATAAAAGCCAAACCCTAACTGTATTTGCTCATAACAGAAAATTCAGATCTCAAATTCTCCATTTCCCTCCAATTTTCTCTCTCTTCAATCTTCATTTTTCTTCACATAACTCTTCAATTTCTTTGCATAATCTCGTTCATCATGCAATTCTGAGCAAGATTAATCCATTGTTTGTTGAAATTGAGCAAGATTTGGAGCAGTTCATGTACATGAACATGTTGATGGAAGTTGAAAATTAAGCTAGATTCGAGTGGTTTCAGTGGATTATTCTTGCACAAAGCTCCAATAGAGGTTCAAGGGAGAAGATCTGGAGATTTTGAAAGCTTGAGGACACGTGTACATCGACTGCCATTTCCAAGTAGGTTGAAATTGATTCTCTCCTTTTGCTATTTTCTTGATATGATTGTGCAGATCTCTTTGTGTTGAGCATGCTGATATGTTTAGTTTTAAAAATGGATGAGAAATGAGCATGTGGTGATGAATTAAAGTTTTGATGTTGATAATGTGTTTGCTCGATCCATGCATGTTAGGAAGAATTAGGATGTTTTGATTATGGATTTGGATTGTGCATGAGAAGAGCTTTCGAACGGTATGTAGTTTGCTGAATTCTGCAAAAATCCACGGCGCCGCCGCCGCCTGGTTGGTCGGAGAAGACGACCGGAGCTACAACTCCGGGGTCTGATATGTCCTAGGGTTTGTCCAGCGTGGTCGCTAACGTGCGTGCTTGCTTGTCTGTTTAATTGGCCATAATGCGTTTGACCTGTGCCACGATAGCGAACACTGATGAATGTGCTAGTGACTAGGATTAATGAAACGGTTCGTTTCGTTTGGCCTACGTGTGTGCTGATGTAGCGCTTATGTGTGCGTATGACTGGTTACCATTTGTTTGACCTCGCTTGTGTGGCATTGACTGCTGACTTGTGCTGCCATGTAATTTAATGAAGCGCTGCATTTCAATTTTTAAACCTGGACCGTTGATGCTCTTTTCGCGCTTCATCCAATGGCTCTGATTGATTCTGATTTAATTCAAACATTTGTTATTTCCCTCCATTTTATTTGTTTATTGCATTTTATTTGCTCATTTTAGAAAAATCATTAAAAATAGTAAAATGCTCCAAATTGACTCCAATTTTTTTCACAATCTTGTTTTGATGTCTAGTTTTTTATAGAATTTATTCCATGTTTTTTTTGTTTCTGGATTTTTATTTTGGAATTTTTGATTGGACATTGTGTTAATTTGACATGTTACATTCAATGCTTTGTGAAATGCTATGTGTTGATCCAATTGATCTGAAATTTTGCATGCTTAATTTTCACTCATGATATGATTTTTGAGCATTGGTTTGGAATTTTTCTCATATGCTATCACAGTTTTTGACACATGAAGATGTATGTGACAATTTGTGTCACATTTTTGATATTGCATTTGTGCATTTTTATTCATGCATCATTTGAGCTCTTCTGGATTTGATTTTTTGCACATTGCTTATTCATGACATGAGTTGCTTACATAGAAAATTTCAAGGCCATTGGATGCTTTTCTATTTTGATTTGGATTTTCTAGTTTGGATGTCCATTTTTGTGCACCTTTGCTTGCCTTTGCTTTACATTGATCATTTGATGTCTTTGCCTTATGAATTGATGTTGGTCCTTTTGAGGACATTTTCTTAATTGTTTGAATGTGCAATATGCAAAAGATTGACTTCTGTTTTGATCATTTGGTTTGGTTTTGGACCTAGTCTTTGTACTAGTGTTTTGTACATGAACTAACCTTGACTTGTGTTTCAGGTTTGGACACTTAGCATTAATGGTTGAGTTGCTCACCTTTTGAGATGAAAATTGGATTGTTTTATGACTTCTTTGTGTTTTGTAGGGATTTAAGTTGATGTGTTGAGCTCATTGCTTCATTTGATTGTTTGAACATTGCTCATTGAATTGTGTAACAGTTGGACTGTTTGTCTGTTTGTTTTCTGATTGAGATATTAACTGTTTAGCTTTTGTACAGGTACATTAGTTGCTAGCTTTTAGCTCTTGCTTGAGCTTTGGATTGTGGTTGATACACCACTTAGGTAGCTATTCTCTTACTCCATGTAGTCTGGAAGTCCTGTCACCTTTTTGGCAGGCATTTTGCTGGCAAGTCCTCCTTAAGAGGCTCTGTTTGTGTTTGTTTACAGATTGTGCCAAAGACCTCTAAATGAGGCATGTTACTTGATAAGTCCTCCTAAGTGAAGAGGCAATTGACAGATAGAAGGGATTAGTAGCCAATCCCCCGTTATTCAGTGAGTCGTTCATTATGCTCGCACTACGTGTTGATGCTCTAGAACATGTACCCAAGATCTTTGTATAGAGTCAGTCAAGTGGAATAGGGTCCCTCTTTCTGGATCCCCACGCTTTCTTTATCATGATCTCACCCAGGCCAGGGTTAAGAGCATGAGGTCTCATCCTCATTACCATTTTAATCTGCTCACCCTAACTCTCAATGTTAGTGGTTAAGAGCTACAGATCACCCATTACAGATTGGCTTGTTTATCGAGGTTGATATGACCCCTCTTGACTAAAGCCTACCCATTGTTTGGGCCTCTTGTATGGATATAGTGTGTGATGTTTGTTCACTTGTGTTGGTGTGTTTATTTGCTTTCCTCTGAATTGATTTGCTTCCTGTGTGAGTTAGTTTCTGATTAGAAACCTCAACTTAGGGATATTTGATGGCATGACAACTATTAGGCTCGAGTCAGTCTCCCTATTAGTTTGTTGTTTCCCTGGTCTTTGGTTAGGAGAGTGTTATACCCCTGTTAAGGGGAACTACGTCGCCCTGATTCTCATACCAGATGAGATACGTAGGCAGGAGATTGAGCGAGATCTCTCCGGGCATCCTTTTTCTTTTTGCTGTGTTGTCTTGTGTGTGTCCACCCTTTGTTTGTCTTCTTTGGTGTGAGTACTCGTTTGTTCAGCGTGTGCGTGTGTTGTATGTTTATACCTTGAGGGATTTCTTCTGTCATTCACTTGGGGTTCATTTGTGACGGTTGTCACTCACTTGGGGTTCATTTGTGACGGTTGTCACTCATTTGGGGTTCATTTGTGATGATGGTTATCATCTTTGGGGTTCATTTGTGATGATGGTTATCATCTTTGGGGTTCATTTGTGACGGTTGTCACTCACTTGGGGTTCATCTGTGACGTTTGTGGTTCATCATTGGATATTTGTTTACTTTGTTGAGGTTCGTTCTGAGAACCTTTTTCTTTGGTGTACGCTGGTTAGCGTTTGTTGTTGTTAGGAGTCGGATATAAGTCCATGTATTGGCATTCTGTTTCCTTTTGTTTTGTTATTGTTTGGATTCGGATATAAGTCCATGTATTGGCATTCTGTTTCCTTTTGTTTGGTTATTGTTGGGAGTTGGATGTAAGTCCATGTATTGGCATTCTGTTTCCTTTTGAGTGTTTCTTTTGACGTCTCAGCGTCTCTTTTTGGTGTTTTGTTTCGGCGTGTGTTAGCCGAGCTACGAGTGCTCTGATTCTCCCTCTGGATAGAGAAGATACGTAGGCATAGGATGCGATATCCTAGCGAGCATGTCTCCTTTTCCCCCGAACTACGTTGACTCTGATGTTTGTTTCTGACAAACTACGTAGGCCCAGGACGCGACATCCTGCCGAGTCCTCTTCCTCCATTTTCTTTCACTTGTTTTATCATTCCAGTTTGTGAAATTTCTTTGAGCAGTTTTATTAGCAACCTTTTCCTATTCTTTGAACTATCTTTTGAGCGTGGATCCCGTCGAGTACGACGGGCGAGAGGGGTGCTAATACCTTCCCCTTGCGTAACCGACTCCCGTACCTTGCAATCTCTGGTCGCAAGACCGTTCCTTTCCCTTTCTTAGGTTAGTCATGCGCTTCCTTTCCGTCATAGGATGAATAGCGTCGGTGGCGGCTCTGTAAATAGTTTTTTTTTCCGCCGGTTGTTTTTTCGCGTTGCGACAATTATTAATATTTTTCATGAATTAATTGATTTTGCATATGTTTTAATTGTTTAAAAATATTTTTAAATGTCCAAAAATTATGAATTTTTTTCTCCGAGGTCCTTTGACCTTGTTTGACCTATGATAAATATCATGGTCATTTCTTTGGTATTTTGATGAGATTTTGGGAATTGGACAAAACATATTTGAATTTAATGCACTATTTTATTATTTTTAATTGAATAAATGCCATTTAAATTTTGTTGACCATTTGTATTGACTTGTTTGAGTTTACTATTTGTTGTTGGGCCTTGGTCAAGGTTTATTTAACTTTGTCAAGTTAATATCATTGGATTTAGGGGATTGATGGAATGTACATTCCATCTCCCAAAATGAATGAATGATATTAATTTGGTAAAAGTCTTCCTTTGACCAATTTGTGATCTCATTCTTCCCCTTTCCACTTAATTAAAGTCTTTATTCATTTTCCATTATTCATACCATTTAACTTGTTTATTTTAATGTCATTTTCACTTTGCTCACTTGAGCTTTACTTTGTGATTATATTGTGATTGTATATACATGTTTGTGTTTGTGGTCCTTTGACCTTAATGTACATAATAACAACTATAACCCTAAAAGAGATTTGTGTGGACTGTTGGATTTGATCTGAGACATTAAACTTAGAATTAGGCAGCATTCCCGATGCAAAAGGACTTGGCCAATGCCAACTTTCATGAAACCAAGTGCTTGAGAAGTGAACTTTCATCTGATGCAAGTATTGAGATCCATTTGAGTTCATCTACAACATGATTTTAATTAAGCTATTACTTTGAACCTGTGTCTAGTGAGCTATTCTAAGCCATTCAAAGAGTAGATCATCTGATACATGGGAGATTATGAAGAAGATCATGGAGTTTCTAGCTTGGGTTTCTATATGACATTCTTGTCTATTGGATTGCATCCCGTTGGTCAGATCTTTTCAACCCTTAACTTTTAGTTTTTGGTTAGGATTAGTCTCTTCATCTCCTCCCCGCTTCTTTAATTTAAAATCTCTCCCCACTTTTCAAAAATCTTCTTTACTTGTGATTTCTAAACTTAGACTTTATTGCAAATTAGAAACTTTGGCCTTATGCCATTGCATTTTCAAACTCTTTTCTTAATCAAACTTGTAAATGAATCTAATCATATTGACTTTTCAAAATCCAAAAATAACTAACACTCATTCAAACCTTTTAGGCCCCGTTGTGCCTCTTTCAAACTTAAAATTTTGTTAAAAGCAACTCATTCACTTTGAAATTGATACCACGAACAACGAGGTTTTGATCCCTCATTTTTATGTTGGTACATAGGCACAAGTCCGAAGGTCTTGTCAAACATAAAAAAATATAATTAATGAATTCTTTTCTCATCCCCCACTCTATTTATTGCAAACATCATTTTATACAAAAACACATATGCACATAAAAAAGGGCTCCCTAGGAGTACCTATGACACTTTGGGTGCTAACACCTTCACACTGTGTAACCAACCCCCTTACCTGTAATCTCTGGCATTTTATTAGTTTTGATTTGAAAACTTCTTATTTTTGGTTTTTGTTCGTACTTTTCCCTTTTCCCCTGGAAACAATAAAAGCGCGATGCGACTCTGGTTTTATTGACGTTAAGTTTATCCATAGCTTAATGGTCATGAATTTACCGCTACAGCCACCACATAAGTGGTTATGGAATTTGAGGCGGATTTCTTGGCTGGAGTAGGTTCTTAAGAACCAAAGACGGGTATAGTTTGGCGTATGGCATAAGAATAAGGTCAAAAGAGACCTTCTTCCTCTCGAAAGTCTGTTGTTGATGATTATTGTTGATGTTGTTGTAGTTGTTGGTTCTTTGTTGCGGTTGTTGTTGAAGTTGTTGTTGAACTCGTATTGATTGATTGTTTGAATTGTTTGAAAATACTGGAATAGCTGACGAAACTTGATGTTGATGCTGACGTGGTTGCGAAATTCTTTTGACATGAGACCTCCTCTGCCTCCCTACAAACATTGTGTTGGTTTCCCCTTCCTTCTTTCTGGCAAAACCACTTCCATACTTCTTACTAGATAACACCTTTTCTTTAGATAAACGTCCCTCTCAGACTCATTCCTCTAACTTCATCCCCATGTTTACCATTTCGGTAAAGTCAATGGGGGCACTGGAAATCATACGTTCATAATAAAATGAACCCAGGGTCTTCAGGAATATCTTCGTCATCTCCTTCTCTTCCAACAAAGGATTAATCTGAGCGGCAAGCTCTCTCCACCTTTGGCCATACTCTTTGAACGTCTCCTATCCTTCTAAGACATAAACCTGAGTTGGTCTCTATCAGGCGCCATGTCCACATTATACTTATACTGCTTTATAAAAGCTTCACCCAAATCATTAAACATGCGAATACTTGCACTATCTAGCCCCATGTACCATCTCAAAGTGGCACCAGTCAGATTGTCTTGGAAGTAGTGAATTAATAACTGATCATTATCAGTTTGAGTTGACATTTTTCTGGCGTACATGACAAGGTGACTAAGTGGACTAGTATTTCCCTTATATTTTTCAAAGTCAGGGACTTTGAACTTTATCGGGATCTTAACATTTGGCACTAAGCAGAGTTCAACAACACTCTTCCCAAATAGGTCTTTTCCTCTCGATGTCTTTAATTCCTTTCGCAGCTCAAGTAACTGATCCTTCATCTCATCCATCTTCTCATAAACATCTGGGCCCTCAGACGGCTTAGAATGGTAGATGGTGTCTTCAACACGAGGCAGAGTATGAACAACTGGAGGAGGCACAAACATGACCGGGCTAGATGCCGGCATAGAAGCAAATATAGGTGAAAACCCTTCAGGCATAAAACTCGGTGGCATCCCTCACGGGAATCCAGCAGGCATAGATGGGCCAGGTTGAGTAGCAGCAACAGGTACAGTTGAGGTAGAAACTTCTGAGATGACATTCCTCTGAGGAGGAGGAGAAGACTGATTCTGAGCAGCTAGAACAGACTCCATCATAGCAGTTAGACGAGTAATCTCATCCTTTAGTTCTCAGTTCTCTTGCTCTAAGTGCTCCATGATTCTGGGGTGATTGGCACGAGTGTTGTATCGGTGAGTCAGCTTGGTTGAGGCACAAAAGAATAACCGATAAGACATCTGGCAGAAGAAAATCTGTTATGCAAATGATGCATGAAATGCAATGTTTTGTTTGTTTTTCAAGGAACATACTATTTTATTTGCAAATACATAATAATAACAATTTGATTGACCATAAAAATCTCTTTTATACATATAATTTGGAAGGATTAGACTGAGTACAATTTCAGAAACCAAAATACAAATCCAAGAGAAAAGGAAACTAATCATCCTAAGGATCCCTAGCAACAGCGTCAGATGATCTGGCTGCTGACGCGTACTTCTTTCGGATGCGTCGGATCTCGGACTCAAAAGAAGTCTTCATCTGAGCCTTCTCGAAGACAAGATGATCAACAATCTTCTTCCAAGCACCGGAAGGCCGAGGCATACTATAGGAAAATGGACCCTCTGGCTCTCTCTGCCTCTTCACTTCTCGATCTTCAAGAAGTTCAATAAGCACATCTTTGTCCTTCGACTCAAGCTACAACTCCTCATGCTTTCAGCTTAAAGCCTGGAACCGCTCTTCCCACATATCTCTCGCTTGCTTCATCTTGGCGAGTGCGTCTTCCAACTCCTTTATATTTTGGTTAGGGAGAGTTAATGACTCAACCACAACCATAGACATAGGTCTCTCACAGCCATATGGCATTTTCAATTCCAAAGCTCTCTTCTTCACCCAAGTAGTGTAAGCTTCCAGAGTTACACAATTGTGCGAACCAAACTCGGATCTTCCTTTAATATTCACATTACGCCAAGCATGTATCATCTTCTGCTTCAAATGTTGGGGATCTTTACCCTCTTGATAGAAAAGACCTTCTAACTGAGTGTTATTAGGTTTGTCTCTCAAGGGGAACCCAAGTTGACGACGAGCCAAAGTAGGGTTATAGTTTATTCCTCCTTATGTACTAATGAGAGGTAAATTAGAGAATTCACCACAACTATCAATAATATCCAAACTACTCAATCCGGAGTCATACCAAACTATATCATCATTAGTGAGGGACATAAGTATCTGAGACCACCGTAGACATTTTTTGTTCTCCACAAAAGCAGGCGTCTGAGGCAAGTGCAAAATAAACCACTTGTACAGAAGAGGAACACAGCATACAATAGTTCCACCACCTTTAAAACTACTCAAATGGAAAGAGAAGTACACATCACCCAACATAGTAGGCACATTATTCCCAATCAATAAGATTCTAATGGCATTAACATCAACAAAACCGTCAATGTTAGGGAACAAAGCCAAACCATAGATGAGCAACACAAATATGGCTTCGAAAGCATCTAGACTACCAGCTTGAGCAAAGGCAGTGGCTTTCTCTATGAGAAACTCAGAAGTCAACCCAAACACTCCTCCTTTCTTCATCCAATGAGCCTCAATCTCAGACTTCTTCAGATGAAGAGCTTCAACTACAATATGAGATCTCAGAATCTCCTTCAATCCACTAAAGGGCAACTTGTCAAAAACAGGTATTCCCAAGAGATGGGCATACTCCTCCAACGTAGGCATAAGCTGATAATCGGAAAAAGTGAAGCAACAGTAGAGAGGGTCATAGAACTTAACCCACACACTCAAAAGTCCTTCAACTATATCAACAGATAACATAGATATAAGTTTCCCATGACGTTGCTTGAAGTCTAAGGGATCTAATACAAAAGATAATAGCTTCCTTAGCTCTTTCAAATCGGGACATCTGAAACTGTACTTCTTAGTGTTCTTTCGTCCATAATCCATGGTCTGAAAATATTTGCCAATAAAACCTCAGTTCCTTGAAGTTATTTTCGTGTGATGAATGTTATGATGTGCAGAATGCATGAATGCAACAATCACAAATAAGGGATCACACACAGATGATCACACAAAGCAATCTTCAAAAATAGGTTCAAATATGATGTAAAATTGATAACCAAAACACCAAATGAGTTCTCAAAGGACCTATATACATGTGTCTACACGTGTACACAAATTTGGACCACAATCTAAAGGGGATGGTCAAGAATTAAACCCTAACATTTAAAACTAGGTCAATTAAACACATTTAGTTATAAAAATCAAAACAAATATTAAAATAAATCAAAAATGAAATTCAAAAAAATGGAAAATTAAATAACATACAAAATATCATAGATGTATTTTTTTGGGATTTTTCGACAAGAGGAAGTATTTGAATAACAATTAAAAAGCAAAAGAAATAAATATTAAATAAAGAAGTAAAGCGGTGTGTGTTAGTAAAATGGACCAAAGGCAATCAATTGTAATGCAAATGGGCCAAAAATAAGGGGGGTGGGGAAAACAAGTTTCGCATGGCCCAGTCCACAAAGCAAATCAGAAAAATAAAAGTGGAATAAAATGCATTGTCACGTTTTATCATGTGGAACATTCATCAACCGGTCACTAATATTTAAACGCAAAAGGACAAAAACAAACCATGGCCAATCACACGTAGCCACCTCTTCGTCTTCAACCTCGTCCATGCATCAAAAACCCTAAACAGGACCCTAAACCCGGTCCCCACCATGCAACTTCTTCCTCAAATATCTCTGTCATCTCCCCACCAAATTAAGTGAAATTTGAATCAAATTTGAAGTACGCAATTAGTAGAACAACATGGTATCCTTAGTTTTCAAAAATGGATAAAGGAACATGGTGAAATATGGGCAAGAACACACGGGTGCAAACATGTTTAAGCAAAATCAAACAAAGTTGTAAATACAGATTTGAGCCTAGCTCCATAATCTACTCAAGAGTAGATCTTCCAGATGCATATGCATCATCCTAAACATGACTAATAACTAAGCATGAAGAACAATAAGGTTAAGAGAACTTACCTAGTGGAGAGTGTCCACTGCACCTTTGGTTCTTGGAGAAGGAAGAAGAGCAAGATCAAGAGGAAGATGATGGACAAGTGTGAGCAAAATAAATGTTCAAGAGGGAGCTTCAAAATGGAGAAAAAATGAATGAGAAATGTGATGCTTCAGATATGTTTTGCCCCCTTCCAACGTGTCTTTTTAGGTCTAGAGAGTGAGAAAGAGTTTTATATGGACTCTAGGTGAGGGTATAAGGGTCAGTACCTGTGGCAAAATTGGTTATTGCAATCTTGGAGGAAAAAATGAGAGTGAGTGAACATGAGACTTGTGTGCTGCGTTTTAGATGATAAGATGATGGGTTGTGTGTCGATTTTGTAACCTGAATAAGGGTGGAAAAGGGTCAAAACTTGTGGGACTTGGGAGAAAGTGGAGAGGGAAGGAATGGACAAAAGGAACATTTTCTTATTTGGCCAATTTTAGGCATGGTGTGCATGCATGAAAAATGCACGTGGTTTGGTCATAAGAGGCAAGGAAGAGGTGTGACATGCGTGTGATGTTGGCAATGTTGCAACCAAATGGTGACAAAATGCACAGAACCTATGACACTCATGGTAATGGTAATTAATGATCAACCATGTTCAAGCTATCACATCTTTATGGTTTCTTGACCAAATGAAATCAAGTTGGGCTTTTTGGAAAGAGGGAAGGTAGATGAACAAGTTTCATGTTGGAGGATGTAAGACCCTAATTTTGACCCTAAGATCCCTCATGGCATCATATCATTTGCTCATTGCATTGCCTCAAGGATCATAGCATGTGTGGCTCCTTAACCCTAGGGTTGGGACTTGTATGAGTGGTTTGAGACCACCAAGCATGTTTGAATTGTATATTATTTATTTTATTATTTTGTTTACTAACCAAAAACACAAAAATATGTCACTAACTCTTTTTGTTTTGAAGCTCAAATGATCATGTGCCCCTTTGCTCCTAGGAGGCTCCTATGCTTAATGAAGTGGCTAGATGAAGATGAGAACATGCATGACAATGGTCCACAAAGTTCCCAATCATCATATATGTCTCCCAAGTATCTCAATTCTATAATTTGATCAAGATAACCCAAAGGGCTTGAGGATTGTTTCCCAAGGAAACCCTAATCCAACTGTGCATTGACTGTGCCTTGCTCATGAAGCAACCTCAACCTATGATCAAATTAAATCAAGGGAAGTTCTTTAACTCATTATTTTATGCATATATGAGCTTATGTGAGTATCCTCAATCATTCATTCATCAAGATTTGAAGTTTGGCTTTGAGAAGTTGACCAGTCAAGTCATCTGACTAAACTGAGGATCACTGAGATATAACTTGTGATGTCTTTGTCAAATGAAGATTACCCCAAGATAAAACATGTTCTTAAGAACCATATTAACAACTTTCATGTTCATTAAAAATCCATTTGAAACATGTAAGGTCATCATTAATTTCAAAACATTATAGGTCATTTTGACTGAAACCCTAATTTTGGGTCAACTTCCCAAGGACCTAACTTCCTTATTTTTTTATGATTTTTAGGTGATACAAATTTAATTGGAAATATTAAGATGTCTAATTCAAATGTTATGTTGGATAAAATTTCATAATCCTAAAATAAAAACATGTGATAATACAAAACATTATAGGTCACTTGGACCAAAACCATTGAATTTGAAAAATGTCCAACTTCAAGTGCCCATAACTTTCTCATTAAAAATCAAAATGATGCAAAATATAAGTCTAAATTAATAATCTTGAAAGGATCTACAACTTTTATGTTGGAGGTGTTTCCATTTGAGGCTTGCATCATTGAAACAGAAGGGCTTGAAGTTGTTCACTTTTGGCGAAAAAATTTCAAAGGGAACCTATACATGTTTTGTACCCCAAACTTCAAAGCCAGTTTTCATAAATTTCCGAACTCCAAATGGATTTTTTCCCAACATAACTTTTGCTCCTTATGTCAAGAGCTTTCCAACCATTAATCACACCACCATGTTTGGATTTTCCATGTGGGACTTTTGAAGAGCTTAAGGTTTATGTGCATTTTGGCAATTCACATCATAACTTGAAATGCAAGTAAATGACAGGCCTTGTGCCCGTCGAAATCACTTCAAAATAACTTCAGCATGCATTTCCATTCATCCTTGGGCTTTGCAAGCGCCTGTACAGGACCATGCAAGGAAGGTCCAATCTTCATGCACACGAGTATTGCATCACCTTGCAGCACATCTCAGCTACAAATAGAAGCTCTTCCTCATTCAAATTTCAACCTAAAGGAGATCTGAAACTCTGCTGGATTGAAACCTCACCCTCACTCAAAGGAATTTCAGTTTTCATTTCTCAATAACAAGCTTGAATTTCAACATCATTAGTTGATCTTCAAGTCTTAATTCTTTAGCCTTGCATCATCATCACATCTCCAGGTCAAAATTGGATCAAGAACTTGAGCAAATCGTGATATTCAAAGCTGCATTTCAGAGGTATATCACCAAACTTGTTTGATCTGGATCTTGAAATACAATGTGAATTGCTTGAGTTTGAACTGTTTTCTGAAGTCCTCGAGCAAGAGGCAGGCCAATGGTGGTCTTAATTTCATGAATTGTGACATTTCAGATCAAACACCATGATCTTCATGCTCAGATTTCTCATTAAATAGAAACATTGAGGAAGATCCAAGGTTACGGGGGTGATGTACATCACCCCAACTTCATTTTGATACCATTGTTTTTCATTTTCATTGAGGTTGAAAAACCTACGCGTGGTGGCCGGAACCAGTTAGCTGGCCGGAGAAGATGGTGGTTTCCACCACCACCCCCACGTGGGATCACCAGAGCCATTGGATGATGTTCAAATGTTATAATCGTGTCCCTTCATTTGGCTGACTTATTTTAAATACATATGTTGCGCGCTTGACCAAGGAGCATCGTGCATCAGCGCCTCTGGACCGTGTGATGATGCCAAGTCAATTAATGAGACGAATCCAATGGGCACTGATTTTTTCTATTTTCTATTTTCTGTTTTAATTCCATTAATTCCTTTTATTTTCAAAAATTCATAAATATTTTATTTGAAGTCACAAAAATATGCTACCAATGGCAAAAAATTTCTTGAAAAATCTAGTGTCATAATTTGATTTTTAATTATTTTTGTGACTTCATTTAATATTTTTTGTGAATTATTTTGTTTTTAATAGTTTTTAATTTATTTTAAATATTTTTGATATCTGAAAATTCCAAAAATATTTTCTTAACACATATGGATCATGATAAGTCAATGAAAAATAGTCTCATCAATTTCTTAATTGATTTGAGATTTATTTGAGATTTTAGTTCATTTGTGTTATTTTTCATTGTTTTTAATTGTTTTAAAATAGTTTATGTTTTCAAAAATTGATGAGAAAATTTGTCAAACCTTGTTTGACCATGTTAGACCTATGAGAATTTAATTGGACTTGTTTAAGTTGATTTGAATTGAATTTGAGGTTTGACCATATTTTGTTCATTTTATTTTATGTTTTATTTTAATTCAAAAAATACCAAAAAAATTTGTTTGACTTGTTGACTTCTAATCTTCATTTCTCTTCTGTTTACCATTGGTTGATGATGATTTGATTCACATTTGATCATTTGTGTTTGGCACTTTCTTTCTCTTTCCATTTCATTTCATCTTCATCTCTTTCTTTTTATTTTGGCCAATGAGTTAACGTCTTATGGTTGGTCTTGACATATGAGAGGTTTAACCTTCTTTGATCCAAATCAAACTCAACTTGATCCATGATTAACTGAGTTGCTTTGTGTCCAAGATAGGTTGCTTCTTGGTCAAGCAAAAAACCTAAAGTCCATACAAGGTCTTTCTTCTTTTCTTTTGGCATAGCAAGTTGTAGGAGCTTGGCTTACTAGTCATGATCTCTAACTTGTGTTTATTTGCCTATAGTTTTATTGACCGGCCTCAGATAGGTGTGACTACTACATTAGTCCACTTACGATTGCTTAACATAACGCTAAATTATCTCATGACACACTAACATAACTACTAACTACTAACTTTAATTCAAGCATTTAATTTCTTGCAATTTACTTTCTTGCTCATTTATTCATATTGCTTTTTCCTTTGCTCACTTGAGCATATATTTTATGTTTATGTCATTTTCCTTTTGCTCATTTGAGCTCATTATTGTATATAAATATATTGTTGCCTTGTGTTTGTTTTGTCTTTGTTTGTGTGAACCCAATGCAAAAAGGAGAAAGGACTTAAAAGTAGGACCTTACCTATTCTTAAAGCAGTTCAAGAGAAACTAGGCTTCATGCCTTTAGAATGCTAAATTGATTGAAGAGCAACTAGGCCTCATGCCTTTAGAATGCTAAATCTCAAAGTTGACTTCAAAGGACCCCTAATCTAAACTTATTCTTTGTCCATTCCTCTTATTGTGTTGTGAACTTTTTGATGTTTGCTCTTGTGTGATAGGGATTCCATCTTGAGATAGTAAGAAGGACCATTGTCATGAGTAGCCAAGTTAAGAGAGACAAGCCAAATGGAGATCCTAGGAGCTTGAATGTATATTTGTTTTGATTGCTTGTTGCTTGGTAAGTCCAAAGGAAAGGAGCATCTTGAATCACCTTTATGATCTTAAGAAAAGGAACTCCAAGGGTTTTGTCTCTTCTCTTATCTTTGTATGCTTTAGGACTAGCCCTTCTCTTCTTCTCTCCACTCTAACCCAAGCCAAACTCATTCTGTGCAAACTTTGACTTTGTTTCAAACTAGAAACCTAGGCCTTATGCCTTTGATTTTTCAAACTCTTTTCATTAATACTCATTGTGAATAAACATTAATTCAACTTTGACCTCATTTTGTAAATAAATCTAACTTGTAAATACAACTCATTTCAAGTTGTTTTTGTGGTTCCAATGGCCACCTTTATTAAAACCTTTTTCATAAACATTAGCCATATGTTTGAGTTATCATAGTGGTTGATGTAAACCTCACCTTATCCTTAGTGAATGGATTATAAGTCTTCCATACTTATTATAGGGTTAACCCATCACTAGTATGTTGAAGCTCTCCTCACATGATGGATTGTTGGTTTAAGTTGAGTTTTCTCCCTCTGATAACAAAAGACCTTAAGGCTTTTGATCAAATCAATTCACCAATCTTTGATATTTTTACCCCGAACTACGAGGTTTTGATCCTACCTTTGTGATGGTACGTAGGCAATGGGTTCATCCATTCAAAGAACAAAATTGTAAATATAATGTATATTCTTATCTCATCCCCCCAATCTTTTGCATATATTTTCACAAATACCAACCTACAACACATTTGCAAAAAGGGCTCCCTTAGAGTACTAAGGATATTTTGGGTGCTTAAAACCTTTCCATTTCATAACCAACCCCTTAACCAGATCTCTGACATTTTTATTAGTTTTTGATTTGATAAAACTTCTTACTTGGCTTTTGTTCGCTTTTTAGCCTTTCCTTTGGACAAATAAAAGGACGGTGGCAACTCGAATTGTATGTTTACTTTTGGTTTAGTCAATAAACCTAAAGGTAACGAAAACCCCGCTACAGAGGAAAATTGAGATAAGGCCTAGAAGTCCATTAAAAATGGCCACGAAAGTAGCAACTTGAAACTGCATGCATACATGCAAATTATAGGTCATTTGACAATTTTGAAGACCAAACTTTGCAGCTCTATAACTTGTTCATTAAGCCACCAAATGGGAAACTTTCTGAAGCTAAAATGAAGAGGAGAATATGATGTACAACTTTCATGTTGAGGTCATTTTGAAATGAAACTTGAATCTAGGTGAAAAATGGACATGAAGGTAGTTACTTGAAATTGACTAAACACTTAGCAAAAATTTACTAAGTACAAAACCCAACTACAAATTTAAGGTCATGACTTTAGAAGAGAATAACTTGAGTTGTATCCAATCAAATAAGGAGTTATTGGAACTATTAGAAAGAGAAAACTTTGTACTATAATTCTCATGTTGAAGTTGTCTTGAAATAAAACTTGCATCTGGGTGAAACATGGCCATGAAGTTGACTGGAATTAGTTGTAAAGAAACCCCTTATAGCTTGAGTGATCATGACGTTGAGGATATCTCATCCTCCTTGCACTGATTGTCACCTCTCCCTCTTCTAAAGCTTGAAGAAGGCCTAAAGAGAGATGCATTGATCCCATAACCATAGAACCAATGATATGCATGAATGTATATGATGATAAAACATAAGCCAATTAAGGTTGAAAAGAAGAGGGTAAATTTTGGGGTACAACAAGAATGAGAGGGATATTTCTTATTCTTGTTCAGAGTATCTTTGAATATAAGACGTAGGCCCTAGTTATTCAAAGTATTCTCCCTCGTTCATAGATTTTAATACAATTCAAATCAGATAAATTTCAAACTTTCTTCCCCACAGACAAAACTTCAACAATCCCCATCCACAATATTATTCTCTTTGGACCAAACACTAATCTCTTTGAATACTCATACACTATTTAGGTTAATCATTTTCTCTTGGTTAATCACCTTCATTAAGGGTTAATCACCTTCTCTTGGTTAAGCACCCATCTCTGAACCATACCCTTCTCTTTGGGTTAATCACCTTTGAATGGTTAAACCCCCTTCTCTTGCGTGTTTTCCTGGTCAGAACCCATTCATAGGCAAACGCTCATCTCATTCATGTTTGCCTTGTTAGTCCTAGGCTTAGGAAAACTCCTTCATGCATGTTTGCCTTGTCAGACCAAGTGCTTAGGAAAACCCCCATCTCTTGCTTTCCTTGTCACAACTTTGTGCTTAGGCAAACTCCCTTTTCATGCATGTTTGCCTTGTCAGACCCTGTGCTTAGGCAAATCCTCTTATCATGCATGTTTTCCTTGTCAGACTCTATGCTTAGGAAAACCCTCTTGTCATTCATGTTTACCTTGTCATACCCTATGCTTAGGAAAACCCTCGTTCTTTCATGTTTGCCTTATTAGTCTCAAGCTTAGGCAAATATCCCCTTCTTGTAGGTCTTGATCTACCGGATCTAGGCAAAACCCTACAACTCTGCATGGGCTAATAGCTATTTATTGGTTAAACGCCACACTTTTTGGTTCAGACACACCACTATAGAGATTCAAACAATATACTCTTGGTCCAAACAATACTTTCACCATATCCAATGAACACCTTTGTTATTTCAAAAATTAACTCAATTCATTCAAATCTCTTTTCCAATTCAATTCACTCAAAAAAACCTCCTCAAAACAAATCTATTTCTTTTCCTTAATTCAAACAATTTTTGTTTTCATAAAAGAACTATTATAATCCATTCCTTAGCAGTCAAACTAAAAGCTTAAAGCATCCAAACGAGGATCAGAATCAGCTAATATAAAAGCACTTCTAGGATACGATTATAATTGTTTCCTAAAAACAACCAACAAATTCATAGTTTTCTACCACGAACTACAGAACTCTGGTTTTTTCATTGCACTATGAGAATACGTAGGCACGGGGGTTTGAATCCTTGGCGAGCACATTAACTAATAGACTTATTTTTCTTATTTATTAAAATCAATCGCATGTAACCTTTAGATATTAACAGTCATTCGCGCAAAGAACAATCAAAATGGTTCTCGTTGAGTACAACAAGTGTGAGGGGTGCTAATACCTTCCTCTTGCATAACCGACTTCCTTACTACTTTTATCTTTCCCTTGCGCTTTATCAATATTTCCCTTTTCTTTGGAATAAATAAAATTCGGTGGCGACTCTGTTGTATCTTCGAGCGTGTGATACGCTCGGATATTTTTGGTGGCACGACACCACTCTAGCACCTCCATTCATATCTTAAGACATAAAGTTCTGTTTGTTAGTTGAGTTGTAAAACTTTGTTTCAAAATACTAATTCTATAAGCTTAAGAAGAAAGTATTTGTGTTAAGTGTACACCCCGCTATTGCTTCAGTCACATGGCATAGTAGTTGGTTTATTTAGTTTAGTTGAATTCAACATTCATCATTGTGTTTATTGATGTTGATCACTAGGTTTAGTGATTGAGAGAAAGTTAGATGAGTTCTCATATTTAGGGGGAGTCCTAAATATAAAGTCACTAGAATTAGGAAGAGGCATTGAATATCATGGGGTTGGTGTTCTTATAAGACTAATTGACTAGTTCAAAGTAGTGAATTTTCTTTCTTGGGTAGAGTGTCCCCCCAGATGCAGACGTGGTTTCACCAAACTAAGTTAACAATTATTGTATTCTTTATTGTTTTCTACATTGTGTTATTGTTGTTGTTATATTGTTGTCATACTGGTTTAACAAGTTAGACTAGTTGTTCCAACATCGTATCCAACATATGTCCTCCTAAAAACAAAATTTCATGTATAGTTGCACACGTGATTTTAAGCAACAAAGTTTGGGTGTTGTTGTCGGGAGTTTGATTGATTAAACATTTTTTCTTCAGTTGGATCTATTAATATAATTTATTTGAGTATTGACTTAGTTATATGTCTTGCATTGAAACGAATGGTAGCATCAGCGATCATGTATGCCCAAGTTGATTTCAAATGAATATTGAGCACAAACAGAGTTAGAAACAACATTCATGATCCATAGAAGATTTAATTATGGTCATTATTTGTTTCTAGAAGCCCATGTACTTGAAGCATAGCATAGTGATGAGGAATTATAAGAGAAATAAAAATAAGGAGTCATGTAAAATCAAGATATGAGGCTATTACATGATATTCTCTATTTCCATAATTGATGATGTTTTAAATGGATCTTGGAAACCATGTGTATATGCACCAACGAACTGCCCATATCTCACCTCATATTGGCATATGATGTTCTTTTTTCCCCTAAGGCCACAAAGTCTCAATTCAACTCTATTACTAACCATTTCTTTTATTGTTATAGTTGTGTCTCAGGTTTGAAGATAAGGTACACCGATTTAACTTAGTTCGGCACAAGTCGTCCTCGTAGTGGGGCTTACTTTAGTCTATAATGACATTTTATTGGAATTTGAATCTTCCACTATATTTTTTTGTATTATACAAAAAGTCTTTTGTTCAACAATAATATCTACATGAATATAGCAATCAATTATCCATCAAAGCTTCATAATCCATGTTTTCTTAGATTCCACAATTCTTGTAACAAGTTGCTTAGCACTTCTTTGAGATTCTTCAAATCTCTAGTTGCATCATCAAGATTCCTTCGAGTCTTCATCAACACTCAACATTTTCTTCAAAAATCTTACTTGAATTTTATTTGTATCGGAACCCTCAGACCTTCTTCGTAAGAAACTCATTTGCTTTAGAAGGAGAAAAAAATATTTTTTTTTATTCAAACATTTATTATCATGAATTTCTCGGGATTTTTTAGAAAAATTTCTAACAAGTTAATCTTCTAACGAGTTCTCACAACAACTTGCACTCACACATGAGTTCAAAGAATTTTCATGCAAAGAAGAAAATCAAAAAATGTCTGAGTGTGATAGTTTTCTAAATAAGCAAAAAGAAATTATTTATAGGTGTATGAGAAAATAACACTAAAATAACAAAAAAAAGTGTATGATGATCCCATGATTCAATTCATTGATTAGGTTGAAACTTATAACATGAATAGATTCACAAGAAACTTGTGAATCGATTTACGCGAAAGAAAAATTGATTTTTATGAAGTGATCAGATTCGAGTCGTAAGGTGAATTGACTCACGTGGATAGATTCATATAAAATAGTAAGTTGAAGAAAATGGAAGGGGCACCACAAATCTTCATGATTCAATTCAAGATATGACCATGATTCAATTAAACTTGTTTGATTTTAGTCAATGGTTTTGAAATGTTTTATGAATAAATTCAAGATATGATGAATATGGTTTGATTCAAGTTGTTTGACTTTGGTGGTCAGTGGTTTTGTAAAACTTTATGAATCAATTCAAGTGGTTTCCATGATTTGATTCATGGATGCTGCATTGGTAAAAAAAACTTATCCATGAAAAAATGTTTCTCAAAATTGTGGAAATGCATGAAAATGTGAGGGTCTCAATTTACACTCTAATTTACATACGATCGAAGCAACAAAACACCCTAAAATATGAGGAACTACAAACCTTACAAAGTCTCGTGCACTCTTCTCCTCTAACATACATCGAGCAAAAATAAATAAGATCACTACTATCTCAAGCATCTGCAACACTAATAGTCTAGACAAATACTTGGGATTCCTTATCCTCAAAGGTAGATTCAAGATAAGATACATCATCATTGAAAAAAATACAAACCTATTTGGCCTTGATCATGGTTGATTTGAGTTTTTGTTTTAATCAATACCATTGGATTTAGGGGGTTGATGAAATGTACATGTCATCCCCCAAAATGAATGGATAGTATTGATTAGATGAATTTCCTCCTGTGATCAATTTGGATTTCTATTTCCTCTTCCCTCTTCATCTTCATCCCTATTCTTTCCCAGTCCATCATTGACCAATGGTTTCTCTAAATGTGCAAATCCCAGTTGGTTCATTAATGACCTTGTGTTAGATGAATCAACATGAGCTGGATTTAGGTCCTTCCCTTCTTTATTGTTGGGTTTGGTATGTTTTAGGAGTATGTTTCTTTGTACCATATCTCTAACATGCATTAACACTAATATATTTATTGCCCATTATCATACCCCAATTTTTACCCCTAAGATTCATAGCTTCTTAATCAAGCATTGCATTCATACTCTCAATTCATCAATACCCTAATGTGTTCACAAGCATGGATCTGAGTGATTTTGGTCTTGATAATATCTCCTTGTTTGTTTGCTCAAGTTAGGATTGGGTATCTCATTCATTGTATCACCCATTGCTTTGCTTTGTAATATTAATTGTGCTATATTTAAAATATTTTTTTATGTTTTAATCATATTAGTTATATAAAAAAGAAAAATAAATTGCATAAAAAATTTAAATATTAAAAAAAATTATTAATACAATTATTTAAAAATTTATTTTATTATTATATTAATTAAAAAACTAGTTTTAAATATTAAAAAAAAACAAAATGAAAAGGAGATGCAATTATTCAACTAGTGAATAGTGATCATTCATCTATTAGATTGAAAAGTGGAGTTTTTAGAGAAAAAATTCAAATTAATAGGATAATTAAGGAATTTTGTTTCAAAAGAGGAGTAATTGGAAAAAAAAACCCGTAAATGGACAATCTCATATCATGAGATGGTAGTCCTATTATCGTACACCTACCTTACAAATCATGTAAACTTAATCAGTTTGATGAAACATAATGTTGCATATCTAGCAGACAATCTAGGACACGGAGATTTTTCATCATCCTCGTAAAAAAAAAGTAACAAGATAAAAGGGTATAAAATAAATTTGTTAATTGATTAAATGAATTTTAAAAATGCATTATTTATATAAAAATATTATATTTGTCATAAAAGTGTGGCTTACGGAGTGAACTCATTCGACTTTTAACACTGAAATGCAGGAATGTTTCATATATTTTAGAATACATGACAATGACATTCTGTTTTTGATTTGTTCTAGTTTTTCAAAGTATTATTTATATCTTTGTGTGTGCATTTTTTCTAACATGTGTTTACACAACCAATGCTACTATGTTTTAATTAAGTAGAAAGTCACAATGATCACGAAGGACACCACAAGACTTTTAGAATGATCTGTCAACTCACATATTATGGTTGTGTTTATACTCATTTGACTTACTATAGGTTGAAATACCATCGATTAATCCTAAAAACGTTAGTCTCCCCATTTTGGATGACACTATTATTATTATTTCTAAGTGTCTATTCGGATAATAATTAAAGGAAAGATAAAAAACAATTAATATATCATCAATTTTAAATTAAAAAATCATTTTTTATTCAGAGAAAATCCAAGTTGTGTATCCCAAACTCAAGTCCAAGTTGATAAAGGTTAGGGTTTGTTATCTTAGTTACTTAGTATAAAAATAACACAGTTGTATATAAATACGCGCGTATTGTAATAGCTTTCATAATTCAATAACAACAATCATTATTTCTCTCTCTCTCTCTCTCTCTATATATATATATATATATATATATATATATATATATATATATATATATATATATATATATATATATATATCTTAACTAAAAGTGCCTCACGCACTAACAAATTGGTATCTAGAGCTCTGGTTAGTTACTTGATCGTGTTTTCAAGAATCACATGTCGGTGATCATGTTTCCGGGATCATGAGTTGTTAATCGCATTTGCTGCAAAGGTAAATGGTAACAATGGTATTCTGAATTCTCTTTCAAATCTTGTTGGCAGGAATTGGATTTGATGGAGTATATAGATGCAATCTTTGTTTGGATTTCATGAAACCTTATAAGCGGTTACTAATGGCGTCCCTGAAATTGCTGATAACGCAACTGATGCTCGGAGAGTCGCGGACAAGGAGGCCAAGAAGAAAGACTGCAAGATTGTGTTTTATATTTACTCAGTGGTAGACGCGGAGAACTTTGATCTAATTTCTCATGTTGAATCGGTGAATGAGGCATGTGATATCCTTGTAAAGTATTACTAACGAGGTGAAAATGTTAAAATCGTCAAATTGCAAATGTTGTGAAGGAAGTATGAATTACTGCAAATGGGAGAAGAAGAAAAGACTGTAAGTTATATCTCGAAGGTGCAAAAGCTTATTCATCTCATGAAAGGTTATGGTGAAACCCTAACTGATAAAATGATAGTTGAGAAGGTAATGTATACATTGACCTCTCACTTTGATCATGTTATTCTTACTATTCAAGAATCCAACAATCTTGAAACATTGAAATTTGATGATTTGGTTTGTTCGTTGGAGGTACATGAGATGAAGATTGTCTGAAGGAAAGGTGTTCAAGATTCGATACAAGCTCTACGGCCTTAGACATGGAAGAAACATGGTGATTGCAACAGATTTAAGGGAAAAGGAGATAAGACTCAAGGCAAAAAGTCTTGGTTGAACGCTCAAAAGCCTAAGTTCAATGATAAGGCTTATGAATCCTCCAAAAGAGAAGAAGGAAACTCTTATCATAAAGATAAAGAAGAGAAAAAAGTTATGATGTGTTATAACTGTGAAAATTTGGGTCATTTGGCTAAGGATTGTTAGTACAAGAAAGACAAGGGAGCAACAAAAGGCGAGGAGGAAAGAGAAATCCTTTCACGCCAAGATTCAGATGATTATGAAGACATGGGGGTTATGGTTGCAGTTGCAAATGAGCATGCCGACACTAAAGTCCGGTTCCTTAACATAGGTTGCTCGAATCACATGATTGATAGAAAAGTGTGGTTAACATATTTCAACGAGTCGAAGAAAAGCAAGATCTAACTTGTTGGTAATAGCTCGTTGCAAGTAGAAGGTACTGGCGACATAGTTATTCAAAGGAGAAATGGAGAAAAATCTATGATCAAAGATGTAATTTATATACCTAGAATAAAATGCAATCTGTTAAGTGTTTGACAACTTGTCGAAAAAGGTTTCTCAATGGTTATGAAAGCTGGAGCCTTGGAACTATTAGACACTTAGAGTAATCTGGTCTTAAAATCTCTTATGTCGAAGAATATGAAATTTAAGTCCATGATCAATTCGATTGAGTTATAATGTCTAAAAACAGTTGTCGACCACAAGAATGGTTGGTTGTGGCATTTGAGGTTTGACCATATGAATTTTAGGTCACTCAATCAACTGATTACTCAAGATACGGTAACTGGTATGCCAAGTCTTGAGATTCCCGACAAACTCTGTGAAGGTTGCTTAGTATGGAAGGAAGTCTTTTCTTTAGACTATGCCAATGAGGTCCTCTTGCATACTAGAAGTAATACATTCAGATGTATGCGGCCCATTCGAGGATCATACCATTGGTGGAAACAATTATTTTATCTCATTTATCGATGAGTATAATCAAAAGCGTTGGATCTATGCGATCAACAGAAAGGACGACGTATTTGAAATCTTTAAGAGATTCAAGATGCTTGTCGAAAACTAGAGTGAAAATAAGATTAAGGTTTTGCTAACAGATGGAGGTGGTGAATACACATCCAAGATATTTGAGGAGTTTTGTGCAAAACATGGTATTGATCATGAGGCAACTGCTCCTTACACGCCTCAACATAATTGAATAGCAGTAAGAAGAAACAAAACCATATTAGATATGGCGAGATGCATGTTGAAGTAAAAGAACTTGCCAAAGTCCTTATGGGGTGAAGTTGTCACTAGAACTGTTTATATTCTGAACAAACGCCCTACCAAGAAGCTGAAAAACAAGGTTTGTCATCTGAAGGTGTTTGGATCTATTTTCTACAAGCATCTTTCTGATGCAAGAAGAAGAAAGCTTGATGATAAAAGTGAACCTATGATTCTAGTAGGATATCACAAAATTGGAGCTTACATGCTATTCAATCCAATTAATGATAAGATCGCGATGAGTCGAGACATTGTGATTTATGAGAATTCTGTCTGGGATTGGAATTCAAGTCATGCGACTAACAAGCGATTGATGGGCTATGAAGTTAATGAAGAAAGTAGTGAGCACGAAGAAGTTCCAATCGATAATAATCCAGTCACTTTCGAAGTCGAAACGGACAATCGAGAGGGTGTGGCTAGCAAAAGCCAAAGACCTCAAAAAACTAGAGTACTCCTAACAAGGTTTCAAGACTGTGAAATGGTTGGTGATGATGAAGTCATACTAGATGGGGATTTTGGTTCATTTATCTTTACTTCCAGGTGTTGAACCAATCAACTACAGTGAGGCCTTCAAAGATAAATAATGGAAGGAAGCTATGGTCGAAAGTTACAAGCAATCAAAAGAAACATTACATGAGAGCTAGTCGAATTTCCAACACATACAAAAGCTATCGAAGTGAAGTGGGTATTCAAGATGAAGCATAATATTGATGGGTCGATAGAAAGATATAATGCAATATTAGTAGCTCGAGGATTTTTTTAGAGAGCCTGACTCGACTACTATGAAGTATATGCACCAGTAGCACGATTGGAGACTTTTTGATTGGTGGTAGCCTTGGCATGTAAGAAAGGTTGGTTGACATTTCACTTAGATGTGAAATCAATATTTTTGAGTGGTCCTCTAGATGAAGACGTATGTGTCACACAACCTCATAGTTTTGTGATACAGGAGCAAGCAATGAAAGTATACAGGCTGCACATAGTGCTATATGGACTTAAGCAGTAACTTAAGGCATGGAACAAGAAGATCGACTCATATTTGGTCGAATCGGGATTCCTCAAATACAAATATGAGTATAGTGTATATGTTCAGGTTGTGGCATAAGATATAACAATCATATGCTTATATGTCGATGACTTGTTAGCAATTGGAAATAGCTTGGAGAACATGTCGAGGTTCAAAGAGCTGATGAAGAAGGAATTTGAAATGTTGGATCTAGGAAAGTTATTATACTTCCTAGGCATGGAATTTTAAATGTCGAAGCAAGGTATGGTGCTACATCAAAAAACTATGTCAAAAAGATACTCAAGATATTCAGGATGGAAGACTCGAATCCTGCATCCTCAACTATCAAACCAAATTTAAAGCTGGAGAAGCATGGAGAGGAAGACAAAGTCGATGAATTTTTTTTAAACAAATTCTCGGTTCTCTGAGGTATGTGTGGAATAGTCCTCCTGATATAGGTTTCTCAGTCGTATTAGTGAGCAAATACATGAGTGAACCAAGAGTGTCACACATGAAGGTTGCAAGAAGAATCCTGAGATACTTAAAAGGATCGACAACTATGGAATTCTATTTCCACAATATTCTAAAAGCAAATAAGCTCTAATTAATCACTATTCTGATATTGATTGGTGTGGAGACAAGGAAGATCGAAGAAACACAATTGGTTACTTCTTTCAAGTATTTGGTGCCCTAATAACACAAGGCTCGAGAAAGCAACTTATGGTGAAATTATCATCATATGAGGCTAAATATATAGTTGGATCCTATGTTGCATGTCAAACGGTTTTGGATCAGATCTGTGATGGAAGAGATGGAGGTCAAAGTGAAGAAATCTCTGGTGTTGCACATTAATCTTGCAAAGAATCCAGTTTTGCATGGGAGAAGTAAGCACGTTGAGACTATGTTTCATATCCTAAGGGAGAAGGTAAGTCGGGGTGAACTTGAAGTGAAGCATAATTGACCGACATTTTCACCAAAAGATTAAAGATCGGCATATTCCTAAATTTAGATAGAAATTAAGAATAATTCATATCGATTATGATTGACTAGGGTTTAGTAACTTGGAATATAAAGGAATATGTTGAGAGTATAATCCAAGTTGAGTAACTGAATCCCAAAATCAAGTTGATTAGGGTTATGGTTTATTATGTTAGTTACTTAGTATATAAATAACATAGTTATATATAAATACATGCATCTTTGTAACAACTTTCATAATTCAATAATAATAATAATAATTATTCTTCTTTCTTCTCTTTCTCTCCTCGTTAAAAAAGATTTTACGCACTAAATTTTTTAAATATTTTACAAATCACACACTATTGATGTTTCCATCAATCTCATGAATTAAATATGAAAGAGTGTCACTATCTACGTACTGTCAATTTACAATATTAGATAAATCACATATAATTAATTTTCTACCATTCTCATGATATGACTCACTATAATACATTTCAATAAAAAACATAACACCATGCATAATGTCACCAATATATCTTGGAAAACCGATATATCTTGAAAAGAATACTAATATCTCTTGTTATTTATGTATTAAATATGATTCTTGAGTAAATAATAATATCTTATATATACACCGTGATTATAAAGTTTAAATTATATTACATTTATATATCATATATCTATTATTTATAATAATAATCTTTTTAAATATAATCACATAAAATTCTCTATCCTTAAATTATTTTTTTGACAAATTATAAATTATTTCCTTACCACTTCAAACTTAAATGAGAATTATCAAGACTAATGATTTATTTAGTATCTAATTTGTCTATATGTATTCTTTTTAAAATTTCTTTCTTTTTTATTTTTGCAAAAATGTATTTTTTTTAAAGTATCAAAGTTTCACATAAAAATATCAAAATTTGTTACTCTTTTTAACTTATATCATATATTATTATAAGGGTATCCCTGGAGTTTAGACGATCATTTATATGATGATTTATATATACTATATAAAAGGTCATAGTTAATATTATATATTTAAAAAAAGAGTCATAGACAATTGTATATATTTAAAGAACCACATTGTTGAATAAAATAAATCGATAATGAATCACTTATTATAAACTCAATTTTTAAGAATGAAAATAAAAAGAGAGCAAAAATGTCTCGTGAGTAAACTAAAATTATCTACCAAACCTTGTTAAGTGAGACTAAAGAATCTAGTAATAGAGTCTAATAGTTGTTATTATTTAAAAACTGTTATTAAAGATAGTTAAAAATGTGATAATATTGTTCTCTATTCTAAAAGTATTTCTATTATTATAGTTTATTATCTTAAAATAAACTAGTTTATTGTACCATTTTCATAATTTCTCAGTGAAGTTACCTCACCAAAGATTTCAAATACTCCATCAACTAAAGAAAACTTGTTCTTGTTATAAATTATCATCCACATAAATAAAAAATTACATTATATTTGGTATGAGAATTAAGTAGGAGGTAAAATATTCCAATATCAAACTAAAAATAACAACTAGAAAAAGAATTAATTGATTCTTTATGAATGGAGAAGAAAAATCAATAAATGTATCAAATTAAAATATAAAATGTAACAAATTATTA
This sequence comes from Lathyrus oleraceus, assembly GCF_024323335.1. Taxonomy (NCBI): domain Eukaryota; kingdom Viridiplantae; phylum Streptophyta; class Magnoliopsida; order Fabales; family Fabaceae; genus Lathyrus; species Lathyrus oleraceus. The sequence continues at coordinate 157,204,156 of NC_066580.1, forward strand.
AATAAATATATAAACACTTGTGAGATATTATCATAAAAATTATATGTATAAAATATAATATATTATAATTGTTATCAATTTACATATAAGATTTATAGATCAAAACAAAACTTTGTTTTGATACCATCATGTCTTTTATTATAAAATATTTAATATATATATATATATATATATATATATATATATATATATATATATATATATATATATATATATATATATATATATATTATATATATATATATATATATATATATATATATATATATATATATATATATATATTCCTTAACCATAATTCTAATTTAAAATATAATATTTATTTTGTTCAAAATGATATTTAAAGCACTTTAAGAATTAAAATCCTACATCGCTTTGAATATATCTTATTTCTAACTCTGTTTTCATTTTTTTTTCCAATTTTTTTATTTATACATTGCCCAATTTAAAGAAATGTATGTTCATGTTATTAGTTTTTTAGATCATAAATATTTTTAAGTCTATGTGATTTTCATTTTTAATGGATGTTTCTCAATGTCTTTAACTATGTAGAAAAATTAAAGCTACATGGGTTGAAAATTGTAAATAGTACTCAGGAGAAGCCAATAGAAACAACAATGTAGAAAAATTTATTGTCGAGTTTAAATGGTGCAGAGAATGAGCATTATGTACTATCAGCAATTAAAATCTCATTTTTTTTTCTCAAAATTGTTGTTACAATCCCAATAATGGTTGCTAGTTGTCATGGTAAAATTTTATTTTATAGTCGGCATTCTATGTCGAATATATTATTAATCTTATTCAAACTCATTTTATTTAATCAATATTTAAGCTATATCGGTGGTTTTTATTGGCTATATTTTAATGCAATATTATATCTAGAAATGATCGTGACATGCACCACATCGTGTAAATGATCATGACATGCACCATATCGTGTTACATTAAGTTTGAGATTTTTGCATCTCTTAAGTGATCCCAATTTATTAGAATTTTTGTTTAATAATTGAATTTTTCATGTGCAAATTGTCCCTGCTTTATGTTTTTTTCTTAAAATTTGAAAATCTGGTAGGTATTGTTGATATAGGTATTCAGATTGATGGTCTTGCCATGAAAAGCTTCATGACTTATGAAAGCAATGTACTTTTTGCTCTTTGTTTCATGATCGATTGCAACATGTTGATGTTAAATACATGCTGATATATACATATCTAACTATGCATAATTCTGAATTGAAGAAGCAAAAGATGAATTCCATGGTATCAACAACACTGTTGTCATTCAATGATATTAAACATGTGAGGTTAGTTTCTAATATTTTCCTTAAAGAAGATGTTTCCATGTGTCTCATGGGAACTCCTCACCATGTTCACTTTCAATATATGTCATACTGGTTTAGTGCAAATTCATTTTCTAATTTTTATTATTGGTCAAGTACCATGTTTATTTTTGTTTGATTCTTCTGGATGGTTGTTTTATTGAGATATTGTTTAGCTAAATTCTTCAACTGCTTTACATTGTAGTAAAGAGGTAATTGTTCAGTTTGTTAAGCTATATTCTTAAAAGAACAAACCTTTATGACAAAAATAAGTTCCACCAAAATTTTCACTCAAGCCATAATTTGAAGTGGCTAAATGTTGATTTCCATACAATTTGCTGCAGACCTAGTGGTCCATCTCTTGTTCGACCAAAATTTTCACTCAAGCCATGTATTTTGTGCAGTACACCGAACCTTTCTATACATGAGGTTAAGGTCACTGATATCTTACTAGGAAAGAATGACAACGTGGAAGGCATTAGTAAATTTTTCGGAATGAACTTATCCGTTCCCTCTGTCATTCTCACCACCGTAGTTTTGAATTGCAGTCCGCAACCGCAATTGCATCCGCAATATTGCGGATACGGTTGTCTCCGCAACCGCATCAGACCGCAATTGCGATGTGATTTTAAAACTACATTAGGAACCATTTCAAACAGTCTTATTCATGATTCTTCAAAGATCTTAATCAAGAAACGAAATATTAGAATCCTAAAATTCAATTTACTTCGTTTGTAATTAAAAAACCTAACATTATGTGTTTTTCAACATTATATTTTAAACACCTATCTATAAAAATTCACACCGTAACGGCCGCAATGCACATCGCAACAAGTGCAATGACCGCAATCGCAACACACGTATCCGCAACCGCAATTTAAAACCATGTTCACCACATGAACTTTTATGAGTGGTAAACTCTGGGTTGGTAGGATTTCTATATCTACAAGAAGAGCGGGGGAGTCAGCTTCTCATGGATTATCTAATTTATTACAACAATCACACATTCGTAGTGGAAAATAACATACTTATAACCACACTCTATCTCACAAGGGTTGGTCAACCATGATTATATCCTTTTTTTAATCATTGTAAAATAAGTGTTCCGTAATAATGTATCAAGTCAATATTATCCTCCAAACTTCAATTTTAGTTCTAAATGTTGAAGAGGGGATTGTCTGACTCTTCAGTGCTAAATTGAGTGAACCTATGTAGTGTTAAGGGATAAACAACATGTAAGTAATTTAATTCCTATCTTTTCATTTATAAGAATACTCATTATATACAAGTATGACAATGTCTATATTTGGAAGTTAATAATATACAATTATGATGTATACCAATTATAGAGATATCCTAATAATTATACTAATTATAGAGATATTCTAATACTCTCCCGCAGTTGAAGCGGGAGGTGGACGGACGTTGAGGCTATCTCTGAAGTCTTGAAAAAGTATGAAAGGAAGTCCTTTGGTAAAAATATCTGCGATTTGATGTTTCGAGGGGATGTGGAAAACCCTGACTTGACCTTGAGTGACCTTTTCACGAACGAAATGAATGTCCATCTCAATGTGTTTCGTTCATTGATGCTGAACGGGTTACCTGAGAGGTAGATGGCACTAACATTGTCACAGTACACCATGGTGGCTTTATGAATAGGGCATTGTAACTCAAGTAAAAGGTTTTGTAACCAGCATGATTCAGATACCACATTGGCAACTCCATAATATTCTGCTTCAACACTAGAGCGTGAGAGTCTGGGTTGTCATTTAGACGACCAAGAAAATAGATTGTCTCCAAGATACACGCAGTAGCCGGAAGTGGAACGTCTAGTGTTAGGACATCCTCCCCAATTTGCATCTGTATAAGATAGTAATGAAGTAGTAGATGAGGGATAGAGATGTAAATCGTAGTGTTTTATGCCCTGAATGTAGCGTAATATCCTGCTGAGAGCATGCATGTGGGTGTCCATTGGATTATGCATAAAGAGATAGATTTGTTGAACTGCATATGAGATATCAGGTCGCATGAAGGTAAGATACTAGAGGACACCTGCAAGACTATGGTAGAGAGACGGTTCCTCATACGGGACACTATGTGCGACACTCATCTTGGGTTTTGTATCAACTAGAGTTGGACAAGTTTTGCATGAAGACATGTCGGCTCGTGAAAGGATGTCTTCGATATATTTCTTCTGCGTGAGGAATAGACCATGCTTATGGCGAGTGACGAAAATACCCAGGAAGTAGTTGAGATGTCCTAAGTCTTTCATAGCAAACTCGAAGTTGAGGAGAGAGATGATGGATTACTGCAAAGCATCAGAGAAGGTGGTGAGGATGATATCATCTACATATAGTAAAAGGTAGGCTAGATGAGAGTCTTTCTTGTAGATGACTAGAGAGTGATCACACTTGCTTTGGTAAAACCCAATCGATGAAGTATAGTCGGCAAACCTCTTGTACCAAGCTCTAGGGGCTTGTTTGAGCCCATATAGTGATTTGTGGAGACGACACACATGATCAGGATGTTTGGAATCTCTGAATCCTAATAGTTGATACATGTAAACTGTTTCATTGAGTTCACCATGGAGGAATGCATTCTTGACATATAATTTATGAATGTGCCAAGATTTAGAAAGAGTAAGACTGCGAATAGTACGAATGGTATCCAATTTGAAAACTGGGCTAAAAGTTTCTCCACAATCAATGCCAACCTGTTGGCCTGAACCATCACCTACAAGTCGGGCTTTATGTCTCTCAAAGGAACCGTCAGATTTTTCTTTACTTCTAAAAATCCACATATATCTAATAACATTAACATCAGGCGATCGTGGTACTAAATCCCACGTCTCATTTTTAATTAAAGCATTATATTCAACATGCATGGCCATTTTCCAATTAGGGTCCTTAAGTGCAGACACTGGATTCCTGGGGAAGGGGAATTTTATGACATGAGTGAGTAAATTGTAGTATTTTTGGTTAGGTTTAAAAATGTCATGTTGACTCCTAGTGATTGGTTTTGTGTTGGCTTGGTCGATAGGTTGATAGATAGGGGGAAGATTATTTTGCAAGGTATGATTTGATTGTGGGGAGGGGAGTGATGAGTTTAGAGTATGGGTTGAATTTGATTGAGGTCGGTTTGAGGAAGTAGTGGGCCGTATTATTTGAGGGAGTGTATTTGGCAAAGGTGTGGTGTGGGCCATGTTTGGGGAGGTGTTTGGTTTTGAAGGAGGGACCGATGAATTATTTTGGTCTTGGGTCATGATATGGTTGATGAGATAAGGGGATAAGTCATTGTCGAGAAATGTGTAGGTAGTAGATTCAGGGGTGTGCAGCTTTGCATAGGGAAATATGGACTCATCAAACAAAACATGACGACAAATGATTATTTTGTTTGTTGTCATATCGAGACACTTATAACCACGATGATTGGACGAATACCCAAGAAAGACACATGGCGTGGACCGAGGTTGAAGTTTGTGGATGGTATTTTAGGAGAATAGAGGAAAGCATAAACAACCAAAAACACGTAGATGAGAGTATGACGGGTTTTTGTTATATAACATGTAGATAGGTGACTGAAAATTAATTGATTTACTTGGCAAAATGTTAGAAATATAGGTGGTCATTTCTAGAGCATAATGCCAAAATGAAGGAGGTAGAGATGCATGAATTAATAAAGTTCGAATAATGTTATTAATGGCCTTATTTTCCACTCAGCTTTACCATTTTGAGAGGAGGTGTAAGGACAAGAGTAACGAAAAGATATGCCATTAAGTTCATACATTTTTCAAAAATTGTTAGACATGTATTCGCCACCATTATCACATTGAATTGTTTTGATTTCCCATTGAAATTGTGTTTTAATGTAAGCTCTTAGCTTTTGAAACATAGGATAAACTTGAGATTTTTGTGAAATAGGGAATGTCCATAAAAAATTTGAATAGTTATCCAGGAATAAAACATAATATTTGTGACCTGTTGAGCTTAAAACGGGAGATGTCCATACATCACTATGTAGAATATCAAATGGCAACAAGTTATTATTAAGGGAATTAGTGAAAGGCAATTTGATGTGTTTACCAAGAGGACATGAATTACAAAAATGTGAATGTAATTTACTGGAGTTATTACATTCGACCAATTTATTTTTGTGAAGAAAAGACAAAACATGTTCGCCCGGATGTCCTAGACGATTATGCCAAATAGATGGTGACAAAGCTGCAAAGGTGGATGGATGTTTGGCTTTATTTTTGGTCATGTGGTTGGTAATGGGGTAAAGGTCACCTTGGCTTTCACATCTCATGATATGCATCCCTGTCTGAAAGTCCTTCACAGAAAAACCAAACGGGTCAAATTCAATTGAAACATTGTTATCTATAGTAAATTTACGAACCGACACTAAATTTTTAATTAGATTTGGAGCGTGAAGCACATTGTTTAGGATAAGAGGGGGTGGGGGTTATCTAGATATGTACTATCGAGACCATAAATTGGAACAGAATGACCATTTCCGACAATGATTTTATTATTTTTGCTCAATTTAAAATAAGACGAGAGATTACCTTGCGAGGATGTCATGTGAGAGGTGGCTTCGGTGTCCATGTACCAAGAGGGGTCTGGCTGAGCAAGATTGAGGGTGCTGAAAGCACTTTCAATGTCAGTAGGGTTGGTAGTATTATCATTGAAAGCAACCTGTTGAGGTTTGGGCCCAAGAATTCCACTTTGTTGGGGCTTAGGACCATTATTTGTGTTGGTTCTATGTGTTGGCATCAATTTTGGTAAAACCTAGAGTGTTCACAAGTTGTCACAAGTGTTGTCTTGACATGAGATAACATGTTCCTGCAGGGTGTTTAAAATGTGGTTGTGCGGGATTTTACTGAGATGTCAGACCCGATGTCAAGACATATGTATACAGAACATTCAGTCTGAATGTTATGTATTGTGTGATTGCGTTTTTTATGCTAACCTCTGTGTGATTGATGTGATGATTGAACGCGCCATTTAATCAGTAATTAAAACCAGATTGACTTATTTTACAACAAGATATAATCAGCTGTTATGAGAAGATATGAATGGAAAATAGTTTTAGGGTTTTGTGATGTCCAAGCCCAGCCAAACACTTCTATAAAAAGGGAATGGAATACCTGGTTTTAATACACAAGAAATAACGAACGGAATAGTGAGAGAGAATAAGGGTTTTAGTCTTGTGTGGTCGTGTGTATTGTGAGCCATTCATTCATCCATAGATGATTGAATTGGACTGACTTTTGAGTTATAATTTGTCTACTCTAAGCTTGGAAGCATGAGTGTGTGTCTACTTGGTTGAAGCTTTTAAGCAAGATCAAGTATGTGTTCTTGAAGAGTGTATTATTTCATTGTAATATTTGTTTTTACATCATTGTTGTGATTGGGAGGGAGTGAGTAGAATCTCATATCTAAGAGTTCTTAGATAGAAGTCACACGGGTAGAGATTAGGTGAAAAGGCTGTAACTTGAAGTTGTTTACTGAGAGTCTTTGAACTAATTATGTTTAGTGGATTTCCTTCCTGGCTTGGTAGCCCCCAGACGTAGGTGAGTTTGCACCGATCTGGGTTAACAATTGCTTGTGTCACTTGTATTACTGTTCTTTATTTTTTATCCTGTTTATATTGTTCAGATATTAGTGTCGTGACATTACCTTCGACATCTTATATCTGGTACCAGAATTTCAATTGGTATCAGAGCAGGCATCCTGCTCTGGTTCTGGGTGAGATCTAGGGACGTTACTTTCTGGTACTATGGATAGAGACGGAGGATCTGTTCACAGACCACCAATTCTGGATGGATCTAACTCTGACTACTGGAAACCTTGAATGGTAGCCTTCCTGAAATATTTGGATAATAAGGCTTGGAAGGCTGTTCTAACAGGCTAGGAACATCCAGTTATTACTAAGGAAGGAGAAGTTACAACTAATAAGAAGGCTGAGGAACAATGGACCAAGGAGGAGGATGAACTAGCCCTTGGAAACTTTAAAGCATTGAATGCTATATTCAATGGGGTTGATAAGAACATCTTCAGACTGGTGAACAACTGTGAGGTGGCTAAAGATGCTTGGAATATTCTCAAAACCACTCATGAAGGCACATCTAGAGTGAAGATGTCTAGATTGCAGCTGCTCACTACCAAGTTTGAAAATTTGAGGATGAAAGAAGATGAAAATATTCATGACTTTCATATGAGTATCCTTGAAATTGCTAATGCCTCAGGAGCCCTGGGTGAGAAGATGTCATATGAAAAACTAGTGAGGAAAATACTCAGGTCACCTCCTAATAGATTTGCCATGAAAGTGACAGCCATAGAAGAATCTCAAGACATTTGCAATATGAGAGTGGATGAGCTAATTGGATCCCTCCAAACATTTGAGTTGGGAATGTGTGATGGATCTGAAAAGAAAGTCAAAAGCATAGCCTTCATGTCAAACACTGAAGAGAAAGAGGAAGAAAATGGTCAAGATACTGATGAAGATCTGGCAAATGATGTAGCATTACTGGGAAGACAGTTCAACAAACTTCTGAAAAAGATGGATGTAAGGTCTAAGTCTAATGTCAAGAACATCTCATTTGACATCAGTAGGTCCAATAATGCTGGAAGAAGAACAAGATCTGATGAAAAGTTCAAAGAAGGAAAAGGAGTTCAGTGTCATGAATGTGATGGGTATGGACACATTAGAGCTGAATGTGGGACCTACCTCAAGAAATAGAAGAAGAGTCTTGCTGCTACTTGGTCTGATGAAAGTGAAACAGAATGAGAGTCTGCAAATCTTGTGATTGCCTTGACTGGAAGATGGGGTTCTGATGAAGACTCAAGTGATGATGAAGTAACCTTTGATGAGTTAGCCACTACCTACAGAAAGTTGTGTCACAGAAGTGGAAGTGTGTCAACAAATAAAGGAGAAAAATGTCTTCTTTGAAACTTTGAAAGGTTGCATTAATCTTTTGCCTACTCAGGAAGATGTTCTCAAGCTTCGTAGCCAAAAATCTTTCATCATTGACAATGAAGAATCTAACAAAACCGTAACGACAACCTCTAATATCCCTCTTGGACGGAATAATGACATCACCAATGTCACAATAACTTTCGAATTATTCATGCATTTCCTTGGCCCCTAAGCTCTTTTGGAACTGACGTGAAGAAAAAAGATTATATATTTTTGTGTTCTTCAATTAACCTAGCCTTGCTTGTTGTTGGTGTGTCATTCCTTGTATCGAAGCAGGTTGATCGACAGAACAATGATGTGTCGAATAGCCTAGTGTGTCGAGTTGTATTAGTGTGTCGAAGTATTGAAACATGTTTCTTCATACAGGATTTCGACTTAGGCCTATTTTTAGTTTTGTTAACTATTTTGGACTCTTATAGTTTTTGGCCTTGGCTTAAGGAGTAAGTTAACTTAAATCTATAAATAAAGGGAGTAACCCATATTCTTATTAATAACTCATAACATTGTATTCACGGAATTTTGAAGTTGCAAAGTGAATAAAGAAGTTTTCCACAGGTTATGGACAGAGAGAAAACTCTGTAGTAAATATTTTTCTTCTTCTCCAACCTTATTTTCTTTCTTTCTTAATCGTTATTTTCTTTTTATTCTCATTGCATGGTTGATAACAATATTATTCGTTGAGATTGATAGAAATTCTCCATACAATGTGGTGGATTTCCAACATCTGGTATCTAGAGCTCCGGTTTGAGCAATTTGTGGGAAGAAAATCGTTATGGCAATGAATCATCCAAACATGCATTTTCCAGTGAATCTTCTGATTCTTAAGAACAATAATTATGAGAATCGGGGCAAGAAGATAGAGGTTTTGTTCTATTATCAAGATCTTTGGGATCTTGTGAAGGAAGGAGTAACAATATTTGCAGAAAATGCGACGAATCAAGAAAGGGATGCACATAAAGAATTGAAAAAGAAACATTATAAAGCTCTCTTTATAATCCATCAATATATTGATCCAGATAACTTTGAAAAGGTTAGTGATATAGAGTTTGTGAAAGAAGCATGGGAAATTATGGAGAAGTTGTTTGGAGGCGCGAAGAAGGTGAAAGATATGAGGTTACAAACTCACAAAAGGATGCATGAATTGCTTCATATGGAAGACAATGAAATTATAACTGATTTCTTCACTAAGGTTACGAAACTGGTGAATGAAATCAAGGTATGTTAAGAAGTGTAGACATCAAGATTTGTTGTTGGAAATATCTTGAGGTCGTTGGCTCCAAAGTTTGACCTCGTGGTAGTAGCCATAGATGAGTCGAAAGATTTGTCAAAACTGACAAAGGAAGAGATTCAAGGGACATTTGAATCCCATGAACAAAGAAGGGATGAAACAGCTGCAGGAAAGTCGAAGAGTGATGTGGCTTTGCAGACGTAATCAGCAAAAGAAAGGAAGGAAAATGAAGCTGGAATGGCAACAAAGGCAGAGCAGGCTACAACAATTTGACTGGTCGAAATCAGCAAGAAGGAAACTGGTTGAATCAGAGAAAACCCTAGAACCAAGGAAACCAAAGAGGTGGTGTTGCAGGTAGAGGAAGTGGTGGTGGTCAAAATCCAGAAAAGAGTCACATTAAGTGTTACAATTGCCAGAAGCATGGTCATTATTCTAGTGATTGTCCAGAAAAGCAGAAGAATCAAGAAACTGATGCAAAGCTGACGATGAAGAAGAAGAGATGTTCCTGATGGTTACAACAAGATATGAAGAAAGATTCAAGGAACAGTGGTACTTGGACTCAGGATGCTCATCACACATGTCTGGAAGGAAAGATTGGTTTGTCAAGATAAAACCCTCAATGAAGAACCTGGTGAAATTTGCAAATAATAATACTCTAGCAGTTGAAGGTGTTAGGGATGTTCTGATTATTAGGAAATATGGAAAGAGGTCATTAATTTCAAATGTGTCGTACATAACAGGCATGAAGAGTAATTTGCTCAGCATAGGGATGTTAGTAAAAAAGAACTACAAGGTGTCGATCAAAGACAAGATGATGAGAGTTCTCAACTCAAGTGGAAGGTTGATCTTGAAGGCTCCAATGTCTCAAAATAGAATCTTCAAGATTGAGCTTAATGTGATGGAGCATAAGTGTCTTGCAACAACAACCAATAGAGATGAATGGATATGGAATTATAGACTTGCCCATCTCAATTTCAAAGACATTATAGATTTGAAGAGAAGAAATATGGTTTCAGGATTACCAAAAATCGACATTCCAAACGAAGTGTGTGAAGAATGTGTACAGTCAAAGCAACACAGGAACAACTTTAGTAAGTATGCAGGAAGCAGGTCGAAGGCAATTCTTGAAGTCATATACTCTGATGTATATGGTCCTATCCAGGTGGATTCGATTGAAGGTAACAAATATTTTTTACATTCATAAATGATTTCAGTCGAAAATTATGGGCTTACCTGATCAAGAAGAAAAGTGAAGTGATCGAGGTATTTTCCAAGTTTAAATCTATGGTCAAAAGACAAAATGATCGAAAGCTCAAGATTATGAGGACTGATGGTGGTGGAGAATATGTGTCGAAAGACTTCGATGCATTATGTGTGAAAGAAGGGATTGTGCATGAGGTGGTGTCACCCTACACTCCACAACAGAATGGAGTCGTAGAAAGGAAGAATATAACCATCATGAATATGGTGAGAATTATGTTGAAAGACGAGCATCTAACCAAAGAATTATGGGGAGAGGCTGTGTCGACTACAACATATATCTTGAACAGATGTCCGACGAAGAAGCTAGAAGGAATCATGTAAGAAGAATGTTGGTCTGGTGTCAAGTCTAGCTTGAGTCATCTGAAGGTTTTTGGATCTATAACACATAAACATGTGCGATATCAATTGAGAATAAAACTTGATGACAAGTCGAGTGAGATGATCCTGATAGGATATCATTTGACTTGAGGATACAAATTATTCGACTCAGTGAGAAAGCAAGTGATGATCGGCAGGGACGTCATTATAGATGAGCTTAAGTAATGGGATTAGATTAAGAATGTTAAAAAAGATTTAGTGAGAATCTTTTGCAATGAACCAACCAGTGAAGTCAAAAGAGAAGTTCGATAAGAAGTCAGAGGTGAAGCAGGCCCAAGAAGACCTCAAAGAACAAGGCACATGCCTGCAAGGTTGCAAGAATGTGTGATTACATTAGATGATATGGTCAATAAAGAAGGTGATTTGGTACATTATGCTTTCTACGCATATGTCGAACCAGTCAATGCAGTTGAGGCATTAAAAGATCGAAAGTGGGTGAAAGCAATGAACGAAGAACTGAAGTCAATCGAAGTCAACAACACTTAGTCACTTGTCGATTTTCCCCAATACAAGAAGGCAATCAATGTGAAATGGGTATACAAGGTAAATTTTAATCCCAAAGGAGAAGTGACTCGACACAAGCCGATACTTGTGGCAAAATGATTTCTTCAGAAAGAAGGAATCGACTTCGACGAAGTTTCTGCACCTGTTGCTAGGATCGAAACAATTAGGTTGGTTGTTGGTCTAACAAACATGAACAACTGGAAGGTGTGTCAGATGGATGTGAAATGTGCATTCCTGAATGACCCCTTAAAAGAAGAAGTTTATGTTGCACAACCAACTGGTTTTGTGAAACAAGGTGAAGAAAGAAAGGTGTATAGGCTGCATAAAGCCCTGTACGGACTTAAACAAGCTCCAAGAGCTTGGAACAAGAAGATAGATAAATTTCTAAGGGAGAAGGAATTTGTGAAGTGCACAACTGAATATGGAGTATATGTAAGAAGAAGCAAGAGAGAATTTCTTATATTATGTCTCTATGTTGATGATTTGTTGATAACAGATGGCTGGAAGAAGAAGATCAAATACTTCAAAGGTGATCTCAACAAGGAATTCCAAATTTCAGATCTGGGTGACATTTCATATTTCCTTGGCCTCGAATTCTACAAGATAGGTAGAGGGTTGATGATGCATCAACGAAGGTATGCAGGCGAAATACTCAAGAGATTTAAGATGCAAGATTGCAACCCAACTTCGAATCCAGCTGAGCCCAAATTACAACTGTTAAAAGATTCAGATGAAGATGATATCGACCTAACCCAATATAGAAGACTTATTGGGTCACTTGGATACCTTTGCCACACAAGGCATGAATTAGCATACAGTGTAGGTACGATGAGTAGATTCATGCAGAAGCCAAAGATATCACATCTAGCAACAACGAAGAGGATACTAAGGTATCTGAAAGGAACTCTTGACTATGTCATTTTGTCTCGTGCAACTGATGAAGGAAAATAATGCAAACTAGTGGGATACACTGACTCAAGTTGGTATAGTGATGCTAAGGATCAAAAATCCACAACTGGCTATGTGTTTATGCTAGGTGGTGCACCAATTGCTTGGAGTTCGAGAAAGGAGCCAATAGTGGCATTATCGTAGTGCAAAGCAAAACACATAGCTGCTTCCCTTTGTGCATGTCAAGTAACATGGATGGTGAATTTGGTCGAAGAGATAACAACGAAGAGTCATGGAGCAATTACCATGAAGATCAACAACATGTAAGCTATCAATCTGGCGAAGAATTCGATAGCACATGGTCGAAGCAAGCACATCAAAATGAGGTTTCATTATCTTCGAGAGGAGATAGTATATGGGAAGATAAATTTGGAACACTGCAGAACTGAGAATCAGATTGTAGACATCATGACGAAGGGAGTGCAGGTCGAAGTATTCATAAGACTAAGAGTTATGATGAATGTAAATAGCTTAGACACAATGAATTAGGTGGTGTATTGAATTGTAATTACTTGTGTCGAAGTAGGTTGTTCGACAGAACAAGGATGTGTCGAATAGCCTAGTGTGTCGAGTGTATTAGTGTGTTGAAGTGTCAAAGTATGTTGCTTCACACAGGATTTCGACTTAGGCTTATTTTTAGTAGTGTTAACTATTTTGGAGTTTTATAGTTTTGGGTCTTGACTTAAGGAGTAAGCTAACCTAAATCTATAAATAGAGGGAGTAACTCTTATTCTTATTAATAACTCATAACATTGTATTCACATAATTTTGCAGTTACAAAGTGAATACAAAAGTTTTCCACAGGTTGTGGGCAGAGAGAAAACTCAGCAGAAAATATTTTTCTTCTTCTCCAAAGTTCTTTTCTTTCTTTCTCAATCGTTATTTTCATTGTCATTGTGTGGTTGATAACAATCTTATTCATCAAGGGAGTAACCCTTATTCTTATTAATAACTCATAACATTGTATTCACATAATTTTGCAGTTACAAAGTGAATAAAGAAGTTTTTCACAGGTTGTGGGCAGAGAGAAAACTCAGCAGAAAATATTTTTCTTCTTCTCCAAAGTTCTTTTCTTTCTTTCTCAATCGTTATTTTCATTGTCATTGTGTGGTTGATAACAATCTTATTCATCAAGATTGATGAAAATTCTCTATAGATTGTGGTGGATTTCCAACACTCACATAATTCCACCTTGTATGAGAGAGCGAAGGCTTGGATCTTCTAACATGTTTCCA